>NC_056671.1:34163602-34788602 GCF_018350195.1 Panthera tigris | reverse complement strand
AACTTGGGAAACTGGTGACACCAACCAAAGTTGAATGTATTCATATTTTATGACCTAGCATTTCGAAACATTGTTTGGTGTGCATCCAACAGGCTGATACGTTGGACTTTATGATTCTATTTATATAAAATTCAAAAACAGGCAAAACAAACCTATTGCATTAAAAGCCAGTAAGTCATTACCTTTGGAGAGAGGTAGTTATTTGGAGGGGGATCAAAGTGGAGATGATTCTAAGGTTCTGGTATTTCCTGAACAGGGTGTTGGTTATATGAATGTGCTCAACGTGTGGTGATTCATAAATGTGTTCACTTCATAGATTGTGAGCTTTTTCTGTATGCATGTTTTTGCCCTAATAAATTAAAAAATGTATTTAGAAAGAAAAAGATAAATCTGTTTGGAGTCTTCCAAAAGGAAGTAGTAAAGCTCTTTTTCCATCTCTTCTGTGCCCCAAAGAGTGTGAGTCTCTGAGGCATTATAAGAGCAAAGGAAACTACTAATAAAAAACTTGTCAGACATTTAAAATGTTGATGTTTTAACTTGGAACATAATACTGTTGTGAGGAGAAAACTTAATTGATGGTCATGGAATGATAAAAATATTTCAGAAATGGTCTAGGATATTTAACGGGTCATGAGTGAAAACACTTGGGCCTCCAAACCGTGTCCTACTGTTGGTTCTCATCAACGTAAATTTTGTCAGCCAGGACAATAACGCATAAATGAAATAATTTATTTTCCGGGACACTTAACTCTGGTTTTTATAAATTTCTTGTTGTTGATGCATATTGAAGTCATGAGTTGCTCTCAGCTGAGCTCGTGGTAATTGCTCAGAAATGCTGTGATGGTTTCTACCACTGAAACAGAGTTGAACATGGAAAGTTGTCCATAGAGTTTGTTCGTTTCTCATAAGCCCTCACTTACGCCCTGGATAGAGGTCACTCAGTGATTGTCAGCACCTGGAATTGTGGAATTGGGGTAAAACAATCAAACCCTACACCAGGAAGAAGGAGTTTGGTAGCGTTAAGAGAACACCAGAACGCTGTTCAGAAGACATTGTACTTTAGTCTTGCTACTTACTGAGTGACTATGGATAATTACTAATTATACTTTCTACAGCTCAGTGTTCTCAACTATCCACGGGGTCGATTCATTGGCTTGCTAGGAGGGATAATGACCTCATATTCGAAAGCATTTAGCATGTGATGGGTGCTCAACTCAATGGCACCCTTGTTTCTTTCATGATAACTGAGAAGTGAGGAAAAAACGCATGTTATAGTCGTATTTTTTTCAGAAAACAAACTTTGTGTTAACAGAGCTGTTGAATATATAATGTATTCCATTATGTAATCTGATGAAAAGTGCTTCAGCCTCACAGGATCTTGGTTCAAATCTTGCCTGCCATTTGCTAAATATCACCTTAAATATCACCTTAAGTAAGTTACTTACAGTATCTGAAACTTAGTTTTCTCATCACAAAACAGCAAATTGTTACTAGTTTTCTCACCAGCTACTGTGAGGGTTAATGTTGATGTATGTACTAATCAGGGGTCTTTGTTTGCAAGTGAAACTCAACCACACCTCACCCAAACCAGAGAGGATTTATTGGCTCTTGGTGCCGAGGTCAGTCAAAGCAGAGGTGATCTGGTCTTGGGGATGACTGCAACCTTGGACTTAGGCACTTTAAGTCCCTCTGTCTCTTGGATCAATATTGGCACTTCTAATACTTCTAAAACAGATACCAAGAAAGGGACCCAATCCTGGCTTAAAATCTTAATTATACATGCTGTCTCCTTTGAGAATTTTCGTGGCCCCCTGACCATGCTTTGCAAAAGTAAAATTTGTGACCTTGTGCCACCTCTCTTTTCTTCCACTGCAGGTGTTGGCATGGCCATCACAGCTCTTTCCGAGCTCTCTGAAATGAGAGAAATTGAAACAACCTTGAGCTTTCTTGGACTGACCTGGATTTAGCAATTCTTTGTCACCTAACAGTGAGTTCTTTTTCAAAAGATGCATTGCTGAGAGACTAAGATAAGGGGTACACTTGGTATTGGAGATTGGCCATCAATCCCAAGGCTTTTAGTCATATTCTCACCCTTCTGCAGATAAACACAAGTCAACCTGTTCATTTTTCTTTATGCATACGGGAAAAAAATATATATACATGTGTATATATTTGCCTATTATTTATAAATGCATATAGAATACTTTTTCCATGGGCTCATCAAAATCCCTGAAACTCTTGTTTATCTTTACTAACCCCTATTTTTCCTTGTAATATATCATGATATTCAAAAGCAAGCTTTGAGTCTAGGGAAAATGTGACTTCAGTCCTGGTTTCATCACTGACCAGCTGATATTTCAGGTTAACCTCTCATTTAGGTTTGGTTTCCCTAAAGAATTATCTCATATACTGTCTGATTCGCTCCAACAGTGCTATCGGGTATTATTAACGCACAATTTACATACAGACATCTGATGAGTATATGCTTGCTAATTATTTTTGTTTTTTATTTATATGTTCATTCTGGCCACAACCTTACTCTTCCAAAGAAGCAGATGTCCCAAACTCCCATAAGAAACCAACAATATGTAAAAGAACAAAGCACAGGCTGCCACCACAAAATATCACAGACTAGGTCCTGGTTCAAACAACAGAAATTTATTTTTTTCACAGTCCTGGAGGCTGGAAATGATACCAGCGTTTGGCCAATTCAATTTCTGGTGAGGGCTCTCATCCTGGCTTGCAGACAACCCCCTGCCTGCTGCATCCTCCCATATCCTTCCTTCAGAGCATTCTGGCAGAGAGACAGACAGAGACAGACAGAGAGAGAGAGTGTGAGCATGCTCTCTGATGTCTCTTCTTGGAAAGACAATCATCCTATCAGATCAGGGCCCTACCTTTATGACTTTATTTAACCATCATTATCCTTTCTATCAGCGCTATCTCTGAATACAGTCTCACTGGGGGTAGGGCTTCAACACACAAATTTGGAGGGGGGGGGGTTGAACAAAATTCAGTCCATAGCACAAAACAAAATTAACCCCAAACTGAATATAAACAGAAACAACCAAACCTAACTGTACATCAAATTACACACCCACACAGAGAAAGCAATGGATGCCATTAACTTCAACTATGTGCGCTGTATAATGTTAGTGGACTTGAGGACAAAAAGATCTGCAGAGAAAACATGAATAGGCTTAGTAGGTCTGTTGTAGGAAGTGGTATTGGTTTAGCGATGCTGGAACTATTTTCTCTACATTGTAGGATAGACATGTTTTGTATTATTGGGAGCCAGGGTTCTCACTGAAGGGAAGAGGAAACACTAAGTCACGGGGGAGGGGTGAGAAAGAAGGGCTGTAGTTGTATTAGTATGAACTCAGGTTTGTTTGTTCGTTTAACCTAATTCATTGAAAGAGCCTATATGCTCTTTTCAATATCACTTAAACATTTAGCACCAAAATCTTGGTGTTTAAAAGATCGGGGATCATTAGAGAAATAGCCGACTGCGGGGCTGGGGCAGGAAAAGCGAAAGGTGAATCTGAAATCCTCAGGGTGTCAGATTACTTATTAAATACAGAGGGAAAAGCTACATTTACAATGGAGAAAGCGGTGGATACCATCTTAACTGAATTAAGATCCTTAGTAATGGGACACATTTACAACTGAGCCCCCAGCTCTGAGGCAATGGGAAGAATGCAGCACCTTCTGTGTAGTATTCTCGCCAAAATGTTTAACCCGCATCTAATTAAGGGAAAACAATCAGATAAGTCCACAACGTAGAAGACATTTTACAAGACAACTCGCTTTTCAAAAATGTCAAAAATCTTGAAAGGTAGAACATGTCATGAAACTGTGGTTTGTATATTCTATATTAGTTAATTATAGCGACAAATTATTATAACAATGTATTAGTGTAACAGTATTATTTTTATTAAATTTTTTTATGTTTACTTATTTTTGAGAGAGAGACAGAGTATGAGTGGGAGAAGGGCAGAGAGAGAGAGAGAGAGAGAGAAAGGAGACAGAATCTGAAGCAGGCTCCGCGCTGTCAGCACAGAGCCCAATGCGGGGCTCGAACTCACCAACTGTGAGATCATGACCTGAGCTGAAGTCAGACGCTTAATCGACTGAGCCACCCAGGCGCCCAACAATATATTAATAAATCGCTTATCGAAGTTAAATATCTTGAGAATGATAATGTTATTGTAGTTTTATATGAGAATGTTTTTGTTCTTGGGAGATACATGCTAAAGTGCTTAGAGGTGAGATGTCATGATTACCCTAATTTACTTACGAATAGTCAGCCAGAAAAAAAAGTTTTTTTATATAATACAGTAAAAGAGAGAGAGAGAGAGAGCGAGCAAGTAAATGTGGCAAATGTTATCAGTTTGTGAAACTAAGTGAGGGGTATCTGAATAATTTGTTCAACTCTTTTAACATTTTGGTAGGTCTGAAAATTTTCAAAATGGAAAGTTTGAGGCAAAGCTCCAATGCCTCTTTCAGTGTAACACTATAAATTTCTCCATTTGGCAGCAGCTGCTTGGCTAGAACATTCAGGCAAGGCAAGAGAGGTTCTAGAGGGAGACCCTGATGCTATCCTCTGCTTGCCTACACTAGGTGTTAAGACAGATTGCAAGGTTAATTGGAAATAAAGTGTAACCCTAGAGTCTAGAATCCGTGGTTGGAAGGGGGCTTAAGGTCATACAGTTCATATATGAATAAGTCATGGCGGAGGTGAGAAAGAAGACAGAGTAGTTCCAGGCTCTTGGATTCCATGAAGAAATATAAACACACACACACACACACACACACACACACACACAGAAGAAAACAAAAAAATGGGGGAACTGATGTAATGTCGCTAGCTCCGTATTTTGTCTATAAAGAGTGACATAAAAAATGAAAAACTCATCCATCATTCCATCTGTTATCACACTTGTGTCATTACACATGCCATTTTAGTGAAATAATGACCTCAAGGAAAAAGGCGGTCTATTAGTTCAGGGTGAAAATTTTTAAAAAACCGGCTGCGTTCGGCCGTGTGAGCGCACACCGTGTTCTTGTTCACAGTGGACAAGCAAAGATGCTTGTTGTAAGTTGCTAGGTAGTCACTGGGGACCATCATGGAGTCCCACCACCCTCCCAGGAGGGAGTCACACCTGCCAGCTGGCTTTGCTTGGAGCCTCTGAGAGAGACGAGAAGACTGTCAAATCCTTGCTCAGAACATACTCAGACACCTCTCTGAGAGTTGTCTCTCCTATGGACCAACTGAAATGGGTCACTCTGTGGTTTCTACTCTTTGACTGCTACTTTGCCATCTGGAGGATGTCAGGATTTAGCCAGCTCAGTTTTTGCCCTCAAATGCGGTAAGGTATAAATCCCAAAAGAAATAAACTGGGCACCCATCTGTCCCCCTCTTTTTGAATATGCTTGTGATATTTGGAGGTGGCTGTCTTGTCTTAATTCATCTCTAGTTGTAACGCACCAGTCTTTCAGATATCCTTCTTAAGCAATAGGTTGGTTACTTGATATTTCACTATTTCTTGAGCTTCCACTGGTTGGTAGGACTGGTGTCGTGCCCGTGTGTCTGGGGTCCTGCGAGTCTCCTTCCTAGGCTAGTAATGGGCTCCTCGGTTGCCCTCCTGGGACACCAGAGTCTTGACTGGGATTGTCATTCAGCGTTGGGTTTGCCTGGAAGGATCTGTCTTAACTGAATTTCTTTGGGGTATAAGAAATGGAACCTCATTTCCCACTCACTTGAGTGAGGAAGGGGAATATATTAGGTTTCATGGGTATTTCAGAAATCCAAGGCAGTGAATGTGGATAACCTCATTCAAGCCCAACCTGGAGGGCTGAGTGGAACAGCTTTTTCGTAGATTCTCTCTCCCCCTTGAAACATGGTCAAAGCCCATTTGTCTCTCTACAAATTGGCCTCACGCCATCTTCAACTTCATGCATGTGGCTCGTGTTATCGCACCTGGGTTTATATCACCTTTATTCCAGTTGCACGCAGACACTGAATAGAACCTCAGGGCATCAATTCCAAATTCCGGTGAGAAGAATTTCATTGGCCTGATTTCAATCAGATATCCACCTGTGCCCACCTGGGGTCAGATCAGTGGCCAGAAGTTGGGTGGGTAGTAAAACCATAGCTGCCTGGCCCTCCCATCCTCCCAATTCCCCACTGATTTCTGGTGGAAGGAACATTCCTCAGAGGAAAGTGTCTTTCTAAACTGGGTGGAATTTCTAAAAAAGCATCTGCTGTGGGCTCCTTTAATTTAGTTAAGATTTTTTGTAAACATAGCAGTAGGAATGAGCGAGGAAAACTAAACTCCTTTCTGAACCAGCTGTGTTGAGTTTGCCATCAGTTAACTCAAACATAAATAGTGTAAATAATCTATTATTCTCTCGCCGGTCATGGTTGGGAGAATGAGATCTGCCCCGTCTCGTCCTGTTTATCTTGAACTTTTCTCCTGCTTGCCTAATGTCTGCTGTGGTATAATGTGCCAGTCTCTGCTGATATGGACCATGGAGTAGGATTTTTTTAAAGACAAATCTTAGGGCTTTCATTCTGCTGCAGATTGGTGGAAGTCTGTCATATATAACTTGGGACCCACCCTTCCAGCTACAATGTACAATGGAAAGTATAGGAAATTGCCAGGCCTGTCCTTGGGAGCTCATGCCTGGAATCTCAGCCAGAGACAACCTTCAAAATCATCTTCTCCAACCTCCTTCTCAGTGTTTCCATAAAATAAATGGCACAGCGAGGTCTAGTAATGGAGGGATGACTACAGCATAGTATAAAAAGTGAGAAGTCCTCTCAAGGAGGTATGATAAGGTCCAATGGGAAGTAAGAGAAGAGAGAAAGCTAAAATTTCAAGGCCACAGCATATGAACTAGACTTGAGGACTGGTGTGATGTAGACCAATGGTTCTTAAATTTTAGCTGCATCTGAATCACCTGGAGGGCTTGTTGAAACACAGAATTGGGGCTCTGAGTTAGTATGAAAGTTTCCCGGGTAATGCCCTGCTCCAGGGACCATGCTTTGAGAACCGTGGATTCAGAGATACAGAGACTGGGGCTTAGGCAGAGGCACAGAGGCCAATAAGTGGTGTGGGCTGGTGCAGGTAAGATGGGCAGACAGGATTTTGTAGAAAAGTGAATGCCATGTGAAGAAGCTCAGATTTTATTTGGTTAGGCAATGGGGAGCCATACCAGAGTTTTGAGCCAAAGAGTCTTATTTATTTATTTATTTATAAAAATAAAGTGTATTTATTTACTTTGAGAGAGAGGCAGAGAGAGAGGGAGAGAGGGAGAGAGAGAGAGAATCCCAAGCAGGCTCTGCACTGCCAGTGTGGGGCCTGATACGAGGCTTGAATCATGACCCACGAGATCATGACCTGAGCTGAAACCAAGAGTTGGATGCTCAATCGACTGAGCCACCCAGGCGCCCCCAAAGTGTCAAATTTAAAACAGAATCACATAAACAGGAATGAAGTGCTGACACACGGTCCAACACGGATGGACCTTGAAGACTTTATGCTAAGTGAAGGAAGCTGGTCACAAAGGACCATGTATTGTATGATACCATTTATGTGAAATATCCAGAGTCGGCACATCCATAGAGACAGAACATAGATCAGTGAGTGCCAGGGGCTGTGGAGGGGGGGCTGTGGACCACGGCTGCTTGATGGGTATAAGGTTTCTTTCTGAGGTGATGAAAATGTTCTGGAACTGGATAGTGGTGTTAGTTGCACAACACTGTGAAGGCACTAAATGTCACTGATGGTAAATTTTATGTTCTGTGTATTTCACTTTATAATAAAAAAACCCCCAGCGTCATATTTCTTACAAAACTATTACAGATGTAATGCTAATAGGTAAAACAGCACAAAACTGTGTATGTAGAATGGTTGCAACCATTTCAAGATGCAACATTACCTACAGAAAAAAGATCAGAAATAACTCACCATTAACTGGGTGTATGTGTGTGTGTTTTGGATGGTGAAAATAATGTGTGATTTCTCCCTTGTCAGAGCATTTCTTAATTTTCAATAAATAACCAGATATTACTTATCTAATTAGAAAAATGTTTTAGAAGGGGAGGAAAAGGAAGGTACCAGCTCTAGGATAACTTCGCTAAGAATATCTGTTATCTGCAAAGGCACGATTGAGCGTGAGCTTTGGGACAGATGTCTGTCCCAGACGCTGGGAGGGCACCGGAATGAAGAAATAAGCCGTCCCAGGCAGAAGTGGTAACTGTCCACCACGCACCAGAGAGCATTGAGGTTTCTGTAGAGGCCTCCTCCTTGGCATTCAGTCTTTTCTCCTACTTCTCTTTGGTTTTTCTTCCTTCGTTCAGCTGTCAGCATGTCTCATCCATTCCTGTTCATTCATTCATTTTTCTCAACAAATGTTTGCTAAGCATCTACTGTGTGCCTCTAATACATTATCCAAGTAGTTAAGTTGTGAGCACTCAGTCCTTTTTTTTTGCAAGCACTGTCTTGTTATACTGGCCAGTGGGGTCTTTAACACTGCAGAGTTTTATATTGCTCTTCTCTTTCATTTTCTAAACCAAACTGTTTTCTATTCCTGGTCCTGGGTGCAACCCTCTCTCTCAATTCCCCTGGATAGTGAGGAAGTAATGCCTTTTCTGTTCCACTTCTCAGATCGTGCCCTTGACTCAGGCTGGCTATTGCAATCCAGACGAGGTTCTGGACATCCTGATGGCATGGTCAGTAAAATCTTCCCCAAGTGGTGCCTTCTCCTCCTTGAGTCCAACACTCCCACGGAAGAGCCCTGCTACTTTATTCTGAGCTAGCATATTAGCTCTGATTCATCTCTGCTTCTCCACCAGCTTCTCTCTACTTTTGCCACTTCTTGGTCACTAGTTTAAACCTTATAGCCTTAAAAAAATTTTTTTTAACGTTTATTTATTTTTGAGACAGAGAGAGACAAAGCATCAATGGGGGAGGGTCAGAGAGAGGGAGACACAGAATCTGAAACAGGCTCCAGGCTCTGAGCTGTCAGCACAGACCCTGACGCGGGGCTCGAACTCACGGACCGCGAGATCATGACCTGAGCTGAAGTCGGCTGCTTAACGGACTGAGCCACCCAGGCGCCCCAAAACCTTATAGCCTTAAAGGCCATACCTTTTCTGTGTTAGACCTGGATCTATTATCTCCACTTTTAATTTTAATTTATTTTTATTTTTTAAATGTTTATTTTATTTATTCTTGAGAGAGAGAGAGAGAGGGAGAGAGAGGAAGGGAGGGGCAGAGAGAGAGGGAGACAGAATCCCAAGCACTAACAGTGCAGAGCCTGACGCGGGGCTTGAACTCACAAATTGTGAGATCATGACCTGAGCTGAAACCAACAGTCGGATGCTTAACTGAGTGAGCCACCCATGCGTCCCTTTTATTTTTAGTTTTAAATTGTCATGGCCCTCTCCTCACAGCATTGGTGTGGGCCAAACCTACATTTATGTTCACAAATTCCCACGCTGTGGCCACAGCCATAGAGGTTTGAGAAGTAGTCTATTTCTTCAAAGGGTCATGGTCAGAGGCAAGTTCAGACTGTGGGGTTCTTGATGTCTCCTCATTGACCTTTTGCAACTCTAGCTCCTGGCCACAGAGTGGGTGCTAGTTAATATTTGGGGGAACATAATCAGGACCAGCATGTAGAAAAAATCAGTTAAGTATAGTGTTAGGGTATTAGGGTTCACTAGAGAAACAAAACCAAACTGATAGGATGTGTATTACACACACACACACACACACACACACACACACACACACATATATATATGAAGAGATTTATTTTAAGGAATTGACTCATGTGATTCTGGGGGCTGGTGAGTCCAAAATCTGTAGGGTAGGCCAGCTGGCTGAAGACTCAGGGAACAGTCAAAACAGTTCAAGTCTGAAGGCTGTTAGCAGAATTCCCTTGTCCTCTGGGGAGGTTGGTCTTTTTCTGTAACGGCCTTCAACTGATTGGATGAGTCCTACCCACATTATGGAGGGTAATCTGCCTTACTCAAAGTCCACTCATTTAAATGTTAATCTCATCTAAAAATACTTCCACAGAAACATCTAGAATAATGTTTGACCAAATATCTGGGTACTACGAGCTAGCCAAGTTAACACGTGAAGTTCACCATTATAAATATTGTTGGGTTTATTGTTGGCTCTTTAGGTAAGAACTCTAAGGCGTCAAGAATAATACTGTGAGTGGAAAATGCTGTGTTTTGCAGATAGGATCTCATGCGTTCAACAAATATTTATTATTTTTACTCTCTGGGAGAGACTCCTTAGCCCTGAAGAGATTACCAAAATGTTCAGAATACTATCCTGGACCTCTAGGAGCTTCCAGACAACAGGGAGGAATGGGATCTGTTCAGACAGCAGTGTGTGTGCGTGTGTGTGTATGTGTGTGTGTGTGTGTGTGTGTGTGTGTGTGTGAAAATGCCAGCCAGCACTGACTCTCTCATCTTTGCAGCAAACTCTGGATTCTCTGTATCTAGCTTAGATATTTTGCTTTCTATTCCGCTCATCATTTTTACCTGCATATCTCTGTCAATGCCTCAAACTAGAAACCAAGTAAAGGGCTCCCTAAATAGTAATGATGTCTGGGCTTGAATCCTGGATGTGGCCATAAAGGCAGACCTTTACAGAGACCTCTTTGCCTCAGTTTCCAGAACAACTGCACCTTCCTCTAGGCAAGGGGACAGTGACATAATTGATAAAAGATACTTGGCAGGGTGGTACCTGGCACCTAGCTAGCAATGAACACTCGATTAGTGTTTGCTCTTGTTGTTAAGAGTCATCGTCCCTTCGAAGTTGTCATATTCAAAAGAGGAGAGAATTCCCAGTTATTCTGACCTAAACCTCCTAGGTCCTTTCCATCACTCCTTATCTTCTATCTGCCAGTGTCGTATATTTGGCAAAGAGCAGAGAACGTTCAGATTCTGGATCCCCCTTCTCACCAGAACCTAAAAGTAAGCTTCATACAAGTATAAATCTGCTCATGGAGAGTAGAGGAGAAAACACACAGATATTGCACCAGAGAAAAGATGTGCGAAGGCACCCACATGACAGAATGGCCGGGAGGATATAAATGTCGAATCACTACATTGCACACCTGAAACGAATGTAATATTGTTTATCAACTATACCTCAATTAAAAATAAAAAAGGAAGAAAAAATGCATGATTCCAAAAAGGTCAAGCCAGCTTACAGTCTGAAAACCCCGAATGACCATTTGGCTTTCTACCCCACTCACAGCAGCATGGAGTTTTAGGTTTTATGACTATGCTAATTTGATAAGTAGAAAATAGTTTCTCAATGGTTAGTGTTTACTTGTGAAATTGAACATTTGGTTTGTCTATTTGCTTCCTACTTGTGTCTGCTCATTTTTTTTTAAGAAGAGTTTTCTAGACCAGTTTTAGGTTCACAGCCAAGTTGTGCGAAAGGTACAGTAGCATCTCCTTACCCATGGGGGATACATTCCAAGACCCCCAGTGGATGCCTGAAACCACAGATAGAGCTGAATCCTGTCTTTATTACGTTTTCTCCTACATATACATACCTATTGTAGAGTTTAATTTATAAATTAGGCAGAGTAAGAGATTAACAACAACGACTAATAATGAAATAGAACAATTATGATAACATACTGTAATAAAAGTGTGAATATGGTCTCTCTCTCTCTCAACATCTTATTGCACTGTACTTCCCCTTCATGATGTGAGATGATAAAATGCCTATGTGATGAGATGGAGTGAGGTGAATGACTTAGTCATTGTGACATAGCTTCAGGCCACTACTGATCTTTGGATGATACATCAGAAGGAGGATCATCTGCTTCTGGACCACAGTTGATCATAGGTAACTGGAACCTCAGAGAACAAAACCACGACTAAGGGTGGGGGGGGGAACTGCTGTTTAGAGATTTCCCATATACCTACACAGGCATAGCTTCTCCTATGATAAAAATCTCTCACCAGAGAGTACGATTGTTAAAATTAATAACCTAGATAACCATCATAATCACCCGGAGACCATAGTTTACATTAGGGTTCACTCTTACTGTTGTATATTCTATGGGTTTGGACAAATGTATAATGACATGTATCCCTCATTACATTATCATACAAAGTATTTTCACTCTTAAAAATCCCTGCGCTCCATTCAGTCATCTCTTCTCCCAACCCCTAACCCTTAGGAACCACTGATCTTTTTATACCCTCCATAGTTTTGCATTTCCAGGATGTCATATAGTTGGAATCATGCAGTGTGTAGCCTTTTCAAACTGACTTCTTTCACCTAGGAATACGCATGTAATGTTCTACCGTGTCTTTTATGCCTTGATAGTCCATTTCTGTTTAGCAGTGAATATCATCCCGTTGTCTGGATGTACTGCAGTTTATCTACTCACCTACTGAAGGACATCTTGATTGCTTCCAACTTTTGGCAATTATGAATAAAGCTGCATGATTTGGGGTTGTATGGTGAGAATATGTTTAGTGTTATAGGAAGCTGCCAAACTGTCTTCCAAAGTGGTTGTACCATTTTGAATTCCCGCCAGCAATGACTGAGAGTTCCTGTCGCCCCCACATCTTCAAGAGCTTTTGGTGTTGTCGGTGTTCTGGATTTTTGTAATTTTCATAGGTAGAGTAGTAGTACCATACAATCCATTAATTTGTTGTTCTAGCACTCTCTGTTGAAAAGACTATCTTCGCTTCATTTTATTACCTGTGCTCCTTTGTCAAACAAAGATCAGTTGACTAGATTTATGGGGGTTTATTTCTGGGTTCTTTATTCTGTTTCACTGATCTATTTGTCTACTGTTTCATCAATACCATACTGTTTTGATTACTATAGCTTTACAGTAAGCCTTAAAGTTGAGTAGTGTCAGTCCTCCAAACTAATTCTTCTCCTTTATTTATTTATTAAAAATTTTTTTTTTTAGTATTTATTTATTTTTGAGAGAGACAGAGACAGAATGTGAGTGGGTTAGGGTCAGAGAGAGGGAGACACAGAATCCAAAGCAGGCTCCAGGCTCTGAGCTGTCAGCATAGAGCCTGACGCGGGGCTCGAACTCACGGGCTGTGAGATCACAACCTGAGCCGAAGTCAGACACTCAACCAACTGAGCCATCCAGGTGCCCCTTATTTATTTATTTAATTATTTATTTAAAAAAAATTTTTTTAAAAATTCTTTTCCTTTAATATCATGTTGGCTATTCTGGGTCTTTTGCCTCTCCATATAAACTTTAGAATGTTTGTCACATCCATTGTGTTGAATCTATAGATCAATTTGGGAAGAACTGACATCTTGACAAGATTGAGTGTTCCTATCTATGAACATGGAATATCTCTCCATTTATTTAATTTTTTTTTTGATTTTATTCAACAGAGCTTTATAGTTTCATATAGATCTTATGCCTATTTTGCTAGGTTTATATCTAAGTATTTCATCTTTTGAGGTAATAATATAAATGGCATTGTGTTTTTTTGTTTGTTATGTCTGTTTGTTTGTTTGTTTGTTTGTTTTTTAGTAAGCTCCATGCCTGGAGTGGAGCCCAATGCAGGGCTCTAACTCACAACCTTGAAATCAAGACCTGAGCTGAGATCAAGAGTCAGATGTTTAACCAGCTGAGCCACCCAGGTGTCCCAATGATATTGTGTTATTAATTTCAAATTCCACTTGTTCACTGCTAGCATAAAAGAATGTGACTGACTTTTGTATATCAGCCTTGTATCCCGCAACCTTGGTATAATTGCTTATTAGTTTCAGGTTTGATTTTATTTATTTATTTATTTATTGGGTCAATTCTTCCAGATTTTCTACATAAACAATAATGTCATCTGACAGGAAAAATTGTTTTATGTCTGTGTTTCCAATCTGTATATTTTAATTTCCTTTTCTTCTTTTATTGCATTAGCAAGACCTTCCAGTTTGGTATTGAAAAGGAGTGGTGAGAGGGAGTATCTTTGCTTCATACCTAATCTTTGTGTCTGTTCATTTTTTCTAATGGGGTCTTAGTTTCTTTCTTTCTTTTTAGTATACTAATTCTTTTCATATTAAGATCATTAACTGAATCATATATGTGCCAAATATTCTTTTAAATTGCAGTTTAAGGGGCGCCTGGGTGGCTCAGTCGGTTAAGCAGCCGACTTCGGCTCAGGTCATGATCTCGCGGTCCGTGAGTTTGAGCCCCGCGTCGGGCTCTGTGCTGACAGCTCAGAGCCTGGAGCCTGTTTCGGATTCTGTGTCTTCCTCTCTCTGACCCTCCCCTGTTCATGCTCTGTCTCTCCCTGTCTCAAAACTAAATAAAATGTTTAAAAAAAAAAAAAAAACAACTTTAAATTGCAGTTTAAAAGAATTTTTTTAATGTTTATTTTTGAGACAGAGACAGAGAGACAAAGCCTGTGGAGGGGAAGGACAGAGAGAGAGGAAGACATAGAATCCGAAGCAGGCTCCAGGCTCTGAGCTGTCAGCACCGAGCCCGTTGCAGGGCTTGAACCCACGCACCATGAGATCATGACCTGAGCTGCAGTTGGACACTTAACCAACTGAGCCACCCTGGTGCCCCTGAAGTTCATTTTTTAATTTCTTTTTTAAATGTTTATTTATTTTCAAGAGAGAGAGAGAGGCAAGCAGGGGGAGGGGATGAGAGAGAGGGAGACAGAGGATCTAAAGCAGGCTCTGCACTGACAGCAGAGAGCGTGATGTGGGGCCTGAACCTACACACTGTGAGATCATGATCTGAGCCAAGTCGGATGCTTAAGCCCCTGAGCCACCCAGACACCCTTCCAATTGCAGTTACAAATTATATTTATAATATTTCTTGCATAAAGAAGGAGTTAACTTTTTAAAAAACATTAAAAATTTTTATTTTGAGAGAGAGAAAGAGAGAGTGAGTGAGCGAAAGTAAGGGAGAAGTGCAAAGGGAGAGAGAGAGAGAGTGAGAGAGAACCCTAGGCAGGTTCCACACTGAGTGTGGAGCCTGACATGGGGATTGATCCCATGACCTGAGCCGAAATTAAGAGTCAGATGCTCAACCGACTGAGGGACCCAGGTGCCCCAGAAGGAGTTAACTTTTATGTGTTCAAATCTATCAGCTTTTCTTCTGGTGACTTCTGAAAGTAAATCTGCATTTTCCTCTCTCCATTTAGGAGAAATAGAGCCAGAACCCTCCCACCTCAGCCTCTCCACAGCATACCATCAGATAATGTTGACACACTGTTTTTGAACAACTGCTGATGGCAGAACCAAGAGAGGTGCCATAGCCCGAAATTCAGGTGGCCGCATGTGGGCAAAGGGAATAATTGTTTGGTCCACTTCCCAGAATGTTTACCTGAGAAAGGCCTTTTTTGCCTCAAAAATCCCTTCCAGCAGAGCTACGATGGGTTGGTTCTGAAGGAAAGTTTTAGTTCAGTAGAAGAAAACAACATTTGAGACACGTGTCCGGGAAGGTATGGGGTGGGCATCAGAAATGAGAGACAAGAGTAAATTATAAACCACCAAAAGGGGGAAAGGGGCCTTACTAGGGGGCTGGAAACAAAGCAATCTTTTCCCATTTCCTGTTTTTAAAAACCTAGTACGTCGTTCATTTTGCTGTTCTTTAGCTGAAGTTATAATTTGCATATTTAAGTCTTCCATGTAAGCAGAGTGCAAATTGGTGAGAGCTTATAGGTAATTTAGGTGTTTATGGCTCTGTGTAAGGTGTTGGTGCTGCTTTTTAACCTAGGGTCCTTTCTATATTCAGAGCTGAAAAACGGAGGAAGGAAGTGAGGCTGGTTGGAAGTTAACACTTCCTTTTTAAGGATAACAGCAACCCAGAAACAGTTTCACAGGCTTGGGGAAGGGACTAGGGTGGCCAACCTGCACATTTTACCTGGGACTGAGGGTTTCCCAGGATGCGAGGCTTTCAGGATTAAAACTTGGACGCTCCCA
The DNA here is from genome assembly GCF_018350195.1 of Panthera tigris. Classification (NCBI taxonomy): domain Eukaryota; kingdom Metazoa; phylum Chordata; class Mammalia; order Carnivora; family Felidae; genus Panthera; species Panthera tigris. The sequence continues at coordinate 34,772,640 of NC_056671.1, read as the reverse complement.
CACAAGCTGGGACGGTTAGTTGCGCAGATCTGCTAGGAACCCCCCTCCCCTCCCACATCTAATGTAACCTTCCCCCCAAATAATGCAACAGCCTTTTTTATAACCACATTTGACAGAGTATGAAACTGCAGGTCTAGGAGATTCAGGAACTTCCTTAAATTCACCCAAGCAGGGGATGAAGGAACCTCCATTTAAACCTTGTTCTGTCTGCTCCAGTGCCCTTCCTACGCTACCACTCACTCTCTCATCTACTCATTTAAACATCTTCAGAGTGCCGAATATGTGCCGTGCTAAGGACTGATTACGGTTGGTTTATGACGGGTTCTGTCACATGGGCAAATCAAGGAAATCAGTGAATAACAATGAGTTCAACAACAATAACCACAATAATAGAAACACAATTTGCAAGAGTTCCAATGTGATTGGACCCTTAAGGCAGCTCGGTTAACCGTTAGACTAGGTACTCAGATCTTCTGAGAGGCACGAGATTGTTGGCATTAGGCTCTTCCTAGTCCAAGCCAGTGTTGGGAATTCAGACAGAACAAAGATCTCTGTGTCTATGTCTGTCTGTCTGTCTGTCTCTCTCACACACACACCCCCCTCCTGGTTGACTAGGTTCAAACTCTAGCCATCTTGATCACCTTCCCCCTTACTTGGGGACTAGGTTTCATTGTGTTCCAGGTTTGCCGACTCTGGAAATTACACTCATTTTCTTAATCAGAAGAGCAAGAAAAATAAAACAGATGTACGGAACTTCAGGCATTTAACAGCGTACTATAAACAGCCTGCTTATTTGTTTGCCCATTTCCATGGTGGGCTCTATGCCCGTGGACGTTCTCTACCTTACTTGGTTCCACGCCCAATGTCTAGCACATAACCAGCATCTACCATTTGCTGAATGGGTATGTAAGCAATTAAAGATAGAAATTCCTGAAGATATAAGAGTTGTTTCCAACATCTAAAATCAGTTTTCTAGTTTGATAACAAGTAATGTTAAAGACTCCCCCCACCCCCGCAAAAAAAAGGTCGAGCACAGTCTCTTTTAAGAAAAAGCATATCCTAAACTCTACGGTATTACTCTCAGCAACTGCAGCAAAACTTACGTGAATGATGGGGAAAAAACGATCCACTGATGGCCTAAGAACTGAAACTGGGTTGGGTGCCTGGGTGGCTCAGTCGGTTGAGTGTTCAGCTCAGGTCATGAGCTCACAGGTTCGTGAGTCGAGCCCCGCATCAGGCTCTCTCTGTGCCGACAGCTCAGAGCCTGGAGCTTGTTTCGGATTCTGTGTCTCCTTCTCTCTCTTCCTCTCCCTCACTCACGCCGTCTCTGTCTCTCTCAAAATAAAGAAATAAACTTAAAAAAAAAAAAAAAGAAATGCAACTGGGTTGGTTTGACTGTGGTCTGCATCACTGTAATTATTTCCCAGTTTTACAAGTAAGCAATGAGAGTGAACAGGACTGATTGGGTTATATACTATTTATGGCTTTTGGGAGGTGGTCTCCCCATTGAATCCGCTCATTTATTTTTGTTGACGGCGTTAATATATATCTTGTATCTTCTTTTAACCCAACCCTTTCAGCTCATTCAGGGATTGGAAAGACTTTAGAGGCCAATAGGCAGGAGTGTCTGTGAAGTGGCTGGTTAGGGGAGGAGGTGCTCAGTGTTGATATAACCAGGAAGGTGTATCTGGAAAATCTAAAAACTACCACTCAACACCAATCCTTTGGGAGAGCCCAACAGAGGCCTCCCTTGTTTTAAGTTAGGGTGATCTGCTTGTTCTTGAGCACTCTGGAGTACTCCCATTCTGTTGGTAAAGGAGAAAACGTAGAAAGCGGGTCTTGACCCTCCTTCATCCATTTGTCTGAAGAGCTGACAACTCACTGACTTCTCCACCTGCTGCTCCTGAACTTCTAAGAGATGCTGCCATCTTTCCCCACCAAGATGAAGACAACAAGAGTTGCGAAGAGAGAACAGTCACTCAGAGAGGAAGTGTATCCTCTTACCTACCAAGCTGGCCCATTCCCGGTGCCTGGGGACTGACCGTTCTCCTCCCTACACATGGAGGCTCCTTCTGTTTTCAGGCATTCTCCGAAACTCAGAATCGCTTTTAGGCTGCTTTCTCCTTCTCCAAGTCTGTGGGTGAACTGTGAGCCCCTTTCATTTCTGCTTTCCTAAAATCCCTGACATCCATGGCTTAGCTGGTACGTCCAGGAGGTTAGCTCCTCAAAATGTCTTTAAGGGGTCTGAATTACAAATAAGAGAGAGGAGCATGTGCTACTTGAAAATATCTAAAACTTATGGAAGAGAAGAAGGAAGGCAGGAAGGGTTAAGAAAATGAGATCTACTTAATGGACACTGCAGACACTGAAGTTCCGTTAAAAGAAAGATGCAATTATTAAAAACAAGGTTCATAAACACTTAAATTTTTCCTTAATTGGCCCCTGAGCTGGCCAGATGACTCACCACTGGCCTTGTGAGATCAGCTTGCGGTCTGATGAGCTGCAACACATTTGAATGGCTTATCCTTTTTCACATGCAGCTCCAATTTTGTGTCATGTTATTCCCACAGAAACTTATTTGCTACAAACTTCCCTAGAAGTCTACACAGCATATGATGTAGAGAATATTAGGGCTCAGAGCCCACGGCCAAGAAAGAATTCTTGAGGCATCTTTGATGCAAAAGGGTGGTTTTATTAAAGCATGGGGACAGGACCCGTGGGTAGAAAAAGCTGCACTGGGCTTGTGATGGGTGACTGATTACACGCTTTCAAGTTGGGAAGGGGTTGGGGATAGTGTAAGTCTCCAAAGAATTTTGGAAGCAATGTTTCCAGGATCCTGAGGGGGCTAGCTATTGTTAGGAAAAGGTCATTTACTACTGTCTAGTATAACCTCAGGCTTGAGACCCTTCACATACGTTATCAGTGGGCCATATGCTTGGAGGATGATTGCTAACATATATTTGGGGGGTAGAGGTAAAGGAAGTTTCTGAAGGAATTTTTGTATGTTAAAGTAGATTTACAGGATTCTGGAGGGTGGGGAGGTGGTTGGGCTAAGATTGCCTTTTGCCCTTAGGCAGCCGAGCTCCTAGAGGAATGTCACTTTGCCTGTCTTGAGGGCTTGTCAATGGGCTGTAAGTTGTAAGGAAATTTAATTTTTTCTTTTGCCTTTGTTTCCCCGCATTGGTATACACATTTTATCTACTACCTAAGTGAGATGTGCACCATTAAACATACCCTAGCGAAGCGCTGTAATTTTCAATGCCGTGATCATTCCCCAAACGTGAAGGGATTTCAGTTGTTTCACCCATTCAATGTTGCAGTGAGTACAGCTGTCCTCCCTTTATCTCAGCCGAGATGATTTTTTGTTCCTTTCGCCTATGTCTTTGTTTCTTCGTGTGCCTGTTTGGGTACAAACAGGCAGGCTTGGTGTTGGTTCCCTTTTTGTGCTTATTTCTATGTTATGGTCCAAAAAGGGATTTGTTGGTTCAAAAAACATGACCAAGCTTCTAGCCCTTATTGGCTTTTGCTAATCTTTAAGGAAAGGACGCAGTGGTTTCCCCAGGCATTTTCCAGTCATCTGGTAGACGTTTGCAAAATACTTGTTGGTGAATTGCTCCTTTTTTTTTTTAAGTTTACTTATTTCCGGGGTGGGGGGAGGGGCAGAGATTGAGGGGGGGAGAGGGAGAGAGAGAGAGAGAGAGAATCCCAAGCAGGTTCTGCACTGTCAGTACAGAGCCAGACGTGGAGCTCGAACTCACAAATCACGATCTGAGCTGAAATTAAGAGTTGGACGCTTAACCGACTGAGCCACCCAGGCCTCTCTGCGAATTACTCTTAAAAAAAAAAAAAAAAAAAAAAAAAAAAAAAAAAAAAAAAAGGCGCCTGGGTGGCGCAGTCGGTTAAGCGTCCGACTTCAGCCAGGTCACGATCTCGCGGTCCGTGGGTTCGAGCCCCGCGTCAGGCTCTGGGCTGATGGCTCGGAGCCTGGAGCCTGTTTCCGATTCTGTGTCTCCCTCTCTCTCTGCCCCTCCCCCGTTCATGCTCTGTCTCTCTCTGTCCCAAAAATAAATAAAAAAAAAACGTTGAAAAAAAAAAAATCCCCATGCAGAACCATCTGAGATGAAGTCCAAGGATGAGCATTTCAGGCTCAACCATCCATTATGCAAAGCCCCTGGGTCCTAGGGCCATATCTTGCATGAGCCGGACATCCACAAAACAGTATTCAAAACAGTTTGCATAGTGTAAGAGGTCAAAGATCCTGCTGGAGAAGGACATTAAAAAAAAAAAAATCATTGCTAGTCACTTTTCTTTTTAGAGCATTACTAGTTATTTTTTTAACCCTGGTAAAACAGAAAGGATCCTTGGCATAATATAGGGGTACCTTTCATATAGATGGGTAATTCCACCTGTGTATCCGTTTAGACCCTGACTTCTTATAAAAGGGATTTAGCTGTTAATTCCTTTATTTATGTTGAGTAAACGCTACGAGACGCGTGAACAAGTGTGTACAAGCTCAGGGCAGACTTCACTGAGGAGGTGAAATTTGAGCAGCTCTCTGAAGGATGACAGGGTTTCACCAGGTGGGCAGAGGAGAGAGGCTGGTTTGGGCAAGATGTACTGAAAAGCTTGGATTTCATCTTGTTTGGTGCTACTGAAGACTTTAACGCAGCAGAAGGGCGGAACTCTGAATTAGTCCAGTGACCTTTTATTTTACAAAGGTCTCAAGAAAACCTTCACGTCCTATTTTATTTTATTTAATAAATTCTCAGTTATGTATCACTGAATTTTTACCCCTGCTTAGGTTATATCAGAACCACTTCATATGCGGAAAATACCAGAGGAATTAGGACAGGCCCTTAGCACAGTAATCAAAGAGTATAATAATAGCATTCATAGAGAACATTATATCTTTAAAAAGTTGAGAGCTTTCCAGGACCTTGTCACTCCCAAAATATGCATTGTAGTGGCCATCGTCCTCCCTTCTGGGTGAGAGCCTTATGCATCACCTTGGGGTGATTGTGGGGAGCAGGTTTTTCATGAGGCCAATTTTTAAAAAATATATTTATTTATTTTTGAGAGACAGAGAGAGACAGAGTGTGAGCTGGGGAAGGGCAGAGAGACAAGGAAACACAGAATCTGAAGCAGGCTCCAGGCTCTGAGCTGTCAGCACAGGGCCCGATGCAGGGCTCCAACTCATGAGCTGTGAGATCATGAGCTTAGCTGAAGTCGGCCACCAACCGACTGAGCCACCCAGGTGTCCCATGAGGCCAATTGTAAGCTCCTCGGGGTGACCTGGCTGCGAAGGGGGATATACCCATGAAGGCAGTCCGGTTGACAGATGAGGACTGCCACTTTGTAAGGCAGAGCACAGAACGTGACACACGCAAGGTGATTTTTAATGGAGCTGGGAGTGGGGAGAAAGATAAACAGACGGGAGTAATTCTGGGGGTGCAGGAGAGGAGGCCTGGATAAGGGATTGTTTTGGGAGAGCCTAGACACCACACGGGCATCCCAGATGCCTAGGCTAGTGGAGAGTGGCATAGAAGGAGAGGGATCATGAAAGAAGGTAAGGGAATCGAAGAGAAATTTTGTCAGCTCATTTTTGTCTGGGAATGGTCCTGCCCTCTGTGACCTATTGAAGTGTATGAATTCCCACTTATGGAAAGGCTTGCATTCTGGTCCAGTCAGCTTTCGGGAAGTGAGAAGAAAGGCCAAAGGCAAGTGACTATAACATGGAGACTCAAGCCATACTGTCAGGGACAGCGCCGGCGTTAGGGAAGGGCTGCTGTGGACCTTGGCCATGGAACTGCTTTACCAGGACGTTTCTCTGCAACTGTGTTGCCATTGTCTCTGCTCAGCAAATCTGAAGACAGTGAGGTATTATGACCAGGGCTGGGTAATACTGGGTGGACCTCTTTTCCTGCTGCCCACATGAAAGACTACCCTTACTTTGGATACCAAACCAAGGACAGAGGCTGATATAACAATCTTCATGTTAAATAAGACGCGTATCTTGTCCACGGCTACTTTTTGAACCACGTAGTCCAGATTTGTGTGAATAACCCCCCACGAGCCTGCACTTGGCCAGGAAAGACCCTGCTGCGCTGGGGAATTTAATTGCCAGTTGTCAGCTTGGGGGCCTGTTTTGACTCTAGAGATGTAGGATTTTTTTTCTCTGGAGGTATCGATTCAGAAGCCCCCACTGTAGGGGGCCATGTGGGTTCTAGGTTGCTTCAACATGGCTGCAGGAGGAACAAAACCAGATAAATGAAAGTGGGTGGTCTGCTGGGGGAATGAAAGGGTCACTGATCAAAATTAGCAAGTCAGGGGTGCCTGGGTGGCTCAGTCAGTTGACTGCCCGACTTCGGCTTAGGTCATGATCTCATGGTTCATGAGCTTGAGCTCCACATGGGCTCACTGCTGTCAGCAAGGAGCCTGCTTCAGATCCTCTGTTCTCCTCTCTCTCTGCCCCTCCCCTGCTTGTGCTCTCTCTCTCTCTCTCTCTCTCTCTCAAAAAAAAAAAAAAAAATTAGCAAGTCAGGAGAGAGGCTTGAGAGTTTGGGACAGGGGATGAAGTGTAAGAAATGTTTCCAATCTGAAATACCAATGCATTATTCAGATGGATATGTCCAAAAAGCTGACATGTATATAGTAGCAACAAGTGAAGCTGTCTGAGTGGATGTGGTTCTCTGGGCTATGGATGGAGAAAAGAGGACAGTTTCCACAAGATTTCCTTGACTGTCTCAAGCCAGAGCCTCTTTTTATTTGCTGGTTAAGGAAAGTTGCAGAAGATCGGCCAGGAGCTACATATTTCTAGCTATACTTCTGAGGCTTGGGTGTCTGCCCAGGCATTTTCTATACTGAGCAAGGCAGCTTCCTCTCTGCAATGCATGTTTCCTTTTTCAGACAGGGACACATCTGTTTTGGAGGGAGGAAGAGATCATTGCTTCGGGAACCATTTTCAACTACATATAGAAAAATGAACTCAGGGCTGACAGTTAAGAAGTGCATGGGAGTACGTTGAAGCCCCGGCATGAAGAACTTCAGGAGCAGGTGGGTTGCAAAGTTAACTGTTCTGGGGCTTCATTTCTGCTGGGATCCTAGAGTGTCAGTTAACGACGGGACTGCAGGCCGATTTCGAAGTGTTCCCATATAAAGGACGTCGGCTGGCAGCATCCACTTCGAGATGAGGAATGAAATCCTCAGGGACGCAGCCAGCCGTGGGGTCTCCCCACGGCGGACCCCGTCCTCCTTCCACCCCACGGGGCACTGCAGCCGGGCGAGGCTGGAGGGGCAGACGGCGGAGGGGCTGTGCAGAGCGGGGTCCGGCTGCTGAGCAGGTCTGACCGGGGAGGCACTCCGCCCAGGACTCCGCAGGTCCCGGGGGCGGCCCCCTGGTGGCTGACGCCGTCTGGGGGCGTTCCTGGGAGCTGGGGGCCGCCGAGGTTAGACCCGAAGTCCCGGGAGGAGCCGGCCGGCGGCCACGTGACCGACCGCGGCGGGGCCGGCGGCCCAGAAATAGCAGCGGCGGCGGTCCCGCCCGCGGGCTGCCGCGAGCGAAAGGCGGAGACTGGAGGACGCAGGCTGGGCGCGGGCGCGGCGCGGCCCCGGCCCCGGAGGATGCTGAGCCCCTGCCCGGTCCGGCCCCGAGCACATGATGGCGATACGGGAGCTCAAAGTGTGTCTTCTCGGGGTGAGTCCTGCGCCGCCCTCCGCCGGGGACACCCACGTCCGTGCGCCCCCCCCCCCTCCCCCGGCCCCTGCGCCCCCAGTCCACTGCGCCCTCTTTTCCCAGCCCGGCGGGGGTCGGGTCCGAGCCTGCCCCCGAGCTTCGCGCTCGTTCACCGCGGCCGGCCCGTCGCCCGGGAGCCGCTGGGGTCCCGCCGTGCTCGGGCCGGGCCGGGCCGCGCCGCGCCGCGGGACCCTCCGCTGGGACACGCAGAGCGGCCGCCGCTCCTCGCAGCCGCCGCGGTCCCTCCGGCCTCCGAGGGCTTTCTCCTTCGCCTTTGATAATTTCCTTCCGGCGGAAACTTTAAGTTACTCAGCCAAGGCTCCAGATCCTTTTTGCGTCTCGGGGGCAATTGGTTTATTCACTTTTTGAGGGGAGCGGGAGGGGGAGGGGGAGGGGGAGGGCGGGGGGGGGGGTTGGGAGAGAAAGCCCAGCCAGACGCGAGAAAATGCGAGGGGATGCCCCGGCTGGAAGGTGAAAAGTGCTGGAGAGCACTGCGCCCGAAAACTTCTGTGCAGGATGAGAAAGTTCTCCCCTATCACCGCTTCCCCTCCCCGAGTGGGTCTTTCTGAGGAGTCTGAGGAAATGTGGAAGAAGCCAGAAACAAAGACAGAAATACCCAAGCCCTTTGCTCTGGGCAGACCTGCCGGGTGACACAGGGCAGGCCCTGGAAGACCCGCGGCAGAGAGCTCAGATAATAGTCAGGGTCATTTCCTTTCGGGTGCCCACACCAGATTCCAGAATTTCTTCTTTTGAAAGAGGTGGTTTTAAGCCGTGTTTTCAGCAGCCTTCGGCATCGATGCCTGGGGTACTGCCCCTGGCAAGTCTGGTCTCCCAAGAAAACCATTTCCTACAAAAAGAACAGCAGAGGGGTAGACCCGTCGTTATTTAGAAGAAATGCTCACTGGTCTGTCGAGATGGGAGACGGATGTCCTGGATGTACGGGAAGCCTATACTGAGGAAATGGTCCCAGGTTAGGACTGAATTGTACCAGACCAGCCAGGTGTCTAGGCTCTATCTAGGCTCCTTTGGCACTTCTGGCTGGACAACGTTCTCGACTGTCTTCCATCACTGTCATTTACACCATATTGTCCGGTTCGCCTAGGATTCCAGGGGACCTGGCAAAGGCCCTCCCTTCTCTGTCACCCTGGGCACAAACTACCCAGTGTTCCTGCCCTCCTGCCTTGCTCAGCCCCAGCTGGGATCTGGAAAAGGATCCTGCCCCGGTCTTCCTCTGCTGACCTTTATTTGTGTTGCAGTGTGGGTTTTACCCTCTGCGGGGCTCTCCAACATGGTTTCGACATAAATTCCGGGAATCTCTTGTTTGCCTTGCGAGGGGTCATTCCAGCCTCATGTGTCCCAAGGAATCAAGAGCAACTTTGATGTGTATTGTGTGTGCCAGGATTGGCCTCGGGAGTAAATGAAGTAGGAGATGTTTTGGCTCCCCCCAAGTCCCCCCGCCCCACGCTTTCTCCTTTGTCATCTACTTAGGAGGCACAAGTGCTACTCATCACAGGAATTATTTTCACTGTTCAGGGATGAGTCTCCGTATCCTTCTACAAGGAAATGGATCACTGGCCGTGCAATTCTGGGCAAGTACTTCAGTCGCCTCATCTATAAAATGGACGTCATAACATCTTCCCTTTTAAGGCAGAGGACTATACCAGATGATCTGCTAAGATACAGGGTACCATGTCCTGCTAACCTGTGATTCCAGGGTGACAATTAGTAAGCCTGGTGTGTGAGAGAGCTGGAGGAAGTCCCTTTACTTCTTTTCTTTTATCTCTGCGAATGAAACATATCCTTTTAGTTGGCTTCCTGGAGACAGTGCCTCACCCTGGTTCTTTGCAGTGGCTCTGTTGGTAGGAGTTTGGCTTGGGAGGACACAGCCCTGCCAGAGCAGAGCAAGAAGGTTTTTCTGGGCGGATGGAAGCTCTGAAGCATCATTCCCGTAACACCATGTCAGCGGCCTTCTTTAATTAATTAATTAATTAATTAATTTATATTTTTACATTTATTTTTGAGAGACAGAGACAGACAGAGCACAAGTGGGGGAGGGGCAGAGAGAGAGGGAGACCAGAATCGGAAGCAGGCTCCAGGCTGTCAGCACAGAGCCCGATGCGGGGCTCGAACCCACGAGAACTGTGAGATCATGACCTGAGCCCAAGTTGGACGCTTAACCGACTAAGCCACCCAGGCACCCCGGCGGCCTTCTTTTTTGTGAGAGTGGCTCTAGGTTTTAGTCTTGTTTAGGTCAGAGGGCCAGTGACATTATCCCCCACACTGAGTGAAATCTGTTAGGTCCTGTGGTTTGCCTGGGCCTGTCCTGGCTAAGATGTATGTGATAGGCTGTATTCTTAGCTGCTCATTCCTATAGGGGGGTTCTCTGGGTGAGATAGCATTTGGGTGAGTTCAAAGCCATTTTAACCACCTTGGGTTCACTCTCTTAATTTGAGAGAGAACCTTGCAGGTCGGTGACTAAAAGAAGGAATCAAGAACAAGTCCAAAAGTCCTCAAAATTTTAGCAGGAGCCTTGGGCTCTTTTGGGTTCTCTTTGTCGGGAGGTCTCTTTTCTAGAGGCAGTCTTACACATGGCTAGCACTCAGCTTCCTGTTTTTCAGCCACGACATCTTCCTGAAGTCTCAGTCGGACTGAGACTTTAGAAGCCGTGCCCTCTGTCATGTCACTTTCTTTTGTGCCCCTTTGAGAAGGTGATGGAGAATGCAGAGCTCCTAACTGAAGTCTGGCTGTCTCACTGGGGAGGCTGAGGGGCTAGTCTTTTTGTGCCCGGCCATCGGCCTTGAGTGTTCCGTGGCTATTCGAGGATGCACTTCCCATTTAAGGTACAAAGTGTGGGCAGTGCAGACTTTTATCCCTCTTAGCTGTGGTCTGCAGCCTCTTCGGGGTCGGAGTTTCCCAGCGGGAGGGTCATTCGCAGGTCTTCTCTGCCTGTACCTGTGCCTTTCACGACCATGAAGTTCAGCATGTCTGTCTTGCTTCTTTTGGTCAGTGCTCCCAGATGGAGTCAACAGCAGTCTGGGGAGCATTCCCTGAATGCTTTGTGCATTCAAACCAAGGACTCAAGAGCATTGGGTTTATTTAGGCTACCTGTTATAAATTCTTGGCTCTCGTTGCTGTCATGGGTGGCTTTTCTCGTGTTTATCCTAAGCCTTTGTGAATGCCCTTTCCTGGGATAAACCAGGGTGCCGTGGAAGCTAGCCACGCAGGACGGTGTGCTTGCCAGGGGCACATGGTGAAAAGGGGTCCTTATTAGACACCCAGGACCCTTGGGTCCCGTTCTTGTCAATAAAGTGCCAATCATCCCACTTTGTAATCTGAATTAGTATTATGAAACATGTAGCTTGAAAACAATGCCCTTAAAAAGAGCGAAGTATGTTAAAAAAAAAAACAACTAACAAAAACAATATCGAGGCAGCAGCTGTTCCAGCCCCAAAGGTGGAAAGCTTCCCAGTGTGCATTTTTAACACACATCACCACGTGGCAGAAAGCAAGGGGAGGGGGAGAGAGAGGGAGAGAAGGGAGAAGAGGAGGAGGAGGAGGGGGCGGAGAGGATCTTCCTTTTCTTCTATTATTTCCTCTGGGTGTGTATGCTTAAAAACTGCTTCCGGATGGAATCCCAAAGAGATTTATATTTGGGCTTTGGTTGTCTTGACGACAGTTTAGAGGTTTCTGCCACTTCCTCAACAGCTTGAGTGGCATGGTTAAAACACAGCTGAGGGTGTCCCTGCTTCTGGTAAGGAGCTTGGTGCTCATCTTTCTGCTAGGATCTGGGTGATGGTTCATCACAGAGCAAACACCTGGGATTGGTGTGGCGTCTGGGCAGCAGAGACCTCAGCTGTGTGCAGGGCCTTCCCGTGAGGGGACTGTGTGATTCCCAGAGGCTCTAGGACCCAAGGGTGGGACAGATAAGCAGATCAGTCAGAGCTGTGGACCCTCAAATGGGCTACTTTGAGTGATAGTGAGCACTCCGTCACCGAAAGCATTCATAAGACTAGGTGCATCTGGTTGGGTCTTCGTGGAAGGATGGAATGCGTAGGACGGGGAGGATTGGGCCAGGCACTCATCCGAATTGCTTTCCAAGAGATTCTAACATAACTCATTTTCATTTTTTCCCAGAAACCCCATTTCTTGGGGTGTGGGGGGTTGGTGGGGGAGGATGTAGAGAGGCTAGAAATCTAATCTGTTTCTTACCAAACCTGATTCCTGTATTAAATTGAACCCTTTGTGGAAAGCGTGGTACTGGGTTGAAAATAAATATGAATGACATAGTGGAATGTCTTCTGGGAGCGCCCAACGTAGGATAACACCGAGCATCCGCCAGGATTGATGTATTCCGCCAGGGTCTCTTTGTTCCTTTTTTCTTCAGGGTCAACAATGGCTACATCTCTCTCTCAGCCTTCTGAGCTCAGTGCTCCCTGGGATATGCGTCAGAGTCACTTGCAGGCACTTTCAAACTTCTTATGGTTCCTCCCCATCCCTTGTGAGGCATGTGGCCCCCACCCTTTCCCCTGGCCCAGTGTCACTGTTCTCATGAATGTGTCTGTCGTATCCCTCGGGACTGCTCCAAGGCCATTGCCATTGGAAAATATAAAACTTTACTTTCTAAGATGTTAGGGCACAAAAAGATTTTGAGCTCGTGAGTTACAAAAGGTCTTCACATTTAATTGTGTCCAACAAGTTAGATTACTTTTAGGGCTTGCCTGTCTCTGCAGATACTACACTTTGATTTATCTTTATTTTTACAATTTCCAATACGTGCTTGAAAATGGAATAGGCATTCATTCGTTCAACCGCTCACCATCTATCCAGTGTTTCTTTCATGCCAGGAGCTGCTGTGGGTGGCTGCAGGTAGGTAGGACAGCCATGAGCCTTGTCTTTGAAGCCCTCTACCTTTCCTGGGATGTGGACCCAAAAGCAGTGACCTAAATGACATCACTTGTATTCCTGTGACGGCACTTACCACAGAGCCAAGCACAGCAGAAGGAATAGAGTAAGATTATGATACATACTGACCGCCATCCATCTTATTAGACGTGAGGACAGGTGAGGGGTAGAAAGTTTTTGCACCACGTCTGTTTTGACTGCCTGCTGGGCTAACTCTGCTGGAGACAGAAGACAGGGAAGACGGGGTTCTGGTCCCTGCTGGTGATGGAGAGGTTCCTGGTCGGGCAGGGAAGACAGGCACGTGCACAGGAACTAACATTCGTGCCATGGCGATGAGTGGGATCCTGTCACGTGGTACGGCGGGAGACAAGGAAGTTAAATTGAATACAGGGGGGCTCGGAAAGGAGGAATCTGGGAAGGTATCTCCAAGAAGGAAGGATTTGAAGAGTGCCTCAAAGAACACACAGGGCTTTGACAAGAATGGAAAGTGGGTGTGGACTTCAGGCCTTGGGGAGAGCAGGTGGGACTCTGGTTCTCATGGTGTTTTCTGGAGGGCTGAGGTGACTGGAAAGTGAGGGAGGCAGGGAGCACAGCCCTTCCACTCCTGGGCTGACCACCGTCCTGTTGACCCCACTACCTCCCTAGAATGGGGTCTTTTATTTTTAACTCCCTCTTTCCCTTCTTTTATTTTGAAACGTCTCACACTCACAAAACATTTGAAAGAGCAGAGCAACGAATGCCTGTAAGTCTCTCCCATAGATTCAGTGGGAATGACATCTTGCCAATCTCTTGCTTTTTATCTCTTTCTCTCTCTAATGTATTTTTTCCCTGGACCCTCTGAAAGTAAATTGCAGACATTATGACACTTGACTCCTATATAATTATGTACCTTTTAGAAGAAAGGACGTTCTCCTTCACAACTGTAATGCCCAGAACTGAACACAGATATAATGGTATCGTGTATGTAGTTCATACTCAGAGTTTCCAGTTGTCCCCAAATGACCTTGATAGCTGTTTAAGAAATCCACGGAGACCATGTACTTACTACATTTGCTTGTCATGTCCCTCATCTAAAACAGTTCCCCTCCTTTTTTTCTGCCACGAATCCAGGCCACTTATCTTGTAGAAAGTCCCAAGGTCTCAATTTTTCTAGTTGCCACCTCGTTGCTTCTTCTGGGTTATGCGTGTTGGTGAGCAGACAACATACTTGATGTTGAATGGTCTTATTTTTTATGTGCCCGTGTATATTACAGTTTTCTTTCCCACTTACCTTTATGGCACTCATTCAACAAATTATCTCTTAGCTTCTACAAGTGCCAGGCAGTGGTATGTCTGAGCAAAACAAAGGGCTTTGACCTTATGGAGCTTACGTTTTAGCAGAAAGGTGGGAAGACAGATTCTCTGGCTGGTTAGAAGGTGGTAAGTGTTATATGGAAAAGCAGATGTGGCCCAGAGCTGGGGGAGGGGCACAGGAGCTCCAGGAGGGGAGGGGCAGGTCGGTAGGGTGGTGGTGAGGACGCTCTGTCTCTGTCAGAGACCAGATGGGGCTCCTGCTTTACCTGGGGTTTGACTTCGGTTTTGTGACTTGAGTCGCATGGTGTGACCACTGAGCTGCTGAGAGTTGAGTAGGCCCTGAGGAACCAGAGTTGTCTCTCTTGATGTCTAACTCTTTGTCAGCTGAAATAAGGAAATGAAAAGAGGGACTGAACATCGGGGTCACTGAATGGGTTTCTCACTGTGGAATCTTCTGTTTCGACGAATCTTTTTCTGATCTATTTCCTTGCTTCGAATACCTCAGACCTGCTCTGACTTCTCTGGAGGTCATGAAACTTCTGCTCGCTCAGGATTTAGCCCAGAAGGTAGCCTAGGCGGCTTTCAGTTCCCTGGGAGGCTCGTGGAAGAGCTGGATTACCAGAATTTGAATGAGCCCTGTTGGAGAGCCAACAGAATACAGGGGAAATCGGTTCCCTCCTATTTTCTCTGCTTTGAACAGGGTAGCAGAGAGCTGGATCCCTTTTTATCAACAGTATCTGCTTTTCTAGAAGCAAAAGATACCTGCATTATCCAGTATCACTTCCTTTCTTCTCTCATGGAGTCAGTATTCTAACTGGGATCTGCAGATAGAATGCCTAGTCCTAAAAGGTGCCTCTATCAAAGATTTCCCTGAAAGGGAGGGAGAGAGAGGGAGAGCTGGTTCAGGGACAGAGAAAGAAAGACAAGAGTAGGGACGGTGGGGGGAGATGGGCGGGGGAGAGAGACACCCACGCACACACCTGTGCATGAAGAGTATCACTTAGAACTTGCCCATTTGCCCTCTGATGGCAAAGGGCAAGTTTTGTTTTTTGTTTTTTTCTGGTCAGACTATTAGCCAGGGTATTTAGATTTATGGCAAGCTTAATTAAGAAAGTCTTTTTGGGGGGTGCCTGCATACCTCAGTCCGTTGAGCGCCTGGTTCTTGATTTCAGCTCAGGTCATGATCCCAGGGTTCTGGGATCAAGCCCTGCATTGGGCTCCATGCTGAGCATGGAGGCTGCCTGAGACTCTTTCCTCCTTTCCCCCCCTCTCTCTCCTGCTCGTGCTCTCTCTGTCTCTAATAATGATTTTTAAAAAGTCTTTTTTCTTTAAGAAAAAAAAAAGCATAGCATCAATCCTACATATTTCATGGCCTTACCTCTCATTGCAGAAGCGAAAAATTTTCTAACCTTTTCCATAATAATCTTCTGAAGAGCTGTTTTCTTCATTATAAAGTAACACATGCTCATCTTAATTAAATTTTGAATCTAATTATGAGGTGGGACAGTGATTGATTAGTGAAGTGATAAATTTTCATTTGTGATCACAAAGATGAGGGATCCAGGATGACGCCTTGAGCTTCATTTCTTTATAATGACATATACTTGTACAAACTTGCCACAGTCTTGTTTCCTGTCATTAGCTGGAAATCCTGTGGGTATGAGGAAATCGTCCTACCTGCCCTCCTTCACCTCCTGTTCCCCATCTTGCAACTCCTGTTCTTTCCTTGTCTCTGGTGTTATGTTCAGATGACCACTTATAATTTTATGGTCGACATCAAGTTCACCGTCCTGCTCTGTGTTTTTCCGTTGTCTCTGTTCTTTCCTGCCCTGCAGGATCATTTTCTCCCATCGTTTTAATTTGTTTTCTTATTCTCCCACTTCTCATCGATGAATCATCAGACTGTCCTTCTTGAAAGAGGCATCTAGGGCTTAGCTCACAGAGGGAATGTTTCTAGCCTGCTCTTCACTTGCTCCCCCACTGCTGAGTGGGGAGTGTGTGCTGAGCCGATCCCGGTGACCTTCCCTTCTGCTGCCAGGGTAGACCAGAAAACCCGGCCAGCTTTACCCTTTGGAGAGTAATGCTGGCAAACAGGGATGTGTACAAAGTAAATGTGAGAAGTGAGATGATTCATTTTCAGAAATACCAAATAAAAGCTGTGCTGTCTAGTTAACAATAGGTTTAAAACCTATTGGAAATAGGTACGACTCCCCCCACCTCCGCCCAGTGGAGTCCCAAACCCTTAGATCCTTCACTTCCTGGTTCTTCTTCCCTTCTCCATTCCGTGGGCTTGTTTTTCATGTGTTTCGCAATGAGCATGCCCCAAAGAACTGAAGCCTGTGGCACCTCAAGGAATGTACAGTTGTTCCCATCAGACTGCTTTTTGCCTTACGTGGGCATAGGCGACTTCCGGGTAAGGCTGTAATGTCTGTAGTACTCAGCCAGTGAGGAATCAGGGGAGGGACTTGCACACTAGGAGGTAAATTGCCTGCTGTAACTGCCCCGAGTGTGCCTGTCCATCAGACACCCGCTCTTCCAAGAATGTTGATTAAAGCCTCCCTTCACTGTGCTCTGAGTCTCCACGACCCTCCTTTGTTTGGGGCAGTGGGCTTATTTTTCATAGTAAATGAGGGTTTAACTGAGAGCCGTGTGCCTTGAGAGATGAATGGAGCTTGCTGCGTGGCTGGGAGGCTGTAGGCACATAGCACGGTTTCCCAGAGAGGAGGGGACGATGTCCTTGAGGTTTACGCTCCAGCAATGTACTTGGTGTGATAGGGCGCACATGGGAAACAACCCCAGGCGACCCTGCGGGATGTCACATGATGCTTCGTTGCCTGATGTTTCCAAGGAAGGGCCAAGGAGTTTGGGAGAGGCCAGGGAGGGCATGTGGGTGCCCGCTGCTGAGCCACGTTGGCCCAGCGCAGAGGAGGGAAGTGTTGGGGAGTGAGTGGGAGAGGCGATGTTTACCATACACATCCACTGACAGGAAAAGGTTCTAAAGAGACTCATTTGTCAAGTGGTTATCCCCGTGGGGCAGGGACTAATTTGCACTTATAAATAACTTCTTTCTCTTCATTGGTTTATTTAATGAGCACGCATTGCTTGTGTAATTAATTTAAAACCTATAAAAACTTCTTGCAGGGCCAAGGAGATGTTTGACGGGTAGAGATCCTTTTGGTTGTTACTGGAAATAACTGACAAATTGATAATAAAACCAGAAAGTAATGTGGGTCAGACTGTGAGAGGTCCTTGAAACGTGAAGGTTGTGCCTGTAAGCTGTGGCATGCCAGCTCTGTCATCAACAGGACAGACACTCGAGTGGCTTCTCAGGTCACGCTGTGCTCTTATCTGTGCGCGTCATTATTTGGCCTCATGGTGACCACTTCAGCCGCAACAACTCTGCCTTCCCCACCGTTCCCGAATCTAGGGTTTCTCAAGATGGGGTTTCGGAAAGTAGCGGGTCTGTCATTCTGTCCCGTGGGGTCTGTAGTTTTCTGTGCCCGTTCATTTCAATGCTGTTCTTTAAAAAAATAGATAAAAGTACATCGTGGATCTTCAGGGTGATCACCGTGTGACAAAACTGTGTCACAGCTTCGGTGCCCATAAAAGCTGGCTAATGAGATAAGAACGGAGGCAGAGTACAGAGATAATGCGTGAGGCCATGTGAAGACCAAGTGACCCTGCAACACAGGTGACAGATATTTTCCAGGCACTGTTCAAGGGCTTGGGCATACAGCAGGTAACAAATCAGACCCACGGTCCTGACCTTGTGGAGCGGACATCCAGCAGGAGTGGCTACTGCTTGTAAATACCTAGTACGGCAGATGGTGATAGGTGCTATGGAGAGAAGCCAGGTGGGTGCACTGGGAATGTTGGTTAGGGGGTGGTTGAGTAGGGGCTTGAGGAAGGCCCTTGAGTAAAGACACAGAGGCAGTATTCCTGAGCTGGCAGAGGGGACCCCAGGGCTGGGGTGGGAGGGGCACGCCTAGTGAGTTTGTGTGCCGGCGGGTGGCCCAGTGGGGCCGCAGCACAGTGATCACTGGGAAGGAAGCAGAAGCCGGTTTGGGGCCTGAGCCCATGATGTCTGGTGGGCAGGTTGGGAACTGTGGCATTTCCTGGGCCTCTGGTGGGCAGGGGGTGCTGTTGAAGGTCTTGGGCAGAGCAGTAACCAAGGTCTGACCTCCCTTTTATGTGGATGGTCACAGCTGCTGCGTGGAGGGTGGTCCGCAGGCAGGGAACTGGCAGAAGACCAGATCGTGGTGATTTCTACCAGGGCGTGGCAGCCTCAGCGGTGCACGGGGTCCCGTGTGGGCTGTTTGAAGGTAGAAGCGAACCCTTTGCTGACAGATTATGTGTGGAGTAGGAGAGAATTATGCCATCACATGGTGACAGCACGCTGACCTCAGGGTGCTCCCCAGCCCTGAGCTGTTTCCGTTAAACAGAGCAGCATTATCCATCGCAGGAGATGGATACTCATCTGCATGTTGTTGGCTTTGGAGTTTAATTTGTATTTAATTAATATGTTTACCTTTATTTTGTGGTTTCAGAATAGCATAAGCAGTTTGTGTGTACGTTTATTATTTGCATGTATTTACTCCGTCGTTAACGTTTACCTTAGGATCCATGGGATTGCTTTTCCCCTTAAAAAAGCCTATGGAGTCTTCAAAGGGCCTGAGAAAAACTACTCTGACCGCTGAGGTTGGCTGTGGGCTAATGGAAGCTGTTGTCCTTCATGAAGTATGTTGGCAGGACTGTGGAAAAGGAGGCTGTATTTCCAGGAATCAGGGTCCCTGGGCATGCCTGTTGCGACGTGGAGGTGTGTGTGTTGAGCTGTGCCCAGTGCTGGCCTAGGGTGCTATTCCTAGGGGAGTAAGGCCTCAACTGTCTTGCTCCTTTTTTTGATGTGACGCAGGCCACGGAGAGCCTTGATAATCCTAGACCTTCCCAGGGATACCTGGATTCTGTTGAAGCCTCAGAGGGTATGTGGCTAAATAAAGCAAAGAATGCATTAGGCTTTTTAAAGAACGTTCTTCTCATAAAAGCATTATTTATATAGACATGGGAGTCATGAACTCAGTCATTTAAAGATCTTCCAAAAAAAAAATAGGGGTGCCTGGGTGGCTCAGTCAGTTCAGCGACCGGCCTCGGTTCGGGTCATGATCTCACGGTTCGTGGGTTCGAGTCCCGCATCGGGCTCTGTGCTGACAGCTCAGAGCCTGGAGCCTGCTTCCGATTCTGTGTCTCCCTCTCTCTGCACCTCCCCTGCCTGTGCTCTGTCTCTCTCCGACTCTCAAAAACTAAATGAATGTTAATAAAAAAATTAAAAATAAGATAAAATAAAATAAAGACCTTCCAGAATAATTCGGTTTAAAAGGAACTAGTAATAAATACAGTCTATACGTTTTCAGAAGAAAGATACTTATTTAAAAAGATGAATTGTATTATTTGTAGATTGCCATCTCATGACTTAATCTTAGTAATGTAACCTAATGTGCAATAAAAATAGACATATTTTTAAAATATGGTTGCTAACCTTTTGATTGTATGATTTACTGATTTGAGTATGTTGCTGCTGGTAATGTGAATTGCGTTATTGGACATTTCACTTCCGTCAGCCCTGCACTTGTGGCTTGTGAATCACCACTGTTGTGTCACAGCTAACCACATGTGCACATCCTCGTCCTCGCTTTTGAGCAGGGTAGCTACACTCTGCCTGCGTCTTCGTACGTGCTTGGCTTCCTCCTTACAGGCACTACAAGAATTTATAATTGCCCTGCTCCAATCCTTGCAGGGTCAGTAATAGTTGAGCAAGATTGGTACACAGTCCTGGAGCTGAAACCAAAACACAGTCCATTCGTCCCCAATCAAGAAAGTACTTCAGAATGCCTTCGATTAAGAAGGATGTTGCTGTACGGTTGAGCCTGAGTCTGGTGTATGAGTATCTCCGTAATCCCAACAGCTGCCACGTACTGAGCGTAACTCATGTGCCACACACCATCTGAGTGTCTCAGTTATCCGTTGCCGTATAACAAACTACCCCACACTTTGTAGCTTAAAAGAACAGTGCGTTATTTTTTCACAGTTCTGTGGTTTGACTGGGCTCAGAGGGCAGCTCTTGCCTGGGGTTTCCTTGCTGTTTCAGTCGGATGCTGGCCGGGGCTGGAGCCATCTGCTGGGTCAGTCACGTGTCTGGTGCCTGGGCTGGGATGGCTGGACTAGCTGGGGCTAACCAAGTGTCTCCTTCCATGTGGCCTCTCCATGCAGTTACCTTGGGCTTCTTCATAACCTAGAGTCTCAGGGTAGGCAGCCGTGTCACATGGGGGCTGGCTGTGTCCAGAGGGAGTGTTCATGAGCTTTGGGAGGAAGCTTCTTGTGACCTAGCCTCACCGATCCCAGAATGTCATTTCTGCCACATGTAATTGATGGAGCAAGTCACTAAGGCCCGCCTGGAAGCAAAGGAAGGAGATTTGCACTCTACCTCTTAATGGGGGTAATGGCAAGAATCTGTGGCCATCTTTAGTCTCCCCCACTGAGTAAGTGCTCTATATACATTATGGTATTTTGGGACTTGTAAGGGTGAGTTGCATTACTATCCCCACCTTGCTGATGAGGAGACGAAAGCTCAGGGGTTAGTAACATGAACAAACACTCTCTGCTAATAAGTGAGGCTCCATGGATTAGAACTAGCTTTGTGTGACCCCAGAACTCGGTGCGCTTAACTACTTTGCTGTGCCACAAACCTTAGCTGTTATTAGTCACAAATTACTTCTTTACAGCAGAGCACCACTGGTTCGATAGAATGGAATTATTAGAAAATACAAGGTATTTTGGGGGCGCCTGGGTGGCCCAGTCTGTTAAGCAACCGACTCTTGATCTCAGCTCAGGTCATGATCTCATGACTCATGGGACTGAGCCCTGCGTCCAGTTCTGTCCTGACAGTGTGGAGCCTGCTTGGATTCTCTCTTTCTCCCTCTCTCTCTCTCTCTCTCTGCCCCTTCTCCACTTGTGCATGCTCTCTCTCTTCTCTCTCAAAATAAATAAACTTTAGAAAATATCTTTTAAAAGTATTGTGTTTAAACACTAATAATAATTGAACCAGGTTTGAAGTACTTCCGTGGAAGAAAAGGAGGCAGACCGCCATGTCAAGGTCCTGGCCAGGTGTTTTGGGAGGACTGATTCTCACTTCTGGGAATGTATTAACACGAAAAGGCGAAGTGCAGTGTGTCAGGATCTTGATGACGGCAGGGAGGTCCTAATGCGTCCCCAGCAGCTCTAACGCACAGCGACATCGACAGCACCGCAACAGCACCTGGTGTGGTTGTAGTGTGTGGTCTGCGAATGCAGTATGCCTCCTGTCCCTGATTTGCAGGTGTGAGAGACTGAGGCGTAGGGTGTTGAATGCTTTGCTCAGGGTCCAGAGGCTGGCTGTGTGTGGGGAGCAGCCCTGAGCCCAGGCTTTCTGACCTTTTCTGCGTTTCCCAGCTCACCTGTCCAGGAAGCAGCGTTTTACTTTGCTCCTTTTATTCCTTTAACTCTCCCTTTGGATGCATAGTAAGCGCTCTGTCAGGAATGTCAGTTTGCAGAGATCAGTCGATCAGGAAGGCCAACCTGCTAGATTGGTGGGGCCTGTTAGATGTTAGAAGTTTCTAGGTCTGCCAGTACAACTGTCATCACAGCTGTGCCGGCCTCCTGCCAGGCGGCACTGCTGAGCGTGCATAAGCCTCTGGGTAGGCAGACGGGAGTACCTCTCCTGGCTTTGCCACTTAACTAACTCGATGATGGTAGCAAATCACGTAACTTCCGGGGCTCAGTTTCCTCCGCTGGAAAATGCTGACGCCTTGCATACGTAACCCTTCTGACAGGGAATCAGTCCCGCCTGGCATATCAGATTCAGAAAATTCTTTTACCTCTTCCACAGTGAACCATTTGACATCCTGATAACCTCAAGGCTTAGGGGAGTTTAAATTGTTTCCGTGAGAGGATTCCAATTTGGAAGTTTTCTTTAACCTTCTCTGTTACGCGATCTGCAAGGCATAAGTGCTGAGTAATAGCTTTTGACTTAGTATATGATATTGTAGAAAAATATTGCATTATTTTTACTAACTTGACCAAGTTTATAATATACTCTTTAAATTTTTATATCGAAGTATAATATTCATCCAAAAAAGGTGCACAGATCTTCCATGTGGTGAACGAATGGATTCTCACAAATTGAATAGACCCATACAGACACGCAGATCCAGAAACAGAGTGTGGGCCAGTCCTCCAGAAGCCCATCCTGTTCCTCCTTCCTGGCATTAGCCGTCAAAGAGACCAGAAAGAAGAAAAGAAAAAAGAAAAGCAAAAAAGAATGAAAGAAAACTAACCTGTTCGCCTGACTTCTAACACCATGATGTTACAGTTGGCTCGAGAACGATGTGGAGGTTAGGGGTGCCGACCCCCTGCAGTCAAAAATTTGTGCATAATTTTTGACTCCCTCGAAACTGAATTACCAATAGCCCACTGTTGACCAAAAGCCTTACCAAGAACATAGTCGATGAACACGTTCTGTGTGTATTATATACTGAATTGTTACAATAATAGTACTAAAGTTTCTCTAGCTTTAGACAAAAGAAAATGTTATTAAGAAAATTATAAAGAAGAGAAAATGCATTTACAGTACTGTAGTGTATTTACTGAAGAGAATCTGTGTGTGAATGGACCTGCACAGTTCAAACCTGTATTGTTCAAAGGTCAACTGTATTTTTGCTTGTTTTTATCATAACATACTAACTGAATGATCTGCATTATTTTAAAGTAATTATCCTAAAGTGGTATTTAATAAAACTTCCTATGCTCCTAGGACAGGGGTCTCCCAGTCGGTGGGCAGGGACTGCCATCGGGTCACAGGGGTGCAGGGACTCGGAGGCTGGCCTTGGCAGGTGGGGCTGGGCAGGCTGCAGCCACCTGTGCCCATTTGTCCAATGCTAGACAACTAATATCATCTTCTGTGTTTGCTGGGATATGAAAGAGGTTGGAAGCCTATTTAAAAAAAATTTTTTTTTAATGTTTATTCATTTTTGAGGGAGAGAGTGAGCGAGGATGAGGCAGAGAGGGAGACACAGAATCCGAAGCAGGCTCCAGACTCTGAGCTGTCAGCACAGAGCCCAACTCGAGGCTTGAACTCACGAACTGCGAGATGATGACCTGGGCCGAAGTCAGACGCTTAACGGATTGAGCCACCCAGGTGCCCCCACGGAGGCCCATTTTAATCAATTAATTAAATAGGAAGCATTGTTAGTTGTAGATAAATAAGGTGCTCAAGGGTGTTTGAAAGCAGTTCTGGCAAATTTTCAAAATATCGTTCCTGTTTTTAATGAAGAAAACCTTCCTATGAAGAAAACTTTTTTAAGACCCTTCTTCGTTAAAGTTCTTTTTAATGACTAACCTTAATACATACTTGTAAAGAATAAAAATGGTACAGAAAGATACAAAAGGAAAAGTGAAAAGACTACATTTCTCCGGAAATGTCTTATGTTTCTTATGTAGTTTTCTAGATATGGTCTATGCATATGCAAATGTTATTTTCCTGCCTTTTTCACCTAGAGATAAACGTTGACCATCTTTTCTGTCGGTATGTATTGATCTACCTCATTTATTTTAAGGGTTACATAGAATTCTCTCCAACAGTATATCATGATTTACTTAATTCATGCCCTAATGACAGATGTTTGGATAGTTTCATTTTGGTTTTTACAAATATTTTGCAGTAAAGTCTTTGTATCAAAATTTTAATATACATGTGTGAAATGTATTTGTAGGATAATTACCTGAAATGGAATGTTGAGTCAGAGATATATGAAGTTTATAGCTTTAAAAAGATACTGTAAAAGTAACCTCCAAAATATTGTACCAATTTACATTCCCTTTAGTGTTTAGAATATGACTTTTCACACCTTTTTAACACTGAATATCATCAAGGTTTTTTTTATCTTTGCTAATATTATAAGTTAAAAATAATAACCTGTTCTGATTTCTACTTAATAATGCATACCTTTTCATAAGTTTATTGACTGGTTTTTTTTCCTATTTACATCATTTACCCATTTTTATTTGGATTGTTTTTCTTATTGATTTGTGATAACTCTTTGCAAATTAAGAAACCAAACCTGGGGCTCCTGGGTGGCTCAGTCGGTTGGGCTTTTACTCTATCATAATCTCAAGGCTTGTGAGTTCGGGGCTCTGTGCTGACAGCTCAGAGCCTGGAGCCTGCTTCAGATTGTTTCCCCTCTCTCTCTGCCCCTCCCGCACTCATGCGCACGCTTTTTCTCCCTCTCTCTCTAGAATAAATAAGCATTAAAAATTTTTTTTTTAATTAAAAAAAAAAGAAACCAAACCCTTTGACATTTGTATTACACTTATTTTCCTCAGTTTGTTGGTTTATATTTTACTTTGTTTACTGTATTTTGTTTTATTTTTAATTTTTTTAATGTTTGTTTATTTTTGCGAGACAGAGAGAGACAGAGCATGAGTTGGGGGGGTGGGCAGAGAGAGAGGGAGACACAGAATCCAAAGCAGGCCCCAGGCTCGGAGCCCGATAAGGGGCTTGAACTCACCAACTGTGAGACCATGACCTGAGCTGAAGTCGGACTCTTAACTGACTGAGCCACCCAGGCGCCCGTTTACTGTATTTTAAAAACCATACCAGATATTTAAAAATATTTAGTCAAATATGTCAGGCTTTTCCTTTGTGGTTTTGGTATTTTATGTCTTCCTTAGAAAGTCCTTCCACACTCTCATATTATAAAATTTGTTACCTATATTTTTATTTTGCTCTGCTTCTTTAATAGTGCGTTTTTGCTTTAATTAAAAAATTTTGATCAAACGGAATTTATTTTGGTACAAAGAGACAGGTTGAGATTTAAGTTTTTTTTTTTAATTTCAAGTGTCTGAGTTTATTGAGTAATTCATCTTTATTTAGTGATCTAATAGGCTGTTTGTGTCGTAAATGAAACCGCCATGTGTAAATGCGTCTATTTCTGCATTCTGTATTGTTCTATTAAAAAATCCATTGATTTTTGAATCAGTCATATTCAGGCAAACTTACAAATTGTGTAAAGGAATCAGTTCGTGGTGCTGAACAGCATAGGGCGCCTTAAACACCCAGGGCTGCAAACGGGAACTCGTTAATTGATTTGCTCACTCAACAAATATTTATGGAGCCACTCTTAACACTATTAGCTACTATTAACATGCAAGAGTTTTGCTAGGTGCTGAGTGGATGGTGAGTTTTGATTATCTATGACAATGCTCATCTCATTGAGAATAATAACCTGGAACACTGCATATATTGAATTAATTTGGTGGTTACTGGAAGACACTTCAATGAGTGAAAATTTTAGGGTAGCTAAATGGAAAGAGTGGTGTTGGGAGCGGAGTCTTAGCTGGGGTGGGACCTGGCTCTGAAGTGTGGTGGCTCGAGTGTTTGGATCGGTGGTAGAAAAATAGGCAAGTGGAGTGATGATGTGCACTTTCCACCATCTACAGCACTTGGGTATTTTCCATGCTGTAAATCTTTATTTTTTTCCACTTCAGCGTGAGCAGGATCGCTTCCATTGGAGCTAGTCCAGAAATTGCTGTGTCAGTGGGAATTGTGAGTCTAAGAGTTAGGGATAAATTGAGCTTCACGTGTCACACGGTCCATTTAAGACGGTACAAGATCCTAGCTTCTTTATGTCCCCCAGATAGTGAGCAGTGCTGCCGTCATCTTGCCACCAGGTTTCCGAGGCTTGTCGTGTACGGACTGTAGGGCGCGTGCTCTGGTGAATGAAACGATGGCCCCACACTCCATCGGGTCCCACACTGCTTGTTGCCAGTCACACCAGGGATAGGCTGCTTCCAGGAAGATGGCACTTTCTGTGCCCGGAGCTGCCCCACTCTTCAGTATCAATAGCCATTCTAGAGGCACCCCTTTATTCTGATTACTTCGTTAGCCTAGAATTCTGACTCCCACTCTCTGCCTGGAGTTCCAACTGAACCCCAAGTCCCATCCCATCTTCCTGGGCTGTCATTACCTCCAGGAGTCAGCCCAAAGTGGGTGCAGCCAGAACTCCTGGGACCGTGCACCCTGGCGGGCCTCCCAACTCCCTGCCTCTGTTTGCTGCTCAATTGGTCAGATCCATGTGCCTTCTGACACCTTCCACAGCTGGCCTCTCCATTAGTCTTTAGACTCTGGCCCACCCTCCCTCCTAGACTGAGAGAGCCTCAGAACACAGTCTCCTGGTGTTCCGCTAAGTAACTAGGCCTCTGAGGTTGGCGGTGGTAGCAATCAGAAAGAAGCAACTAGAGAAGCATTTTTTTTTTTTTAGGAGTGGGGGTGGGGAAGAGTGGCTGGTAAAGTAAAGGTATTATTTTTAAAAATATATAAATTACTGGGGCACCCGGGTGGCTCAGTCAGTTGGGCATCTGACAGCTCAGAGCCTGGAGCCTGCTTCAGATTCTGTGTCTCCCTCGCTCTCTGCCCCTCCCCCACTCATGCTCTGTCTCTCTCTCTCTCTCTCTCAAAAATAAACATTAAGAAAAATTTAAAAATATATAAATTACTTAAAAACAAATTTCTGTTTCTTATGCTTATGCACACACAAAAAATAGGTGGATGTTGCTGATATGTGTCTAATTCTCCCTAACTGAGAAGAGAGGAGTACATAAAAATGAAGAGGGGAAGGAATGTGTTCTGTTTTATAGGAGAGGATTGCTATGTAGCAGGGTACCTGCACCTGTTAATGGGACTGAAGGAGGGGAGGAAGGGGGGAGAGATAAGACAAGGTGAAGACCTGGGCCTCTCAAACCCATTGTAGAAAGTAAATACAGCTGACCCTTGAACAACACGGGTTTAGACTGCACGCATTCACTTATGTGTGGATTTTTTTTCAGTAAATACAGTAGAGTACTGTAGCTGTGTTTCCCGTATGTTTTCTTAACATTTTCTTTTCTCTTTTACTGTATTGTAAAAATACAGCATGTCATACACAGAACATACAAAATGTGGGTTAATCCATGCTGTATGTTATCAGTAAGGCTTCTAGTCAATAGCAAGCTGTTAGTTAAGATTTGGGGGGAGTCAGAAGTTGTGTGCAGGGGCTTGGCATTGTTCAAGGGTCAGCTGTAATCGTATCTATCAAACTGCCCATGCTGGGCACTGGGCATACTCTGCCTGTTCATCTTACCCCAAACCAGTAAGGTGCAACTCTTATCATCGTGGTCGTGCAGTTGAAATGGAAGCCCGTAGACGTTAAAAACTTGCTTAGGGCCCTGTGGTCAGTTAACGGCAGGACTGATGTTTACCTCCAGGCCCGGGGACTCCAATGACTGCTGTTAAGCCACCATGCCGACCGCCTCCTGTAAAGGGTCAGGATGAGGTGACCCATCTCGCCAGGGAGTGTGGTCAGGGTTTTGTACGTAAGTTGTGTGTAAGCTCAGGAGAAGCCTCAAAAATGGTAGCGGCCAGGGTTGATTCCCTGCCAGGTTTGGTTATTGGCGTGCTCGTCCTCAGTGAGGGAGGGGGAAGCCTGTATGCCTGTCGTGTCTGCTCCCAAGGCTAACGTGCCATGCAGGATGGAGACTATCTGGATGAAGGTGACTTCAGTGGTGACATTTGAAGAATGGCTGAAGGGATTTTGAAGATGACCTTGGAATTCTTTGTTACGGGAGATGTTGAAACAGAGCTGGGTGACCACGCTGGGGGAGCGTGGGCATGCCCACTAGCTGTTTTCTTAAGCTCAGGGTAGCATTTTGCACAGGCAGATTTCTGGTCACTGGTGGAAGGAGAAGGAAGACCATGGTTCTGGGCTGGGAGATGTCTGCCGGGAACCTTCTAGTAGCGGCCCTGGCCCTCATGCAGCCTTTGGGTGTTAACAGGAAGTCGTTGCTCTGCCTTTCCCATGCTGGCCTCCTAGAGGGATTAAGACGCTGGGTTTTGAAATGAGACGTTGAGGGTCTTTTGCAACATTCTTTTTAAAACTTGTTCAAGTTTGTTGAGAAGAATAGTCCAAAATAGCCGGATCTTTTATGAGAGCCAATTTCAGTGTAAGTGTGTGAGAGTGGAAAGACTTATCAGTAAGGGTCTGACCTAAACACTCTTTTACGGCGATTCCTCAGGCTCGCGCCTGCTGCGGTTACGGATTGGCGTCGGGGTCTCTTCTTTCGGCTCTGGCTACTCAAGATCTACCGAGTTAGTACCGTTATTTTTTGCCGTGGAACTCTCTTCTGTGAAATGGTGGGGAAATGGAGTCACTGTGAGCTCAGACGTGTATTACTTCGCTCTAAGGTGGAACCCACCACTTTCCCATTCAATTTCCCATTCACACATGAAATTCCTGCACGTGAATGGTGACATCTCACACATAGGACACGTGCTCACTGCTGTCTGCACTGAGAGGCCTTATCTTAGCTGCAACGTTCATGCTTTGGTCGCCTGTAATCCTCAAATAGCATGGGATGGAAGACTTGGTTGGATCAGTTTCCAGATCACACGTAGAGAATGCTTCTCAGCCTGAAAGGTGTCCAAGCAAAGAGCTGCTTCTCCCCCAACCCCCAGTGTTTTTTTTTGTTGTTGTTTTTTGGGTTTTTTGTTTTGTTTTGTTTTGTTTTTTTGAGAGAGAGAGGGTGCAAGTAGGCAAGGGGCAGAGAGAGAGAGAGAGAGAGAAGCAGGGCTCATGCTCACCCCATATATGTGACTGGAACTCACAAGCTGTGTGTGAGATCATGACCAGAGCTGAAGTCGGATGCTCAACCCACTGAGCCACCCAGGTGTCCTGCTGCTTGTCCCTTTGAACTAAACTGAGTGTTTTCTGGAGGTGAGTGCCGGACCAGGTCTGAGTTTTACAAACCACAAAATTAGACGAAAGGAATGTGCTAGACGTTGGCCTTTTACTTTAGGAAATTCCTTTTAGTGTTGAGGGAAGCAGATCCTGCCTTCTGAATAGAGGCTAGGGAGGCCAGATACCTCTTCGGCAGCTCAGTTATGGAGGCACGTGTCCTGGAATCTGCCCGGGAACCAGGCGCAGAGGAGCTGGGATGGAGGAGGATGCATTGTCTGGGAACGGCAGTGACCCTTGCAGGCAGGCCATGGGGAACTGTGTCTGGCAGACTTAACCTTGCCGGGCTGACATCGTGGTGTGGTTTTGGCTGGCACCAAAAGCAGTTTCTCCAGCTGCATTCTCCACTTTCCTGAAAACCCCGTGAGTTAACCAGAGTCATAGCCCTAACCCCACCCCATGTTCGTGTCCTTCGCATGTGGAGGGTTCAATGAACCATACTCTGCCGTTCATGCCGTAGTTATTAGCCTAGGTCCCCGTACAGCCTTTATTATTTTTTTTTAGCTCTAATTAATTTGTTATTTCTTCACTCCAGTCCCTCTACCCGGCTCTGACCAGCCCAGTGTGTTCATGGTGTCTTTTTGTTTCTGTGCCAGTATTTTTGGGGTGAATTTCCTCCCTGCTTAAAGACACCACTTCAGCCTCCAACCCTAACTTCGGAGGGTGGTGAGGTTGTGGGGCCGGGTGGGAAGTGTGAGCACGGGCTTAAAGAAGTGTAACCAGCAACCCAGGTCGGCAGCTGTGCGAGTGTGGAGGGATAAGTCAAATTCAGCGACTGTCCTGAGCGGGGCTAGGAAAGGAGAGGTGGGGCGGGGATGGAGAGAGGATAAGAGTTACCCAGGAGGTCCAGAGAATCATCCCCATGGAAGAAGCATTTGTGCATGTCCTGACCACATGGCCCTTCAACCTGCTTTTGGCCTCTAGTCAGCCCCCAGTGACCCGACCAGCCCACGTAGGGATAAGGGCCTGGCAAGGTAAGACGTACACGGCTCAGGGCCTAGAGGCTGCACGGCCTCTGAAGAGCTGGTTTCAGTGACTGATGCAGAAGAAACAGTGAACACAGCCAGGGGATGACAAGAGTCTTAAGTCAGAAGGGGCGCTGGGAGGCAGTCCTTGGCTTTGGCCATGAAAGCTTCCAGGGGTGGCCACCATTTGCTCTAGGACCAAACCACCATGACCATGGGCCTCATTGCAGGGAAGGACTCACCAAGTGATCACAAGCCTGTCTCTTTTGCCTCAGCAGTGTGTGCCAGATGTGTTGTGTGTGATTTTATTCTCCCAAAATCGATGTCTTCTTTTAAAAAAGAGTGTTTTTGTCTCATTCTTTTTTTAATTAAAAAAATTTTTTTTAATGTTTATTATTTTTGAGAGAGAGAGAGAGACAGAGAGCAAGCAGGGAAGGGGCAGAGAGAGAGAGAGGGAGGTACAGAATCCGAAGCAGGCTCCAGGCTCTGAGCTGTCAGCACAGAGCCCGATGCGGGGCTGGAACTCACGGACCGCAAGATCATGACCTGAGCTGTAGTCGGCTGCCCAACCGACTGAGCCACCCAGGCGTCCCTTTTTGTCTCATTCTTGACCCTCTTGATGTAGAAAGTAATATCTTCATTGTCATTATTAAAACATTTAATTTTTATTCTAGTATCTAGATGTTCAACCTAGAACTTATGCTCTAGAAGCATGCCATCCACTGCTCTTACTGATCGTTTAACACGGGTCCTTTCTCCCGGGGGGATGGTACAGGACCAGAGCTGGCCCAGGGCGTCCTTGTAGGTGGCCCTCAGTGACACTGGAGGCTGTGTGGAGGGGCCTTCTTGGGCATCCTACTCTTCTGCTTTCCTCCTGTTCATCTGCTGGCCAGTAGAGCTGACATTTCCCCCTGTTCGTGAGCTCGTATTTGTTTATTTATAAATTCCTTGATGGCTCAAAACGTCAGAAGAGTGGCATTCGTCCTGGGAATTTTTTTTGTAAATATTTGTAGTTTGTGTTAAAATGATAGCACGTATCCAAAGCCAATTCGGTAGATGTTTGTTAATAATCAGATTTGCCAAAGGCAAGGGGAGTCCCAAGTGGGTTATGCTTTCAGTTTCTAAAAAGCCTTCAGACCATGGTGATAATTAATTTGCTTTCAAACTGTGTATAATCTGTGTTAGAACACAATAATTTATTTTGAAAGCACAGCACTCTTTTTTGTGTGTGAATTTCCAAGTTTTAGCCTTGTGCTAGGAAGGCTTTGGTGGCAGTGTTTTGAATTATTGTTGGATGAGATGGGGCAAGGGCTCATTATTTTTGTTTTTAAATCTGTGCTATCTCTGGCTTGCTCTTTCAAATATCTGTCGAAATTTACTACCTTATTTGCCTTTTAAATGTTTTCTGTGCCAGTTGTAAGAACGGATCAATGGATTTATGTGTCTAACAGAGGTTCTGTTAATTGGTTTTGAATGGTGTGCCAAGGTGACACCCTCGGTTTTATGACTTTCCGTAGATGATGGATTCTGCTACTGTGACAAGGTCAAGCACGTAAAAATCTCAATCAAATGCCATAGAAAGCACAGTTCCGTATGTCAGCTTAATTCCGTAGTAGTTTTTATGGCAGCATAGCTGCTGAGTCCTGTTTCAATTGGAGACTGGCCTCGCTCGGTCATGCTTCTGCAGTAGGTGATAACACCTAATGCAACAGAATTCCTTATATAATAATACACTACGAATACATAGCACATATAATGTAAGTAGGTTTTGTATGCAATATAGATATAAAAGTATATTTTTTTAGGTTGTAGGAAAGGCTGAGTGGCTGGTAGGGCAGTGTGTCTGTAACCCCATATATGGAGGACGCTCTGCTTTCCTTCTGTGAAACAACTTGTTTTCTGTATACTGCTTGGTGTTGGGTGGATAAATAATGCTGTTAATTACGTGTTCCTTCCACGTGATGAGCAGACATATGTCATTCTCTACTGTAGCTCTTCACCAAAAATGTAATGGCCAACATGCATTGCTTGTGTTTATTATTCCAGTCATGGGATAGTAGCAGGTGTCACAGCAAATCAATCTCGGATTGGTAATAGGTGATCACGAAGGCAGAAAATGGCAGGCTAGAACAAATGGACCCATACCTATTATATAATCTCAAGTAATGACGGTCGGTTCTGCTCGGAGGGGCTGAAATACCACATTGCACAAGGCATCCAGGCCGGGGTCTCTAAATAGGTCAGAGGGTTCCAACAGCTACCCCACCCCCTTCTGCTTCCTTTAAAAGCTCTTATTACTGAATGGTCATAAAAAGAGTCTTGTCTGTCCGAATGCTTAACCAACAAGACAGGATTACCAACAACTTGGTCCTGGCAGGCAGCCAGTTTGCCAGCATTTCAATGATGCTTGCTGCCATGGCAACCTCCCTGGGCCTTCCTCGTGTGCAATAGATGTGGCTGCTGAGGAAGTGTGGCCCGGCAGGGCAGTGAGCAAGGCCCTGGTTCGAACGATGTCATGCCTGCCTGGGGAAACCGTGGTGGCCACCTGCCCGGTAGCTAACTATGGGTGGGTGGCATTTTCCAAATAAGGACATTGGGAAGAATATGGGTTTAAAGAATTGGATTGTGATACTGGTATAGTGTCATAGTATACAATGCAACCTCATAAATTCGGATTTGGAATTTGTGAGAATTCAGACACAGGCCACAGGATGCATTTACCTTGCACCCCTTCGGAAGAAGTGGGGCGCTAGGCAAGTGAATAGGTTCAACAGGCTGTGAGGATAATTCTTTGCCTATTTAAAGGAATATACAGGTTTTTAAGTTTCTTGGATGAGCAGCAGGGATTAGGATCTGGGCATGTTGCTGAAGCAAGAGACTCCAAAGTGTAGTGACTTAAGCAGGATGGCAATCATTTCTTTCTTCTCTGTTAGTCCTGGTAGCTGGTTCAGAGTGGGTTTGGTGGCTTATGGGGTCAACGCATCGTCTCTGCTTCTGTCCTGTTTGCCGGAGCTTAGTCCCGTGGTCGCCTGTACCAGCAAGAGTGACTGAGTGCCCAGCTAAACCTCAGGGTTCTGTTTCTAACAGATGAGGAGAGAGTGGGTATCACGGACCCCCGACAGTTTCCTCCATCAGCACCTTTTATGTTCCCACCAGGTCACTGCCAGGATATGAGTTCAAAGAATATGAGTTTATGCCTTGACTGGAACTTTGACTTGGTTCTTCTCTCAGATTCTGGACTCGAAGGGGAGAGAAGCAAGATGGGGTCGTGGAAGAGCAGATGACTCTAGTGAGACCCACCCGATCGAGTCCTGACTGTGTCACTTGCTATTTGTGTGGCCTTCGGTTGTGCTGTCGAGCCTCTCTGAGACTCAGATCCGTCACTTGTAAAATTTTGCCGACAGTGTCTACCTCACAAGTTGATTTGCTCACAAACTTGACTTAATTTGCACTAGTGCGCAAGGATTGCATAACTTTACAGTAAAGATATTTTTGCTTTTCCAAATGCAAATTTTAAAATCCTGTTGATGGGCTAGTAATGCTCACCCAGAGGCAACTCATAGTGTCGTGACACATCTTTAGGCTCTGTCATACCAATGCTGTACGTGGATAAATATATAGCCTGAGAGAGGGAAATAGAAAAGCAGGTTTCTCTGGGAAATGATGTGTGACACTGCCTCACAGGGATCCGAGGGGCGGCACGTGGAAGCTTCCAGGCCATCATGAGGTGCAGCCCACACCAAAGGGCGCATGTGTTCTTTGCGGCCTGCAACCTGTGGTCCCAGGTGGGCCCCTGGCAGGTGCTGTTTTGAGGAGGTGACACTCTGCTGGAGCGCTGTGTGCTGTGACACGTGAGAGGTGGTTAATGGCACCCATGGGATGTGGCAAACGAGGTCCCTAGGGAGGTGGCTCCAGAATCAGGTGCCCAGCACTAAGGGACAAAGACCATTATGAGAACTGAAGCTGTGGAACTTATGAGGCTTTCCTCGGGTTAGAAAAGAGACAACAGGCCCACAATGGAGTCACCTGTGTTAGGCCTGGGTCGGCCAACTAAGACCTCGTAGCTTCCCTAATTACAGTTTCAGTCTCTGCCAGGACTGTATGTAACCTTCACCCGGACAATCTGGAGTTACCTGCCAGCACTGGTGAGGTAATCCACCCGAGAGATCCCTTTCGTCCCGAATACGTAGGTGACCTTGTCTGAAACAACCCACTCTATGCTAGAAACTTCCTTTTCCTGCCCTCTTCTGCCCATAAAATCCTCGTATTTTGTACGTCTCTTTGGAACTCCTTTCTGTCTGCTCGATGGGATGCTGTCCCGTTCACGAGTGGTTGAATAAAGCCAGGAAGATCTTTAAAATGTATTAAAATGTACTCAGTTGGGTTGTTTGTTTTTAGCGCTGAGAATGGCCTGCCATTTTGTCCAGAGGGTCTTCTTTTCCATGCCCCGTGGCCCCGCAGGGATTCATACCCCCTTGGGCAGGCCACAGGGAAGCCACAGTCTTCCTCTTCACTGCTGTCCGGTGTGCGTGCCCTCCCCGCTCCCCAAGCAGGGGGCACGCCTGTGCACACAGCCAGTTCTCCAGTGGGCTTTGCTGGCTTCCAGCTGGCTGTGAGGGGCAGTGGGCGTCATGGCGCCCCAACCAGAGTGTCCTGCACCTGCCGCGCGTAGCTTCCCCATCTGCCTTATGGCCCATTGGCAGCCCCTGCTGCTGCTCCAGCCTTGGGAAGTGGCAGGAGCCTGGTAGCTCCCTCGGGTGTGGTGACTTTTCATATGAACCCCGAGATTGCCATTTTTCGGGGGGGATTTCATTTGGAAACTCTCACCTGGTTTTTCCACATGGCTCCTTCATCTCTTACGAACTGAGCCTATCCCTCACTCAGGGCACACAGGCCTCCTGATGCTACAGGGGTCCCTGGGGCAGGCAAGGAAAGTGAGCCAGCAGCCTCTCAAGGCGGCTTCCGGGCCTGTGGTGTCATGGGGGGCTCCGGGTCACTGCCCTCTCTCCTGTCCAGAGCTGACCTTGGATCTCACCGACAGCCTGTTGGTCACATAGAGTTGACCTCATCACTGCTGAGCACCCAGCGAATCCAAGCCTTGGTAGCTTCTCCCTGCCGGGAGGCCCTGGCTGACTGTTGGGAATGACTAGTGCGATTTAAGGCTGTCTTTCCGAAAGAGGACACGGCAAGATGAAGTTTTTGAGGGGTTCAAAGAATCCTAGGGTGCGAACTGTCTGTTGATGCATCCCATTGAAGAGTCCCTGGGCCTTCTGGGAAGTTCCTGTCGGAACAATCATCCCATTCGTCCAGGCAGGAAGGGTAAAGAAATGCTAATGTGACAGAGCAACAGCCAAGTCCTGTTGAAGTAGCCTGGAGGGGGGCAAGGGTAGTGGTGAGGACATTCACTCTCAGTGTTTTTTTTTTCATGGCTTTTGTCTTCTAATAAAAGATATGTTTTTATTCATAAATGTAGATGGGGCACATGACCATTTATAAAGCAGCTGCAAACAGGCCCTGACATGCTTACCAGTGCAATGAGGACCTGTGACGGTAGCCCCTAGACCTACTTTTGATACAGTTTTGTCTGAAATCATTTGTTTTCCTTGAATTTCGTGATTTTTTTTTTTTTTTTTTTTTTTTAGTTCTGTGTGGTAACTTTCCCTATACCGGCATTACTGGCATATGAGGAGAACGACTGACAGATGTACAGATAGCCTATATGTTTGAAAATGTGCTTGAAAGTTATAAACCGGTGTTCATTCATGAAAATAAGCAGGATATACGTAATACCTGAAGTATATATCACAATGACTTGAAAATGAAGTGTGTCGCCTTCAGTCACATAATAAAACCTGAATGTTTATACCTTGCCTGTCTGAAAAGTATTTGAAAGTTAATTATTATTTTCTTGATTTCTAGCAGGGCTGGTTCACGCCGGGTCTGATTGGTTTGAAGACTGAAGCCCATCTGATCTTTATCCCAACTCCCAGATGGATGTCGAGTTGGGCTCTGGGTGGGAAACTGGCAGGGACTTCACTGCCCACGTGTGCCTCCTGCCTCTGGGCTCCAGGGAACCTCCCTTCCCAGCCCACGTGCAAAACCAGTTCTGTTAGTCATCCCTGACATACTCTGAGTCCCCACAACCCCTCCCCGCCCCCCCCCCCCCCCGGAAGCAGTGATGAGACTTTAGTGACAGCCACTGTGTAACCAGAGTGCGAGCCAGAAACTGTACCAGGTTGAGCTGTCGCACAAAGAAAACTTATTTGCAGCAAATAAGGAGATCACGGGGAATGGGGAGATGGGTGTCTTTTATTTAGGGTCAGGATGAATGTTTAGATAGGGAAACCTTGTTGTTGTATGTAGAGGCGGGCGTAAGGCCACGCATGCGCCCTAAGGAAACATGCCCACACACCCGTGGTAGGTTATGTAAATGAGGCTGGCGCACCTCCCTGGGCCGAGATTTTAGTAGTATAACGAGGTAAAAGCAATTGCCGGTTGTCCCAGGGGTCACTCCATGGTCCATCTGCCCAGGCGCGAATCTGGGGTTTAGCCCAAGCAGTCTGGGTGGTCTGGGCCTGCTGGAGTTCTCTTCAGGGCGGTCACTATCACTTGAGGGGTGGTTTTGGTTTCCATTTGCTGAGCTAAGAGGTAAGCCGGAAAGAGGAGCTTAAGGCAAAGCTGTGAGACAAAAGTTGGCGAGTACAAGCAGGCGGGCAGTAAAGGGCAAGTCTTGGGGTCTCGCTGGCGACAACCAGCATCACGTTTTGCCATCTTGCAGTACAAATTGTGTTTTGTGTCCTGTGCCCAGTGCCTTGGGGGCCCCTGCCTTTGAGGCCTGGGTCTTAGGGTGCAGAGAGATCTGGATGTTGGCCCACAGATTCCTCCACCTAGGACTCGCGTGGCCTGGGGTGATCGGTGCCTTCGGGGCGGCAGACTCACTTCCCTTTCAGCGCCCAGGGCTCCCCCGGGCCCAGCTACACCGCGGGTGTGGGGCGTCATGGTGCACCTGGGCCTGCTAATCTTTTTTCATTTCAGTTCTCATTTTTGTTTCATGGCAGAGTTGCCTCTGCTGGTTCCTTTCCTTATCCACACCTTTCAGTTTTCTTTTTCTTTTCTATGTCATATTGTGAAGAGATTTGGAATAAGCAGGAGACTCCTGGGTGTTTCCTCCAGTGGAAAACTGTCCTTTGTGTAGAGAG
Source organism: Panthera tigris (assembly GCF_018350195.1). Taxonomy (NCBI): domain Eukaryota; kingdom Metazoa; phylum Chordata; class Mammalia; order Carnivora; family Felidae; genus Panthera; species Panthera tigris. The sequence continues at coordinate 34,735,694 of NC_056671.1, read as the reverse complement.
AGCGCACCCTTCAAGAGTATCCGACTCTAGCCTTTTTCTTGCCTTTGGTATGTTTTACAGCTCTTTAAGTCGTAGGTAACTGGTAGCAAGGCAAAACAGTTACTGTCCATAGACATGGAGAAAAGCTCTTTGTGTGATTAAAATGATTATCCCCCCCCGCCCCGTTATGAAAAAATATCCAGTTTCTTGTCTATCTGTAAATGTGTTTCAACCTTTAATTTGATCATTCCTTTAATCCTTGGAAATTCGTGCTTCTCTAACTTCTCTTTTGAACTGTTGTAACATCTTACTAATACCCTCATTAATAATGAGGTCAATAAAGTCTTTAATATGTGTATTTTATATCTTAGGAGGGTCATGGTTCTACCTTTGGTAATTATTCTTTAACGTAACGTTTTATGGTCCCGATTAAAAATAACAAAGGTGCTGTGCTTTTAACCAGTGACAGGAATGGACCCTCGTAAGAGGAACTTGGATCCAAAAAGCAGAAGAACTAACTAATCCTAAGGGGTTCAGGACATTGGCAGGTTTTCTCTTAATAATTGTAAAAATCAGTATAGGCTCAAAAACAACCAATGTTGTTACAGACGAAATTACAAGGGAATTTAGGAAATAATTTGAGATGAATTCAAATGAAAACACAGCAGGGGTGGTAACCTGGGCGGCTTAGTTGGTTGAGCTTCTGACTTGATTTCAGCTCAGGTCATGATGTCACAGTTCGTGGGTTTGAGCCCCAGGTTGGGCTCTGCACTGAAAATGCAGAGCCTGCTTGGGATTCTCTCTCTCTGCCTCTCCCCCTCAAAAATAAATAAATAAACTAGAAAAAAAGTACTTAAAAAAAATGAAAACACAACATCCTCAAACTTATGGGATGTTATAAAAGCAGTGCTCAGTGGGAAATTTATAGCTGTAGGTGCCTATGAAAAAGATATTTTTAAAGAGTTTATTTATTTATTTTGAGAGAGACAGAGACAGCACGGGTAGGGGATGGACAGCTCCACACTGCCAGCACAGAGCCCGATGCGGGACTCAAACCCACAGAATTGTGAGATCATGACCTGAGTTGAAACCAAGAGTCGGACACTTAACTGAGCCACCCAGCCCCCCTTTAAAAAGGTTTTAAATCAATAACTTAACTTTAATGAAACAGGAAATAGAAAAACCATAGGGAGAATTACTGAACCCAAAATTTGGTTCTTTGAAGATCAACAAAATCGATGAACTTTTAGCTAGATTGCTAAGAAAAAAGAAGCAAATGACTAAATTAAAAAAAAATGACAGTGAGGATATCACTGCTGACTTTGCAGAAATGAAAAGAATTATGGGAGAATGCCATGAACGGTCGTATGCCAAGAAATTAGATAATCTAGATTAAATGGATAGATTCCTGGAAACAACCCACTGCCAAAACTGTCCCAAAAAGAAATAGGAAATCTGAAGAGACCTATAACAAGAGATTGAATCAGTTATTAAAAACCTCCCAACAACGAATGGTTTAGGACCATATGTTGGTGAATTCTACCAAACATTCAAAGAATAACTTCAATCTCTCTCAAACTCTTCCAGAAAATAGAAGAGAAAGGAACACTTCCTATCTTATGGGGCTAGCATTGCCCTGATACCAAGGTCAAGATATGAAAACTACAGACCAAGATTCCTTACGATATTGATGCAAAAATACTCAGCAAAGTATTAGCAAATGGAATTCAGCAGCATATTAAAAGGATTGTATACCAAGACCAAGAGGGATTTATCCCAGGAGTGCAAGAGTGGTTCAACATGAGTTCAATCAATGTAATACACCCTGTTAATAGAATGAAGGAGTAAAACCCACATAATCATCTCAATCAGAAAAAGCATTTGACAAATTCCAACACCTTTTCATAATAAAACATGAAAAAAGCAAGAAACAGAAGGGAACTACCTCCACATGATAAAAGGTGTTTATGAAAAACCCACCATTGTCAGTGGTGAAAGACTGAAAGCTTTCCTTCTAGGACAAGGAATAAGGTGAAGAAGCACTTTTGCTCCTGTGCTGGAAGTTCTAGTCAGAGCAATTAGGCAAGAAAAAGGCATCCAAATTGGAAAGGAAGAAGTAAAACTATTTCTTTTTGCAGACAACATGATCATAGATATAAAAAATGTGAAAGAATGCATACACATGCACACATATCCAATGACTACTAGCGCTAAAAACATGAATTCAGGAAAGTTCAATTCACAGGAATTCACAGGGTTCAAAATAAACACAAAAATCAGTAGTGTTTCTGTATACCAGCAATGAACAATCTGAAGAGGAAACTAACAAAATGCTTTCATTTATAGTAGGATCCAAAAGAATGAAATCCATAGAAATAAATTGAAACAAAGAGGTGAAAGACTTGTACACTGAGAACTAAAAACATTGCTGAAAGAAATCAAAGACCTAAGTAAATGGAAATATATATCATGTTTATCGACTGGAAGAACTTACTATTATTATCATTTTTTAATGTTTACTTAGTTTTGAGAGAGAGAGAGAGAGAGAGAGTGTGAGCAGAGGAGGGACAAAGAGAGAAACACAGAATCCGAAGCGGGCTCCAAGCTCTGAGCTGTCAGCACAGAACTGGACGCGGGGCTCAAACTCACAAACCATGAGATCGTGACCTGAGCTGAAGTCGGACACTTAACTGACTGAGCCACCAGGTGTCTTGAGACTTACTATTTTTTAAGGTATATGTGTTTTAATTTTTACTTACTTATTTCATAAAGAGAAAAGTTTAATAAAGTAAATGCTTTTTTTTTTTTTTTTTTGAGAAGGGGGTTGGGGCACAGGGAGAAGGAGAAAGAGAATCTCAGGCAGGCTCCGTGCCGGGCGTGGAGCCCAGTGTGGGGCTTGATCCCACAACCCTGAGATCATGACCTAAGCTGAAATCAAGAGTGGGACACTCAACCAACTGAGCCATCCAGGTGTCCCAAGTCAGCTGCACTTTTAACTAAATCTCTAAAAATCCATCTAATAAGGTATAAAATTTTAAAATCAAATTTTCATAATTTTGACCTTTACTCAGAATTTTGTATTTTTTCTTTTAAGTTAAAAAAAATTGCATTAGTCAACACACAGTGTTATATTACTTTCAGGTGTATAGTACAGTATAGTAATTCAACATTAAACCTAGAATTACCATATGACCCAGCAATTTCACCCTGAGGTATCTATCTACACAAACAGTTGAAAAACAGGTACTCAAACAAATGCTTGTACACGAATGTTCCTAGCAACACTATTCATAGTAGCCAAAGGTGGAAACGACCCAGGTTGTCTGGATGGATGAATGGATAAACAATATATATGCAATATATATACACAAGGGTGAAATACTAGCCTTGAAAAGGAATCAAGTACTAATACCATGTAGATGAACCTTGAAAACACTATGCAAACTGGAAGAAGCCAGTCTCAAAAGGTCACATATTGTATGATTGCATTTAGCTGTGTATGAAATATCCAGAAGAGAGAAACCCGGAGACAGTGTAGATTTGTGATTGCCAGGAGCTGTGGGGGAGGGGAGAATGGAGAGTAAATTGCTTAATGAGCATGGAGTTATTTGGGGATGAAGAAAATGTTTTGGAACTGGATAGAGGTGATTGCACAACATTACGAATGTCCTAAGCGCCTCTGAGTTGTTGACTTTATTTTATTTTATTTTTTTATGTTTATTTATTTTTGAGAGAGAGAGAGAGAGAGGGAGAGAGAGAGAGAGAGAGACAGACAGAGTGGGAGAGGGGGAGGGGCAGAGAGAGAGAGGGAGACACAGAATCCGAAGCAGGCTCCAGGCTCTGAGCTGTCAGCACACAGCTCTGCACTCGAACCCACGAACTGCGAGATCATGACCTGAGTCGAAGTCAGATGCTCAACCAGCTGAGCCACCCAGGCGCCCCTGAATTGTTGGCTTTAAAATAGCTAATTATGTGTTATGCAGGTTGCATCTCAACAACAACTACCACAAAAAAACCCAAGTTTAGATGATTTACACATTTGATATCATTTAAATGCGAGGCATTACCTAGGAGGAAGAGGGTTTAAGTTTAGATCAGCAGTATTAGTGTTTTCCCACCAAAACCACATAGAACACCTATGGCCAATGGCATTGATACAGGAAGCACACTCCCAGGGGTTCCCAGGGTTATGTGCAATTTGCAGTGAGTTTCCTATAATTCCACCTCCCAGCTTTGTTACACATTACTCATGACATATCTCACAGAGTTAAGGATCTGTGATTTAGGTGATGATTCATTTAAACTTTTGATCATGGGAAGGTGGCGGGAAGGGAACCACAAGTGTCGGGAGAAATGTTAGTGTAAAATGTTATATATGTTTAGAGAGATTTAAGGAAGAATACAAACTATATACCCTAATCCCTCCACCCAGGTCACATCTGTTCCTGTGCGAAAGAAACACAAGGAATACTTTCTGTAGGATTACAAAATTCAAGTGATACAGGAAGTTACAGAATGAAAAGGGAAGTCTTCTCTACCTTGGACAATCACTGTTAATATGTTCTTGTGATTTTTTTTTTTAAAGCAATGTTTCATGCTTGTGTGTTTGTGCTTACACACATGGATTTAAATAGAAATAAAGAAAAGGGTGCCTGGGTGGCTCTGTCAGTTGAGTGACCCGACTCTTGATTTCGGCTCAGGTCATGATACCAGGGACTTGGGATCGAGCCCCGCATTGGGCTCTGTGCTGAGTGTGACGCCTGCTTGAGATTCTCTCTCTCTCTCTCTCTCTCTCTCTCTCTCTCTCTCTCCCCCTCCCTGTGCCCCTACCCTGCTCATGCTCTCTCTCTCTCTCAAGAAGGAAAGAAAGAAGTCATTACAGACTCACATATGACTTTTTTTCTATTTTTCTGAGATATAATTCATATCTAACAATGTATTAATTTTAGGAGTATAACATAATGATTCGATATATGTATATATTGCAAAATGACCACCACAGTAAGGGTAGTTAACATCCATCGCCGTACATAGTTACAATTTTTTTTCTTGTGGTTTGAACTTCTAAGATCCACTCTATTCACAATTTACAAATATACAGTAAAGTATTGGTAACTTTAGTCACCATGCTGTGCATTACATCTCCAGGATTTATTTATTTTATAACAGGAATTTTCTACCTTTTGACCACCTTCCCTTACTTTCCCCACCTTCGATCCAGCCAACAATCTGTTCTGGCTTTTTTTTTTTTTTTTTCAAACAGCGTATCTTGGAGCTCTTTTCATACATACAAGCACTACTGATATACGTCATTTTTCTAAATGGCTGCCTAATCATCATGATAATGGTTAGCATTTATTGAACATTTGCAATGTGCCAGCTCTGTTCTAAGTGCTGTAGATATATTACCTCATTTAATCTTCACAAAAATCCTCTGAGAGAGAGGCCTTACTACTGATTTTACAGACGGGGGAGCTGAAGCCTGGAGAGACTCAGCAAGAAATTTAAATTCCTCATGTCTGATCCCAAACTTCTGCTCTGACCATGACAACAGTCGGCTTCCCTTCACAGCGCATGGGGGAGCTGGGGTTTACCATTATTTACAGCATCCATACATTCTTCTCCTTGATTGTTGTTTTCTGTTTTCATTTTGCCAAAGTGTTTGTTCCCTAAAACGTGTACAGTGCATCTTACGCTCCAGCCTGTGACCTCTTGGGGTCTGTGTTTTATTGTTGTTTTTCTCCTCTTAAGAGATCGAGCAAATAACCAAGAAGAGTAAAACAATTATCATTAAGATTTGCAAACTTTTTCCCCAGAATGGCTACCAACCCTTGATATCTTGGCCCAGAAAAGAGAGTGTCTCTAATTTTTATAGCTTGGTGTGCATACAAAAAGAAATCTTTGAAAATCTTTTTTAATGTTATTTATTTTTGAGAGAGAGAGAGAGAGAGAGAGAGAGCGAGGAGGGGAGGGGTAGAGAGAGAGAGACATACAGACTCCAAAGCAGCTTCCAGGCTCTGAGCTGTCAGCGCAGAGCCCAATGCGGGGCTCGAACCTATGAACCATGAGATCATGACCTGAGCCGAAGTCGGATGCTCAACTGACTGAGCCGCTCAGGTGCCCCCGAAAAGAAATCTTTGGCGACCATTATTCTCACCTGTAGGGGCCTAGTTGTTCTTGTGGGATGCCGTATGAAACACACTGTATTTGGTCTCTGCCTCACCTGCAGCACCTTGACTGGGTCCTTTGACCCTTGGGCTAGTGGGCTGTTGGCCGCTTCTTTCTTCTTTTTCCTTTATATGAGGTCATTGCGTCTCCCCAAACTGAGCTCCGGCTCAGCTAACAAACAGGCGTGACTTGGAACAGGTCAGAGGGTGGGGGTTGGGATGCTTTGTGAATTTGCGGCATATTAACAGATGAGGGCTATTTCGGAGATACGCGTCGTCAAGAGCAATTGTGTACTGGGGATTTAGGTTTTGGCTTTCGTGGAGAAAGAATAAAACAGATAGCGTGGTGATGTCCGCCAGCCTGTTGGTACAGCGTTGCAGGAGCCCAAGCAGCCAGCCGGTGCGTGTCAAGAATCAAGAAAGAAGGTAACAGAAAACTCAAGGCTCCTAAACGTTTTTCCTTCGGTCAGCAAAATGGCAGGATGCTCCTGCCGTCCGTGTGTCCCGGCTGACCCTGTGTTCCTGGCCGCTGCAGATACAGTTTGCTGTTTCGATCCATTTAACAGGAAGGGATCCTGTTGTGTGGTGAAAATGCAGGCTTGGCATACGCCAGGGCTCTGGGGACTCGTTCTACAATGTACTGGTCTTTTCTCGGAGAGGGCAGGCACACGAAATAGGGACTCTAAGCAGATTTGCCGGCATGTTTTCATATGCATCAGACACTTGGGAGAGTCTGTTTTGTGCCACTGGGCAAGGCACCAGATTTATGGGTAGGAAGCCAGAGTTTGAAATTAGCTGCTGTGATCATATGGTTAAGTCGTGGAGGAGCAGAAGTTTGTGCTCAGAGTTCAGAGAAGGTCTGTAATATCTTTCTCGATCTCCAAAGTGGTCCAAACCACTAAGTGCAGAAACATACTTCCTTTGGCTCATCTGACCAAATTACTATCTGTAAACTTTTGGTCTGGTTGCCTCAGTCGAGCTGTAATCTTCCTGCCTGGTTGAGATAGAATCCGGTGCGGGAAGTGGGGACAGAGTATCGTTGGTCCCCAGATTCAAAACATGAACAAAGGGTCCAAGTTGACACCAGAATAATGATTTTACTCCTGTCTTTCCTACCTCATTGTCTTTCCTTGCACATTTACTTTTCTTTCAAGTTTCTTTTCTCTTTTTTAATTATTTAAGTAATCTCTGCACCCATTGTGGGGCTTGAAGTCACGACCCTGAAATCAAGAGTCACACAGTCTTCCAACTGAGCCAGCTAGGCATCCTTTCCTTTCCTTTCCTTTCCTTTCCTTTCCTTTCCTTTCCTTTCCTTTCCTTTGCTTTCCTTTGCTTTCCTTTGCTTTCCTTTGCTTTCCTTTGCTTTCCTTTCCTTTCCTTTCCTTCCCTTCCCTTCCCTTCCCTTCCCTTCCCTTCCCTTCCCTTCCCTTCCCTTTCCTTTCCTTGTCAAAATAAAGTCAATCAGTTGTATTGTTGTAAAGCTAGAATACAGAAGCGAACATTCGCTGGCAAATTAGAGGATGCGCATAGCTTTCTGTAACTTAGATTCTTCGTGCATGCGTAGCAGTCATGCCTGTGGCCCGCAGCGTGGATGAAATATGCTTGAGTGTAACATGTGGCCAAGTGAGGGCTCCTGATGCTTTGGCCAGAGGCAGACGGACTTTGCTGTTGGCAAGGCCTGGACATCAGGCTGTGGAGATCTTTTCCAGGCGCTGCACGTCGACTTTTTCTAGGTGGGAGAACTTGCTATTCTGATGTATTGTTCTCCAACCACAGTGGTAGAGCAGCACATTATTAAGCTATGGTTTGGACGTGATGAAATAATACTTATGTCAGAAACTGACTTCACTAATGCGTATAAAAAAGCAATTGTGTGATGCTGTGACAGGGCAGTGAAGGGGTCGAATGGAGAGGAGAGTGGTGATGGTGTAATGTGACCAGGGCATATCTAGAAAGTCCTTAGAGATGTTTCCTTTAGGGGGTGGGGGGGGGCATGTCAAGCTTCACATGGGACAGTTTATACGAAGGTCCAACTTAAAAAAGATACAGGGTGTCTCATGGAACCTAAAGGCAGGAATGCAGCGGGGCCTCAAGATGATAGGGAACGTCCTGGGGTCACTAGCAGCCCTGGGGCTTGTGTCTTTGGGCTGCTTCCTTCCTTCTTCCGTCAGAGGGAGTGTAAAGATGGCTGCCCTCAGCTTCCAGCTCACGTGACACAGGTCTAGCTCCTGAGACCTTTGTCTGTGTGTGGAAGGACACACTGAGGGTCCCTTCCCAAGTGCTTGCTTGTAGTAGAAGTCTCTTTGCGGCACCAGCGAGCCTTTTTTGATGAACAGAAATGTGGAATCTGGTGATGGGGAGGGGGCAGCTCACCAGCTTGAGCATCCAGTAGATTTCTGGGTTTTGAGAACTGACTGATACGCCGTTCTTTTAAAACTGCAGTTTCTGCATATGTTTTATATGTTGTATACTATCTTAGTACAGTAGCACATGTATACAGGTTGTAAGTAAATATACACATATTAGAGGATGTACGCAGTCGTCTTTTGTGGCTAGGGATGTGCAATCAAAGCAGTTTGGAGACTCTTACTTTATGGAATGGTGATACTACATACTGGGTTTTTCCCCCCACCATATCTCTGGGAATATTCAGTGATTCTTACAAGGGACCGTTTCTATCTTGAGAAATATAAACTACACATTTTCTTTCCTCTCAAAAACGGACTTCTTAAAGAGATCTATCTCCACAGATCTCGAGGCACCCACAAGTGGAATTTCAGTGTCGGTACATGAAGTTCAAATGTGCACTGATACCTGTACATCTTCGTTGAGTGGAAAGTTGGCCAGCATGTGGGATTACCAAGTTGTCTGTTCTTATTTGCATTCAATTATTTTTTTAATACCAAAGTTAACCAAAGGTGTTCATTTACAAGTTACAAACTGCCTGTTACTTCACTTTGAGATTTTGTAGCTCTGGACATTTTCCTCCCCAGTGTTTGAAGGTCCCACATACTGAGATTCTATAAGGTCTTAGGACTCAGATGTGGCCTGAAGATGGTTTAGTGATGGGGAAAGAAAGAACCAGGAGATGGAGGCCTGGGATTGGCCTTACCCCATTCCTGTGTGACTGTGAATTGCACTGGGCCTCAAGTTCTCCATCCATAAAATGGGAATAATGATACCTCAGAGTCACTATGAAGGTCAGACACAATAATGTGAGTCTGCTCTATAAGCCACAGAGCTTTTAGAACATAGGTTAAGGTAAAGACGGGCCACTGTGTTAGTTTCTCATGGACTTTTCAGGAAGGGCATATTCTCACACAACATGCTTGAGGGGACTTGTAGGGTGCCAAGGAACTCACCACTGGATCTGAGCAGTCACACCCCAGGGTGGGCGAGAGATTGTTCGCGAGTATGGTGCGTGGCTACTTGCCTGTCTGTGTCATGAGGGTGAATTCAAGACAAAAGTCCACCTCTCTGGGCCGTTAAGGCCTTGAAGTCCGGCTCTGTTCCTTGTTCCCAGGTTTGTAACCCGTGTACTTCTGGGACAAGAGATATTCTATTGAATCTCCAGTGCCTAACACAGTGGCACTTATGGCTTAGACACGCAGGGTGTGCTTAGCAGGTGGGAGAGAAGTGCATCATCAAACTTGTTTGCATCTCCAGGACTTGTCACAGAACTGGGAGCCCAGACGGTGTTCGTCACCGGGTAGTAGGGTATGGGATGGAGATCAAGAGCTCGGGCCTCTGAGCACAGACCCATTCAATTGCTGAACCTCCCTAAGTCTGTTTTCCCAACTGTGAAGCATGATAATAGTCTCTCATAGATCTGGGTTGAAGATTAAATGAGCTGATGCAAGGTAACAACACAGAGTCTAGCTTGACAAAATGTCAACTGTCATCACCGTCGTGATGAATAACATGATTAGTATGATTAAAAGCTCATCGGTGTTGTGATTTGGAACTTGGACGCTCAGAAGCTCCGTTTTCGCCTTGATGTCTTTAACTGTCTTCCATTCAGTTTTCCCTTGGTCATCCTTTGTGTTGCAGTTTCAACTTACCTGGACACGTGCAGTTGCTTTTTAGGGCAGGTTCACTGCAGTGCCCTTGATCTTGACCTCTGTCTGTGGGAACTTATTCTCTGGCAAGGTTTTAGATAAGTTTGCCGTGCTGGAGGGGTCGCAGGTGTTTGTTCAGACGAGGGTTGCACCAGAGCATTGAGGGCGTGAGGTTGACTCCACAAGTTAATGTCCAGCGCGGCAGTGAAGAGCAGACCTGCAGTCACTTGCTTTCTTCTTGACCTTCAGCTGGTCTTTGAGTGAGGAGCAGTTGAGGATGCTATATAGGAGAGCATGTTTCATTCAGAGAGTATATTTCCATGGCTTTACTGTTTACTGTCAACACAACACCTGTTCAGGTTGTTCCTGGGAAATTTGTTCACATCTGAGTCTGTTTTTATCTGCAGACACACTTGTTTTCTCTCCTTTGGAGGATGAAAGAGCAAAAGTGTCTCATCTTTGATCTTGGAATTTTCGGCAGCGGTGGTGGGGTGGGGGTTTCTGCTGACCTCTGCCTGGAGGCTGCAGTGTGGACAGGATTCTTCAGGGAGCTGTGATGTAGGCAATTTTGTGTTTCCTGGTCACATTTTTAAAAAAATGTTTATATATATATATATATATATTTTTTTTTTTTTTTTTTTTTTTTTAAATTTTATTTAGAGAGACAGAGTGTGAGCAGGGGAGGGGCCGAGAGAGAGAGGAGAGAGAGAATCCCAAGCAGGCTTCATGCTATCAGTGCAGAGCCTGACACGGGGTTCGATCTCACGAACCCTGAAATCATGACCTCGGCCGAAATCGAGAACCGGATGTTTAACCGACCGAGCCACCCCAGCGCCCCTCCTGGACTCGTTGTTAAGCTAATAAGTATAATATTTTAGCATTTATTTCCAAGGTGCATAGATTGAAAGTGAGGGTGGTAGTAATTCATTGCTTTTATTTGTATTTTGTAGTCTTTTAATCACTTGTGGAAGCACCGGTGGACACTAAGCCGGAATCCTAAACCATGAGGAAGTCAGGCTAGCATGATGGTGACGGGGGGATGTTTCTGTTCACATTCTGGAGGCCAACTCCCCTTCCTCGGACACATTCCCTTCCTTTCTTGCAAATGCCTTTCCTGATGCTCTTGTGATCATGAGTCTAGCCCTTGATCTAGCTGGCCTTCCTAAGTGTGGGAAGATTCCTAATACATCATAGGTCAACACCGTCATTTAATTGGAACCGTGCTAGGGTGAGGAGGATGGGGAAGTTGTGAGCAGACTGTCGCGTCCCCGGCTTGCTCTTTCTGCAGCCTGCAAGTGTGCGTGTGCCCTGTTTGACGAAATCACAGTCGCTGTCAGCGAGTATCTTGATTAAGGGCTCGCTACGGGTAGTTATATTACCCCGGGTTTCGGCTTGGTGACCTGCGAGGCCTTGAGTGTTAGTTCACGTGAGTGAGTTGTCTGAGGATGCTAACTTTTCACATTTATTACAGTCGGGATGTAGGAACTGTTCCTTTTGTCTGCCCTGCAGAATCGAGCAGAGAGTACAGGCTGAGCTCCTGGAGAGTCTTAGCACTGACATGATCGACTTTGGCCACCGTCACTTGTGGATAATACTGGCACACGGTAGGTGCTCAATAAAAATGCAGCCAGTGAAAGAGCAGCCTCCTAAATGGCCTTTCTTTCTTCCTTTGGTTTCCTTCTGATCCTCTTAAAGTGCCACAACAGGGTGGATTTCATTGGTTCCCACTTTCCTCGGCCAACTTCCAGACTCCTTAACAGGGTTAAGACCGCGCCCTTGGCCTGTGGATGTTCTGGGCTCTGTCTAGAGTGAATGATGCTCTGGTTGTTAAATCATCCTGACCTGACTCCTGCCGGGCTTACCTCTCTCTCTAGCCTGCAGAACATCCCTTTGCATTCTCCTGCTCCTTTGTTTGCAGGTGCTTCTTCCTGGTGAGTGTATCAGCATTCCTTCAGGAAAGGGGAGCTACTACGGGACAGGATTTATTGCACTTTGTTGCCCTTGATATGAATGTGGGCAGTGCGGTGAGGGGAGGTCTGGAAGAAGGAGCTTGAAAGTCAGAGGAAACCCCTCGAGCCAGAGAATCGCCAGCGTGGTGGTTGCATGGGGGCTCTTGCGGAAGCTCTGAGAAGCCGACATGGCCAACAGCAAGTGGCCCGCAGCGGGGTGGGGTGGCAGCTGTCTGTGGACAGCTGCTGAGGCTGTGGTTGGGACAAAGGCGGGTACAGAAGGGGGCTCTGCCGGGAACCTCTTTCTACCTGTGTGCTGAAACCTTCGGGAGTGTATAACAGCAATCTTGACTTCCTGCAGATTCCCTTTTTGCTCATTTCTAACCCAGAACCTTAGGGAGAAAGGGATCCTGGGAGATGTTGTCCCTGCTTTAAGCCAGGTTGACATTAGGGTAATCCAGGATGGTGCACGGCAAGCCAGGGTCGCCGAGCCTGTGGGGGTGTGTACACACGCGTGCATGGGTGTGCATGTAGGCAGCTGTGCGTGTGTGTCGTGCATCTGTATGCATGTGCACGTATGCACACCTGCGGGTGTATGGTGCGCGTGTCACAGGCACACAGGTGCTTCGCATCCGCTACAGGGAAATGTGTGAGAATAGCAGAAGTAGGGAGATAGAGCCCCTGGATTGGAGAGCTTCTTTAAGCCAGTGGATCAACAGGAGAGGCCAGAGGAGGGGCAGAAAGGGCATCTGCCAGTCCCCGGGCCCTCCATCCGTATATTCTTGGGGGGCTGTTGGATCTTTGCCTCCCAGAAGAAAAAAACCTCAAACGTCCACTAAATTGAATTCTTGGACAGACTGTTTTCTCCCCATGCTCTGTTCCTGTTGCTAGAATCCAGCTCCCCCACCTCCCTTCCTCTGTTTTCCGGTCCTATTCCCTACCTTGCCTGGCTAATGCCTCCTTTTGGTTTCAGATTTAATGTCCCTGCCTCCACAAAGCCTTCCCTGATCTCTCAAATGTGGGTTCGATGTCCTTTTGTTTCCCCGTCATGGCACTTATCACGGCATATGACACTGTCCAGTTTATTTGTCTGTTCTTCACTGGTACAGAAGTTCCGTGGGGGTTGGGACATATGACCTTGCTGGGACTGATCAGCAGTCACCATTTCTTCCCTTCCCAGTGTCATACGGGGATAAGTGGCTGGCCTTCCCGATTCCAAGTTCTGAGCTGTGCGTGCAAGCATTATGCATGCGAGCATGTGTGGGTATTGATGATTCACCCGTCCCCCTGTGGGTGTGGCCAGATGACCCCCTGCTACTAGGCCCTCACTCTGAAAGTGCAGTACAGAGGGCAGGACCTCAGGTCGTGTAACTTCTAACATCTTCAGAGTTTGCCAGATAGCCTTGGTAGATGGGGACAGGAAGTGGGGCAGGAGAAGATTAAGCAGAACTCATAATCTTTGAGGTCAAGCAGTGTGTGGATTAGAGATAAACCGGCAGTGGTAACTTTGTCCTTTCTAGGGGTTGGCCTCAGTGTTGCCTTAAACACAGACGTTCAGAGATTGGCGGGGGGGGGGGGGGTGGGTGGTGGCTAGCCTGTTGCTCAGTATTCAGAAGGGAAGGGAGTCAGAGGGCATATGGATTCAGCAGATCTTACAAATATTTAGGTCATAAGTGACAGTGAGAATCTGATGAGGGACCTTCTCACCAGAGAACCTTACCTACCCACAAAGGTAACGTGTGATTTTGAGGATGCCAGGTGGCTGACACCCATGAATCATTCTATAGAAGGGTGACAGGAGTGGAGATGATGGTCTTTGGGTGTTGTGGCTTTGATGTGTTGACGTGTCTGTTATTAGGACTGTGTCTGTGTCTGAGGCCCCCTGGCTAGAAGGGGGAGGCGGTGGTTAGAAAGGGGAAGCATCAACCTAAGGTGCAGATTATCTAAAGCACAGAGGTGGGGAAATGAGCTCCCGGATGTGTCCTTCCTCCCTCGGGCTTCCCACAGAGCATGAACCATCCAGGCCATGGTCCATCTGCTGGGTGGGAGAACATTCCTATGCTTCCCCCGCAATGTCTTGTCATGGCTCCTAAGGACCAAGTAAGGGTGTGTGGGTGGAGGAGGAGGAGGAGAGGAACTGAAACAGTCTCTGCCTCCTCCCACTGGTGTTGGATTCCCTGTTGACTCACTAGGTGGAAGTGATACCAAATGAAGGAGAAGGTTTCTAATGAGATGAAAAGATGCTTAATAAAATGAGGCAACCCTTCACAGGGAGCTGTGTGAGTGGTTACTCAAAACAACTGTGAAATGTCTCTAATGAGATCTTAAAAGCAAATTCTGAAGCCCCCAGTTCTCTGCTCTCTGATCTTGCATGCTGTGATCTTTCCCCCAGAGGTTTACCCTTGAGATTGAATTATTGCTTTACATTGTAGCCCTGTGTCCACCATAACTTCATTGGCTGACTTTGGGGTTATCCTCAGTGCTTAAATCACTCTAAAACAGGTTTTGTCAGTTTAAGTAATGTAATATTTTTCCTTTCTCGTGGCCCTGAGAGCAGGTTCCTGGAGGAGTACTCAGAATCACTGCTCTTGGGGCAGAGCCTCGTGAGTCCCACACAGCTCTGCCATCATCATCCCTTGGGGGCCAACTTCTCATACTCCTGATCTGCCCTTAACTTTCATTTCCTGCTCTGCAAAGTAGGCCTAACTCTACTTCATTAGGGTTGCTGCATGAACGGTTAAATAAAATTTTTTCAGAGTCAGTGCTTAATACACATTGTCTGCTACATCTCTATTAGTTATCCATTGCTGTGTAACAAGTTGCACCAGAATCTGACAGCTTAAGACAACATGCACTTAATTGTCTCACGGTTTTGTGGGTCAGGGATCTGGGCACAGTTCTACAGGTCCTCCGGGCTCCCTCGCTGGTTTCTGGCGGGATGCAAGGCTAGATATTTTATGAAATGAGTGGATTTTCTCCCTGGGAGGAGGGAAGCCTATGTCTCTGTCATTTGTTGAGTGACCCATCTTGCCCAACTGAGAGCCCACACATATGTTGCTTGTGAGGAAGGAAAGGTGGCCAGAGGACAGTTAGTTCCTTTGGCAGGAAGTATGATATAAGTAAAAAAAAAAAAAAAAAAAAGTGTTAATTTTTTTTTTCAAACAGTTAAGATCACACCTTCTAACACTCATTAGATAAACTGAAATTTCTGCTTAGCTGCACAGAGTTTGTACATTGGGACAAACTGCTCTCTCAAAAATGCCAAGAAGCAGCGGGGGCTGTTGTAAGAATAACGGAAGTGAAGGAGCTATGGAACTTGCCCTTCCCCTTTTAAAAATTGTCTTCCTTCTTCTTTTCCCTCATTCACTTATCTGTAAAGTAAGGCGAGAGGAGAGGTGGTGATCTGAGAGGATTTCTTTTTTTTAATTTTTTTTATTTAAAAAAAAATTTTTTTAACGTTTATTTATTTTTGGGACAGAGAGAGACAGAGCATGAACGGGGGAGGGGCAGAGAGAGAGGGAGACACAGAATTGGAAGCAGGCTCCAGGCTCTGAGCCATCAGCCCAGAGCCCGACGTGGGGCTTGAACTCACGGACAGAGAGATCGTGACCTGAGCCGAAGTCGGATGCTCAACTGACTGAGCCACCCAGGCGCCCCTGAGAAGATTTCTTTAAGAGCCGGGGGAGGAGAGGGATGGAGCCTCTGGTGCTCATCTTTCCTCACTCCCAGTGCGTCACTGACTCTGGCTTCCCTGGAACTTCTAGAACATTCCTCTTACACCAGCAGGGCCAAGAAGACACTCTACTGTTGGGGCCAGAGCACCCATGCCTGACCGATTTCTAAACTTCAGAGCCCACCGGATCTGCCACGTCTCAAATCATTTGGTTGGCTCAATTGGTTAAGTGTCTGATGCTTGATTTTTGGCTTGGGTCATGATCTCACAGTGGTGAGACTGAGCCCAGAGTTGGGTTCTGTGCTGATAGCATGGAGCCTGCTTGGGATTCTCTCCCTCTCTCTCTCTCTCTCTCTGCCCCTCCCCCATTCTCTCTCTCTCTTTCTAAGTAAATAAATAAACTTAAAAAAAAAGTGGGAAGAGGACAATATTTTTAAATATTATAAATAATTTCACACTAGCATTAGTTTCTTTGGAGTGTATGATGTCCCAGAAACATGGCCATCTCTTCTATTTAGACACTTATCTAAGAGTCACAGAAGATCTGGGATGGAGTCTTAGCCTTGACACCTATGTCCTCGGACAAATTGCTGTGATTTCCTCCTCTGCAATGAGGATGCTAAGACTTAATCAAACGTGACCAGAGATATGAAGAGACAAGGCAGTTTAACCTTTCCACAGACAGTAGAAACCGACCACAGAGGATGTAGATTATAGAATTGTCAGACATGGACTTTAAAATATGTAAAATATAAATATGTTTAATATGTTCAAGGAAATTAAAGTCATGATTTCGAGCAAGGAATTGAAAACTTTATAAAAAGGAAAATTTTACGAAAGAAAAAAATATAACTGGGGCTCCTTGGTGGCTCAGTCGGTTAAGTGTCTGACTCTTGACCTCAGCTTGGGTCTTGAGCTCAGGGTCATGAGTTCAAGCCTCATGTTGGGCTCCTGGGTATGAAGACTACTTAAAAAAAAAATACAGTAATCGATATTGGGAAAGCGATTAATGGGATCACCACCATGTTAACTGCATCTGTAGAAAGAACTAGAAATTAGATCAGAAGATCTCCAAACTGAAACTCCGACAAAAAGATGGGAAAGAAAAGAAAAGAATGTAAGAGATATGTATGATAAGGTGAAAAAGTTTAGTATAGGCACAACTGGAATCCCAGAAGGATAGCAGAGATATAGTAGAGTGGAAGCAATACTTGAGCCGATACCTTCCATATGAAATGCCTAGCTTGGTGCCTGGAACTCTCTATGTGCTCAGTAAATGTCAGCTTTTCTTATTGCCCATATTACTATTTTGCTCACTCCTGCTCCTATGAAAGATTTGTGCTCTAGGGAGTATTGCTGGCGTCCAAATCCACTAGACCATTTGTTCAACAAGATCTCCTTAGTCTCCCAGGGCATTCTGCTTGCACTGAAAGCCTGGGTGTCTACTTGCCACTGTCTGAAATCCCCAGTTTGAAATTAGAGTAAGTTTTCCTGTGGAAACAATAAGTTATCCTATAGATATAAACAGACAACGGTTTCTTCCGCCGTGTAGAGTTCAGCGGCGAGTTTGGGTAGTAATCTTTATTTATTTGCAGCATTACTTCCACGGAAGAATGCTGTCTGACTTCCAAATGACTAGCCAGCAAATACAGTCTTGGAACGTAGCCATCAGTCATCAGTCATGTATTGGGGGTGGCCTGGACAATGACCTTGGTCTGGTCACTCTAACCTCCTGTCTTTGATTCCGTTGTAAAGTTTAAGCCTGAATGTGAGTGTCCTGGCTGTAGGAGTTGGGCTTGATCTTTCCATCTCCCATCCTGGCATATTGCTGACTACACAGGCAGTGAATAGACTGATGGACGCACGGCTTCTGGAGAGACATGGTTTGGTCAGCGAATACAGCCTTGGAAGTGGGGAAGGGGTGTCTGAACCTTGATGATGCTTTTACTAGTCGTAGGACTGCAGGCAATTCCCCTAACCTTTTAGTATTCTATTTTTTTTTTAATTTTTTTTTAACGTTTATTTATTTTTGAGACAGAGAGAAACAGAGCATGAACGGGGGAGGGGCAAAGAGAGAGGGAGACACAGAATCGGAAGCAGGCTCCAGGCTCTGAGCCATCAGCCCAGAGCCTGACGCGGGGCTCGAACTCACGGACCGCGAGATCGTGACCTGAGCTGAAGTCAGATGCCCAACCGACTGAGCCACCCAGGCGCCCCTAGTATTCTATTTCTTAAAAATTTATTTATTTATTTTGAGAGATAAGACAGCACGAGCAGGGGAGGGGGAGAGACAGAGGGAGAGAGAGAGAATCCCAAGCAGACTCCACACTGTCGGCGCAGAGCCCGACTTGGGGCTGGAGCTCACAAACTGTGAGATCATGACCTGAACCAAAACCAGGAGTCGGGCACTTAACACCCAGGTGCCCCACCCCTAACCTTTTAGACCATGGTTTCCTTACATGAGAAGTGTGGACAATGCCATCTGTCCTCTGCTTTACAAAGGGCTGTTGTGAGGACCCGGGGAGATAGAGTAAGTGAATATGCGTGTCTCTGTTCCCTATTGAACCATCTCATTATCTCCTTCTTGTGGGTTTCATGCTCCTCATTCCTGCTTATTTCTTTCTGTTATCTAAGAGGATATTTTTAACATCTCTTCTGGTCACTTTTTGTATCCCAAGCCATGACATCTTATTCTCTGTATGTATACTTTCCATTATTCTCGTATACATCTAGAAAACTGTGGACATTTCCAAGCTAGGTTCATTAGTGCCCACGGGGCATTGATCTAAATGCATAAATTCACTTAGCGCTATTTACATGCTTAACATTATGTCCATAAGCATTTTTGTCCCCATGAGGTAGGTAGAGAAGATAGTTTAGTGACTCTCAGACTCAGGACAGAACCGACCTCTTTCAATATGAAAGATTTCCTTTTGTCATACATGTAATTAGGTTCTCTTTGTAAATGGATTTCGAGATGTTTGTTGTAACACAAATCACTGACATGTTTCAAAATAACTGTGACCGAAGGTACGGCAAAGTTATTTGTGGGAATGCTTAGGGGCTTTTAATTTGTATTGTATTTTCATCAAATAATTGTATGGTATTCTTTCCTAAATACGGTGGAATGCCTGTAGTTGAATTTTCTTGCATTGCTAATTCACATGTTTCTTAGAACGTAGCATAAAGGCTGAGATTTACTCTGCTTGGACAGAGGTCTCACATCACCAAAGGACATCTTGTAGAATGTGTGGTAATAAAACAAGCATATTATAGACTTGAGTCTAATGATTTTTATTTTATTTATTTGTTTGTTTTTGCTTTTATGGCACTTTTTTTTTTTTTTTTTTTGGTAGTGATTACTGTGATTTACAAATATTGAACCCTTTTGTTTTCAGTGCCAAAGAGATTTAGGGCTCCGGGGCAAACAGGCCCATTAAATCTGTAATCCCGATAAAGCTTTAAATGTCATCCAGGAACAAAGTACTTCAGTTCTCCCGTGGAAAGAGTGTTGTAGGGACAGAACTGGCGTCGTGGAAAGAGTGTTGTAGGGACAGAACTGGCGTCGTAGGGACAGAACTGAAGGGATGCACGGGAGATCTCCAGGGAGCTTACAGGATGCTCCGGGGGTGATGTGCAGTGTTTTGGGCTTGAGTCCTTAGGCTGGCCAATTCAGGTTCCACAGAAGCAGTGACCTCTACTGTAAGGGGTGTGTGTGATTGGGGTCTTCTGCAGGTTGCTCTGACATAAACTTCTGACACGCAGAGGAGTGGAATGGGGGTGTGTATCCTTTCCGCCTTAGCCAAAGCTTTAAAAAAAAAACAAACTTGGTGGGTTCGTATGGAATTTGTATGGCCTTTCCGTGGGGTTTCTTTGGAATTAGGTGCAGACTGTGGAGTTGCGCGGGTTGGGATATGCTTGACAGGGGTGTATTCCTTTGTGTCAGCTCCTGTTCTCTGTTCTGGGTGGATCTGGGGTTTTGGGCCATGGGAAGGACAGGTGGTGCCATCGGGGAGCCCTGGCCGGGATAGTGGGGACCTGACCGGCTGACACGGGGCGTGCTGGTGAGGCCGTGGGCCGGGCGCCCTACAGTCGCAGGAAATGGACGTTCTCTCCTCCATGACCTCCTGTCTTCAGTGTCGGCAACACACACTTCCTCCCCCATCTGCCCCAAAGTGGAAGTAATAAGCACATAACGCTACCCCAGATCACAAGTGGCTACTCTCTGCCTCTGCCTGTGGTTTGTCTCCACAAGGCCATCTCAGGCGCTCAGGGAGGTGTGTCCGGTGTCCCTGAAGAGACCTTTGCTCCCCTGGGTCGGTCTCTACGATGCTTTTGACCTCGCTTACCTTTGGGGTCAAAAGGTCAAGCCATTTACCATCCCACGGTTCTCCCTGTGCCTCTCTCTTCATTTTGTTTCTCTCCATGCATCAAATCTGGCTGGCCTCCACGGTCCTCCTAAAATCCTAACTTAGCTCCCTATCAACGTGTAAGACACTCAGGATTTTTTAGAAGTGTGCAAGGCTCAAAGGCCGAACACTTAAATAAATGGGTGACTGAATAAAACAAATAAATAAATGCAAAAAAACCCTTGCCATGTGGGTTCTCTCTAAACCCTAGAGACAGGTGCTGAAAGGATCATTTCCAGAGTTCACATTATGGACAAATCGTATTCTGCCCCTTTGACATTTTGGTAGGTGTGAAATTAAAGCTTAAGAGATTACTGTCTATACCACAAGTTATTTAACTTACAGTGTGTTTTTTGGGCCATTTCTGATTTTTATAAATAATACTTCAGTGAAATTTTTGTGTTTATTTATTTTTTTCTTCTTTTAACTATCTTCTTAGGAATCGAATTCCTGGGTCTGTGATTCTTGGTATTGTCTCTCATTTCCTTTCCACAGAAGGCATGTTGGCTTATAATGCTGTCACCAGTGTGCGTTCCTTCTTAATTTCCAAAAAAAAAAAAACCCCTTCCAACTTGTAAAGACATCTAAAACACCCACAGGACAGTGCTTAGTGAGTTTGGAGAGGAGGAGAATGTAGGAGCATGTTGACTGTTGGGAAGAGAAGGGCAACGGTAGGGGATGGCCATTTGTTCTGGAAACACACCTTGTTTGAGTCCTACGGATTGCCTGCAGAGCTGGGCTGAAGAGATTTGGAGGCCTTTTTCAGGTTCAATAAAATAACATGTCCTCAACTGATTAGTGATGTCTTACATTAGAGCAGGATTAGCGGTGGTGCTAACGTTGCCTCCGACCCTCCCTTCTTTTTCTGGAGACGTAGGAATGCTTCCTTGAAGCCTGTTGCAATAGTCCGGGAGTGAAGCAAATGGATGCCTCGTGTTTTACATGATAGCAGCTGCAAGTTTGTGGTTGGTGATTTCATAACTACAGATTTACGTGTGATTAATAAATGTGACAGTTCGAACAGCAAAGACTGTCATGTTAGAGTAAGTGGTGGTTCTCAGGGGATTACATTATTAGCCCCAGAAAATATCTTTTTTAAAAAAAAATTTTTTTTTTTAACGTTTATTTATTTTTGAGACAGAGAGAGACAGAGCATGAACGGGGGAGGGTCACAGAGAGAGGGAGACACAGAATCTGAAACAGGCTCCAGGCTCTGAGCTGTCAGCACAGAGCCCGACGCGGGGCTCGAACCCACGGACCGTGAGATCATGACCTGAGCCGAAGTCGGACGCTTAACCGACCGAGCCACCCAGGCGCCCCTTGCCCCAGAAAATATCTTTTAAGAGATGCATTTCCCTTTTAAGAAGATGGAACCCATCGCTAGGACTCAGCCTGTGTCTGATATCAACCACACAAATGAGAGCACAACAAAACACTGATTACCCCCAAGGGAGGATTCTACTAAACCTTATTCCTGGTTTGTGGAATCAGGACTGGTTTTATTCTAGTGCTTCTTCAGTAGCTGGTGGTATGTCCGCCTTTTATTACAGGTAAAAGCTCCAGGTGGTTTATTTGGGGGACACCCGATGCTACCGTGAAAGGCAGTAATACAAGTCCTCCTTGCGAGTTCTAGAAAATGGACTTTGTGGGGAAGAAACTTAATTTGTCAGGGAGGTTGATTTGAACCTGGTAAGAGCCTCAGGGGGATTTCACTGGAGCTCAGAAAATTAGGCTCTGACTCGACCAGCCAGCTGTATGACTCTGAGGAAGTCACACAGCTTCCTCTTTTGCAAACCTAAGAGACTGGACAAGATGGACTATGCTAGTCTCATAGTCTTACGAAATGGAAAAATATCGGCAGAGATGAGTTTCCTTCCGTCCGTGTAAGTCCACTAAAAATAAAGTAGGCTTTGGAGAATGGTGGGCAGCCGTGGTCCCCCTCTCTCATCCTCTCTCTCTTCAGATGCCCTTCTTCCCCTGGTATGCTTTCCGCTTTTCCTGCTTTAAACCTTTATGTTATCCCATGCGACAGTCATGACTCACTGGCGTTTTCCTCTTGCGGTTGTGTGTCACCGTGCCAGCGAGGTTCCTGCAGGAAAAGGAACTCCCAAAGCCCAGTGATTCATGACACGGCCCTGTCTCCCTGCCGGCAGGCTCCCTCAGCAAACCTGGAGCAGGGCCTTCCCCTGGTGGCCAGCTGGGGAACAGCTGGCCGCTTCTGGAGCGTCACAAAGCCACTGGCCACAGAAGATTACTTGAAGCAGTTCTTTGTAAGAACACCGCCTTTTCTGAGACCGACTAAAACCTTGCCTATCCTTTTGTCCTTTTATTTCTTTTCCTGTCGAGGGAAATTTTGAGAGTGAGTTTGTAAAAAGAAAAGAAACGCTGAGTGTGTCTGGCTGGAAAATGAACTATTCAATCTGAATTTGAGCAGACTTGCTGCTTTAACTCTTCAGAAAAGCTGGTATTTTAAGCCCGAGTTATCAGTAGAAGAGGATGAGTTGAAAGGAATCATTTCCAGATGGCTTTTGAGTTTTTTCATCCTCAAGGGCATTTTGAGGGTTCGCCTTGCAGGATCATGTGGGCTGTTGGGGATCTGGAGCTGGTTGTTTTGAGCAGGGCCCTTGGGTAAAGTGAAAGAGTCGACACCCAAAACGGGCTTTCTAGAGCAGAGTCCTCACTGTGACATGCACAGTCTCGCCAAAGCTCTCTAGGCCGAGGGCCAGTCACAGAGAATAAGTGCCACAGTGGTTACAGGGGGTGGGGCCTCTGGGGGCCAGCGTAAACTGGAGGTATTCCAAAGGGGTGGTTTTTCTCAGCTTGGAAGCAGGGTGAGCTTGGGTGTAAGCCAAAAAGACACCAAAGAAGGCCTAATCGGGGCAAAACTCGGGAGGGGCGGATTTGTCTCCTGAGCCCGGGGCAGAGCAGTCCTGCGCACCTGTGTGTGCGGGTACCCCCTCCGCCAGGCACCTCTCCCGGCTGTGGGAGGACCAGCGAAGAGCCGGAGAAAGAGGATTCCTACACTGTGATCGAGAGATGCTAGAGAGGGAGGGGACAGGCGCTCGCGTCAATCTGCCTCCCCACCATGGGTGGGGTGCACAGACGGCAGAGATGAATCCTTTGGCATTCCTTGTAAGATAATAAACCCGAGACCTGTCTCTGGGGGGTGGAGGAGTTCCGACCGTGAGCTTGGGGACATAAAATATGTAAAAATACAGATCAGCGTGGTCAGCGGTAGCCGTCTACCCGGCTGTTTGCAGAGAGCAGTTCGTTCGCCTCGTGAGAGCGTGAGAGCGCGCGTTTTCCTTCTCTTCAAGGGCAGGGCAGCACCGCCCCTGGCTTTTCAGTTTCTCTGGGGTTGCATGGGCCGAAGGGACTGCAAGATCCCCTCCTCCATGGGGCAGGGGGGTGGGGCAGAGGGTGGTTAAAAGCAACGGAGATGAAAACAACTGAGTGGAGTTGTGGGTTTTGGGGAACTGTGAGGCATGTTAGCCGGAATCCATGCGGAAGGCTCAGCTCAGAAATAGCAGCGGCATATTGATCTGGAATCCGAGGAGCTGATGTTTTAATTCTGTCGCCACCTCTCTGAACTCTGCGCATCGCTGTACGTGCTGCAGATAAGCGGCTTTGGGGCTTTTTTTCAGTATGGCTCATAACCAGTGAAGGCCACTCTCACTGGGATAGGACACCTTTGGGACAGTGATCTTCTGATGAGTGTCACGAGCTGGGGCCCCTCTTGCTCTATGTTGGCTGGAATTGTCCCCTAAGCACGGGGGGTGAGGAATAAAATAACTCAGCTTTCCATCTGGTATTTCAGGTCTCACTTCACATCACAGTGTAAGGAAAAGCACGTTTTCCCAAGTTTCAGCATTTCCTCCTGGATCTTTAGGCTTTCAAATCTACACCTTTAATAGAGGAGAACCATACCGCTATTTGTTCTTCTTGGGCTATGTCTTGTTTCCCGTTCACTTATAGATCTCAAAATGTCCCCATGATCTTTCAGATAAGCAACGTGTTGAGGAGGCCTTCTCTGTGTCAATAGTCTGTGAATCTGGCGTCTTTGTGCCTTGCCACCCCTCTCAGAAGAGCAGTGACCTGCAGCTGAAGCCAGTTGCTTTGTTCTAGTATGTTCTACTTTCTGGGCAATCTCGGATTTTACCTTATACCTCTTCCTTTGAAATTTCCACTTCTACCGTTGTATTGTTAATCTCTAAGGTCAGTCTTACTCTCTGAATAATCTTCTGAAATAGTATCCTGCTCTTTTTTTGTGTGGGTGTAAACATCTGGTCTTTCTTAGCTGAGCGTTTATTTTTAAAAGATTAAAATGTGCGCTGAAAGGTCTGTTTGCACTGGGGTTTGTAGACTGGTGCAACATGGCTTTTAGTTGGGTGGCTCCAAGTATCAGGATCTGTAGGATGTTCCTCTTACCCGGAGGGGACTCCTCACCTCTTCTGTCTGGGCTCACAAAGGGCAACGGGGGTCGCAAGCTCCCAAGCCCAGCCCTGTCTGATACAGATTTCCTGGAGACCCAGCTCCCACCTCCTCCTGGAGTTCAGGAGGGTCTGGCCTCTGGTTTTGTGGCCAGGGGCACCAAGGGTATGTTTTTGTGCAGCCTTCCAGCTGATGCTGTTGTCAGCCTTGTCCTCCAGTTCCTGATTCCTTCAGGGATTCTGTGGCATGAATTGTCTTGCTTCTCAGTGGCTCTCCTCCCTGGTGGCCCTGAGGGCTCCAGCTGCTTCTTTCGCAGTGACCACTTGGCCACGTGCTTTTGGTTGACGTCACTTGTCTGGTGTTGTCTCGTCTCCAGATTTGTTTGACCTTGTGAATTTGTACCTTTTATTCCTTAAACCATTTGACAAGGGTTTCGGAGGGAGTGGATATAAATGCATGTGTTCCATTTCCAGTATATAATAGACCTCTATCCTAATCAGCTTTAAAGAATTATTTAACAGGGAAAGCACTGAGATGAGACCTTTATATAATTAAGCAAAATTGGAGGTTACTATGCAGCCATCAGATTCTGAAGAAAAAGTGCTAGAAATGCAGAAATTAGCATTCATAGGTCTTACAGGGTGATATCCAGAAAAATAGATTACATAGTTTTCGAGTGTTAAGGTTTCGAACAAAATCAGTTCTATCTCGACCAAAACAATGCGTTGTGTTTACCATACTTCTCCAGGCCCTTTCAAACATGTTCAAATTTCTGGAAATACATATATTGTAACCATGCCAATTCTAGGTTAATTATTAACCTAGGGGACGTGTTTCTAAAGCTTATTTTTACCATACTTCTTTTCTTTCTATGAAAGCAATACAGTTTCATTATGGAAAATACTGGTAAGAAACAGAGGAGAGTATCCTCCTCCCCTACTCCCACCAACCAGAAATAGCCTTTCCTGCCCTCTGGTTCTATGTGTATTATACTAGGTTAGAACTGATACCCGTGGTCTTCATGGCTCTGTCCTCATTCTTTTCCAGGACACCGGGGTTGGGAAATCAAGCATTGTGTGTCGATTTGTACAGGATCACTTTGACCACAACATCAGCCCGACCATTGGGTAAGTTCCCGTCTGTTCTTCTCTTTCACATTTCTTCCCTTCAAAAGCACTTGGAGAGGTCACTTTGTGCCTGAGCCTGCAAGCTGGTGCAACATGGCTTTTAGCCGGGGCAGCGAGTTTCCGAGTATCCAGATCTGCAGAATCTGAAAGCAGTTTGCATCCCAGCCAGTGAGAATCAATCCCAACTGTAAAGACTTTGAAGGAAATGCAGGGACTTTTAGGCAATGTGTCCTGCCTCGCTGTCCCTGTCAGTAATTCTTCTTTCCTAGCCAACCGTCCTCTTAGGCTGCAGCCTAAAACCATCTACTTCATCTCCAAGAGCATTACTCTGCAAATCATGCCAGCTTTATTTTGAGATGGAAGAGGAGACACAGGACAAATCCCCAGAGGTCCTGCTCTAGGTACCCTGCCAATAAACCTGGAAACACTGTCTGCTCACACAGCACAGCTGTCCATGCCGTCCGTGGGGCAGATTGATTTTCTTTTCTGGATTAATCAAATGTCATTCTTATGCTTGGGGAGGGGAGGTGGATTATTCACTTCTGAGACCCCAACCTTGGACTATGGGAGCATTTTCCTATTCCATTTTCCCCTTCCCTACAGACGCTTTTGCCAGATGTGCTTGGCTGGGCCGTTTTGCAGGTGCTTGGTTTTTCATTCTCTTAGAACTTGGCCTCGCTGATTTTTCTCCCTGAACATATCATGCTCTTTGCGGAGAGCAAAGGTTTTATTTTCTCTTCCAGGGAAATGTGTGTTTCTATGTTTTAGCAAGGATTGACGAGGACAGGAGTGATTGTCTCTATCACTTGTAAGTGGAGAAGCTCCAGCGGTTGGTTGATAGGCCAGTGGTTGGAGTGGGGTAGGTGAGAAAATCCACTGCCTTTTGCAATTTAAAAATGGCTTAAAGAAACACGTTCACAAATATATGCGTCAAGAACTGGGACGGCAAGCTAAGAAGTTAGCTGTGCCTGGTTTATGGATGCTGGTAGAGGACACACGACTCCCGGATCAGACACGGGGAAAGTAGCAGTTGTTGGAATATTATCAATTTGTTGGTTCTCCGAGCACTAGTCCTGTAGTGTAACGCGAAGAGGGTCAGATGACGCCCTACATGCAGTAGGTTGAGTCACAAGAGAGGACCCCCAAGTGTACAGATCCATAATAGGATCTTTCATAATAGGCGGTAAGCATGTCTGTGCTTCGCTCCAGAGGGAGACCTTATTTCTCCCCTCCAAGGCTATTTGCTATACAAACATCCTTGAAAACACAGTCTGGAAAAAAGACTGTGCCTCTGCTTGCACAATGTGGACAACGGTAGAGATCGTGGGAGTTGTCTCCCGACATAGGCACTTCCATAGATCGGGGACAGTTTTATAGAGGAAATTCTTTTTATTCTTCTCTGTGATGTACTTTACAAAAAAAATTTTTTTTAATGTTTATTTATTTTTGAGAGAGCAGGGGAGGGGCAGAGAGACAGGGAGACACAGAGTCTGAAGCAGGCTCTAGGCTCTGAGCTGTGAGCATAGAACCTGACGTGGGGCTCCGAACTCACGAACCGCAAGATCATGACCTGAGCTGAAGTCGGACAGTTAACCGACTGAGCCACCCAGGTGCCCTGTGATATACTTTTATTCTTCTTAATTTTCCAGTTTTGTGTGTTTAATAAAAGCCAAACCCCTGAGAGTGATTGACTCTGAGTGTGGTTTTGGAAGATGGAGGAGACTCTCACCTTTTACTTTTTAAACTTAAAAAAAGTCATTTTTAATAACCAATCTGTATTCCTTTTGTAATGATTTTTCTAAATAAAAAGGCAATGCATGTTCTTACCATAAATTATGGTAAATGCATAAGTGTTCATCATGACTTTTACACATAGGTGTAAGCATCCTTGTGCCTCTAGTAGGCATATCATTTTGGTCATAGCATCTTGGTCAAAGCAAGTCATAACGCCAACCCAGATTCAAGGGACAAGAAATAAATTCCACCGCCTGGTGGGAGGGGCGGCATTCAGAGGGAGAGCGGTATGGATCATTGGTAGCCCTTGTGGAGATAACCAGTCAAACCCTGTTAACTCTGCTTTGTCTAATAAATATATTGTGGTGGTTTGGGGTTTTTAAAAAAGTATGTATTGTGTGGAAATTCTGTACTTAATGGTCATTTTTTTTCTGTAAACCTAATACTTCTCTAAAAAAATAGTCCATTAACTAAAAAATCATGCCTTCATTCCTCAAATTATAATGCTCATTATGAAAAATTCAGACCATCCGTAAATATGGAAAACAGAAAGTGAAACTAGAGGATTTTACTAGCTCTCTGATCCCATTTTCTTCATTAACGTTATCATTAGAGTCCAAAGTGCATGTTAAACATACTTCCTGTATTTTCTGTGTATATGCAGGTATACAAATACATAATTTCTAAAACCAAAAATGCCAAGGCATTCTACCTGACACACCACAGCATACATTTTTTTATCCTCTAAGTCTGCCTTATTTTTCTTTCATGAACACAGGTTTCTTGAAAGACCATAAATGGAACACTTTGCATGCTGTCTGTGCATTTCCTTGACAAAGTCAAGATTAAAGCCTAATTTTTCAATTTATAAAAGTTTATGTGCATTCTAAGAAAACCCCCAGAATTTATAAAAATTGGAATCATAGTATACATATGGTTTTAATCCAGTTTTCTACTTAATATATTTTGAACATTTTCTTATAATACCAAATAATCTTCAGAAATATGTAAATACTATTTTCTCTGATTATAAAAGTATCATATACTCGTCCTAAAAAACAGAAAATGAAGAAAACTGTGAAGAAAATATAAAAACCACCCAGAGGGGCACCTGGGTGGCTCAGTCGATTAAGTGTCCAACTTCGGCTCAGATCATGATCTCACGGTTCGTGGTTTCAAGCCCCTCTGTCAGCACAGAGCCTGGAGCCTGTTTCGGATTCTGTGTCTCCCTCTCTCTCCGCTCGCACTCTGTCTCTCTCTCTCTCTCTCAAAAATAAATAAACATTAAAAAAATTTAAAAACCACCCATAATCAGCTGGTATATTTTCTTTCAGTCTTTTTGCTATGTGTATATAAAATCTTTTTTTTAATTCAACATTATATTGTGAATTCCATGTTATTAAATGGTCTTTAAAAACAAGGATTTCCCCTGCCTCGGTGTTAGGAATATAGAATTGACATACATCATTGTATAACAAAGCAAGGATTTATAATGGCTGTATTTTCCATTAAAGCCATTTAGGTTATTTATAATTTTGTTTTACCTTTTAGATAATGTATGATGTACGTCCTGGGGCATAAATACTTGCATGCACCTCTGATTATTTCATTAGGTTACATTCATAGCAGTGGAATAATTTAGTCAAAGAATAAGAACATATTGAAGGCTCCTGATGGATATTGCCAAATTGTTTTTCAGAAAGGTTGTCCTTATTTTTCTGTATACTTACCAGGTTTAGGTCTTACCTAAAAGATAGCTATCTCTATCTCTATCTCTAGAGATATCTATATCTATCTACATATAGATATCTCTATCTATCTATATAAATCTACAAGCACTTACCACTACATTTATGGAGAAATTTTAAGGTATGAGAAAATGCATAAGCTTTAAGTTTAGAGGAAAATAATGGAATTCAGGATGATATCTTGAATTCCATTATTTTCCTCTAAACTTAAAGCTTACGCATTTTCTCATACCTTAAAATTTCTCCATAAATATAGTGGTAAGTGCTTGTAGCATTCAATTATGTGCTGATCTGCTTTCTTTCAACTTCATCCTTCACTTTTCCTCTGGAGTCAAGATTGAGATGGGCTCTTCCAAGTATTAATCTGTTGTCCTTACCTGATGCCGTTCAAGTCCCCAGTTTAAAAACCCACTCAAAATGTATCCTCTCCTCTGGGATTTTGAGAAAATGTTCCCAAACTCCAGCTCCAGACAAATAAAGTTAGCAAAGAACATACACATTTCTTGGAAGATGTTCTATATAGGCCGCGGTGCTTAGCCTGCAGCTGGTGGGTTTGGTGTGCTGAGAACCTGGCTTTTAGATGCGTTTTGTTTAGCTGCACAGTGCTTTAAAATTTTTAAGCCAATAACGAAGAATTGGGAGATTTTTACATAATAAACTTGCATTTCTGGCTTCTCTTAAAAAAATCTGTAGACTTGGCGTAGACATGCTCACGCGGCAGGAGCCAGCTGGACCCGAGCCGCAGGCGCTCCGTGTGAGTGGGCGGGCTCTCTCCTTTCCGTGTCGCTGCCGCTGTTTATCGTCACTATTATTTTTATCAGTGTTACGTTTCCACCTGGCCCGCGTGGCTCATTTATAGGGTTGCTCGCTGGTCCCGTAGACGCTTCAGTTCATGCCCGGCCCAGGGCCTGATTTTTCACGGTAATGTCACTGGCCCTAAGAATCAGAGCAACGCAGTGACTTGTTTGGGCACGTACAGCCAGTGAATAGCGGACATAGGACTCAGACCCAGTGAGTCCACTTTCAAAGTCCACCCTTGTTCTTCCCGCTGTGGTCAAACTGCCGCTGGGGAAAGGCTACAAAATGCCATTGTGTCAGCAGTGGAAAGCACTCATTCTTATGGTCTCTTGTGACTCACAATGAAAAATCTTGGCTTTGCTATTCAAGCAGATTGTGTTGACATCTTGAACATATATGCGTGTGTGTGTGTGTGTGTGTGTGTGTGTGTGTGTGTATCTCCCTTTCTGTTTCGACTTTTACAAGGTAATTGTGTGAATTCCCTGCCAGATTTTGGTTCCCACAGATAACGAAGTCAGTTCAGCATAGCCAACGCTCCCCCCTCGACCACTCTGAAAGATAATCTATAGAGACGAAAAGATGCTTGGGGTTCGTAAGATTGAATGCTAGCAAAGAAGCTGTTAAGAAAAACCCTGAATAACCCAAGGCGCAAGGATTGTGAGCTGTAATTTCAAATATTGGAAGACTGTTCTTGTGGCAGGAAATGAGGAACAGAGAGGGGTGTATACCTGTGCATTTGTGTGTATGTGTGTGTGTTAATGTATGTGGTAGGCATTACGACTCTACTAAACTGTTCTGCACAAACTTACTGAACATCAAGGGGGAATTTCACAGATGTCATTCCCACAGTTGATCCTACAACAGCCTTCTAGATCATGCAAACTAGATATTGGTTCTGTTTCTCAGATGAGGAAACTGAGGGGCTTTCTAAGTGCTCATTCCACCTCGCTGGCAGTGAGGACAGTCCTCTGCATTCTGTTCCTGACTGTGCTGATAGACTCTTGAGCATGGACAAGGCAGTCTTTTGGGGCTCAGGTTCCACCCCCCCTCTTATCTGTAGAATGAAAGGGTCAGCCTGGATATTTCATGTTTTTTCCATTTCTAAAAGTCTCTAAGATTTTATTAAAAAAAAATTTTTTTTAGTAACATTTATCCATTTTACAGAGAGCTTGAACAGGAGGAGGGCAGAGAGAAAGGGAGACACAGAATCCAAAGCAGGCTCCAGGCTCTGAGCTATCAGCACAGAGCCCAACACAGGGCCCAAACCCACAAGCGCAAGATTGTGACCTGAGCCGAAGTTGGACACTCAACAGACTGAGCCCCCTGGGTGCTCCTCTGTTTCTAAGATTTTATTTTTAATATTTATTTTTGAGAGAGACAGAGTGTGAGCGGCGGAGGGGCAGAGAGAAAGGGAGACAGAATCCAGGCTCCAGGCTCTGAGCTGTCAGCACAGAGCCTGACACGGGGCTTGAACCCACAAGCGGTGAGATCATGACCTGAGCCCAAGTCAGACGCTTAACCGACTGAGCCGCACGCCACCCAGGTGCCCGTTTCTAAGATTTTAAAGGCATGAACTTAGTTTTCTAAGCCTGAAAACTTTTTAAGGGCAGGGTTGATGTATTATTTATCCTCGTGCCTAGAATATATTGAGGAATGAATGAAAATCTGGCTTACATCAGAGCTAAAACAAAACCAAGGGTGTTTATGGAAAGAATTTCTAAACAAAGTTAAAGGGTGAAGGTTAAACCAGAAAAAAATATTATTTAAAATATACTATTATAAGAAGTAAGCATAAAGTACTCAAAAAGTGAATAAGAAAAGGGTGAACATCCCAACTGAGAAGTGGGGAAAGGTCACGAACTAAATATTTACAAAAGAAAAATACAAATGAGCAATAAACACTAAAATGACGTTCAAACTTATAATAAGCATAATAAAAATGGGAATGATGTATCATTTTCTCCCAATCATGCCGGGAAGGACTTGAAAGATGAGGATTGGCTGGGGAGAAGGTCATCTTCTACATGGTTATGGGTGTGTAGGCTGGTCTCACCCACAGGGTGTCATGTCTGTTTCTGAGATTAAATCTAAGGAAAGAGTTGTATAAGGACACAAAGATGTAAGTAAAGGTATTTATTTAATCATTGTCATATCGTGGAAAATAGGTGACGAAAATTACCTTCAGTGGGGGTAGTGGATAAAGCCATAACGTGGTGTAAAATATTTAGTCATTTTAGGGGTGCCTGGGTGGCTCAATTTGGTTGAGCCTTCGACTTGAACTCAGGTCATGATCTCACAGTTTGTGAGGTTGAGCCCCACAACCGGGCTCTCCGCTGTCATCTCAGAGCCTGCTTTGGATCCTCGGTCCCCTCCCTCTCTGCACCTCTCCTGTTCGCTGTCTCAAAAATAAATATTTAAGAAAAAAAAGAATATTTTGTCATTTTAGATAATGATGTTGATCCATATTCACAGAAATGGAAAGGGGTCCATGAAACATAGAGTGGAGGGGAAATAAAATGTATACAGAGTTTGATCAATTATGGGGTAAACTTTGTATAAAAATAATTTGGAAGGATGTGTACCCACTTACTAGCAGTGATTGTGGCTAGGTGCTGACATGGCAGTTGATTTCTGTTTCCTCCTTTGCTTTCATTTTTTGAGTTTCTTTTTTGTGATGTACATATACTGCTTTTATAATGGGAAAAGTAACAAAGGTATTTCCTTTTTTTAAACATGTTTACTCCTATCAGTAGTCCTTGCATATTTTAAGCACTTTATAAGAGAAGACCTCATAGGACAGTCGTGGTTTTGGTAAGATTGGGTCACATCACTTAGAAGAATACTTAGAATTTCCATTTAGTGCGATCGTAGGTTGATAAATAGAACTGTTAACTTCTGGCGTGTGTGTGTGTGTATATTGTGGGGGTCGTGTGGGAATTGCAGGGACATATGCTTTTCTGCCTGGGACACGTGTAGTTTGCCTCGTAGTCCTGGGGAAAAGTAGGAGAAGCTGAGGAAACCTGACTGGCGGGGGGGCTGAGTGGTGCAGGGCTGAACTTCGTACTGGATACGGTGGTCGGCTGGGCCATGGGACGCAAGAGAAGACAGCCAAACACCTTAACCCTAAAAACTCTACTGTGTCTCTCCTGGGAATAAGAACATAATGAGGACACCGTTATCACACCTGGTGTGATAAATCAATTAATTTTGATTTAATGATAACATATGACAGATAGTCTAAGTATAAATGTTTCCAATTGTCCTAAAAATGTCTTTCAAAGCTATTTCCCTCCTAATTCCAGATCCAGCCAAGAGGCATTTGGTTGCTTTATCTCTTTGTGTTCCCTGACTCTAGATGGTAGAACAATCTCCCTGCCTTTTGTTCTGTTTGCTTTTCATGACTTATTGAAGCATTCAGGCCGGTTGTAGAATGCTTGTAGAATTCTTGTACAGTGTTCTGCATTCTGGATTTGCCTGATTTGTTTCTTCCTGATTAAATTGGGGTTAAATTTTGGCCAGAATGCTGCACAGGTGATGTGTTCATCACGTCAGGAGGTTATCACGTCTGGTTGCCCCACTGTTGGGGATACTTGTTAGTTTTTGATGAAGGGGGAACTTTATCTCACAGAAAAAAGGTCAAGGGCGTAAACTTTCCACGTATTGTATCTTTACATCTTTCATGAACATGAAGGAAAAGCTTATTAACGAGAAGTATACAAAAGAAAGTATCAAGTGTTTCATTTTCTGCTGAGAATTTCAAATCCTTCCTTTTTCTTTCTTTTAATGGAGAAAACATATATATTTGGTAAGCCACCAGCCTTTATCCCTGCATGTATAGAAGCAGGGTGGGAATGAGATATCGTATTTTATTAGTTGTAGCTAGTGTTGGATGCATAGCATAGGTGAATATATAAGGCGATTTTCTGTTTGCGCCATTGCAAGGCCCAAAGTGTGACTTGCCCAAATATTAGCTGCCCTTGTCACTCTTCATTGTTGTGATAATAAGTTTTTAAAATCTGAGGTTTTATTTTTTTTCCTGAGATTTGGGGCATATTACCTAAGAACAATTGGACATATTACCTTAGGGCAGTGTTTTTGGGAACACAGTGATTTGAATGCATTCTTTGCTTTTTTAAAGAAGTTTTCCTTCCCTAACCTAAACCTTCAGCTGGACTAACAGAAAATGTAGAATTTGGGGCCGGGGGTGGGTGATAAGACTCTAACAGCCCTTCTTTCCTCTTGGTGGCCCCAGGAGGGAGCTTACGGGGTCTTGCTGAGGCAAGATTAACTTGTCTGAACCAGGAGCCTTTGTGAAGATTGTAAGGGCACCTGGTAACGTGGAGATGTTGATTCTCTTTTTCAGGGCATCTTTTATGACCAAAACTGTGCCTTGTGGAAATGAGCTTCATAAGTTCCTCATCTGGGACACTGCTGGGCAGGAACGGGTAAGTGTACGTGGTTGTTGGCTTTCTAGGGAAAATACTGAGCCTGGTTCCTGAAGGTTTATTTGTATTTGGCAAGATTCTTGGTTGCAAGCGACCAGGAACCCAGCTTCTGTGATTTGATCAAAAAAGGAAATGTGCTTTTCCACGGTGAAAAAGATGTATGGGGGTGGCTCTCTTGAGGTAGGGCTGAGTTCAAGTCCTCCAAATGTATTGTCAGAGGCACCCAACTCCATTCATATTTCTTTGCTTGCTTACCTCTAGACTGGCTTCATTTTGAGGCAGACTCACCTCCTTCCCTTCCCCAAGGGTGGCCAGGATGGCTCCGTCGGTGACTCCACGCCGGTATTCTGCCACCTGAGCAGTCCCACAAAGGACAGTACCTCTTTTCCGCGAGTTGCGCCCCATGTTTCAGTGCCTGTGGGTTCTCACGGGCCGGGTTTGGGTCACGTGTTCCACTCTTGAACTTGACGCTGTGTAGCAGCATTCAAGGGATATTTGGCGCTCCTATTTGTAGAGCCAGGTAATACACTTACCCCTAGAGGTAGGGCTGCCATCAGCCCCACCTGAGCCACACTGGTTGGAAGTCTAGTAGGCTTAGTTACCCAAGGAAAATCTGGGTTCTTTTACTGTAAAACAGGCCAATGGACATCGGTTTACCAGAAACAGCCAATGACTTGTTTCTTATTCTTTTTTTAATATGAAATTTATTGTCAAATTGGTTTCCATACAACACCCAGTGCTCATCCCAACAGGTGCCCTCCTCAATGCCCATCACCCCCTTTCCCCTCCCCCCTACCCCCCATCAACCCTCAGTTTATTCTCAGTTTTTAAGAGTCTTATGGTTTGCCACCTTCCCTCTCTGTAACTTTTTCCCCCCCCTTCCCCTCCCCCATGGTCTTCTGTTAAGTTTCTCAGGATCCACGTAAGAGTGAAAACATATGGTATCTGTCTTTCTCTGTATGACTTATTTCACTTAGCATAACACTCTCCAGTTCCATCCACGTTGCTGCAAATGGCCAGATTTCTTTCTTTCTCATCGCCAAGTAGTATTCCATTGTATATATAAACCACAGTTTCTTTATCCATTCGTCAGTTGATGGACATTTAGGCTCTTTCCATAATTTGGCAATTGTTGAAAATGCTGCTATAAACATTGGGGGACAAGTGCCCCTGTGCATCAGCACTCCTGTATCTCTTGGGTAAATTCCTAGCAGTGCTATTGCTCTCTTATTCTTAATTCCTTTTATGTGCTGAAAATATTTATGGGGAAGAATATTTAAAAAGCTTATGTTTTTAGATTTTAATGTTTATTTTTGACAGAGAGAGAGAGAATGAGCAGGGGCTGGGGGGCAGAGAGAGAGAGAGAGAGAGAGAGACACAGAATCTGAAGCAGGCTCCAGGCTCTGAGCTGTTCACACAGAGCCCGATTTGGGCTCATGAACCTTGAGATCAAGACCTGAGCCCAAGTCAGACACTTAACCCGCTGAGCCACCTAGGTGCCCCTTGTGTTTTTAGATTTTAAAAAGTGAGATAATACCAGCACAGACTGTCTATAATAGGATATTCATATAATAACTAGGGTGTATATTATCAAAGTCGAAAAGGGTGGTCAGGGTAAGTGACACACAGGGATTACCAATAGCCTGCCTTCACTGGGAGCTTTCAGGCTGCTCAAAACTTTCATCGGAGCTAATGATCACGTAGTAAAATAGTAAAATGGTCCAAGCTCACGTGGCACCTTCTCTATCTACCCTGTTTAGATAATATCACTCCCCCCTTTTCCCTCCCTGCTCCACTCCATTTTTCTCCGCAGCCCTTACCACCTGCTAATATGCTATTTAATTCACTTACTGATTCTGTTG
This sequence comes from Panthera tigris, assembly GCF_018350195.1. Lineage (NCBI taxonomy): Eukaryota > Metazoa > Chordata > Mammalia > Carnivora > Felidae > Panthera > Panthera tigris. The sequence continues at coordinate 34,699,314 of NC_056671.1, read as the reverse complement.
ATTGTCTCCCTCTCAAAGGAAGAGAATCGGGGTTCGGGATAATGCAGCATTTTCATTATCTGCTCCTAACAAATCAAGTGTGCGTTTCTATAATTTTCACTTCCTATAAATCCCCGTCCCAGCATTTGTCGATTAAGGCTACTCAGGTGTTCAAGATTTCTTTCTTCTTAATTAGGACGAATCTCGTGGCCTACAAATGCTAACCTCATTAGAACATCTTCTATTTTGCTGCTAAATTGAGAGCACCAACTTGCACACACGAAGCTGCTGCCATGAGCACCTCTTTAACTCTGTGGGTCAGCCGTGCATGCTGACTCCCGAAATGTGGTGACGAATCCGAGGAAGAAATGTCTGCTCAGGGATCTCTTCTTTACGTATCTACCTCTTTACATACTATGTATGCGTACTTGTAGTACCTAGATCTGCTAGGTTTTTGGTTTGGGGGGGGGGGGTTTGGTTTTTTGGTTGTTATTTAAACTGAAGCAGAGGCTTTCTTGCTCCCATTTGTACTTTTGGCCATGAAATAGTTGCTTTTAATGTGCATAATAACTCAGTTTTACAAATAGCTGGCTTCGTATTAGAAGTATTACTGTTTCTACGATTGGTGGGTCATTCCTAAGGGCTTGCTATGTTTCGTGCCCTGTTCCGAATGTTTTCCGTGTACTAATAACGCACTTAGCCCTCTCACGGCACTCTGACGTGGGGACTATTTTCATCCCTATTTATAGGTGAAGTCACTGAGGGGCGGAGAAATTAAGTAACTCGTTCAAGATCACACAGCCAATTAGGCGTAAAGCCGAAATAGGAATCCGGCAGTCTGGGTCCCAAGCTTTGCAGCTCTGTTCCGCTAGAAAAATCACCCAAAAGCCATGCGGCTGAAAGTGAAGTTGGCCAAAATCCCACCACCCAGATATTTGCACCGTTTTTTTAATTTATTTTTTTAGTTGAGGTATACTTGATGTACAATATTCTGTTCATTTCAGGTGTACATCGTAGCGATTTGATATTTGTATACATTATGAAATGATCCCTACAAGAAGTCTAATTTCCACTATTGATATTAGATGATCATTCTTCAGATGTCTCACTATATGTGTTGATAACTTCATATTAAAGGGGTCATGATTCTTTATAACCTGCTGTTTTCACTTGATAATAACGGTATTCCTGAAGAGAGATTTCTGTACGATCTAAACAGAGTATTTGACATTTCCTTACCTATTCTTTTTTTTTTTAAATTTTTAATGTTTATTTATTTTTTGAGAGAGAGAGACACACACAGAGTGTGAGCGGGGGAGGGGCAGAGAGAGAGAGGAGACACAGAATCCAAAGCAGGCTCCAGGCTCTGAGCTGTCAGCACAGAGCCTGACGTGGGGCTCGAACCCACAAGCTGTGAGATCATGACCTGAACCAAAGTCAGATGCTTAACTGACTGAGCCACCCATGCGCCCCTCCTTACCTATTTTAATATAATATTCAAGTGTTCGACTGCTTTTGATGAAATCTGATACTCTAAAGTGACGACTGTAGTTTGTAGCTTGACTCACTGACCATCTCAAAGCAAAATAGCAATAGAAAATTTTTCGTATGACCATATTTCTAATTATTCTAATTGCTTTTCCTAAAATTTGACTGTTAGAGGTTATAGGCATCTGTGACTATATTGCTGTCTGTAATTTTAAAAGCATAGTATTGTATAGATTATTATATTATACATGTTATATATTATATGTAGTATTATTGTGTTAGTGCTATATGTATTCGGAGTATTATCTATTATTATAATGGTTAGTATTATAGGTGCAAGGTTTGATTCCATAGTAGTGCTTCAGGGAAGAGGGACTGAGTTTTGGATGATAACTTCAGGTGGACGCTTTTTAGAATCTAGATTTGTGGAGAGCGGGTGAAAAATGTCTGTTCAGCCTTTGTGGTCATCGATCCCTCTAACCCTCAAAGGCCTGATTTAGTTATCCTCAGACTGTCCTTGTCTGGTGTCCCTCTGTGCAGTCTCGCATCTCTCCAGTGATGGCAATTTTTCAATCATTTTGGCAGCTTGTTGCTGGATTTAATCGTGCTTGTAATGACGTTACCTAATGTTGGAGCTAAAAATACATTCCCTGCTGCTGCTTGTGCCTCATGCTATTTGTTCTGTCTCATTAATTGTTGGAGTCCAGTGCACTTTATTATCCCTCCTTATCTGTGTAGAAATCTGCTGCTGTTCTACTAAGTCTGTGTAACTTTAAACAAACCAAATCTCTTTGGATTTATGGTTTCATAATATAAAGACATAGACTTCTGTGTCCTCAAAGGGGGATAATGCTCAGGGCAGTGCTTTGCATCAGTATTTGTTTACTTGTGGGACGATTCAACCAAGTTCTGCCTAGCATACACAATATTAACTCTGGACTATATTTTGGCACAAATTCATACTCTTGAAAAATTACTTTTCCGTCAGAGCACTGGAAATGTAAAAGGATCACTCTCCTCCTCCTTCTCTTCGTAGAAGGGAGTGTTCATTCCTGATAATGCTTTTCATTCAACCATATATGACGGCCATCTTAGGATTCTTTCAATGGCAAATGCTAATCCATAGACTGCCTCTGTAAGAAAGTGTTTGAAAATTTAATCATTTTCAATTAACCAGATGATTGCTGAGTCCAATTTGTTAGAAACGTAACGTTTGGAAGATTTGTGCTTCCAGTTTGTTGCAACCAAGAGGGGTGTCCAGGGGGCGAGAGTGCCACTGCCGTGCCCGTGTTGCAGTATCAGTGCGGGCTTTTGGGGGTTTTCATCCTTTCTTCCTGGAATGGGTGGTTCTGGCTTCTGCTTTGTGCCAAGCTGTGACAAGGACTCAACAGTAGGTTAGCAGATGCCTCTGGAAGGATGTACACAGGAGCGGAAGTGGTCCCAGGGGAGAGAAAGGAATTTATCTGCCCAGCTTCGTCCTCCTGTCTCCCACTAGTCTGGGTTTGGGATTCTGTCCCAATGTGGCAGCACATCCGGATATCTTTCCCGTTGGGTTTCCTTTTGACTCCCTTCTTTGTTTTTCCACATAAACTGGAATATCCTCGTTGTTATTAAAAATGCCTCATCAGTAGGAAATGCAACCTTCATGTTCTAGTTGTTTGCTTCCAAGTCATTCTGTTTTTGCTTTAAAACACTATCACAATCCATAAGATAACTCCCTTAAAATGTTGGTGTCTTGGAATAATTTCAGGCTTCATTTTCTTGATCTGATCCATCAGAGCAATATTACTCTAAGAACCTAACATGAACAGATATTAACATCATCTTATTCTCTTGTTTCACTGGGGTTGGCTGTCTGTCCACCCTAGTGCCTCAGTCGTAATGGTTGCATTTATAAAATTTGGGTTTTAAATGCACCACGGTCAAATTCCACAAAGGTGAATTGGTAGTTCTTTTGTCAGAATGAAAACTCTCCCCTTACTCTACTTAACACATCTTAAGTTAAATAGATTGACTTCTGAAATCAAGCTCATCGTTATATATTTTTTAAGATGAAATTGGAGAACACACATACAGACTAAAAAAGAGCCCCCCCCCCCATTTACCAGGAATTATGGAGCTTTGAACTTAACAGTAAAAATGACATGATGCAAAGATTTGTGTAGGAAATTATATAATTTATTACTACTGTCTTTTTTGGGTTATTTATTTATTTTAGGGAGACAGCGAACAGGGGAGAGGGGCAGAGTGAGAGCAGGAAAGAGAGAGAGAGAGAGAGAGAGAGAGAGAGAGAGAGAGAAACCTCCAGCAGGCTCCACGATCAGCATAGAGCCTGACGAGGGGCTCAATCCCACGATCCCTGGTATCATGACCTGAGACTGAGGTGGCTCTGTTTCAAGGTGCGGGTCTGTGCGCTGGCAGGGGGGACTTTGCTTGCTGTTCATTCTGGGGTTAGAGAGACAACAGCTCCCCGAGGAAGCTCTTCTCAGGCAATACAGAAGCATGAGGGACAAAGGGCAGACGTGAGGCCTCTTCATGCTAGGGTTAGAATGGGCACATGTCACATGGCCTACATCCCATTGACCAAGGCAAGTCACATGGCAGAGCCCGAAGTCAAAAGATAGAAACATGGCCTTTAGAGGAAGTGCAAATACTACATTGGCATAAACAGGGCATGAATTCACGGAGAAGTGAAGAATTGGTGGTCATAATTTTGTCTTCTGTAGGCATCTGGTTCTCTTGCTTTGTGTACCTTGGAGGCTCAACTTCTCCCAGCCTGGAACTTCTTTTCAGACATCTGCCTCTATCTTTTCCCACTGAACTTTACTTTTACACACTCTATGGTATTTTACCCAAAATGAATTTCCTGTTAAGAAATCTGAAATTATAGAAATGTTTGCCCCCTTGTGGCTTTTAAAATACAGTTGATCCTTGAACAATGTGGGGGTTGGGGGGTTGACCCCTCGCAGTTGAAAATCTATGTATAGCTTTGGAGTCCCCTAAAACTTAACTACTAATAGCCTACTGTTGACTGGAAGCCTTACTGATAAGCAGTCAATGAACACGTATTTTGTATGTTACATGTAATATACTGTATTCTTACAATAAAGTAAGCTAGAGAAAAGAAAATGTATTAGAAAATCATAGGAGAAGGGGCGCCTGGGTGGCCCAGTCGGTTAAGCGTCTGACTTTAGCTCAGATCATGATCTCACACTCCGTGAGTTCGAGCCCCACGTCCGGCTCTGTGCTAATAGTTCAGAGCCTGGAGCCTGCTTTGGATTCTGTGTCTCCCTCTCTCTCTGCCCCTCCCCTGCTCATGCTGTCTCTCTCTGTCTCAAAAATAAATAAAAACATTAAAAAAATTAAAAAAAAGAAAATCGTAGGAGAAAATGCGTGCATAGTTCTGTACTGCAAAAACATCTGCATTTAAGCGGACTTGTGTAGTTCAGACCCGTGTTGTTCAAGGGTGAGCTGTATATTCATTACTTCCTGGTGCCTGAGATGGTCCCTCTCTGTGTTTCTGAAAACAGCCCAATGAAGATAGCTGTGGTGTGAAATTCTCTGTTTACCTGTTCCTCTGGAACTCTTTTCCTGTTCACTCCCTCACCTGTTCTAGACTCGCTCAGTGCTTCATAAGCTTCTTGTTTTCATTGCCCAGTTCACCTCGGAAGCCGTTGAGCCATGCTTTCATCTTTTTTTGGATAATCCATCCTGGAGTTCTAGTGGTTAGAAATAAAATCATCTGATAAATGTTTTTGTCTATATTTGTTTCTGTGTGGATTATCAGCATGTAGAGTACTACCTCTAGTGTTTTTTTTTTTTTTTGAGAAAAAATTTTTAGTTTATTTTGTTGATTTTGGAGAGCAAGAGTGTGAGTAGGGGAGGGGCAGAGAGAGAGAGAGGGAGAGAAAGAATCTCAGGCAGGCTCTGTGCTGTTAGTGCAGAGCCTGACGAGAGGCTAGATCCCGTGTGAGATCAGGACCTGAGCCGAAATCAAGAGTTGGACACTTAACCGACTGAACCACCCGGGTTGCCCCTTACCTCTCTTTTTTAAATACAGTTTTATTGAGATGTAATTCACAGACCATAAATACACGCATTTAAAGTGTACAGTTCAGTGGGCTCTAGTATGTTAAGATTGTGCAAGCGTTGCCGCAATTAATTTTACAACATTTTCATCGTCCGCAAAAGAAACCCCGAACCTATTAACAGTCATTTCCCACTTCTTCCTGAGTCCCCCAGCCCTTGGCTGCTTTCTGCCTGTAGATTTGCCTACTCTGGACATTTCATATAAATGGAATCATACAGCCTGTTTTGTTTTGTTTGGTTTTGTTTTGTTTTTTTGTGACTGGCTTCTTTCACTTAGGACAATGTTATCGATGTCCATCGACATTGTAACTTGAATCAGTGCTTCTTTCTTTTTCGTGGCTGATTAATACTCCACTGTATGGATGCACTACATTTTGTATATCCCTCCATCAAGTGATGGACATTTAGGTTATTTTCACTTTTTGGCTATTATGAATAAGCCTGCTACAAGCATTCATGAATAAATTTTTGTGTAGATAGTTGTGTTTAGGAATCGAAACAAAATCTCTTAGGAACATATCTAGGAGTGAAATTGATGGGTCATGTGGTAACCCTATATTTAGCATTTTGAGGGTCTACCAAACTATTCTCCAAAGTGGCTGCACCATTTTCTGTTCCTACCAGCAATGTATGAGGTTCTCGTTTCTCCACATTCCCACCACTTGTCTTTGCCGAACTCAAGGCTACAAGGATTTACTCCCGTATGTTCTTCTAAGAGTTCTATAGTTTTAGCTCTTACCTTCAGCTCTATGATCCATCTGTTGTTACTTTTTGCATATCTTACAAGGAAGGGTTTTCCACCTCACTCTGTACGTTGATATCATACAAAATCAGCTGTCCCAACACGATTTGTTGAAAAGACCATTCTCGGCCCAGTTGGTTTTCTCAGCACCTTTGTTGATAATCAGTTGACCACAAATGTGAGGGTTTAATTCTGGATGCAATTCTATTTCTTTGATCTAGTTTTTACCCTTCTGCCAGTACCACATTTCCCTGATTGCTGTAGCTTTTTGGCAAGTTTTGAAATTAGGAAGTATGAGTCCTTCAACTTAGTCCTTCTTTTTCAAGATTATTTTGCCTATTCCATATCCCTTGCATTTCCATAAGAATTTTAGGAACCGGCTTGTACATTTTTGCAAAAACCCCAGCTGTATTTTGATAGGGATCGTGTTGAATCTGTAGATGAATTTGAGGGTTACCTACTCCTTAAACCTTTAAGTCCTAAGCGATAAGCAAGTTACAAGCTGTTGTTCGTTTCTAATTGTGGACTGGAAATGCAGCCTTGACCTCTGAATGGTACCTAAAGAAAAAATTCTGAATAAAATATTAAATCTTTGAAATGTTAAAATGCATAACAAGTTCACATAAAACTGTACATAAGGTTATATTTGTGAAGTTATCACTTGCAACTTGCCAAACTTATCATTATATTCGAAATGTATTTTACTTGACTAAATTATTTTTTTAAAAGAAGGAATCTGTCTTCAAAATATTATTATTTGCAGCTGGTTTAGCTTTTATCAGCGCTATTGTCTAACCCGGGACCAGACATTATTACTTAATACATACTGACTCAAGATAAAGTGATATGCTGACACCCATTGATTCAAAGGCTTACAGTGACTCTCCTAGTGAGTGTACAAACATTTTTTTCCCTCCAATTTTGAGATAGTTCAAGCAATCCGGGCAATAATATAATAAATATATTTACACCACCCCGATTTGTTTAATCTTCCCTTGTTCCTTCTGTCCGAAATTTTCCCGGGAGCTTGGGTACCTGAAGAAGGCAAAGTGACGCTGGTGCCCTCTAGGAGCTGACGGTTTAGCTGCTCTGTTGAGACATTATGCTTATTCACCTCCTTTGGCTTGACCTTTGTGGCACCTACCAAATTGGAAAGGTTGGGTGATTGGACGACGTGAGCAGAGACAGCTGAGACACAGCCAGGCAGGGCCGTGGCCGAAATGCTGGGTCTCAGTGGGTCCCTGAGACAGAAAAAGAGAATGAAGGCGGCAGATAGAGGAGGTCGGGTTCAGCCTTGACAAACACCCAAAGACGCTTTTTGCCATCTTTCATTCTTTCCTTGGTCCCGGACTCTGTGGTTAAGGAAATGGTTCACTTTTCACAGACTGTAGCTAAAGTCAGAGGAAATTTTGACCTTTGGAAGTCCTTGAAGAATGGGGCCTCTCAGAAGCTCAGAATGTGCTGCTCTTTGTTTCTCCTCTGCTTGCCCTGCAGCCACTGGAAATACAGGCCCAGCTCCAAGTGGCGCCGGCTAGGAGCCGACAGAACACAGAATCTGATTCGACAACACACAGAATCTGCTCCTCACCCACTGCCGGAGGGAAACTGCTTCACTCTGTTGCACCTTTTCCTGCACCCACTCACTAGAGAACGATTTTTGTAGGAATTCACCTGCAGTGGAAGAGGGTCAGTGCCCGGTTTTGCTTTCCTCTCCCCATCACAAGAGAACAGTGTTTTAATTAGTGCAAATTGAGATCCTGAGAAGGGAAATATTCCTTCTCTCCACCCTTTGCTCCCGTAACACTCCCCGGAAGGGAAAACCAGATGAAGATTATGTGGCAAGGAGAAACATCAGAAGCTTGCAAATATGGCACATGCTGTTAAAAATGAAGTCAACAGCTCCTGATAGGGCGGTGCCACCACATCTGCTTTGAGAAGAAGCCTCAGGAATCACCGTATTTAAAAGCGGTACAGTTGAAGAGGTCCAGCGGTATTTAAAAATTGGTGACAGAGGGGCGCCTGGGTGGCCCAGTCAGTTGAGCATCCCTCTCTTGGTTTCTGCTCAGGTCATGATCTCACGGTTTGTGGGTTCAAGCCCCACGGGGCGGGGGCTCTTCACTGTCAGTGTGGATCCTGCTTGGGATTCTCTCTCTCCTTCTCTCTGCCCCCCCCCCCCTCGCTCTCTTGGGTCTTTCTCAAAATAAATAACTTTAGAAAATAAATAAAAGTTGGTGACAGAAACTGCCCAAGGAAAGTGTGACTGTGGCATTCGAAGAGGGGCATCGGACGGCAGAGGTGTGGGCACCCAGAGAGCCGCCTTTAATGGCACATCTGGTTCCCATTTGGGGGTGTTGGTGTCATTCAGGAAATTAGGAGTTTCGGTGCAGAATGCCACTGGCAGGAGGGAAAGAGGAAGGACATGTCCATATATTAAAATAAATGTAGTAAGCCCTGAGGGAAACTCTCCAAGCACTTCTGCCCTCAGCCAGTGCGCTGGGAAAGCCGGAAGTGAGGGACCGGAAGCGGGAAGTGAACAGACAGGAAGCGTGGAGAGTAGAGGCTCAAGCCTACGTTGATCTTAAAAAGCAAGGCTGGGCCGCCCCTGCCTGCAAGTAGCCCCTGCCCCTTGCCCCTTCTACACCCTCTCTGTCACAAGAGACCCCACTGTTGTTCTTTGTTCCCCGGTGGGTGTCTCCCCCTCCTCTCTGGGCCTCCAGGGCCGCCTGCCCTGCCCCCTCCGTGGGGACAGGGTCTGGGAGGGACCGTGACGCCGCTAAATGAAGATGCTTCACAAATCGGGCAACGACATTTTACTGGAGTGTGTTTTAGTCTGGGACGCCCTAAGCAGCTTCTAGTTATGAAGCATTGTCTCTGCCTCCTGGGTTGAGGCCAGTTTCCATTCTCCGACGCTCAGAGGGCCAGGACTGCAGGCAGCGTGCCGGAGACAGGCGTCCCGGGGCTGGGGTTGCGCTTATTAAGAATCTAAGAAGCACTGTATCTGGTTGTGTTTTTCTCCTCTTTCCTCCCCCCCCACCCCCCCAGTCCCTCCTCACCCTCGCCTTCCCGCCCCTCCCCGTCCCTATTCACTTCTTCATGCACCTAATTTCCCAAGTCTGGCCAAGATACAAACCAAACGGTGTATGAAGCCAGTGAATGCCATTCTTGACAAGGAAATGAGGCACATGGACTTCATTTAATAACAAAAGAGGGTGCTCCTGAAGGCCAGAAGGACGTGTCTAAGCAGGAATAGCTGGAGTGTGCTTAGAACACAGAGCTCCCTGTTTGGAGACATTGAAATCCAGGCAGCCCCTTTGAAGGCGGGCCTGACTCCACCCTTGTCCTTCCCCTTCTCTGTTTGTTTCCTATATGGCTGCTGTAACAGATTACCACGCATTTGGTAGCTCGAAACCGCACAAGTTTACTTGCTCACGGTTCAGAAAGTCACAAGTCCTTGAGAAGGGTGTCACCGGGCTAATAACCAAGGCATAGGCAGGGCTGTGTTCCTTTCTGGAGGCTTTGGGGAAGAATCCGTTCCTGGCCTTTTTCAGAGGCTGCCCGCATTCCTTGGTTTGTGGCCCCTCCCTCCATCTTCAAGGCCGGCAGCAGAAGCTCTTCCGTGCTCTGACTCTCTTGCCTCCCTCTGCCAATTGTAAGGACGCTTAGGATGACACTGGACACTGTATAATGGAGGATAATCTTTCCATCTCAAGGTCAGCTGGTCAGCAACCTTAATTCCGCTAGCAGTCTTAACCCCCCCTGGCCATGTGCCATAACATATTTCCTGGTCCCAGGGATTAGGATGTGGACATCTTTGGGGGCTGTAATTCCACCCGCCAACTCCTGTTTCCCCATCGCTTAGTACCTGTCATGTACCACGTGTTCAGTAGATACTTGTTGAATGAGTGAAAACGCGTGTAAGCCCGTATCTGCATTACGTCAACTGAAGCAGCATTTCATTGCAGAGAAGCAACTGAGAAATGGAAAGACGCATGGAATTTGGAGTCAGAAGACTGTGTTCAAGGTCTAGTCACACCATTGAAGAGCTGTGTGTCCGTGGGCAGTTGATGTAACCATTCTGAGCCTATTTTCTCATCTGTAAAATGGGAACAGTCTTACCCAGTGAACTTGCCTTCACAGGGTTAGGGACTCATCGCATGTGTTCCATCGTTAACATATTTGTTGAGTCCCTGCTATGGCCCAGATAGGGGGTCGGGGAAGGGTCGCACAGGAGGTGACCCTTGAAAAAGGTGTGAATGAAGTGAGGGAGTGAGGATATCTAGTGGAGGGTGGTCCAGGCTGGGGAAGGCATGTGAGATAAGCTTGAGGGCTCCACGTGGCTGCATGTTCAGGGAGCAGGGAGGAGGCCAGGGGCTGGAGAGAGAGGGCGGGGGAGACGAGCCTAGTGCCCTAGTGACACCATAGGACGCAGTTTGGATTTTATGCTTAGTAAATTGGAAGGGTTTTGAAAAGTGACACAGTTTGAAGAAAAACGTCAGTTCCTTTACAGTTAAAATAATATGATGTCAGGTATTTGCTTCAGAAGGTTTTAGCAGCGGGGTGGGAAGAGAGGTGGAAACATGCCCGTGGCCATGTATTCGGGGTGATCTTGAGGCTAGGGAATGAGAATCTGGAAGCACATTGTACCATGCTCTCTTCTGGTGCGTATGTTTGAAAATTTCCACAATTAAAAAGTTAAAAATAGATTCGATGGTATGTGTAAATAACACAACTCAGAAGTTAAAAAAAGGATCCCTCTGGGTGCTGTGTGGCCAGCATGGAGGCCACTGCAGTATTTAAATGCCGTAATGGAAACTTCCAGATAGTCCAGGAACGATGCACTCAGGCTGCACTCAGTGAACACAGCACAGTCCTGGGTGCCTGGTGCTTTGGGGATGAATGAAACCACACGCCTGCAAGTGTGTGATTCTGATCCGTTTCTAGCAAGGTGCTGTCATAGACTCGGGAAGCTCCTCAAGGGTGCCCAGCAAGGCAGGCTTTCCTGCGGGCACTGTGGTGGCAGGGCTTCAGGACAGGTGCCGCTGCCGGGGGGCACTGGGTTAGGCCCCGCTGTGGGGCCCACAGAGCAAAGTGTCTTCTGCTCTGGGTGTAATCCCAGGTGATGTTGGCTTGCTGTCCCATTCTGCAGGGAGGCCTCTCGAAGATGGGATGTTTTCTGTGAACAGGAGGCTACACACAGGTGGGAGAGACCAAAGCAACCTGAGCAGAGTAGAGAGAGGGAGAGCCATGACCAACCTTTGTGGCATTTCCTTCAAATGAATGGTGACTGTGTGTGATGAGAAACACAGATAACTTAGGGACAGGGTGGGGCAGAGTTCTGGACTTTGAGGAAATTCCATTGGCTTGCTAACAGACAGGAATTAGAGCTGAGGTTCTCTGCAGTTGGGTATTACATGGGTGGGGAAAAATGTATTTCTGCATCATTTCAAGACCTTGACTTCTGTCTCCTACATTATTCTAAGGATCAGAATACTCTAGTTCATTGCCTTGTCTTTTACAAAACACGAATCCATGCCCTCCCCACCAACACCGTTTTTTTTTTGTGGAAAGAGGTTTGGATTTGGGTTGTATCATTTTCTACTAGAGAAGGTTTGCACTGTACCTCGTCAAAAAGGAGCCACATGGAGGTCAGGTTACCTCTAAAATCCAGCTTCCTTCTGATACTTTGGCTTCAATACTTTGATCCCCTAATGCTGAGGACACTGTTTGACTTTAATTGGCAAAAAGAAAGAAAGAAGAAGGAAGGGGAGGGAAAAAAAATCCCTTCTCATTGTAAAAGTAATGTAACCTATTAAAATTAAAAAAAATCTGCACGCATCAAAACAAGTGGCGGGCTGCCTATAATGGCAGTATTCAGAAATCATATCGTTAATAGTCTGCTGTGTAATTTCCCAGCCCTTTTTCTTTTCAACTTTACCTACTAATGGGTTTTAGGACATCTGAGTGGGCATATTAAATAGGCCTCTGCTTTTCTGTGGAGAGAGAGGGTCTGTGTAAAAATCAGAAACATTCTTCTGAATGGCACATAAAGAACATTCAGTGATGGTTTTTCCATTCAGCTTTTGCCAGCTGGGAATGTTGGGAATGTCAAGAATTTTCCTCTACCACTTCCCTCTTTGTTTGAATCCTAATGAACCACGGGATATGTTTTGGCTTCTGCCCTCGACTGTCCGTGGCCTCAGGGTTCTGTGGGATGCTGAGAATTTCTGATCCTGTGCTGGCACCAGAGGCAGAACAGCATTGACTCCCGGGCTGCATTGAAGCGACTCACCAAGGACACTGTTCTCTGAACATCGTAACACATAACCAATCCCTACAAGTTCCCGGACCTGATGCCAGAGCGCTCTGGCTTCGATAATTCTCATCTGGGGAGGCAGAGCCCTGCTGGAACTTGTCCTTGTTTGGAAACTTGATGTATTTTCCACTACTGCTCATTCTTGACATGCACGATTTTTTGCGGCTGTGGAATTTATGATGCCACAAACCTGCATTTAAGGAATTTTGCCTGAAGCAGACTGGGTGGTCTGGAGGATTTGGATATTTCCTGGAATAATAATTTCCACTGTGTGCTGAGTAGTGTGTGAATGTACAGGGTGGTGTGGGATGGGAAGAAAGGACATTTGTGTTATAGGTAAAACACTCGGAAGAATCAAGAGCAGGGCAAAGGGAAGAGGTTTCATCCAGACTCTGTCCTGCCTTGGCCATGAGTGTCATCACAGAGCTGGAAAAACCTTAGTTATCACCACCACCACCCCAACCCCCACAGCTACCCACAGTTTACAGAATAAAGAAACCAGAACAGAGTCAGGCAGCCAGGCATGGATGTCTCGATTCCCTTTGAGTCTAGATCTTTTCGTACTTTGCCCTTAAGGTGGGTTCTGAGCATACCTGGGCTCAAGATGTTAAAAAATGCTACTTGGATGGGGCGCCTGGGTGGCTCAGTCGGTTAAGCAGCTGACTTCGGCTCAGGTCATGATCTCACGGTCCGTGAGTTTGAGCCCCGCGTCAGGCTCTGTGCTGACAGCTCGGAGCCTGGAGCCTGCTTCAGATTCTGTGTCTCCCTCTCTCTGACCCTCCCCCGTTCATGCTCTGTCTCTCTCTGTCTCAAAAATAAATAAATGTTAAAAAAATTTAAAAAAAAATGCTACTTGGAAAAAGGGAAAGAAAATTGAGAATTCTGAGTTAAAACCAAAACAAATAGGTTTCTTGACTATACTAATTTTCAGAGCTTCTCACGCACTAATAATACTTTGTAAATCTCCAAGGAAGCGTTATCATGTACAACGTTGTCAAACTTACTTGGCCAAGAAACCTTTTTTCCAAAAAGCACCTCATGGGCCCAGGGTTCTGCAGAAGACCCTAGGGAAGTACCAGACTGCTCTATCTTGCCTCTTGTGTCATCTTCTGTTTTTTCAGAAATGTAAATGTCACTGCTGCCTGGAAGTCCATTGTATGGCTAAGCCAAATTTACGTTTCTGGTCCCTGATCGTTAGACGTTGACGTCGGTTCCAATTTGTCAGCATTACTGATGATTCTGGAGTGAATTTTGGTGACTCTGTGCCCATCTCTGATCATTCCCTTCAGCAGTGCCGTTGTTGAATCAGTGTATGAACATTTTCAAGACTCTTGATATTCCTTGTCTGGTTGTTTCATGGAAAGATTATGCCCACTTTATCCTTCTCCCAGTTGCTGGAAGTGGGGGCAAGGTTAGCACGCATCTGTAAAAGCTAAGTCTGAGCAGCTTGAAGAAGACCATTCCCCTCCCTCTTATTCTGTGGACATACAACAGTTAAAAAACACACAGTCACACACACGAAGGACATACACAGCCATTTCTTTTGAGAGTCAGATTGGCTTTTCATAATTCCCCGTGCTGCTTCTAAATAACTAAAGAGTTATCTGAGCACTTTAGTTGGGCATTCTAGATATTTTGTTGGATAGTTAGGAAAGAAGGGATTTTGAATTGGCTTCTGTCATGCTCATTTTCAAAGAACCTCTCAAGGTGAGATTTAAAAATTAGATCAACCTCATGTGATCGGGAAACTGTTTCTGGAAGAACCTTTTTAGGTAAGTGTTTTTATCAGTCTTAATTCAGGCTCTACGGAAATTGAGTTATGTCATGTCGAGTATTGAAGCTAATTGTGGTGCTTTTGTTTTTATATTTGTATGGGAAAGAGTATACACATTGTAGGCTAGAAGTGATTTATCGTTTTGTCCTCCACAAATATTATCCGTTGGTCAATGCATTATTGGGTTTTAGAACTGAGACTTGAACTTTTAACTCATTAAAACTCCCAAGTCCCCGGCAATAAAGTCATTTAAGTGGCTTCACCAACGCATTTATTTCAAAATGATTCCATTTGGGGGAAGGAAAGAACAAGTAATGCATTATATACAAAGATCTATTCAATAATTCATGAGACCTGCACACCAGTGACCATTTTAGATTCAGTTCATAGTATTGTAGCTGAAAATGAACTCTGTCTTAAGAAGATATCCACGATTTGCTCCTCTTTGTGCTTGAGTCCACAAGTATCTTGATTTTTGAGATACAGGTTTTGTTCCTACGTGGTGTGTTTACGTGGACCTTTCTTATTATGGAGGCTATATTGAAAAAAAATGGGCGTTTTATATAATTGGGCTAAAAGGACACTTTATATGCATTCTTAACCCTTAGCAAAGCAGGAGTGTTTCAGAAATACGTTCCTTTTATCCTCCCTTTGGGCAGGAATTCTGACTTTATTCTCTACATGTGGATTGGATTGCTAAAGGACAGATTAAAAATAGATTTAGTGATGTCTAACAATTACAACAGACACCCAGTGTTGGGCACTGAATATATATTACATATATAATATATATGTAAATACACCATTTACACATGGTAAATGGCCTGCTGTCCTCCAGGGGGTCCTGGCAAGTGGCCAGGGCCCGGCAGCTGGGAACTCCTGGGTTCATCCTGAGCTCCATTCAACCCATTCCCTTTTCTGAAAAACCACAAAGGCCCCATGGCTATTTCTGTTCAAGGTGGAGGCTTGCACCAGGGCAGGAGAGTTGAGAAAGAGCCTGTTTCCTTCCACACTCTGGAGAGTGCTGCCCCAGCCCTCTACAGCACATTACGAGGGATGCCTCGGGAACTAACGTACTTCAAATCTCCAAATAGGATCATTTCAATTTGGCAAGGCTTTATTCAGTGATAAGTATTATGTGGGAAACCAACACGAATGAGTGAGATGGTTTTGTTGGAAAAGCTTCAGGATCTATCCTTCTTCCTTCCCTCCCTGCTCCTTATCCTACTCTCTAATAAAAATGGTTGCTTTTTCTTTTCAACCTAAAAACCTATGTAAAAAAATTATTGTAAACATTTATGCTCTACAGACTCTCATGAGAAGAATGTACAAGTCACTAGAAATCCCACTGTTAACATTTTGAGAAACATTGTTGTAGCCGTAGACATAGACAGACCACCTCACATTCTATTCTAAGTTATAGTATGCTTCATAGGCAGCTTCGAGACTGTTTTTTTCCCCCCTTTAACAGTATGTAATCGTTTCCTAAAAATAAAAACCCTCACCATCATTTTAATTGTTGCAGAATATTCTGTTATATACAGACACCATTAATGGATTCTCTATGATGAACCGTTAGGTTGTTTTCAAATATTTGCTCCCATGTGTAACATAGGGATGAGGGCCATTGTGTGTGTGATGAGCTCCTTTAAGTGGAGTTGGTAGGTCGAACAATATGCACATTTCAACTTTTGGTATATATTACCAACAGCGGCTTTTAAAGAGAGTATCTCTCTGTTTTTTAAATAAAAATTATATATTTAAGGTGTACAACATGATTTGATGTACATACACATAGTGAAATTGTTACGACAGTCAAAGTAATTAATGTATCTTCTCACATAGTTACCTTTTCCCTTTGTTAAACGATGATAACACCTGAAATTTTCTCTCTTGGCAAATTTCCAGATTCAATACACTATAATTAACCATAGGCATCAGGCTGTGCCTTCTATCTCTGCAACTTATTCGTCCCATGTAACTGCAACTTTGTAACCTTTCACCAACATCTCCCCAACCCCTCCCCTCCCTGTTCCTGGTAACCACCCTTCTACTCTCTGCTTCTATGTATTTGACTTTTTTAGATCCCATGTATAAGTGAGATCATGCAGGTTTTTTTCTTTCTGCATCTGGCTTATTTCATTTGGCATAATATCTTTTAGATTCATCCATGTTGTTGCAAATGGCAGGATCTCCTTTTTTAAGGCTGGGTGATATTCCACTGTGTGTGTGTGTGTGTGTGTGTGTGTGTGTGTGTGCGCGCGCACATCACCTTTTCTTCCTTTCTTCATTCCTTGATAGACACTCAGGTTGTTTCCATGTCTTGTCTGTTGCAAATAATGCTGCAGTGAACATGGAAGTGTGGATATCTCTTCGAGGTATTGAAGAGATTTCCTTTAGGTATATAACCAAAAGGGGGATTGCTGGATCATATAGTTCTGTGTTTTTTGTGTTGCCTGCATACTGTTTTCAATAGTGGCTGCACCAGTTTACATTCCCAACAGTGCATCAGGGTTCCCTTTTCCCTTTTCTCCACATCCTCACCAATGCTTGTTATCTTTTTTTTTTTTTTTTTTTTAAGAGAGAGAGCATGCACACATGAGTCGGGGAGGGACAGAGGGAAAGAGAGAGAGAATCTTAAGCAAGCTCTGCACTCAGCACGGAGCCCGACACAGGGCTCAATCCCACGACCCTGGGATCATGACTTGAGCCTAAACCAGGAGCTGGACGCTCAACTGATTGAGCCACCCAGCAGCCCCCCCCTTTCTTTTTGATAACAGCCATCGTAACAGGTGTGATATCTCATTGTGATGTTGATTTGCGTTTCCCTGAGGATTAGTGCTATTGAATGTCTTTTTATAAGAAGGTCTTCAAATTCATTCCCAGGTAACATATGAGAGTGCTCCCCTGCCCGAATCCATACCAACTGTGGATATAGTAAATCTTTTTAATATTTAATAAGTTACTACATGCCTCTTCATTGCTTTTATTTTCATTTCTTTTACTGTAATTGAATGTTTCAAAATATTTACTGGCAATTTATATCTCTTCCTTGGAGATTTAGCTACGTGTATCCTTTGACAATGTTTCGCCTGAGCTATCTTTTTCTTACTGGCTTTTAAAACCTTTCCACGATGTATCCAGATGTATCCAAAGATCTATCCTTCAAAATATTCGTAGACTCTGTATGTATCCTCAGCATAATTATCTATCATGTTTAGAGATAAAGGATTCTAGTGACCAATGGGACTTGATTTGCTCACATTTTGAAATGGAGCTCATCTGTGTCACTGTGTTCATTTGAGGGATGGCAGCCGTGTAGGCTGAGGGTGGCTTGGGGAGGTGTCCTGGCTCAATGTTCCTCATTAAAGGCTCAGTGAGGGTCTTGTGATCTGTGCCAGTCTCTTCTTGTCCTCCCCTTGGCAAGCATCTTTTTCTTACCACTCTGTCATCCTAATGAGATGTCCGTGGATCCGTCGTATCAGATAAGTGATGAGCAGTGGAGAAAAGAAAATTCATAGAAGAGTAACATTTAAAGTAAAACGTGTTTTTGGCCTTTTCCCAAAAGTGAATTTCATGGTCTATAAGCCACAAGCACATGTGTAGTCAAGGAGGAGAATTTATTGCCTAATACGAACCGTGGGAAAATTCTAAGGGGAGTTCAGGGATCTTATAGGGATAATGTAGGATGAAACTTTTATATTTTAATTTGAAGTTGCATGAAATGTGTTGACTTTGGCCTAAAACTATTCATTGTTCTTAAACAGTTTCATTCACTGGCTCCCATGTACTATCGTGGATCCGCTGCAGCTGTCATAGTATATGATATTACCAAACAGGTAAGAATGTCCCCTTCACAACGGCCCCATTTGTGTTGATTCTCTGTCTTCAAAAGACCAAAACAGAGACTCCTGCTTGTCATGCCAGGAGCCTGGAATGAGATTTCATAGCATGGTAGCCAGGGGTAATCGACACCATCTATTGAGTTTATTCACCTGTATATAGTGAAGCATTTCAAATTTTTCTACCAAATTAAGTAAACAACAATGATCATTCATTTTTCAACTTGACCGTCTGCTTGTAGAGGCAAGGTCATGTCTGCCAAGTACCCCTCTCCAGAATGTCAGCCTTTTAAGTGGAGGAAAATGATTTGGTTAAGTTCTGCATGTTTTGTGATTATGGGATCCTTATTTTCTATTAGTGTTTGCATCGCACTACTTAAAATGTCAAGGATAATGTTTATGTATGTATTGTATATATATGTATATATATATATATATATAGTATGCCACATTTTTAGTTATCACGTTGGGGATCTAGGCTATCCATCAAGTAACTGCAGTGGTTTGCTGACTTTCTTTTTCCATTCCTGGAGTGCTGACTCAGCTCACAGGACTGCTGGTTTAATGATCCAGCGCTGTTACCATCCATGAGTTCCTGACCACTTCTACCTAGATGTGGTGTCTACCTTGGCTGGTTTGCTGGAGGATGGTTGGGAGTAGGGGCAGAAAGGAAATCAGGATTTCTCTGTCTGTCTCTCTCGTGTGCGTGTATTCTTTTTCTTTCCTGAAATAAGCACGAACATGTCTAGTCCTATGACTTAGTCTTTTTCATGCTGAGTCAAGGCTGTAATTTTCAATTGGTGTTATTTATAGAAGAAAATTACTAACATGACTTTCTTCAGTTCATCAAGTTTCAATTTTAGAAAAGGAAAGTTCTACAGGTTATTTAAGTGTAACTTAGCTAATAAGTTTTGTGCCAGGACAGGGGTGGGATGTCAATGTACATGAGTTTCCTGAAAATATTTTCGTCTATTAAATTGGGTTGGGTTTACATTTCTACTTGGTTGAAATACTGTGTTGGTGGGTCTTTCCAATGATTGATTTACACTTTGGGTCTAGGATTCATTTCATACCCTGAAGAAATGGGTGAAAGAGCTGAAGGAGCACGGTCCAGAAAACATTGTAATGGCTATTGCTGGAAACAAGTGTGATCTCTCAGACATTAGGTAAGACACATTAAAAACTGTTCTTGGATAGTTAACATCCTCCGTCTCTGAATGTCCACATGTAAAAAGCTGTCATACCTGTGTTGTTAAGGCTGTTCTCCGTATAATCTTAGGGTGATGTATCGAACCAAACACTTTGGTTTCCCTCAGAGATACTGAATTGTTGACCTTTTTTTTTTTTCTTTTTTAACCTGAAACGAGATTTGCAGGGACCCAGTCTGTAGGGACTAGAGATTTGATGATAGCTCTATGGAGCCTGATAAGCTAGCTATTTTTACTAAATAAAAATGCTATAAAAAGGAATAGTGAGTGGCACCTGGGTGGCTCAGTCAATCAAGCATCCTACTCTTAATCCCAGTTTAAGTCTTCATCTCATGGTCGTGAGTTCCAGCTCCACATTGGGCTCCAAGCTGGGCGTGAAGCCTACTAACAAAAAAAAAAAAAAAAAAAAAAAAAAAAAAAAAAAAAAAAAGGGAATAGACAATATGTATCATCTATCTGTATTCCCCTGGTTAATTCAACTCTCAGCAATTCAGTCGGTGATCTTCATGAAGACAAAGACATCATGCCTCAGGTTTTGCTAATCCAAGGGTGATTCAGCCAACATTTGATAAACAATGGAAATAGATCTTGTAAAAGCTCTTAACATGGCCTTTGACAAAGAGCTCTGTTTCTTTGGGATTTCAGACACTTTGTATCACATTGCATCAGGTTGGTTTACAATAACAGCCATAAACACCACTTAATCATTTGTTTTTCTGGGGACTGGACAAATGTCTAAACTCCCTAGACTTGGGTCAGATCTCTCCATTCTTTACTGTGACCCTAAAACAGCTTGCTTGTCTAGAATTGCAACAGAATCACTAACTTTTGTCACGGGGTTGGGGGAGGGCGGGTGGCTAGAGACCGTGTTTTGCTAGGGAAGGTTCTATCATCTGACACCATTGAGTTATAGCAAAAGCATGGCTGTAATGGTACCAAGCTTTGTGTATTGCGGCAGAACTGATAGAGTAGAAGTTAAGCAGACAGTTATTTAAAGTTGACTGGGATTATTTAGGATTCTTGGTGACATGAAACGGAGTCCCGCTTGAAATTATTTTCAGGAGGAAGGGAACTTATTGGAAGGTGCTGGTATCCCCACGGTAAAAAAAAGCAAGGCTGCCTTTAGCTTTGGCATTTGATATGCTCCATATTTAGTCTCTGGCACTCTCTCTGTTTCTAGTTTAAATTGCCAATGGAAGGATCTCCCCATATCATGACAAGGCATTTGTGGCCAAGAGAGGGGATTTGGGAGGTACAAGATGATTTTTCCCCCATAACCATGAGAATAGGGAGGTAGGTGGTCTTGAAGAGGGGCAGCTCCTAGAAAGGTACAGCCTGGTCAGACAAAACGTGTCTGTGACATGTTGGCTTGGCTACTCATACCTGGAGACGTACCGTACGTTCCTTTTAAAAGGAATTCACTTTTAAAAATGCACTGGTATAGTATTCTCCTTAGAAGGCATTCTGCTTTGTGGCCAGTCTATATAAGCCTATATATATATATATATATATACACACATATATACATATATAGGCTATATATGTGTGTGTATATATATATATACACACACATATATACATATATAGGCTATATATGTGTGTATATATATACGTATATGTATATATATACACACATATATAGCCTATATATGTATATATGTGTGTGTATATATACATATACATACATATATATATATATAAAATTTTCAAAATGTCCCACCTAACAGAATCCATCCATCTCACTTTGAACTGTAAATTCACTCACAGCCCCTCCATCCCCAGTGGGAGACCGTCCAGGTACTACGTCCAGTGGTGACATCATGGGCCTGCTGTCCCACTAGTTCCGGTTTGTGGATAGTACCCTTTCGCCTCTAGTTTGGCCTCAGTGAGGTTGGAATGTGACTTCTCTTGCAGTTGTGGTTTAAAGTAATGGAGTATATTGTATCCTTTGTTACACGCAAAGTTATGTTGGATGCTACTTGTTACTGGAATCATGCAGCAAGGAAATGACTCCCTTTGCAATTCTCTCTCAAACCCTCAATGAGAAAGACTCGTTGGATTAAGTCACAGAGGAAGACTAGATGGATCTAATAAATTTTTGATTTTTAAATATTTATTAATATATAATTTAAAATTTTAATTTCTTTATAAATATATTTCATTGAACTAATTTAGAAACCATAAAATCCACCTGTCTCTTAGTGTACAGGTCAATAAATTTTTGTATAATTATAGGGTTGTACAGTCATCATCGCATCTAATTTTAGAACATTTCCATCACCCTGCAAAGAACATGCCAATTTACAGTCTCTCCCAACATCCAGCTCCTTCCAGCCCCTGGCAACCACTAATGTACTCTCTTGTCTTTATAAATTTGCTTTTTCTGGACATTTTGTATTATAAATTGAATCATGGACTTATGTGGTCTTTTGTGACTGGCTTCTTTCACTTACCATAATGGTTTTGAAATTCACCTGTGTTGTAGCACGCGTTAGCACTTCATTCATTTTTATGGCCAAATAATATTTCATTGTGTGGGTGTACCATATTTTACTTTTTCATTCACTGGTTGAATGAAACTTGAAATTTGAGTTGTTTTCACTTTTTGGCTACTTTATTTATTTATTTTTAGAGAGAGAGTGAGACAGCAGGCACAAGCAGGGGAGGGGCAGAGAGACCGGGAGAATCCCAAGCAGGCCCCGGACCAGCACAGAACGGGACACAGGGGGTTCGGTCCCACGAACCGTGAGATCATGACCCGAGAGGAAATCAAGAATCAGTCACTAAGTGACTAAGCCACCCAGGTGCCTCACTGGCTACTTTAAAAAGTGCTGCTGTAAATGATCATGGACAAATTTTGTG
Organism: Panthera tigris; assembly: GCF_018350195.1. Classification (NCBI taxonomy): domain Eukaryota; kingdom Metazoa; phylum Chordata; class Mammalia; order Carnivora; family Felidae; genus Panthera; species Panthera tigris. The sequence goes on along the minus strand of NC_056671.1, from coordinate 34,677,017 downwards.
TGGACACAGGTTTTCATTTCTCTTGGGTACACTCCGAGGAGTATAATTTCTGTGTCACGGAAACTTTGCATTTAACAATTTGAAGAACTGCCAAACTGTTTTCCACAATGGCTGCACCATTTTATATGCCTACTGGCAAAGTATGAGGTTCCGATTTCTCCACGTTCTCAGCCAGCACTGTTTTTAACCTGTCTTTTGCATTATTGCCATCCTAATGGGTGTGAAGTTGTGTCAATGTGGCTTGGGTTTGTATTTTTCTAATGACTAATGATGTTAAACATCTTCCCATCTGCTTATTGACCATTTGTATATCTTCTTTGGAGACATGTCTCTTCAAATCCTCTGCCCAATTTTTAATTGAGTTATTTGTCTTTTTACTATTGAGTTGTAGTTCTTTATGTATTATGAATACAAGTCCCTTATCAGATATAGGATTTGCAAATATTTTCTTTTCCTTTTTGTGAGTTATCTTTGCAATCTTTATTGTGTCTCTTGAAGTACAAAACTTTAACAACCAATTTGTGATTTTTTTCCCTTTTATCTCTTATGGTCAAGTGATTGACTAATTAAGATCACCAAGATTTACTCTTCTGCTTTCTTCTTTTTTTTCTTATGCTTTCTCTTAAGAATTTTGTAATTTTAGAGCTTACATTTATATCAGTCATCTATTTTGAGTTGATTATTGTGTGTGTTATGAGGTGGAGGTCCAAATTAATCGTTTGTGTGAATATCTAATTCCCAGCACTATTTGTTAAAAAGACAACTTTTTTCCCAGTGAATTTTTTTGGGCACTTTTGTCAAAGATTAGTTGATGATAAATGTAAAATCTTATTTTGGGCCCTTGATTCTAGTCAGTTGATCTATACTTCCTTATGCTAATGCCGCATGATTTTGATTGCTAAGTTCGAAATATTTATAAGTCCTCCAATTTAGTTTTTCTTTTTCAAGATTGTTTGACTGTTTGACTATTCTGGGTCTTTTCCATTTCCATGTGAAAAGGATTCTCTTCTCAATTTCTGTGAAAAGGCAAATGAGATTTTAATAGAGAGTGTGTTGAATCTTTAGAACAGTGTGGGGATTATTGGCATCTCAATAATATTAAGTTTTCTGATCCGTGAATATAAGATGCCTTTCTATTTTATTTAAAGTCTTCTTTAATCTCTTTTACCCATATCTCATAGTTGCCAGTGTACAAGTTTTGCATTTCCTTGTTAGCCTTGTCCCTAAGTGTTTCATTGTTCTTGATGTTACTGTGAATGGGACTGTTTTGTTAATTTTGTTTATGGTATGTTCATCGTTAGCGTATACAAGATTATGTTGTCTGTGAATACAGTCTTACTTCTTTCTTTCCAATAAAAGAAATCTTTTATTTCTTTTCCTTGTCTAATTACCCTTTCTAGACCCTCAATACAATTTGAATAGAGATGGTGAGAGTGGACATTATTGTCTTCTTCCTGGTTGAAGGGGCAAAGCATTTAGTTGTTCTTAGTAAGTAGGATATTGGTGGTATGGGTTATGTAGGTCCTCTTTATCGATGTGGGGGAAGTTCCCTTTTATTCCTAGTTTGTGGAGTTTTTTTTCTTATGAATGAATGTTGAATTTTTGTGAAATGCTCTTGCTGAATCTTCTGAGGTAATCATGTGGTTTTTGTCCTTTTTTCTGTTAATATAATGTATTACATTAATTGATTTTCGAATGTTAAACCCCCTGCATTCCTGGGACAGATTCCACTTAGCCCTGACACGTAATCCTTTTTATACGCTGCTGGGTTCAGCTTGCTCATATTTGGTTGAGGATTTTTATGTCTGTATTCATGAGAATATAGGTCTGTAGTTTTTGTGTTTTTTGTGAAGTCTTTGTTTGATGTTGATATATCAAAGCAGTAGAGTTTGTAGAATGAGTGGAAAAGTGTTCTTTTCTTTTCTGTTTTCTAGAAGAGTTTGTGAAAGATTGATGTTAATTCTTAAGTGTTTGATAAAATCACCAGTGAAGCCATCTGGACCCAGGCTTTTCTTTGTGGAAAGATTTTAATTACCAATCCAACTTCTTTATTTGCTGTAGATATACTCAGGTTTTCTATTATGTCTTGGGTTAGAGTAGTTTGTATATTTTTAGGAATTTATCCATTTTATTTATGTTATCTTATTTGTTTGTGTAGTGCAGTATTCTCTTATAATCCTTTTCATTTCTGTAAGGTCAGTAGTAATGTCTACGCCTCTGTTCCTGATTTTAGAAATTTTAGCCTTTTATTTCCTGCTCAGTTCGCTACACGTTTGTCAGTTTTGTTGATCTTTTCAAAGAACAACATTTAGTTTCACTGATTTCTTTCCATTGTTCTTCTGTGTCATTTATTTTCCCTCTGTTCATTATTCCCTTCCTTCTGTTTGCTTTGGCTTTACTTTGCTCCCTTTTTTTCTAGTTTTTCAAAGTAGAAGTTAGCATATTTATTTGAGATCTTCCTTTCTAATTTTGACATTTACAGCCATAAATTGCCCTCTAAGCACTGCCATAGCTGCATCCCATATGTTTTGGTATGTTGTATTTTTGTTTTTATACAATTCAAAGTATTTTCTAATTTATTTTCAGACCCATTTTTTTATTTGGTAGTGTAGTGTTTAATTTCCATGTATTTGTGAATTTCCCAAATTTCTTTTTTAAAGTTTATTTATTTTGAGTGAGAGAGTGTGTGTACGTGAGCTGGGGAGGTACAGAGATTGAGAGAGAGAGAGAGAGAGAGAGAGAGAGTTCTAAGCAGGCTCTGTGCTAACAGCACAGATGTGGAACTCAAACTCACCAACCGTGAGATCATGACCTGAGCCAAAATCAAGAGTGGGACGCTTAACTGACTGAGTCACCTAGGCGCCCTAGTTTCCCAAATTTCTGTTGATGGTTTCTAATTTAATTCCATTGTAATTTGAAAACATACTTTGTATGATTTTAATTATTTTAAATGTATTGAGGATTATTGTATGGCCTGGTGTATGGTTGATCCTGGAGAATATCCCATGTGAGTTTGAGGCTAATAAATTTTCAACACGTATTTTTATATTTGCTATTCTTCCTTTGAGAGGGAGAGCAAGAGAAACAGAGCAAGCTTTCAGGCTTAACATTGAGGGCCTCTGCAGGCAACTGTATTTAGCTGGAATTTAATTATATTTTGTCTTTATTGTACTTATTTTTTAGAATTACATTTTTATGACAAGTGATGCTAGTGTTCCATTTGTGGTAGTGATATAAATTTTATTGCAAAATGTTTAAAAAGTTGATGTATGTACATGACATGATTGTCTACATGGAAACTCCGAAGGGATATACCAAAAAACTCCAAAAACTGATAACTGGGTTCAACAAAGTTTCAGGATATGCAATATACACAGAAAAATCAATTATATTTCTGTATCTAAAAATGAATATGCAGAAACCGAAGTTAAAAACACAAACTCTTGACAGTTGCTACAAAGAAAATGAAATACTTAGATATCTACTTAACAAAACATATATGGGATCTGTATGCTGAAAATTATAAAATTCTTACGAAAGAAAGCAAACAAGACTTGAATAAATGGAGAGACATACCATGTTCATGAGTTGGAAGTCTCAATATAGAACAGATGTCAGTTCTCCGTAAATTGATCTACCTATAGGTTCAGTGTAGTCCCTATGAAGATTTTAACAAGGGTCGGTTTTTTGTTTTGTTTTGTTTTGTAAACAGAAACAAGTTTGTCCTAAAATTTATATGGAAAGGCACAGGTACTAGAAAAGCTAAAATGACCTTGACAAAGAAGAATATAGTGGAAGAAATCACTGTCTTCTCTAGTAAGGCTTACTGTATAGCTACAGTAATCAAGACAGTGTGGTGTTGGCAGAAGGATGTACAAACAGATCAACGAAACAGAATAGAGAGCCCAGCAAATAAATATGCTCAACTGATTGTTGACAAAGATGCGAAAGTAATTCAATGGAGGAAGGATAGCTTTTTCAATAAACAGTGCTGGAGTAATTGGATATCCATAGTGGAGGGGAACCTGCAAGCCAACCTCACACCATATGTAACAATTAACTCTGAAATGAATCCTAGAGTTTCATGTAAAAAGTAAAACTAGAAAACTTTTAGAAAAGTTCCCAAGAGAAAATCTTGAGGATCTGGAACTCGGTAAAAAGTTGTGAGACTTGACAGCAAAAGTACCCTCCATGTAAGGAAAAGTTGGTAGACGGGACCTCATCAAAATAAAAACATTTGTTCCGTAGGGGCGCCTGAGTGGCTCAGTTGGGTGAGCGTCCGACTTCAGCTCAGGTCATGATCTCACGGTCTGTGAGTTCGAGCCCCGCGTCGGGCTCTGTGCTGACAGCTCAGAGCCTGGAGTCTGCTTTGGATTCTGTGTCTCCCTGTCTCTGCTCGTGCTCTGTCTCTCTCTCTGTCTCAAAAATAAATAAACATTAAAAAACAGAAACAAAAACACTTGTTCCGCGAAAGCTCCCGTGAAGAGGATGAAAAGCAAGCTGCAGACTGGGAAAAATTACCTGCAAACTGTATCTGACAAAGGATTAGCACTGAAACTTAACAGTTAAAAACCCTAATTTGAAAATGGGGAGAGTCCGTCTCACCCGAGAGAATATCAAGGTGGTCAGCACGGGTCTGAAAAGGTGCTCGGCATCATCGGCAGACCTGTCGGAATTGGCAGAATAAAAGTGATAAGACCCAATGCTGGCGAGGACACGGAAACACTGGAGAACTCCTGTGCTGCTGGGGTGCATGTAAAATGGTACAGTCGTTCTGGAAAAACAGTTTGGCAGTTTCCTTGAAGACTAAATATGCAATTACATATGCCCAGCAATCATACTTTGGGCACTTATTCCAGACAAATGAAAATTTACATTCACACAAAATCCACACGTGAGGATTCATTGAAGCTTTTTTTTTTTTTTTTTTTTATGATGGCCCAACACTGGCATAAGCCCAGATATTCTTTGAAAGGTGAATGACTCAGCACAATGTGGTACTTCCGTGCCATGGGATCCTATGCGGCAGTGAAAAGGAACAACGTACTGGTACAGGCCACTTGGATGAACCTCCAGAGAAATGATGCTGAGTGAATAAAGCTGATCTCAGAGGTTTTATAGTGTATTACTTCATTTATATGAGATTTTGAGATGAGAACATTTTTGAAATAGAGGACATATTAGCAGGGGCGCCTGGGTGGCTCGGTCGGTTTAAACGTCTTGTCTCTTGGTTTCAGCTCAGGTTGTGGTCTTGCAGTTAGTTTTGTGAGTTCGAGCTGCGCCTGGAGCTCTGCACTGACAGTGGGGCACCTGCTGGGATTCTCTCTCTTCCTTTCTCTCTGCCTCTCCCCCACTTGCACTGTCTCTGTCTTTCTCAAAATGAATAAATACAGTTAAAAAAAAAAAAAGAAGACGACATATTAGTGGTTGCCAGGGGTTGTGGTGGGCAGGGGATGGGGAGGAAAGTGGGCGTGGCTATAAAAGGACAACACGGGAGACCCTTGTGATGTTGGAACCATTTGGTGCTCTTCTCTGCAGTGGTGGACACGTGAACCTACACAGGGGTTAAAATTGTGTAGAGCTTATGGGGCTCCTGGGTGGCTCAGCCGGTTAAGCATCCAACTTCGGCTCAGGTCATGATCTCACGATTCGTAGGTTCGAGCCCTGCATCAGGTTCTGTGCTGACAGCATTGGAGCCTGGAGCCTGCTTTGGATTCTGTGTCTCCCTCTCTCTCTGCCCTTCCCTCACTAATGCGCTCTCTCTCTCTCTCTCTCTCTGTGTCTGTCTGTCTCTCAGAAATAAACATAAAAAGTTAAAAAAAATTGTATAGAACTTAACGCACACAGATGAGTACCAATAAAACTGGGAAAATCTGAATAAGACAGAGTGTATTAATATCAGTATCCTATTTGTGATATTATACTATAGTTTTGCAAAATGTTACAATTTGAACCTGGACAAAGTGTACAAGGAATCTGTTTCTTATAACTGCAGGGTGGATCTATAATTATCTCAAAAAAATTAATGAACAAAAGGTTGATTTAGTTAGAAATAATAAGTAAATATTGGAGCAGTGGTATATACGTAGATTTGTGTACGTATATACACACACACCACATATATGCATATCGTATATATTATATATGGTGGACTGAAGTTTCATAAGCACATTGGGTTAAATGATGAATTCAACCATCCCCAACACACATAGGGTGCAAAAGAAAAACGGATTAACTGTATTAAAACTCCCATTTAGGAAAGCAGGGAGTCCTTGCTCAGAATATAAACTGCCTCCCACTGGACAGGAATAGTCTGGTAAATGATAGGGCCTAATGGGCATCTGCTGTTGACACTTTCCATGGCAGTGGAATCAGGTTCTTGGTCAGCCCGTCTGGCTGCTCCAGATTGTGCCTGCTGGTATGATTTTTCTGGGGAGTTAGCCAATTCTCTATACTCCAGACCTTATTTAGAGCTTGACCTTCTTTTATGCTAATCCTGAAACACTTTGCCTTTCTGTAATTGCCAGAAGGCTCTATTTTATTTTTCACTGGGGGGTTGGAGAGGGACCGTGCGTAGATTTGACATGCGTGTATAAGCGTGTATATAGGTGGAGCCGGGGTCCTCTAACAGACTTTGGTTGTGTAAGCTTGTAAGTCCAGAAGAAGAGGTAACACTGGCGTGTTTTGAGAGCGTAGCAGAATTTAAAAGGAATTAACGCTGTGAATTTGACTTAGCCCACTTGAGACGTTTGTGAACAGAAGTGCTTCACGGAGGAGGTACCCGACCATCCAGTCACTGTGTTTTGAATTCTTGTGTGTTCCAGAAGACGATATAAAGGTCTGACCACACTACCCAGAGTGAAAGGCATTCAGAAGCATCTGGTCAAGTGAATTCCGGCCTTCTAGCTTGTTTTATTAGGCTCCTGATCTTTGTGAGATTTTCCTGAATATCTTGATGAATTCTAGACAAAATGTCCTTGTGCTCAGGTTACTGTGAAATTGGAGTCATATGTATCGTCTTTGAGGCAAGGAGGCAAACTGGAATTGGCCATGCTGTATGTATGACCGTCCATGCAGTAAGTGCTGGTTGTCACTTTTCTTTCCTGCAGTGAACATGTGCCTTGGAGAAAAAGCTCTCATCACAGCTCTGATCACAGGAGAGTATACGGTTCCTGATGGGGCCCAAGAAACAAGGCCCCATCTCCTTACCCCCTGGGCCCTACCATCTGGTCGTGCTGAGGTAGGGATTGCAAAGTTGGGGACACTCTAGGGAAATAGAGAATTGCAAGACAATAAGAGAACCTCAGCTGAATTGATTATGCAGGACCTGAGAGGCCCACGAACTAGAAGGACAGGGGCAGCTCAGAGCAGAGAGAGTGAGCTGTGCAATTTGCCTCACATGGGTGGCAGGAAACGCTGACATGAGTGCCACGTAGTGGTGGGTCACTGGGTTTTTGAACAAGTGATGCGTGGGGCTAATTCCAGGTGGCTCGAAGGAGGGCAGATTTGGCCTGGGGTCTAGCTAGAAAAGAAACCTTCTCAGGAAGTCCGGGGAGCCCACAAGAGACTGCATGGCCCTGTCCTGGGCCTGGCAGAGAATTGGAGTAGACGAGTCTTGAAAGGAAAAAGAGAAAGAGGTCACCTTGCTTCAGTAGTTTTAAAAGTTCCACAAACATGAGAATCATGCAGGGCACCTGTTAAAAATTCAGATTCCAGAATCCAGCTCCTGAGATTCTGATCCAATAATCAGAAGGCTGGAGATATATGCATTTTGTAAAGTGGTTCTTTTACAAGTGGTCTAAGGGCCATCCTTGGAAAAGCATTGCCTTAGGTGATAGGGTTGATGACAGGGGGGAATGAGGAGGTCCTAGAACTAGCTGGGCACATGTCCAGCCTGTACAGGCCACACCTGCCTCCCTCCTACTCTCCAGACCTCAGGGAGAATGGAAACAGTGGTTCTTCACCTTTCAGGATCCAGCACCCCTGACCCATCATCCTGTCATCCCTTTAGAAGCACGGCCAGTCCTCTGGCCCCCTCTCTTTGGCATCTCACGCTGAGAGTCACCAGAAGAAGAGATATGATTGGGTTTGTCTCCATCTAATTAACATCAGGCTCCTGCTTAGGTCAGCACCTTGTACCCAGCCACCTCCTGGATGGTGGGTCTTCTTCATATCCAGCCTATAGTTGGTTGACTTCAGCTTGGGCAAATGATTAGGGTCACCTGGCTATGGCACTCTCACAAGAGGGGCTTCAGGTGTCTCAGGAACCATCTTCCTAGTTGGCAATGGGGGCGAGATCCTCCAGGTCTTCAGAGGAAGAAGAGGTTATCTTATTCTACCCCTGACCCCTAAGCCAGAATTACCCCCTTCACGTTTCCCTGTCAGCTTTATAACCAAGCCTTGACCTGTAGCCATGAAAATAAGTACTTTCCTGTGAGAAATTACTTCCACCCTACCCCTACCTTGTAGTAGATCCCAGGCCTGTTTCTTTTGCTCGGTCTTCTTGTCCTGATTTTGAACTCATGACCTTGTATGTGAACCCTCTTGGACTGCCACATATTAGAACTCTCCTTTCCTTTCTTGATCATTTAGACATTTGGTTTCTTTTAATGGATTCTAATTTGACCAATCCTTCAAGCTCAGGGGTCTCCCACTGGCTTTGCCTTGGAATCCCATACCTCACCAGTACGTTGAGGCTATGAACAAATCAGAAAGGGTGAAGGAAGGATCATGGAGGAGAAGTGTTGACAGGAGAAGGCCCCTCAGGCTTAATATATTTTATTTTGCAAATGGTAGCAGTAGGAAGCTACCCAACCAAAGTGATGATAGAAACGAGGGGTTGGAGATCGGGAGAGACCTTCTACTCAGGGGTGGTGGCTCTGAAAGACCTGGGAATGGCTCTTCTACCCAAAGTTCCTCCCAGGAGATAATCAGAGACTGAGTGTCCTCTTGCCCTTCTTGGAACCATAGTCTCTGAGCTCTGGTATCTGTAAGAGCAACACGGAGAGAGATTGGTGGAGACACTCCCAGTGAGTCAAGAGTCTTCCTGAAGTGAAGAGGTTGTGCTCCAAGAAAAGAACATCTGAAGTAGAAGTGAAACTAGGGGGTATTAGGAGGAAGGAAATTTGTCCTATCAGTTTTTAATCATTTGATTAACAAATAATTTTTGGTAGCTTTTTGTGTGCAGCAAAGTTCTATGGGAAGTACAAAAAAGGAGAAGAAAGTATTTTCCTTATTAACTTCTCTTTGGAAAGCCAAGAGTAGTACACATGGGAGGAAAATATCTAACAAGCAATACAAGACTACATTTATTTTTTTTTTAAATTTTTTTAATGTTTATTTTTGAGAGAGACCGAGACAGAATACAAGTGGGTTGGGGCAGAGAGAGAGGCAGACACAGAATCCGAAGCAGCCTCCAGGCTCTGAGCTGTCAGCACAGAGCCCGACACAGGGCTCGAACTCACGAGCCGTGAGATCATGACCTGAGCCGAAGTCGGACGCTCAACCGACTGAGCCACCCAGGCACCCAAGACTGCATTCAATAAAGCTCCAAATGTTATGGTGCAGAACAGACAAAAGAATTCAGGAAAAGGAGAGTCTGTGGTCATCTGGAGTGATTTGGAAAGGCTTACCGACGAAGTATGCCACTGCACTGTTAAGGATCAGTCAAGGAGGAGGAAATTCCAGGAAGGGAAGACAATGGCCAGAGGCGTGGAGGTGGGAGGGAGTTTGGCACGTGTTATGAGGGAGAGATCATGAAGAATACCTACCTGATCGTTAGCCTGGGGAATGGTGGAAGGCAGGTAGATACTGAGGGGACAGTTTATGCACAGTGTAAATGTATGCAGAGTGAGAGGTTTGAGCTTGATGTGCTGGCCCTTCTGCCTCCTCCTTGCCCATCTCTCGTACCCATGGCACCGTTGCCTGTCGGTCATGGCACTGTCTTCTCCTGATCCTGTTGCGGCCCCAGGCTCCTTAACACAATGCTTCCTGTGGTTACCACCAGTTAAAGAGATGAAACCTGTTTGCCAGCCTCATACCCCTTTAGACTTTCCCACGAGTACATCAACCATTTCTGGAATTGCCAGGCATGGGTTGTTTCAAATTTTTGGATAAACTTGAGCTCTTTAGCAGATAAAAATAGATTTGGAAATAAATATGTTTTGCTAAGAATATATACATTGCTTTTATTTCTTATATGTGACTCCAAAACTCGTTCCAATCTTGATAGTGGGTCAACAATGAGCATAGGAGTTTGTTTAAAATTATACTAACCAAGAAACACAACTTGAGATGCTGAATAATAAAAATCCAACTTATTCAAGTCCTAAAAGCACAAAAGCCAGTGAACATCAAAAGCCACCAAAAGGTCTGGAAACATCATGACCAGCATTAAAATGCACACAGTGTTTTCTTTACATGAGATGAGCAGAATCTGTGCTGTTAAATGTGTGTTTTGTGCTCCGAGATGAGCCTTTCCTTGTTTGTACCTCTTTCTGATGCTGTGCAGGTGGCTGGGCCTGCATTTGATGCTGGTCTGGAAGCAGGAGGGGAGGAACTGAAGGCTGAGCTCCCCAGAGAGCTGAGTGAGAACATCTGGGATTTTTCTCTTTTTCAGTAATATTCTTAATGAAGAATATGTAAAACATTGATGTATATTTAAAGAAAATGGGAATTTTAAAGAATAAAATGAACAGCCATATAACTATGAGTAAGCTTTCCTCCCCAACCATATATCCTTCTCTCCCTCTAGAAGTAACCCTGACTTTTGGGATAATCATTTCTTTGTTTTCTCTATGCTTTACCACTCATGTAGTAACAGATTTGGGTTTTCTGGTTTTTGAACTGGAATCTCACCGTATGTATTGTGTGACAACTTGTGTCTTGCTCTTAATATGCCCGGGAGATTCATCCCAAAGAATGTTAGCTGGATTTGGTGCATTTTCATTACTGTATGCTATTCTAGTTTATGAGTATGACACCATTTATCCATCCTACGGTTGAGGGATATTTGAGTTATTTCTGTGGTGGTGTTACTGTGAATACGACTTCTTGGATATTCTTTGTTTTGTTTTGTTTTGTTTTTTAATGCTTATTCATTTTTAAGAGAGAGAGAGAGAAAGACAGAGCATGAGCCGGGTAGCGGCAGAGAGAGAGGGAGACACGGAATCCAAAGCAGGCTCCAGACTCTGAGCAAGCTGTCAGCACAGAGCCCGATGTGGGGCTCAAACTCATTCGTGAACCACGAGATCATGACCTGAGCCAAAGTCAGACACTTAACCAACTGAGCCACCCAGGAGCCCCTGGATAGTCGTCTGCATCTCATAGTGCCATGTTTAAGCACTTCTCTAGATTCTGCTGTGTAAGAGTGTGCCTGGTTGCAGGGTGTGCACATGCTCAGTTTTCCTGGGTAATGCCAGTGTCTTCCAAAGTGGAGACTAGTGGTGCATGAGCCCTCCTGTTGCTCTGTGTCCTTGCCAGGTCTTGGTGCCATAAGATGTTGAGGCATGGAGTGACATCTGAGAGTAATTTCAGTATGCATTTCCCCAGTTACCAATAAAGAAGTTGGCGTCTTTTTACATGTTTAGTGGCCATTCAAGTTTCCTCTTACGTGAAGAGCCTATTCAAGTCTTTGCCACTTTTCTGTTTTCTGTTCTTTATCCTAATCTTGTTTATTCAAGGGATTTAATATATATATATATATATATATATATATATATATATATATATACACATATACAATATGTATATATATGTATATACATATGTGTATATATTATATATACAATGCTATTCCCTTCACATAGGTATGTGTTGAAATAGCTTCTTCAAATTTATGTTTTAGCTTTCCGCTCTTTATTTTGGCTTTGCATTATCAGAGGGCCTCAATTCCTGTGTAATAGAAATTATCAGTGTTTTTCCTTTGTTATTGTTTTGTTTTTGTGTTTTGCCTGAGGAAAGAGTCTTATTTAAGATATCTTTCCCCACCCCTGAGATCGTGACGACATTCCTATATTGATGGTCTTTAAAACAAAACAAAACAAAACAAAACAAAACAAAACAAAACAAAACAAAACAAAAACCTTAGTTTTATGTCCCTACCTGTCTTTAAATCACTTGGAATTGATTTTTGTGTATGCTGCCGGAGTTTTCCCAGTTGTAAGCTGTATTCGTTGGTTAGCTGTATTCGTTGTAAGTAAAGTGCCTACTTTTTCCCACTGATGTGCATGCCATATCACTCATAGGTCATGTGTCATGCCTGAATGGGGCTGTTTCTGGGGCTCTTTATTCTGTTCCGTTGGCCTATTTATCCATCTGTATGCCAATACTGTGCTGACTGAATTCTTACAGCTTTATTATAAGCCTTGATAAATGGTCTATAATCACTCAATAGTCATAGTTGGCCCCGGAGAGGATCTCATGAGGTTGGTTTGGAAGGAGATATGTGGCAGTCTGGTGGCAGTTAGGGGAGCGGTAGGACCTAAATCTCCATGTGGTGAGGTGTGTGTTGGGTGTGTGTGTTTGTTTTTATGGCTAATTAAAAAAACTTTTTAATTTGGGGATAGTTTTGTATTTATAGAAAAGTTAAAAAGATAGTACAGAGAGTTCCCATACGCCCCACATCCCTGCTGCCCCTATTATTATACTACAGTGCATTTGTCACAACTAAGGAACTGTGATTGATACTTCATTATTAATTAAAGTTCATGCTTTACTCAGATTTCATTAGCTTTTCCCTAATATCCTTTTTTTTTTTTCTTTTTTCTGGTTCTGGGATTCCATCCAGAATATCATAATACATTTAATTGTCATGTGTCTTTGGGCTCCTCTGGGCTGTGACGGGTTTTCAGACTTCCTTTGTTTTTGATGACCTTGGTAGTTTTGAATAGTCCTGGTCAGGTATTTTAGAGACTATCTCTCCATTTGGGGTTTGTCTGATGCTGTTCTCATGATTAGACTGGGGTTAGGAGCTTGGGGGAGAAAGACCACAGTGGTAAAGTGCTATTTTCATTACTTACCACTTACCACTTACTACTGGTGTTGTTGACCTTGGTCACCCAGCTGAGGTGTTGGTTGTCAGGTTTCTGCACTGTAAAGTTACCCATCCACTTGCCTTACTATACTCTTTGGAAGAAAGTCTAAGCTCACACGCAAGGGGTAGGGATTACGCCCCACTCCTTGGGAAAGGAATATCCACATACATCGCTTGGAATTCTTCTGCAGGTGAAACTTGTCACCTCTACCCACTTAACTGATTTATTCAATCATTTGTTTATATCAGCACGGACTCATAGGTATTTATTTGATGCTTTAGGTTATAATGCAGTGCTGTGTTATTTAATCTGTGGCTCAAATTCTTCCAGCTTTGGCCACTGGGAGCTCTTCCTGTTGGCTCCTGTGTCCCTTTAACATATGCTTATCCTTTTGGTTTTTGAGCACTTCCTTACTTTCTGACACAACAAGATATTATCGGCGCATCTTGCATATTTTAGGCTTCAGCCCTAGAATTAGCCATTTCTCCAAGGAGCTTTGGTTCCTTTTATCGAAGAATGGTATTTGCAAACCAAGATCTGGGCTGCCTTGGCTTGTTGCCACTGGGGTGTCACTGGTTCTAGGACCTTTCAGTGAGCAGAGCTAGGAAATGCATGCATGCAGACTAACTTGAGTGTACACACATATCTGATCCTTGAACAATGTGTGGGTCAGGGGCGCCAGCCCCCCATTCACCTGAAAACCTGCGTATAACTTTGACTTTCCAAAGATTCAACTCTTAATAGCCTGATGTTAACCGTAAGCCTTAACAACCAAATAAAGAGGTGATTAACACATATTTTATTTATGTATTATATACTGTATGCTTACAATAAGGCAAGCTAGAGAAGAGAAAATGTTATTAAGAAAATCATAAGAGAAAATACATTCATAAGTACTATACCGTATTTATCCAAAAATCCACATATAAGTGGATCTGTGTACTTCCAATCATTTCTGTATCTGTCCATCTGCATCTATAGTAAGATAAACATAAGTTCCTGTTGATGCTTCTGAACCCTAATTCAGGACCACATGGCTGATTCTAACCTTCTTTAGCGAGCAGGGGAAGGATGTTTTCTAAAGTTATTAACAGATATATTATTAAACAGAGAGGTAAGCTTTTGGTTCCTGGATATTTTCTTAGAAGATACAATAATCTGGGGCGCCTGGGTGGCTCAGTTGGTTAAGCGCCGACTTCAGCTCAGGTTGTGATCTCACGGTTCGTGGGTTCGAGCCCCTCATCTGGCTGTGTGCTGACAGCTCAGAGCCTGGAGCCTGCTTGGATCCTGTGTCTCCCTCTCTCTCTGCCCCTCCCCCACTCACCCTCTCTGTCTCTCTCTCTCCCTCTCAAAAATAAAATAAACTTTTAAAAAAATTTAAAAAAGAAGATACAATAATTTTTTTTCTTTTTCCTTTGCATGCTGCACAAAGTTTCAGAGTTTCAAAATGTCACTTCCATTAAGAATTATAGCATCTCAATGCCTTCTTTCAAATGGCACGATATTTACTTCTGTTTATGTACTGTTTACTTAGGGAGTGGACTGAAAACAGGGTCATTATCACCATCATCATTGTTAGCAGGAATGGAATTCTTACTGTGTGCCACACACACTATTATAAGTAATTCATGTTAATCTTCATAATCCACTGAAAGAGTCACTCTCCTTCTCCCTCCTTGTCAATAAGGAAACTGAGGCACAAAGGTTAAGGTGCTTGTCTCGGGTCCTGCGCCTAAGATGGTGTAGAGCCCCGCTTTAAACCTGATAGTCCTCTCCAGAACGAGTGTTCTTGAAGAAAGCTCAAGTAGAAATCCGTGAGGGAGAATAATTTGCAAACTACCAAGGGAAAATGGCAGCTGATCATATTCTGCTCAGAGGGTTTGGAGCTAGAGACTCTTTCCTGTGGTTCTCTGGTTCTCTTTGGAAGGCTTCCCAGGACTCGCCTAAATTTCTGTCTGGAGAAAGGGATATTAAGAAGCAAAGGAATGGCCGGGTCTCCCTAGAGAAACCCATGTTTTCCGCTCAGCTCTCATTCACTTCTCACTCTGACATTTTCCATGAGAAACAATCCATTTAAGTCTGTGACGAGAACCTGACACTGCTTGTTTGAACTTGACACCAGGAATTTGGCCCCAGGTGAATAGCAGTTATGGATACACATTAATAAGGAAGCAAGGCCCCATGGGAACAGAAATTCTTTCCAGGGTACACATGTCAAGTGCTTAACTGTAAGCACTTAGGTCACTATGAAGTGTTACTGTCCAGTCAGGTATTTACTGTGAGGGTGGCAATTATTCTTTGTTTTTTAAAAGAAAGTTCATTTTGGTTTTCGTTGCACTTCACAGGGGAACCAAGCTGGTTGTCTAGAAGAACTGGCGTTTTAAACTGCTTTAATTATTGCCGCGTTGATTATTGCTAAAATGGTTGCCTCGTCTACGTGTGACACAGATATCTTGCATATTTAGAGAAAATATGTGCTAATGTGACCTAACATGCCCTGTTTATTCATTTCAGTGGCTGCTTGAGGGCATGGGGAGGGCTGAGACCATCTCGTGGCACACAGCAGCCTTCTCAGACAGCAGCCCTTCTCTGCTGGATTCTGATGGAATGTTGTGAATGATTCCCGCTGCTTTTGGCGAGAATACCTAAAACACGTGGGATGGCTTTGACAAAAAAGAATTCCACCAGACATTGAACAACTGTGCCCTGCTTACTGCTGCCCTACTACTTACTCATGGGTCTCTTAAGCTTGACCTTGGAAGGGGGCTGCGGCGGGGGGAAAGAGGAACAATATAAGGCAAACCTTTTTTTTTTTTTTTTAATTTCTTTAATTTTGAGAGACAGAGTGAGACAAAGAGTGGGGGAGGGGCAGAAAGAGAGAGAGACACAGCATCCAAAGCAGGCTCCAGGCTCTGAGCTGTCAGCACAGAGCCCGACGTGGGGCTCGAACCCACAGACTGTGAGATCATGACCTGAGCCGAAGTCAGATTCTCAACTGACTGGGCCACCCAGGCGCCCCTAGGGCAAACCTTTTTAAGTGAAATGTTCATGGCTTTATTCCGGGAATTCGGCAGAATATGAAACACTTGGTTATTGCTGTTATGATAGTTTAGAAATGGAACATATACTCTAGAACCCACTTGAACCACCAGAAAGTTTCTTTGGGGAAGAGTTCACGAGGCCACTATTCTTTTATTGTATCACCTGTAAAATAGTGTCAACATTTTTATTTGATTATGTCCTGGTATAGTCATCTTAGTACAGATTTCAAAACTTGTAACTTAAGAGTGTCAGGTTATGAATTGGATAGACAGCAGAAATACCAAACTCAGTATTTTATAGTCCACCCCCTAAAAGAGTTGTTCTCAAGCTATAGAATGCATAAGAAGCTGTTGGAAAGTTGCTCGAATGCTTATTTCTGGGACTTGCCTAATAGACCTTCTGGTTCAGTAGGTCTGAGGCATGGAGGTGTTCATTTCTAATGATCCCCAAATAATCACCGAGATGGGCGGTCTATAAAACACACCTGAGAAACAAGGCCCTGAAAGATTCACAGATGTCCTCTGGGGAGATCTAGAGAAGGCCGAATTGCACATGACAGACTATAGGAATCTTGGGTGTTTATCCTCATTTTGTCTCTTTGCTTGTAGCATCAAGGGTGTTGTTATTGTTGTTGTTGTTTTAATGTGTTTAATTTTCCAAGAAAATGAGGACTTTTCTGCACCTGCTCTAAGCTACCTGGAAACTTCTTAGAGGATATGGTTTTTCTGCATTTAACCTTCCATGAGCTCTTTGAGATCACATGGCCAGCCTGCCAACAGTGCATGAGCATCACTTTCTCTCTCTCTGTCTCTCTCTCTCTCTCTCTCCGCTCTAACACTGCAGATATTAAACTGTTACAGCTTGGCCAATCTGATATATGAATCATGTGATCCTCGTTTTCATAGGAAGTTTCTGAATTGCTAGCAGGATTAGGAAAACCATGATTGTCTACCTCGTAATTATTCTTCACCTATGTACAAATAATAACCAATTAGAAAATCAATTTGACATTAAAACTCTCTTTATACTAGCAATACAAATGTCAAATAGCTAGAAATAAACTTTTCTGGTGTGTGTGTGGTTTTTAAAATTTGGAAGTATTTTAAATCCTAGGAATGAATTTAGCAAAAAATTGAGCAAGAACTATATAGATAAAACTTAACAATCTATGTTGGACATAAAACATTTAAATAAATGACAATGTGTACTTTTTCCTCGGATAGGAAAACTCATACTGTAAAAATGTCAGTTTGCTCTAAATTAAACCATGAATTTACTGAGATTCCGCTCAAATTACCAAAACAACATTCAAGAAGAAGTTTTACAAAATGATCCTAAAATTCATCTAGAAAAAATAAACAGATAAAAATAGTATTGGAGGGACTAATCCCAGCAGATGTTGTTATCTATTTTAATGATTCAGTAATAAAACAATATAACATTGTCACAGAATTGGACAGAAAATCAATGAACAGAGTAGAGAATCAAAAAATAGGGTGAAATACATAGATTTAGTATGTGACAAAGATGATATTTAAGTAAATATAAAAAGAGATAAATCATTTAATGGTTTTGGAATAATTAGCTAGTCATCAGGGGAAATGAGAAAAAAATAAATTCAAAATGGAACAAGGGTTTTTTAAAAAATAATTATTTACTTTTGAGAGAGAAAGAGAGAGCACAAGCAGGGGAGGGGCAGAGAGAGAGGAAGACACAGAATCCGAAGCAGGCTCTAGGCTCTGAGCTGTCAGCACAGAGCCTGGCGCAGGGCTTGAACTCACAAAACTGTGAGATCATGACCTAGGCCAAAGTCAGACGCTTAACTGACTGAGCCACCCAGGCACACCTAGAACAAGGATTTAAGTGTAAAATAACAAAACCATAAAAGTTAGAGAAAGCAGATGACTGTTAAAAATAATCTTGAAATTGTAATGAACTGTTTAATCATGATAAAAAACTCAGAAACCATAGAGGAAAATGATCAATAAATCTGACTATATAAAAACGACTGTGTGGCAGAGATCTAAACACAAGTGATAAGCTGAAGAAATGTGGAAAATATATTACAAAGGGCTAGGTTTCTTCATATGCAAAGAGCACTTATGAATAAATAAATAAAAAAATCCAAACCATCCAAACCAAAGTGGTTAGAAAACACGTACAAGAACGTCACAGAACAAGAAACATTCATGGCTTACGAAAAGTTGCTCGCTGTCTCTGAATACAGGTTCCTTAGAATTAATGTCAGATTTTTTTCATGCAGAAAGGGCTTACAGTGTGTTGAATTTATGTTTACAAAATATGTTTGCAACTTAATCTTGGGGTAATTTATCAAACTTAACGTATCTCATGAGTTGGCTGATCTAGCCTGTATTCACCCATTCTTCTGTGGAACAGTGATGACTGGCCTGGAGGCCTTCCTGTGTCATAAAATTAGAGGGGTTGACTCAAATAAACCCATGAAGGACCTTCAAGCTCTGAAGTAGTTAGAGCCTTGTGTTTACTTGTTTCCTCCACTTGCATCATTTCCTCGATCCTTTTGGTGGCATTCTCTAAGAAACTGGTGCTGTGCCAACATCCTTGCTGATGGAGCTTTGTCACGATTGGTTAATGAAATGTTGATACAGTACTTACTATGTGCCAGGTACTGTTTTGAGCACTTTATAAGATCAAATTTCTTTTTTTTTTTTTTTCATTTTTTTCAACGTGTATTTATTTTTGAGACAGAGAGAGACAGAGCATGAACAGGGGAGGGGCAGAGAGACAGGGAGACACAGAATCTGAAACAGGCTGCAGGCTCTGAGCGGTCAACCCAGAGCCCGATGCGGGGCTCGAACTCACGGGCCGTGAGATCATGACCTGAGCCGAAGTTGGACGCTTAACCGACCGAGCCACCCAGGCGCCCCAAGATCAAATTTCTTAACACGTAGAATGGTTATAGAGCATTCGCCCCATCTGGTAAAATGAGGGGCATAAGACCTGGGGCTGGGGAGGCACAGGTGTGTGGGGTGGGGGAGACACAGGCGTGGAGGCTCAGTGGAAGTCGCCTGGATCCATTGACTTTCAGGGGGAACCCATGGAACTGAACCTTCCCAATGAACCCCTAGTGGGGATACAGCATTACTCTGCCTTTAGCCTGCTGGTTTGGTCCCCCTCCCTCTCCGGTTAGGGTTGCAGGAACTCCTGGGGGTACGTGCCTTCCTCTCTCTGTGCCATCAAAGGAGGAGGACCATGGAGAATTAAATACCTCTGAAATGAAAATGAGTCAGCTGCCATGTTGCCAGGTTACATCACGAACAACAAAACAAGGACCCTGGTTGGGCAGCACAGCCCGTTGAAACTCTGGAACCCACAAGAATGCTGTTTTCTAACCCCCCCCCCCCCCACGGAGAGCCTCTGAGTGCTGTGGCCCGAGACACGTGACAGGTTGCTGTGTGGACCGTGTTCAAATACAAAATGGGTTAGAAAAAGACTCCCCTTTTGTGTGTTTCTACCCCTAAGCCTGGCCAGTATTGCTGTCTCTCCCCATCACTCAGTTCTTGGTTCTGACCCTGACTCTGGTGTCTTCTGACAGTGCCTTGAATTTAGTGTATTCCTGGTTAGTGGACAGTAGCCTCCCCCATGGTCGCCAGCTTTCCCACTTTCTCTGCCCTGCATGTCTCCCACTGGCTCCAGAGGGAACCAGGCCTGGTTTTGCAGGCCTGCCTCTATCCTGACTACTTGGCCTGCCTGTGGCTGCTCTCCAGTGGGGGTAGGACCGCAGATGGTCAAGAAAGAAACCCTGGGTGATGTGATGCTGACATATAAGGTAGGCAGAAAACCATCAGCTCTTAAAAGAGGGCGAAGGAGCAGCGGTGGGAGGGGCACCCAGGGAGGACTCCCAGTCTACACTTCCTGGCTGGTGTGCAATAACTCTCGTGGGTGATTTCTAGGAGTCCGCAATTCTGTACACGGGTTGGTCTAGAAAGTCGAAAAACAGTCTTTTCCACCAAAATTGACGAGCTCTGTTGAAACCTTGGGTTGGGAAAATTAACTAGTCTCCGTTCACCTGTTCCAATGCCTAGCACGATGCCCAGCATATGGCAGACACTTGATAAGTATTTGCCGCAAAAAATGAACAAAAGCCACTCGATGCCACAGTCTCCTGTAATCGTTATCACGGGCCAGTGACGGCAGCCTTCCAGCCTTGAGGGTCGTGCATTGGGCCTCTGCTGAACTGCAGCTGGAGGCGTTCCCAGTTGGTCGCTCTTTTACCTGCAAGAGTCTCTGAGGAAGGAAATCGTCACGGTTGTAAGGTTCTTCTTCAGACCGTAGCTATACCCGTTTGTTCCAACCACCATTTGCCGACACCAGCTGGGTGTCCTGCCATTCAGTTCACTTCTGACGGTAACCCCCTGGAGTTAGCACAGATCTCGCAAACGAAGGACTCAGTCCCACAGGACTGCCCCCACCCGTCCACTTCCCACACCAGATGCAAACCTTGGTTAAGAAGTTAACCCCACTTCTACCAATTTGAAGGTTCCCATGTCCCCTCCACCTCGGTTTTGATAACTCACTAGAACAGAGTTCTCAGTCTGGAGCATGAGACTTAGGATTACAATGTTCCTATAAAGGATACAACTCAGGACCAGGCAAATGGAAGGGAAGAATAGAGCAGGGTATGGGTTGTCACCATCCCAGCACCTCAACGTGTTCACCAACCAACTCAAACCTCTCCGAGCCTGTGTTCGCGACTTTCCCCTGAGGTTTTATTATTTAGTCAGGATTGAATCCATCTCCAGTTCTCCCCTCCCCAGGGTTGGAGAGCAAGGCTGAGAGTTTCAACCCTCTAATCGTGGGGTTGGATCTTTTGGCAGCCAGCCCCCATCTGAAGCTCCCTAGGGGCCCCTTCCTATAAGAAACTCAGGTGTGGCATAAGGGGGGGGCCTTTGTGAATAACAGAAGACACGCCTGCCACATAGGAAACTTCCTGGTTTCGGGAACTCTGTGCCGAGAAGCAAGAAGAAGGAGCACATACGTATTTCTTTTTATATCACTGTAGAGGAAATATATTTTGACAGACCCAAGAGTGGTTGGTCCTTCTGGTCTCGGTTCATTGTTAGAAGGACTTTCACTGGCCCTCCAGCCTCAGAGTAAGAGCCTCTTCTTTAGGATGGGCTATGCCCTTCCCTTGCTTCCACCCTTGACTCCAGTGTATTACAGCGTGAGGATCTTTTGAACCTCACATATTCTTTGTCTATAATGATCGAAAGAATGGCCTCAGGAACATGGGTGCCCATTGGGTGGTTATGTTGCTCAAGGCCTGATGGGAGCAAAGTGGGCAGAGCCAGAGGGTCTTCGATTAGACCCTGCCTCCACCCCGGTTCACTGTGTCCCTTTGGAAGAATCATTTATTTCATGAGACCATTTCTAAACATGGAAGAATGTGAGGACACACTTTTCTTATCTCTCCATTTCAAGGTCCGGTGTTGTAGACTGTGAGATAATCAGCCCATGTGAGCTTTTACTCTTATGCTCAGGACGGATATTTTGGATCGTGTGTTAAAGCCACTTGCCTTAATCCTGGCAAAAACTATGCTATTCCTCTTTCCCTCACAAAGGGACTCAGGAAAGGGGGGCTAAGGAAGCATTTAACTGTATTTGTAATCTGCTCTCACTTAAGGGGTCTCCAAAGCTTCCTTGCTGGCCAGAATCACCCGTACCCCAGGTAGACATTAGCAGGACATGGCTTGTCTTACCTGAAACCACATTTGGGCAGAGATGAGCCCCACCCTTCTATTTGTGGTTTGATAAAGACTGCCAGAAAGAAATGAAAACTAGGGTAACATGCCAACCTGAAGGCAGAAGAGCCCTTTTCTGGAATGTTTTAAATGTAAAATTCATTGCCATCAAAGAACTCAAGTTTCTTTTTTTTTCCCCCTTCAATCTTAGTGAGCAGCTTGGGGCTTGTATGTTGAAAACAATAGAGAGTATAGATTCAGGAGCGTGGTTTTTCCCAGTGGGTCTTTGGTAAGAAAGATTATGGAAGAACAGATTCCAAAGGACATGACTCAAGAGGCTTTTTTTCTCTGGTTTGGAATCCAAGGGCAGCTGCCTTTACCACGGCTGACTCCTTGGGCCCTTCTCCAGCTGGCACCCGAAAAGCCCTCCTCTCATATGATTTGGGGTCCGCAAAGAATTTAAATGCCAAGGACGATTTCCCCAGTAACTTTATAAGCCAGTTAAAACCATTCAGGAGGCATTTGGAGGGGTGAAGCAATGGGAAGGAGGTGGGAGAGGGATACAGTCTCGTCACCCTGCTCCCAGTTTTGATTTTCTGTCCACGTTTCTTCTTTCCTGTAGCCATCCATCTAGTCCAGCATTGTATTTTCTCTCGGCCACAGCACGAGAGGGGCTTCCAAATTCTTCTCCTCACTCCCCACTGTAGCCTATTTTGTGTACCGTTTTCCCCTAGAATGTGGTGCTGACTCTGTTGCCCTCCTGTCCTTCAGTGGCAGCTGGGCATGAGACAGGTGTGGGGTGTCTTCTAGCCCATTTGCTGTGGTTCCTCCTGGCCACCCCCTTCCATCTCAAGACCTCCTGTCCATTGAGACCATTCACTTGCAAATCCACCCTTTCCATCCAAGGCAGAGCTGGGTGCAGAATTGATTTTTAACAGTATCTGGGGATGAGGTACTCCCCTGCCTTGGGGCCTTTTTCAGGTGGTGGCATCACAAATTCTTACTCATGTTCTATGCCCTTCTTGGCCGCACTCCACTCATCTTCCCAGATTCCATCGATCGAAATGCATCACTTCCTGTACTTCTGTACATTTCCTGTACTCCTGTACTTCCTGTATTTCTGTACACTTCCGATGATTCTGAAGTGCTTTATTGCATCTTTATTATCCCCATATTGCAGATGTTACCGTGTTGTGGGTTAAGAGTAACTATGGATGTTTGTCTTTGCTCTCAGGTAGGTTCCAGAAGATGGGGATTACTGTTTTCTCTAGCACCTACCAGAGAGACTGGTATATAATAGCCGCTCAATAAATATCTGTTGAATAAATGACTAAACTTCTAGAGAATAGGACCGGTGTCTTTTTAACCTTCAGATCCGCCACAGCATCTTCACGTTAAAAATAGATCAATAAATGTCTTTCTGGATTATTCATTTAAATAGAGTTCACGTCCTTTGCAGGAACAGCCTCTTAAAGGTGAAAGTCCGGTTATGTCATATTGCATTGTAGCTATGACCACATCAATTACCAGACCTTCAAATCATGTCACATATTCTCTCTGATTTGTGAAAGACAATATGCAAAAATTCTACAAAAGCATGTGTGTGTGCAGGACCATGCACACGCATGCACAAAATTTTGAAAATATATAATGAGTCATTTTTATGGGAAAAGAATTGAAATCAGCCCTAACTCTGAAAGCTGGAATATATGCTGCCATCTTCATAACGAGTTTTTCTAATGATCTAGAATTCTTCCCCTCTGTGACCAGGGACAGCATTTTATACATGCACATCTTAACCTCCAGGGATGCCACAGACCAGATTTTAAAATGTTTTCCCCATACTAGGTTTTCAATACTTGCTGAGCAATCGAGTCATCCTGCAGGACAGTAAAGGAGCTGTTTCCACATGAGCTTTTCGTTGGTCTGTTGGGTTATTTATATTTTACAAATGAGCATTCATTTCTGTCCGGGTGTGACCTCTTTTCCAGGGAAGTTCCCTTGAAGGACGCTAAGGAATATGCCGAATCCATAGGTGCTGTCGTGGTTGAAACAAGTGCAAAAAATGCTATTAATATCGAAGAGCTCTTTCAAGGAATCAGTAAGTACCTGAATTGCATTTTCAGTTTTGCCTGCATTTGCATGCTTCTGGGAGTCAAAGCATAAAATCACAGAGGGCTGCACTCAGGCTTTCCCTCGGTGTGAATTTGTCTGATGCCATGGACGTAAAAGTCTCAGTCTGTACTCGTGAGTCTGGACCTATATGTGCCTCCCGATTCTGAATTTCTATAGCTCTGTGCTTTACCCTGTTGATTCTGTGTTTTATGAATCAAAACAAAGTACCTCTATTGCAGAATAAGTCATTTTAATTAAACGGTTGAGTATGGGGCACCTGGGTGGCTCCGTCAGTTGCCGTCCAGCTTAGGCTCAGGTCGTGATCTCGCGGTTCGTGGGTTCGAGCCCCACATCAGGCTCTCTTCTGTCAGTGCAGAGCCCCCTTCAGGTCTTCTGTCTCCCCGTCTCTCTGCCCCTCCCCTGCTGGTTCTCTCTTCTCTCTCTCTCTGTCTTAAAATAAATAAACTTAAAAAAGGTTGTGTATGTGGTAGCATTTTATGTTCATATGTTGAGGGGAAGAGAAATAAAATAAGTAGTGATAAGGTATAGAAAACTAACGTCGTGCATTAAACGGAAGGACTCTAGCAAACAAAATAAACAAAACAAAAAACCCAAAATAAGTTAGTAATTTCTTTTGCCTGGGGGTCATCAACAAAAACTGAGTCTCCATCCCTCCAAACCAGAAATCGGGGACTGGGCAGACAGTCGATTTTATAAAAGGTTTCTCTCATTTCTGATCAGTTAGTGGAAGGTCCGCTCTCTTCTTTGTCTCCTGTTCAGGGTCACATTATAATTCTCTTCCTTTATGCTAGTTCCCCATAAGTAAGCTTTATTTCAGAGCTGTTTCCCAGCTGATGGCCAGATTTCCCCTTCACAGCTTCTTTGGTAAAGATGTCTGCGCTGGGTCCCCTCAGAGAGCTACCTGCTGACAGCTGTCTTGAGAAACTGTCCTGAGATGCCTCCAGAGCATAATCAGGGACTTTGCAGAAGCGTCCATGTTTACTGAGGTGCAGAGGCCCAGGGTCCCCGCCTTATGAAAAGTTGAACCCCTGAACAGTTGGTAGTTGTTCCCAAAGATCTTATCTGGCCCCAGACAATTCCAGAAGGGAGTTCCAGAGGGGAAACTGACGGTTTGATCTCTCTTCTGCCTGAGGTCATAGTTGGCGGTGCTCTCAATGTCCGAGGGGCCTTCATTTCCCAGAACAGATTTGATTTCCTTTTAACTGGTTTTGGTTCCTTACTTTAGGCTCTGAGAACCCACAGCAGGGATTATTGTGTTTGTTTCTCTTGGCTTGATGGGGAATTCACTGGAGATGGGGAACTCTGACCGGGGTTACTTACATGATACGGAAATGCGCAAGAACGCACAGCTAAGGCCTGCACGGCCCAGCCTCACTTGTTCATGGGGGTCCACGTCACCTTCCCTCCTGTCCTCATTCAGAAGGGTTCGTTCGCCCGCTGTTATTTCACCCTCTCAACAAAATAGCGTCAATCCAAGTGCATTGACCTTAGTGGTTGAACTTGAGGGTGGTAGGCTGTAATTTTATGTTGGAAACCCTGGATCCCCAGACTCCTGCTCCGTCCTGAAAATGGGCCATAGATGGAATGCTCAGCTGTCCTCTGTAGCTGTGGAATGCTGGGCGGCCTCTTAAGAGAGTTTGGCTTGAACTCATTCCATTAACCTCATTTTCCCTCGGATCAAACTCATTCTTTTCTGGCAGTGTCTGGCTTTTCTGGTGTGTTAGGCAAGTTGTGTGACCATTCAGCACTTTGTTTGGATTAAAGGTTTTGCTTAGTGATGCTAGAGAGCTCCTGATGACATTGACCCCCTCCCTTTGTGCAGCTCCTTATATGTTCTAGAGCCCTTCCCCCAGCTTTAGCCCTGGAAGGCAGATGGTGTGGCCAGCAGTGCCCAGTGAAGGAAACACAGTGCTCTGCATACCTGAGAGTCAGCTTAAGGATTCTTCATGAGCTGGGAGACTTCCTGAGGCTTACACAGATCATTATTAAAACGAAGAGCGAAATAAGAACCGCAAGGAAGAAAATAAGCCTAAGCCGAAAGTGTTAACATCTCCACTTGAAAGATATTTTTTTGGGCGGTCCAGCCAGTATACACCTGTTCACCCCTAGGAGGACTTTATGGCTCAAGGTGATGGGGACTTTGAGTAAGGAATTCCCAAGATCTTGGTGGTCCGCTTCATTTAAGAAAAAGCGAGTGTTTTGCTTAAAGCAGTGGGTAATGATGGCTTCCAATAATTAATTCCTGTATAAGCCGTAGAACAGCTGTATCACTTCGTCTTCCAGGTCAAAGAAACAAGTTCTTGCTTCTGTTTCATTATACTTTGGTTAACACTGCCTTACAGAGCACCTGGGTTCCTCAGTCAGTTAAGCCTTTGACTCTTGATTGGGTTGTGACCCCAGGGTCGTGAGATCAAGCCCTGCGTTGGGCTCTACGAGGGCTGCGGAACCTGTTTGAGATTCTTTCTCTCTCTCTCTTACTCTCTCTCTCCCCCGTTTGCCCCTCCCCTGCTCGCCCGCTCTCTCAAAAAAGAAAAAAAAAATTGCCTTAGCAAAGAAGCTTCTAGATACTCGGCCCACAGCAAGACCTTGTAGGTAGGTGCTGTAAGCGCCGGGGCGTCTTCACTCCTTCGGGTGAATTTCTTCACAACCGGGTGTT
Organism: Panthera tigris; assembly: GCF_018350195.1. Taxonomy (NCBI): domain Eukaryota; kingdom Metazoa; phylum Chordata; class Mammalia; order Carnivora; family Felidae; genus Panthera; species Panthera tigris. The sequence goes on along the minus strand of NC_056671.1, from coordinate 34,650,429 downwards.
GTAGCCTAATTACAGGTTGACTTGGAATGCAGTACCAAGTACAACTAAATACACTGCGGCCGACTTTGCATTTATGTTTTCTCTCCTGCTCCTACTTGTGTTACATGTGATCCTCCTGTGCTCAAAATAGAATGGGGTATTGCTGACTTGTATGCTCCTCAAAGCAGTGTTCCAGAGACAAACGTGCCTGGGAGAAAGGATACAGTAAAAGTGGTGAGAGTAAAAGCCCTTTAAGAAGGTGTGTTTAAGCAAAATTAATTCGTATCGACTTGGGTGAAGAGACCAACGTTCCTCTTCTGTATTCCCAGGGTGTTCATAAAGCAGAAAGGAGACCACTGAGTTTTCTGAGCAGGAGTTAATGTATTTACTAACAGGAAATTGTTTCACGAAACATTATCTGTTTTCAAAGGCTAAAGCTACCCTATAAAGGACCCTGTAAAGGTGCTGCCCTGTTTTATTTGGGGGGGCGGGGCGGGATGGGCACACGGTCTGTCCCCACACTGTGCTCTGACTGGCATTCCTCCAGGGACCCTCTCCTCGATGACATTTTTGGATCTCCTTTGCCCCACTGCATATGGCTCGTTCCCTTCCATGCATTTCTCCCCAGAGCTGTTTCTGTTCCTTTCTTGAGGTCTCATGCCTTTAATTTGAACATCAGTTTTCCTCTTTGAGTTAAGACATAATTCTTCTTGGCCGAGAAAATTGTGGCACCTTTGAGTGTTCCGGTTGGTGTGTGAAAGCACAAAGAATATTCTTGTTGCCGTTTACTCATTACGGTGTTACAAATGAAAACCCAACTCTTCTGGCCAACTACTCTCTGCCTGACTCTGTAATCCTGAAAGGCAGGGTCCGGAGCTCCGGGCCTTGCCTTGATCCCCTCTTCCATCCACTAGCTGTCTCGGGCCATCAATGCGATGCTTCTCTTCTCCTTCCTGCAAACCTTAATTCCTCGAAGGTCCAGTTCATGTCTTTTTCCTTCACAAAGTCTTCACCTGCCCCAACTCTCGTGGGTGGCTCCCGAGGTTACCTCCGGTTTCCCCCGTCGTTCTGACACTTGAACACTTTTAAGTGGTTAAATTCAGTGAGCTCGTTAAAAGAACGTGGTGTGCCCCTCGTGCAAGTTCTCCGCGAGCAGGTCTTGCTGTGTCGTGTTCCCCATGAAGCTAAGACGCGTAGACAGGATGGTGCCAAATTCGGTTTTTTGAATTTGGATCTTCCTCCCCGCCTCATGATGTTCCCGGAGGTAGTAATTCAGCGTGGTCACCAGATCAAGTGAAACACAGTCAGTCTTCTACGGGAACTTAAGGTTGGATGACACCAGCCGGTTGGAGAGGCCGAGCTATGTCTTCATTCATTTATTCGACAAATAGATCTTGGATTCTTCTGTGGGTCAGGTGCCTTGCCAGACGCCAGGGACACCACAGTCAACAAAACAAACTGGCCGTCAAGTAGGGAGACAGCCTGTCGGCAGAGAGCCAAATGGGTATATGACGACACGTTGTAATAAATGCTTTGAAGCAAAAGAACAAGGATTGCAGGAATAGTGGCAGGTGGGGACTTGAGTTCGGTGGGGGAGATCTTCCCAGGGAAATGATTTGAAGCTGGACCTGGAAAATGGGGAGAGTCCACTTGGGCAAAGAGCTCAGGAGGAGCCTCAGGTCGAGTGAGCACCGTGAGCTGAGTTCCTGAGGCCGGAAGCGGTGGGCTGCATTTAGCAGAAAGGAGGCCGCAGGACGGCAGGTGGCGAGCTCCGGCACCCCCGGGTGGGGAGCGTGGAGACGGAGCCAGGTCCTTGCTCGGGCGTTGCATTGGGAAGAAGGAGGTGATACTCTGGAAGGCTCGAGAGGATTTTAAGGGGGGTGTGGCATACCCAGTACACGCTGAACGATCACCCTTGGGGAGTGGACAGGGGGAGGAAGGTTGGAAACGGCTCCCCGATTAGGGTGCCGCTGCAGTCACGCCGGTGAGAGGAGGCTGGGACCCGGAGGGGCGTGGACGTGAATTTCAAAAATCTTTCAGAAGTGGAGCCAGTAACACCGGGAACAGGCCAGGCTGGGGGGCCGAGGGAGAGAGCCGTGTGCTCCGTGCTCCCTGGGTCCCCGATCCTGGAATGAGGACGGCCAGCCAATGAGCAGGTTCTCTTGGGGCTGCATCTGTTGCGAGCTTGGCCGACTGGATTCTGGAGTGTGAGAAACACAAGTTTTGGTTTGTGGATTTTAATCATTTCAACTCCAATACCATTTTGTTGTTGGTGGTGTTGTTTTTAACTCTCCCTGAGGGCAAAAAGAGGTGGGGCTGCAGGCTCACCAGAAAAAAGTCTGTTTGGGGGTGGGACCTCGGCCAGACAGCTGTGCTTTTGTTCTGGTTAATTTGAATGGACAAGAGAACACAAGGCTTTCTTCTGAAAATCACATCTGGAGACATTGTGGACATCAAACTAGTTTTTTGTTGGTTGGTTAGCAGATTGAGAACGAGGTGAGAAATATTTTTACAAGCGAATATAATTAGAGGTACAAGCATATTGGTTTGGAGAAATCAGAATAGAGTGTTCATTCGACAGGCAGGAAGTTAAGACTTGTGGGCAGTGATCAGGTTTTGTTCTGTGATCATTCTTTGCACAGAGTGTTAGCTATTTTAAGTGCTCTGGATTTTTGAAATTCTCCAGTAGTTACTTTTTGTTTGGAGCAGGAGAAAGAAATTTAAAAACAAAACAAAGCATTTGCAAATTTCATAGTAGTGTAGCAAGCTGTCCAATGAAGGTAACTTTGGCCATTAAGTCGCAGGAAAGGACAAAGACCTACATCTCCTGTCTACTTTCTTACATCCAAAAAGTTAATTTAGGGACTGCAATAATAGGGGATGTCTGTGAAATAATGTAGTTTTCAGAATATGGACACACGGGGGTATCAGAAGCCCTGAACATGTGTTATCTTTTATCCTGATGATTCTGAAGCAGACACTGATCAGGGGTGCAAAATGTAGCAGTAATGTCTAACACCCAGCAAGTTCGCATTCTGTCCCATTGTTGTAATTGCTTACATGTATGTTAACTCATCAGTACACCATTTGTCCTGTGGAACAGGCGCTGTTGCCATCCCTGTTTTACACACGTGGACATTAAGGCTTGGAGAGGTCTGTAACCTGCTGTAGGTCACAGAGCTACGAAGCAAGCAGCCGGTGTTAGAAGGCTGACAGGGCCTCCGGAACCATGCCTGCAACTTCTAGTCCGCCTCACTGCTCATTGCCTATGGCAGTTTAGGATAACATTCTTCATAATGGTGAAAAGCAAGAAATCGTTTAAAAAAAAAACAACAAACCAACCACGATTCACCAGTATAAATTAGTGATTTAAGATGATGATGTATATCTGTATTCCTGACATGAAAAGATAAATTGCTGAATGTGAAACAGAAGTTACAGACTGGTTTGTATAATATCTTGATTTTATAAAGTCTGAACCATGTAGTGTATATAGTAAGTAAACAATGTATTCTGGGCAACAGGTGGAGGGATACATACGTAGGCTTAAAATGTGAATAGTGGTTGTTTCATGGTGGTGAGATTCCAGGGAACAGGAACAAAAACAAAAATAAAATCAGACTTGGGGCACCTGGGTGGCTCAGTTGGTTAAGCGGCTGGCTCTTGGTTTCCACTTAGGTCATGATCTCCCAGTTTGTGGGTTCCAGCTCTGTGCTGACCGTGTGGAGCCTGCTTTGTGTTCTCTCTCTCTCTCTCTCTCTCTCTCTCTCTCTTCCCCCCCTCTTCCTGCCCCTCCTCTGCTCATGTGCTCTTTCTCTCTCTCTCTCTCTCTCTCTCTCTCTCTCTCTTTCGCTTTTGGGGCACCTGGGTGGCTCAGTTGGTTAAGTAAGTCTGACTTCGGCTCAAGTTGTGATCTCATGATCTCATGGTTGGTGGATTCGAGCCCTGAATTTGGGGTCTGTGCTGACAGCTCAGAGCCTGGAGCCTGCATCGGATTCTGTGTCTCCCTCTCTCTCTGCCCCTCCCCTACTCGTGCTCTGTTGATCTCTCAAAAATAAATAAAAATGTTAAAAAAAATTGTTTTTAAATCAGGCTTTATTTTGGAAAATTTGTTAAATATACATCAGTAAACCAAATGCCATAGTGAACCAACATGCACTCATAACCAAGCTGATTTCATCTCTACCCCCACATTCCCCCTCACTCTCCTCCACCTGAATTATTTTGAAGGAAATTCCAGATTTCACCTGTAAATATTTTCAGAATGTAACTTTTTTTACATAACAATTTCATTATTACATTAGTAATCATAATACCGTTATCATATTAATATTGCCAAATATGGCTCATGTTTGCCCTAAATGGTTTCTTTGTTTGCATTTTACAGTTTGTCTGGATCAGGATGCAAATAAATTTTACACAGAGTGATCGGTTGCTATGTATTTTAAGCCTCTTGCGCAAGAGATCGCCTCTCCGTGAGGGAATCATGCAATTTCTTTTTGTCGTTGTTTGTTTTTTTTAAGTTTATTTATTTATTTTTGAGAGCGAGAGAGAGCATGCATGCACGCGCACGGGGAGGGGCAGAGAGAAAGAGGGAGACACGGAATCCGGAGCCGGCTCCAGGCTCTGAGCTGTCAGCACAGAGCCCGATGTGGGGCTTGAACTCACAAACTGCGAGATCATGACCTGAGCCTAAGTCAGACGCTCAACCAACTGAGCCACCCAGGCGCCCCTCTCCTTGTGTTTTCAATGTCCATCTTCTTAATGACTAACAACGTTGAGTGCTTTCTTATGTGCTTATTTGCAATCCTTGTGTCTTCTTTGGAGAAGTGTTGGTTTAAATTTTGCCTGTTTTGTATTGAGTTGTTTGCTTTCTTATTGTTGAGGGTTGTTTTTAATTTTTTTTAGATTTTTTTTTTTACATTTACTTATTTTTGAGAGACAGAGAGAGACAGAGCACAAGTGGGGGAGGGGCAGAGAGAGAAGGAGACACAGAATCCAGAGCAGGCTCCAGGCTCCGAGCTGTCAGCACAGAGCCCGACGCGGGGCTTGAACTCACAAGCCGTAAGATCATGACCTGAGCTGAAGTTGGACACTCAACCAACTGAGCCACCCAGGCACCCCTCTTATTGTTGAGTTTTAAAGATTATTTGTATATTTTGGATACGTGTTATCAGATATTTGCTTTTTCAAATATCGTCTCTCAGATTGTGGCTTACCTTTTCATTTTCTTGACAATGTCTTTGGAAGAGCAGAAGTTTTTAATTTTGATGAAGTCTGATTTGTTAGATTTTTCCCTTGTGGCTTGTGGTGGTTTTTTTTTTTTAAGTTTGTTTATTTACTTATTTATTTTGAGATTGAGAGAGCATGCACACAGGGGAAGGGTAGAGAGAGAGAGAGAGAGAGAGAGAGAGACAGAGAATCCCAAGCACACTCTGCCCTGTCAGCACAGAACCAGATGTGGGGCTCAAACTCACAAACTGTGAGATCACAACCTGAGCCAAAGTCAAGAGTTGGATGTTTAACTGACTGGGCCACCCAGGCACCCCTTGTGGCTTGTGTTTTTGTGTCATGTTCTAAGTGTTAAAATAAAAAATTGAGGGGACGTATCCTATTCAATGGAATAATCCTTCAGTAATAAGAAATGAGCTATCAGGCCGTAGAAAGATGTGCATGAATAAATGCGTCTTACTAAGTGATAAGAAGCCAATCAGAAAAGGCTACATACTATAGGATTCCAACTATGTGACATTCTGGAAAAGGCAAACCTATAGGGACAGTAGAAAGATCAGTGGTCACCACAGGCTCACGGAGGGAAGGCGGGAGGGATGAATAGTGGAGCACAGAGGATTTTTAGGGCAGTGAAACTATTCTATGTGTCACGGTGAATGTCTACCATTATGCATTTATCAAAACCCAGAGGATGTTGATAAAATGAGCCCCAGATGAGCCCTAATGTATCCTGTGGACTTTAGTTTGTAATAATCAATGGTGGTTCGTCACTCATAATAAATGTTCCCCAGTTGTGCAAGTCGTTAAAAGGGGGAAAGTTGGGAATGAGGGGGAGGAGTCTTAGGAGCTTTCTGTACGATATGCTCAACTTTTTCTGTAAACCTAAAACTATTCAATCAATGGAGTCTATTAATTTCAAAAGAAAAATAAAAGGAAAAGATGTCCTTGAATGGTAAGGAAGTCTAATGATTTTCGAGTAACTTAGGCCTCCCCGTTTTGAAGCTATCTGGCATCTTGGTCTAACAGCCAGTGGTGACCTCCCCCTCTTCCCTTTCTGTGAATGTCACCATTCCTTCAGCAACCTAGACATTTATCTTTGCTTTTCTCTTTTTTTTTTTTTGTTTTAATGTTTATTTATTTTTTGAGAGAGAGAGACAGAGCGGAGGAGGGACAGAGGGAGAGAGACAGAGAGAGAGAGACACACAGAATCCAAAGCAGGCTCCAGGCTCTGAGCTGTCAGCACAGCTTAACCTACTGAACCACCCAGGGGCCCCTATCTTTGCTTTTCTCTATCCATCTCGTCACCCTACTTCCAGTCAATTGTCACATCCTCCCAAGTATCTTCCTGCAGTCCCGTCCATCCTTGTTTCCTACTTCTCTTTCTAATATTTATTTATTTATTGATCTTTAATCTCTACCCGCAATGTAGGGCTTGAACTCACAACCCTGGGATCGAGAGTCCCACACGCCTCCAACTAAGCCATCCAGGTGCTCCTCTACTTCTCTTAATGTCACCAAGGTCAAGGCTGTCCTTATCTTTGACCTGGACTTCCTGCAAGCCTCCTGGCGAAACTCACTCTGTGTCTCCTGAGTCATTCTGATCCTATATAGAATGTTAGCTCATTTCTTGGGTCTAGACTCTAACAGTCAAGGTCATCTAGTAATTCCAAGATTATCTTCTTTACAGCAGTTAAAGGGCAGTTTTGAACGACTCAAGTGGCATGAGTGTCCCCCCTGTCCCCATTGTAAGGGCAGTGTTCCATAGAGATGCCCCTCTCTAAATGGAGAGGCTTGAAGGCCATTATCAAGGCTAACTACTTTCAAGTCCTATTGGTCAGTTTACTAATCAGGATGATTCTGAAAATCAGGATCAGGAAATGGAAGTTAGAGAGCAATTATGGCAGCACCTCTAACACTCAACAGAAAATGGCCGAGCCAAGTAAATCCTGAACTTCGATGAAAGGGGAGAAGAATGTGAACAGCAGAATTAACCGGGGAGGCCTCCAGGCTTACGCAGGGAATGGCCCGTCCTGCACCCAAGGAGGAAGGACAGCTGTAGCCAAGCATGCTGTTTTATTTTTGTTGTGTGTGAAAGCGTTTATGGTCCCCAGTCCAGAGCCATGATCACATTTATAGGCTTGCAATTTGTTTTTTCACGTATCGCATTCCTGAGGAACCGTTTATAAAACCTGTTTTTCCTCTGGGCTGCCAACTTTCAGGAAAACTGAATTTCAAAAAAAAACAAAAAACAAAACAAAACAAAGAAACGGCCCTTGAACTTTTCCCAAGCAGAATCTTACACAATCTGAACCTTGTTAAAATAAATACCCTGGCCTGGGATTTCTGCTCAAGGATGACCCATTACGGAGATCGTGTACTCAAAGGACATTTTGTAAGAGTGGAAACCCACGGAGGATGATGCTCAGAGCCTTTTCAGATGTTTGTGTCTTTAATATATTTGTCCTATTCTATGCCCATGTAATTAATACCGATTCAGTTGTGTGATCACCTTGGTACAAAATTACTTGGCCGTTTTCCAGAGCCATTCCTTTGTCTAAGTGCATTTCACCTTTCAGTAAGTTCCAAATAACTCAGATCACAAGATCGGAGCTCTTGTGTTTTCACAGCACTGTTGGCTTCCTTCTCTTTTTAAGGTGCTTGCCTCGTCGTTATGACTCAGCTTTCCTCAACCTCTGCCCTAAAATGGAAGCATTTCCTTTCTTCTCACTGTTTGAAGCGGGGATGGGTGGCCCCGTCCCAGGTTGTGTTTTGTAGGAGAGCAGGACGGGTCCCGCTCCTAGTACCTGAGCCCTGCTCCCCATGCAGACTCCACCCGAGGGGCACCCAGACCCCATTTATTGCCGTTAGTTCCTCCCACATTGGTAGTGGCCATGGAGGGATATGGACAGCAGCTGTCAAGTTACTGTCTCACATTCTTTTTATAGGCGAGGAAAGGAAGTCTTGAAAACACTTACTAGCTTGTCCAAGTTCACGTAACTGCGACACCACCTCTCAGATCTCAGCACTCTTTTTATCAGAGGAGAAAAACGAAGTCTAACTCTGTCTTTGAGAAATACTTTGTTCCAATCAGTGAGATTTTGCATATTCTGAAGATAAATGGGACCCGGTGCCTCTACGAAGCCAGGCTGAACAACTGATTCGAAAACACTGCTAACAGTTTAAAACAAAGGAGTCTGCTTGAGGCATGATGTGGGTCTCCTGAACCTTGTGGTCTAAACGTTGTCTTGGTTACTGCCCGTGGAGGAGAGAAGTGGGAGGCAGGAAAGAGGGAGAAGGAAGGACAGAGCAAGGCAGATGGGGATGGGTTGCCCGGACATTCATTCCCATTGTGCCTTCCATATGCCCTTTGTCTCTAGATTTTCACTCTACCTTTGTGACTTCAATGTGTATTGTATGCATAAGCTTCTTTTGTATTTGGGGTGCATTTCATAGGAAAAACCTTACGAAAACTTACAGCATGAGGCATGTGGAAAAAGTCAAAGATGAGAGGGCTAATAGGGTAATTCTACTTTGCTGACTTTAGAGTTAACAACCGAAGAATAACATGAAGTTGATGTTGGCATAGGATGTTGATTCTGATATTGTCAAAAATAGTAATCAGTGAACGGTACTTGTCTTAGTTAACTAGGGCAACGGCTTCCACCAATCAGAGTTATAATCTTGGCCCCAAGTGTTCCAGATGCAAAAGCAAAAGCCCCTGTTGCAGCACCGAACACATCCAGGAGGCACCTGAAATCTTACACATTTAAATAATGATATAACTGGGCACCATCATTCCTCCCAAACACAGCGCTTCCTCTTGGGGAGGAAGTAACGCTTGATTGGCAAGATCTGACCTAAACAAATCAGGCTATGGGCAGTCGTTGGGAACTTTCCCGTCTATCGCTTAAGATTGACAAACTAGAAGGAGCATTTTGTTTACTTCCTTTTAATTATGACTAATTAAAAAAACAAAAAAACAAAAAAACACCACAGCATGTCCAAAGGAGAAGAGTACATACTGACATTCTCAGTTGCTTCTGGATCAGGACTGAGCTGTTTGGAGACCGGTGTGCAATAGCTCTGCATAGTTTGGTCGGCTGTCCGGGAACTGACTGGAGTAGTAGCTTCAGAAGTTATTGGAATCTTCTCATCCGCTTCATAGTGAGATGAAGAGTTCTACCATTGATTTCGGATTTGGGCCAACTGCCAATGACCTTAACCTCTCTGCTTGGGCTTTGATGAGTGGCCATATCACCCGATCTGCGCAATACATCAATATCTTTGTCATCGACTCTGCCTCTTCCAGGCAATTTGACTCTTTATAGTCCGCAGGTAACATCCACTGGCACTGAAGGACTTTGTCTTTGGAACTGATTTCCCTTCCATTTCTAATCCCTGATTATTTAGGGAACTGATATACTGATGAGCTCATCTGAACAACCTTTACTTTTTATGGGGCATGGGAATGTAGCACAGAGGGCTAACGCGGGGCAGTTAGAAGGACACAGGCTTCGGGACCCATCAGAAAATCAAGATGTAGGTTATAATTAAAGAGCCACACGTGCCACTTACTGTGGATGTGCCTTTCAGCATGTAACCTGAGATGTCTGAGGCTTGGTAAAACAATGAGACTAACAGCCATCACGCCGACCTCCCAGGATTAAGTGAAGACAGTGTCTGCGAACATCTTTGCAAACTGCGAGGTTCTAAACAAATATTATTTCCAGATCCCGTCGCCTTTTGTAAAGGCCGCTTTATTGACCTAAAACTCACATACTATACATTTCATCAGTTCGAAGTGTACAATTCAGTAGTTTTTAGCATATTCACAGAGATGTTCATCTAAGAACACAGTCAGTTTTGGAACATCTTTATCATCTCGGGGGGCCTGAGTGGCTCAGTCGGTTAAACGGCTGACTTCTGCTCAGGTGAGGATCTCGAGGTTTGGTTCTTGATTTCGAGCCCTGCGTTGGGCTGTCCATTGTCAGGGTGGAGCCCTACTTCAGATCCTCTGTCCCTGCCCCCTCGCCCCTCCTCCACTCACGCGTGAGCTTGCGCACTCTCTCTCTCAAAAATAATTAAACATTAAAAAAAGAGAATATCTTTATCATCCCAAAAAGAAACCACATACCCTTTAGCTACCACCTCCCCAACCTCCACCATCGCCTTTTTAATCTTTACATTGTGTTTCTTTGCAGAGACTCTAGGACACTTCTTAAAATTACATTAAGTAAGAATAAGATTATTTGCACACGGCAGGATGCAGGATGGGGAGCTAGGTGTTAACACATGATATTATTAGGAAGATTACAATTCCCAGTCGGGTTCTACTTGAAGAAGCAGAAAAGATGAGCCCTCACAGTTACTGTGGAAGCCTTGCTGCCATGCAGGAGCTCATTCCGCTAGGACAGACCCGTGGGAGGGCTGGAGAGGAAGCAGTGGGCCCTTGCTGGTGTGGAGAAGGTGGCTGGGAGCTTTGCCCCTTCCTCTGGAGCACGGGGTTCCAGATCCAGGGAAATCCACATTCCCAGGAGGCTGCTTTTACTTTTCCTCAACTTCCTAAACAGGAGTCCAACTTCATGCAGCAGAACAAGGAGGGAGGGAGGAAAAAGAGCCTGGACCCCTCTACTCCCTGTACAACCCAAACATTAAGGGGAGGTGTTGAAGCAGGGTCACAATGCGTATGTGGTGCCGACTAGAGTGAAGAAACTCAACCCTGGCCTCCTCTTTGTTCCAGGTCGCCAGATCCCACCCTTGGACCCCCATGAAAATGGAAACAATGGAGCCATCAAACTTGGGAAGCCAGCCACGCAAGCCAGCCGGCGGTGCTGCTGACCCGTGGGCCATGGTCCACAGTACTTGAAGAAGCCAGAGCCGACCTCCCATTCTCGGCAGCTTGGCACCCCACATAGGAAGAAGTGGGATGCTGGCTTGGCATCCTAGAAGACCTGCAGTGGTGGGGCAGGAACTGTCCCTGGGAAAGGCTTCTAGAAAAATCCGCCACACTGCCACAAAATGGCCTTTGGTGCATGAAATGCAAACGGGAGGGAACAGGTGTTAGGTCACGAGTACAACTGATTTTTTGTTGTTGTTGTTAAAAACCTTCAAATATTCTTAAATTTGTACAGCAGCCACATCGGCTTAATATGTGTGAGAGTCCAAAGTGGCGATCCATTCTGATTTCCTGTGCTCCCCAGCCCCATTTCATTAAGTTCTTCAGTACCACTGCCTCTGTTACCTGACCAGCCTTCACTGAAAGGTTCATTTAATTTAATTTAATTTAATTTAATTTACCTTTCAATGGAGTGTAATTGGCCCATCACTCAAGCTACAGACTTGAGCCATGATGAAAGTGAAGAAAGATGCATTAGAAACTGTTGTCTACATCTCTTTTACTTGGTGCCCGTTTTCCGTCAGTCATATATAAACACACCAAATCTAAGATATCGCACGCAATTTTGGGAGTGGGAGGCCTAGTTTGAAAGAATCATTTAAGTAGTTACCGCGTAAGCGGTGACAGATGTAGGATATAAATATTTTTCCAGAGACTGTCTGGTATGATCGTCTCCACAGTAATAAACGCCTACCCTCTTAGGGAAGGTTAATGCACAGACTATGATTTTACTAAGACAGTATGTCATGGCATCATATCTAGGGGGCAAATTAACCAGGGGATGTTCGAGTCTAGATCTTAGGGCACATCCCTAATAATATCAATTAATAGGTTACAGGAAAGCCAGCCAGAGGGAGCACCAGCACCTTAAGATTCTAGACCCCCGACATTACAAAATTGGAGAAAGCGTTCTAGAAGATGCCAGGCTTGGGCAGGTGGGCGCTACGGCTACCCGGAGGTCCAACCCTGGAATGCTAATTAGCTGACAGTAGGCTTTCATAAAACCTTCCCTTCTAGATGCCCTGTCTGCTCAATTAGTTAAAGATGCCTGAATCCGATGGAAGGAAAGGGAGAGAAGGCATGGAAAGGAAGAAAAGCTATTTCCATTGGAAATCCAAATTTTATTACCATTCTGACGTCCATCAATATCTGGGATCAAGAAGCCCTTGGCTTCCTATTAGGGCTTATATTGGAAGGAAATTCTTAAAGGATGTTTGGATCCATGCCTTGCGTGGGGGTAATCAGGCAGCCTGCTAACAGGGCTGGCTGGTTCCCTTTTTTGCTAGGAACATTCAAGACCCAGCATAGTAGAAAACCTATAATGTAAAAGCCAGGAGAGAGATTGTGAGCTGACAGAAGACCTCAAACTCCCAGTAACCCAGTGCGAGCTGCTGCTTCCGAGTCCTGTCATGGCTGTGCCCACCCTGCTCTAGACAGGTTAGAGGTGCTGAGATCACTGCCAACAAAAAGCGAGAGTCTCTGAGAGACCCCGACCAAGCTGCCACTAATTTATGAGGACTGCAATCAAGAAAACAGGCGGAAATCGCAGATTGAGGTGTTCTGTTTTGTTTTTAACTCAAGAATACGCTGTCAGTCGGATACTGTCAACTGTCGCACCCCGATGGCAAAGAGTAGCGTGACCATCTTAGGATGTGCAGGCTGGAGCAACTTACTTTTGGTTCAAGAGGGCCTCTTAGCTCTCCCAGACAGGCACCTCAAAAACTGCTAGCAAGTGGCACTGGGATGTCTCAGCAGGGCCCCTGCTGGGCTTTTTAGAGTTTTCTCCACATCGTCAACTCTGCTTGCAAGCCGAGTGACTGTCGCGCCCCTTTTGAAAGTTAAACAACTGGGGCTGCAGATTGAACGACCCCTTTCCAGGTGGCACGCGGGTTTGTCGTGGAGCCTTTCCTCATCCAGCGGTCCCTGAGAACCTGGGTCTGTCTCTAGACAGCTGTTCCGGTGGCCCAGCTAAGGTGCTAACACCTCCCAGTGGGGTTCACAGCCTTGGTCTGGGCCTTCGGCGGTTGCAGCTTGCATGAAAGTAGCTGATGTTAATCACATGCAGCGAGCGAGCAACCCACGTATGAGCCCAGGGTTTTCTTCCAGAAGCCCATCGAGGGTGTGAACCACTCCTTTACCTTTCTGTACCGCCTTAACTATTCAGGCCAGTCAGATGGCAATAGATACATAATCAGTACTCCGAGCAGTTGGTGAAGAGAGTACATGGCACTCGGGCACAAGCATTCATGCAAACACGGAGTCTTCCCTGAAGACAGACGCTCGCGCTTTGTCCACAACGAAGCTTTCTGACTTTCTTTCTTTGGCCTCGCGATCACGTTCTGGCTGTTCTGATAGTTGAATTATAACCACGTGATATTACGTAAAGGCCCAAAACGTCAAGAAGTTTCACGTGATGGAAACCCTTCACATAATTTTCCAAACTTTGCTTTTCTCCTTCCGTTTTCTTTCCTTTCACGGGCGTGTATATGTGTAAATATGATTTCGTATTTGTTACCACCGACACGTAATCCATTTCACCGGCTGGGCCTGGCTTGTGCCTATGTGTTGTACCGTGTAGGCACGGGTTCTCACGGGGGTTATTTCCCCGTGGGATCCCCCACGATGGCGCTGGAGTCATGCAAACGTTTTATGTAGGTACATAATTGACTTGCCATTTTACAGTTGAAATGGTACATCAGGGTGCCGAATAGGACGTTACCTTGCAGACGAGAGAGGGTTGAAGGCCTAAAACTAACTTCTAGCCAACGAAAGGGCTGTGCCCCCAATGAGCCCTGAATTCATTTTCTGAGGGAGGTTTGGATGACAGAAATCCTTCCTTTCAGATCAAGGAGTGTGGCATACGGTGGCTGAAGCTGAGCCCCTCTGGCGGGACGCCACCTTGCTCTGCAGTGCTCACAGCGGGCTGAATTACAAGCCAGCTTGTAAACGAAAGGGCTCTGAGCTGTATTCAGACCCATTTGGTGTCTAGGGCGCTCTTTCAACCGCCATTGTTGAAAGCAGACCCAGTGATCCAGTGTCAGTGCTCTGCCGTGTAGACCGTTCCTTTTTCTCGTGTTTTTATAAAGGGCTTCTGTCTGGGCTGGACCCAGTTCTCACATATAGAAGACACTGCGGCAGACGATTAGGGTCTCTCCACCTTGTATTCTATAGTAAGCCATTGCCCTCAACATCGCCCAACTGTATCTGTTATTTTGAGTTTAACAAACACTGATTCATACTAATAAATATTGTAAGTTTTACCAGCTCTGTCTTTGTCTTCTAATGCCCAGCAGGGTAGTTTTCTTTAAACCACAGTCACCTCGGAATAGAGAAAGGTGATTCCCCAGAGACATTTGCGTACCTGTGCACACGAGGACGTGTAGAAGGATGTTGGCTGGCGCTGTTTGCAACAGCAAAGTGTCTTCCCCTAAGGAAATCAGTAATAAAATGTGGCACAGTCACACGATGAAAACTACAGGGTAATTAAAATGAATGCAAGATCTCTCACACATCAATATGTATCTCAAAACAGGATTGTGGAGGGGCACCTGGGTGGCTCAGTCGGTTAAGCATCTGACTTCGGCTCAGGTCGTGATCTCACGGGTCGTGAGTTCGAGCCCCATGTCGGGTTCTATGCTGACAGCCTGCTTCGGATTCTGTGTCTCCCTCTCTGTCTGCCCTTCCCCCACTCACAAACATGTCTGTCTCTCAAAAATAAAATAGAAACATTAAAAAAAATTTAAAAAAACCCAGGATGTGGAGTGTGGGGCTACGTACTGCACACTCCCAAGGGAACCACTCTCACCGTGGCCTGTGTGAAAGACCTTCAGGAGCTATGCAGTGCACAGCCTGAGCAACAGAGCTGTGGCCTGAATGAGTCAATAAAGCAAGCTGAAAAAGTACAAAAGCATCTAAATTGACACAACAATAATGTATGTTGTTTGTGAATGTGTGTGTGTGTGTAAAGGAGGCATTAGAAGGAAAAACACCGATTTCTCTATCATGCTTACCTCTGGGGAGGCAGGCAAGCAAACAATCAGGGAAGGGAACGAAGGGCAATAAACTAGCAGTAATTTTTATCTGTTTCATGATAGAAAACTGTGAAGCCAATATGACAAAATGATAGCGTCTGGTAATTTCAAGGTATGTGCTTTATTAGTGCATTTTGCCGTGTTAATTTTTTTCAAAGAGAAAGGCTATGGAGACAAGAAGCAAAGAAGGATTAGGTTGACTTTGTAAACAGGCTGGAAAGAATTCCTAAGTGTCATTGCCAACTTAATGTTCTCAGGACGTTTTCTGAGGCTTACGTATGCCCCCCTTCCACTGTCTCGGCTACCCCTGCCTGCCCGCCAGACACGCGGACTTTTTTTTTTGCACACCTGTACATCCGGTGCCTTCTAGGCAAAGCTTTGTTCGATTCATGGATGGACCTGGAACAGAGTGTGAAGAGGGAGGAAAGTGGTGCCCCACTTTCTCAGCATTCAAGTTTCCCCAAGGCGCGGGCTTGGAAAGCTGCCTTCAGAATATAATCAAACAAGAAACAAAACAAAAACCGCCATCACCAAGAGACCTGGTGTTCCAATTTTGTCCGGAGGAAGAGTCTTTCTTTTGCATCGACTAGGAAGTCGTTGCCTATTCATGGCAATTTGGGGAAACATTTTAGAACACTCCGATGGATTGCTGGATTTAGCCGCCAAATTTTGGCCTTCTGTGTCGGTAACGTTCTACACGGAGATTCCCTTCTCTCTTTGCTCCCTCACTTTTGCTGTGTCCCATCTTGGGGGTTTACTTAATAGAGCCCACGGTCTGAGGAGTTGTGCACTGAGGCACCTTTTACGTTTCTACAGAACAACTCTGGTTATTTATGGGTTCTGGAGAACGAGGGCAAAAAGTCTAGGGCTACCCTTAGCCGAGTACAGCCTGGGGCTACTGTAAGTAGTCTTGAAACATTTCCTGCTCAGACAAGCATCATCCCAAGAGCAAGGCTTGCTGGTTAGAAGAGGAGGGAGTCATCCTAACTTAATGAGCATCTGTCTCCAGGAGCGTCTTCCCTGAAGTCTTAAGACCGTGCAGCAACATGAGGTTCCGCTGGCTTCTTGTACGTATGTGAAGCTACCTTCTCGCCTCTATTCCAGTGTTCACTGAGACACCACTAGACGGATAATACCAAGCATGGGCAGGTGTACTGGAGACGGGCACTCTCATGCTGGTCAGAGCATAAATCGATAAGTCTTCTACAAAGTGGTTTGACAATGTGTATCTGAGACATTTGAAAAGACTACATCCTATGACCCACTAATCCTGTTCTTCTATTTGTAGGAATTAATTTCAGTATATGTACTTGTGTTTGTGTGTGTGTATATATATATATATGCATATATATGTGTATATGTATGTATTATATATATAATACACACATACGTTACCTATTAATGCATAACATATTCATCCAAAACTTAGCGTCTTAAAACAATAAACACCTATTTTTTTAAGTTTATTTATTTATTTTGAGAGAGAGTGCAAACTGGGGAGAGGCAGAGAGAGAGAGCGAGAAAGAGAGAATCCCAGGCAGGCTCCACGCTGTCAGTGGGCAGCCCAACGTGGGGCTCGATCTCACGAACTGTGAGATTGTGACCTGAGCCAAAATCAAGAGTCGGACACTTAACCAACTGAGCCGCCCAGGTGCCCCAACTATAAACACTTGTTATCTTACAGTTTCCGTGGGCAGGATTTGGGAACGGCTTAGCTGGGTGGTTCTAGGTGCAGGGTCTTTAACAGGTGAATTTGAGATGTTGGCTGGGGCTGCAGCATCTGAAGCCCTCACCGATTCCCTAATAGGAGGGAGGCAGGAGGCCCCATTTCCTCACCGGGTGGACCTCTCCATCCACTGCTCAAGGGACCTCACGATGTACTAGCTGGTTAGTGCAGACTTATTCACTAGTGTTTGTCCCAGTATCGTTTATTAATAATGAAAACTTGGAATGATGCAAATGTCCTATGATAGGAAATCGAATAAATTATAACCACAAAATAGAATACCGTAACCCTTAAAAATTACAGTGTTAAAAATCAGCATTACTGGCTACAAGAGTCAGGGGCATGAAAATGTACTCTTGCTTTTTCCGTAATAACTTCATTTCTACCTTGAGCCCCTGTTCTGTCTAATGCGGAACGCTGGATATGATCATCCAGCTAGTTTTACCCAGTAAACTCTGGCTTCCATCACTGTGGGCTTAAGCGCACTGTCACGATTTAACCCTCACGTGCTCCCAAGGGTGGGTGGCGTGGTGGTAAGGATGCATCTCAGCTCCTGGAGGGCTGCTGTAGTGTTTCTGGGTCTCACTGTCTGGCCAACACAGAGGTCTTTCTCTGTCCCCCTTGTCTTGTGCACCTGGCGCCCTCCAGTCTGCTTCTGCACCCCACTTAAAGGTCCTGGGAAGATTTTGGATGAGAGCATGAGCTCCCCTGGGGTCCTCAGAGATTGGTAGGGCAGCAGCCTGGACTGTGTCGGGTGGGCTTTGCCAGCATTCCTCCTCTATTGCTGGGGCCCCCGATGACTGCCTGGGTGGGGGGCATAGTTCTCGATCTTCTTTCTGGGAGGCCAGTGGGAAGCTGGTGCTGGGCCCACCTCACCCAGATTGTGTCTGCATGTAAGCTATCTCAGCTTCTCCGCTGCTCCCTTCCCATAGCCCAGGGGGTGTAGGAGTGGGGGGAAGCAGGCCATAACTTTACACTAGCTTTGTCAAGCCTTTCCCTTTTGAGTTCCAAAATCCTCTGGTTTATTGCAGACTTTATTGAGAGTGAAGGGGATGCTGTTAATATCAAGCTGGTACAACAGGATTAAGTTGGATAGTCTCAGGCACATTGGGACACATGGTCATTCTGGTCCAGCCTCTAGCAAGATGGAAGGTGGGTGTTGGGGAGGTGGGACAGAAAATTCAGGAGTTCCTGGATAAGTACCTCATCACAGCTGTGTTGGTAAAGTCTTCCATCCATCCATCCATCCATCCATTTATCCAACAAGTATTTGTTGAGGGCTACTATGAGCTGGTGCTGAATGAGCCCATTCAGATGTCTACAATTTCCAAGCTTATGAAGGAGGAAACCAACATAAGGGAAAGGACAAGAAAACCAAGAATGGCAGGAATGAGAAGAAGACATTCTGTTGAAGGCAGACAGGGAGGCTTGACTGGGGAAAGCATGGTGACCACAGGGGTAGGAACCGGGGCTCGGAATCAGCCCACCCCTTATTCATCATAAGATCCTGAACAAGTTACTTGGTTTCTCTGGGCCTCAGTTTTCACCTGAAAAACGGGGATAGTGCCCACATCACGGATTCGGTGTCAACGCTAAGTGAAACTGTTGTGTAAGGCACTTAGCCCAGACGCCTGGTAGCCATGATTATCGCCATTGGCTTCGACCTCTGCCCTGGATTTGTGAAGTTGTCATTTTCTTACGTTTGTTCCTTTCCCTGGAGCCATGTGGTGTGGAGATTAAGATCAAGAGGTCTAGTCCCCTGAGTCCGACCCCCAGCTCTGTGTGCTGGCAGTGGGATGTTTAGCAGATTCATGTCGCTGAGCCCCGGCTTCCTCGTACGCAAGAGGCAGAAAATAATTCCTATGCATACTTGTCCACAATTCTGGAGTCCAAAGAGCTTCACGAGCAGAGAGGCTTTTTCTAAGTTTGGTACAGACTCATCTGGAGTAGAACTAGATCCGAACTGATGAGATGCCATTTGTCGTTGAGTATTTATCCAACCAGGGGTGCATATCTGCACCTTTACTTGCAGAAATACTACTGGTTGCTTATAGGATCCCATCCCTGACTCCGGTGGATTTAAAAAAATTTTTTTTAACGTTTATTCATTTTTTTTTGAGACAGAGAGAGACAGAGCATGAATGGGGGAAGGTCAGAAAGAGAGGGAGACACAGAGTCTGAAGCAGGCTCCAGGCTCTGAGCTGTCAGCACAGAGCCCGACGCGGGGCTCGAACTCACGGACCGCGAGATCATGACCTGAACCGGAGTCGGACGCCCAACCGACTGAGCCACCCAGGTGCCCCAGGATTTTTATAAAAAATCCAAACAAAATTCTGAATCCGGCCAACACCTGGGCACAGGTGTCACGTAAGGTACGGAGAGCCCTTCGTACCTGCCTCTTGGGTGCGTCACGAGGATTCGGTGAGAGCGCGTGTGAGAGGCCTTCCTATCTGGCAGCTCCAGGCAGCTGCTGTCTCCACTCGCAGCGGCTCCTGAGTGGGGCTTCAGGGGTTTCATTGTACAGAAAGCACTTCTTACCATCCCAGCACCAAATGCTCAAAACCAGTAACAGCTAACATGGATATAGCGACTTGCTATGTGCCAGATACGGTCCTCGGCGTTTTACGTCCCATTGCCTCTTTTTATTTTTACAACCCTCTTTATCGTTCTTCCATTTCTGTTATCACCTCCATTCTACACATGAGGAAACTGAGGCACAGAAGGGTAACTAAATTGCCCAAGACCATAGACCAGTAAGAGAGACAGAAGTCAAATGTTAGCTACGGTTCGTCTTTTCTCGTGTTTTAATTTTAAAAAACAAGGGGCGCCTAGGTGGCTCAGTAGGTTAAGCGTCCGACTTCAGCTCAGGTCATGATCTCGCGGTCCGTGAGTTCGAGCCCCGCGTCGGGCTCTGTGCTGACAGCTCAGAGCCTGGAGCCCGTTTCAGATTCTGTGTCTCCCTCTCTCTCTGCCCCTCCCCTGTTCGTGCTCTGTCTCTCTCTGTCTCAAAAATAAACATTAAAAAAAAATTTAATAAAAAAAATGAAAAAGAATACTTTGTGAGGTATAACTGACATGTGACATTAGTTCCTGGGATAGGACGTAATGATTCAATGTTTGTATACATTGTGAAATGACCGCCATAATAACTGTACTTAACATCCATCACCACACATAGTACAAATTGTTTTTCACAAGAAAAAATGAGAACTTTGAAGATCTATTCGCTTAGCAACTTTCAAATATATGATACAGTATTATAAACGATGGTTACCATGTCATATGCCCAGGACTTAATTCTTTATAACTGGAGCTTTTGACCACCTTCTATTTTCTCCTTTCTTTGCTGTCATTATAAGTACCATAAATACAAAAGATCGAAAGAAGGGGCGCCTGGGTGGCTCAGTCAGTTAAGTATCAGGTCATGATGACCTTTGGCTCAGGTCACGATCTCACGTTTTGTGGGTTCGAGCCCTGTGTCGGGCTCAGTGCTGACAGCTCAGAGCCAGGTGCCTGCTTCAGATTCCGTGTCTCCGTCTCTCTCTGTGCCTCCCCTGTTTGCAATCTCTCTCTCTCTCTCTCAAAAATAAAAATAAAACATTAAAAAATTAAAACACAAAAACAAAAAGGATTGAAGGAAAGGAAATCTACACTCATTGAATCCTTCTCCTAAACGAAATACTTTCAAATTGTATCTCCTTTCAGCCTTAAAACCAATCTGAGGGGCGCCTGGGTGGCTCAGCGCGTTGAGTGTCTGACTCTGGGTTTCTGCTCAGGTCATGATCTCACAGTTCATGTGATCGAGCCCTGCGTCGGGCTCTGTGCTGACAGTGTGGAGCCTGCTTAGGATTCTCCCCCCACCCCGCCCCTCTCTCTCTCTGCCCCTCCCCTGCTGGTGCATGCTCTTCCTCTCTCCCTCCCCGACCCCCCCTTCTCAAAAATAAATAAATTAACTTACAAATCTGAGAAGCATGCACAGTTATTCTCATCTGTATGGAAGGAGCACGGAGCCCTTCCTGGCTCTCAATTTTCTAGTCAGTAGGCTGGGTGACATCCATCCCTGCGGAGGCCCACCCTCTCATCCTTGCACCTCGGGAGGGAGTGTAGGCTGGGGAGCTCAGGGTTAACCAGCTCAGGCCACCAGAGCTGAAACACTCCATTAGTGAGATTTGCTGGTTTCAGGGAACTATTATCTGATCCCGAACTGCAGGTGTGGCTCTCCTTGACCTCACCTCTCAGGCAGCTCGATTTATCTTTTCTGTATCCCTGACCTCGATATTGACACCATTTGCTCAGCCCTGACTGAAGTTCTTAACTGGCCTTTTGAAATGACTTTTGCATCAAGGCCCCGCGACTCTGATGTTGCCCTGAATATGCGCCTGAGAAGCTGGCGCAAAATGGTGTCCCCAAGGGGGCCTGGGCGACCTGAGAGTGGCCAGGCTTCCTCTGCTCTCCTTCACCTCGCATTTTCTCTCCATTTGTACCTATTCTCTCTCTTTTCCTCATCCCTTGGAAAAAGATCCCAACTCACTTCTAAAGCATGTCCCATGCCTTTTTTTTTTTTTTTTTTTTTTTTTTTTTTTTTCTTTTCTTCTTCTGTCTTAAAGCTGTCTTAAAGCCCCCCTGCACGATTTCCCACCTCTGGTCAACTTACATCTACCCATAAACCTTCTCTAGGGTTGATCAGCTGTCATCCATTTTCCTTGCCCCCCCCCCCCCAGCTACTCTTGCCTTGCATTAATGAAATCCTTAAAAAGAGAATCTCGATCTTCTTTTATTCATTCCTCACCCGAATTTGGAATTTGGGATTCGGAATTCTACCCTTTCAAAGGTTATGGAGGGACGACCTACCTCCTGGCCGCACTGCTGACCTCTGTCTCCTCACTCTCCCTGCATCCCTGTAGGAACTCGAGGCTGTTGACCTCCCCTCCGGCGGTTCGCCCCTTCTTTGGCCAAGATTCCCTTGCAGGTCCCTTCTGCAAACTCGTCCTCCTGATTCCACCCAATGTGTCCCCCTTTTTTATGATTTCATCCAATTTTAGGATTTCAACTACTGCGTTCAGGTGTTTGGCTTCCGAATCGTAGTCTGGTCTGGCTTCTTTCCGGAGATCAAGCAGAATTCGATTCCCAGCTGCCCGATGGGCGCCCGCGTGGTGGCCTGATGCCCCGTCGGGCACGCACAGCCTCCTCCACCTGGTCCCCTGTCCGCTTCCTGCGCCACAGTCTCTCGGTGGCTCAGGCCTCAAATGTGAGAGTCCGTGTCAGCTTCTCCTAGGCATTTGTCAAACCATCGAAATTCTATTTCTGGAATTTCTTGAACCTTTTAGCTCTCTTTCCCCTCTCCGAGTGTCGACTTTTGATATATTCTCTCTCAGCTCTTGCGATGGCTTCTTAACAGATCTCTGAATTCTGTCCTTGGCCCTCAAGTCTGCGGCATATGCTGCCCGTGAAACTGCTAAAGTACAGATCAGATCGTGGCATTTCCTCACACCTTTGTGCGATGCCCTAGTGCAGATCCAGTAACATTCCAACTCTGTGACACGTGCTGAAATACCCCCTCTCATCTGGGCCCAGCCCCTGTCTCTGCCCAGCATGGGCCGGGGCCCTCTCCTGCCCACCTTCACCGCATGGTGGCACGGCCCCTCTTTCCCTGCCAAAAAGGCCATCTCTGTTTGCTCCTCTCTCCTGGCAGTGCACCACTTGGTTTCAGGGAGCTTTCTCACCTCTTCCCCTGGGGGAGTCAATAGATCATGACCTGAGCCGAAGTCGGACGCTCAACCGGCTGAGCCACCCAGGCGCCCCTGGGGTAGTTCGCTTTTTGCGCTAAACATAGAGTCTGGTATTAACTTATCATTTTAATTCTCCACACTCAGTGCTGTAGCAGAGGGTCAGGAAGTTAATCAGGTATTACCTCAGAGGGTCGGGAAGGAAGGGAAACTCACAGGCAAGTTTTTCTTGAGTGCCTGGTGCATTGCAAACCAGGCCACCAACCGAAGACGCCAAGGCAATCTCTCTTATCTTTACGAAGCTTACACTTGGATTAGGCGGGATCTATGGATTTCTGCCATGTGACATCACTTCACTAAATGTGTGGTGCTGACAGGAAGGGATGGGTGGCCAGGACGATGTGTCGGGGGGTGACATTTCAGTTTTTCATTTCACTTACTTGCAGTGTTCTGATTTTGTTCCTGGTATGGATGGGTTGGAAAAGTCTTACGGGGATAATTTCCTTGGCCACTTTCCTGTTACTCTCTTCAGAAGCCAAGCTAGAGATGGTGATCTGCCAGATGCTAATAAAGATAATTTGAGCAAAAGTGTATTTTAAGTTAACGGTTTTAATGTAAACCTTTGATGGTTTCTTATTATCCATCTTGTAACCCATTCATGTCTTTCTCCATCCATTCAGTAAGAGCCCACGGAATACCACATTCACTTATGGTGAGAGTGAGCTTGGGCCCTTCCCGGGGCCCTGAGTGCCAAAACCACAATGAATGTGCTGAGACATGTTCAATGGGAGCCATTGTTTTGCTCTGCTCTGCTAAGGGTGCCATTCCACTGGCTTGCTTGTCTGGCTTCCTTTAGAAGGTGGGTCTTGTGAGATCCAAGGAACCATGTATAACAGAGCAAAGCCCCTGCACTAGGAGTGATGAGCTGGGGTCATGTGCATGTTTCAAGTCTCTGAGAAGCCTATGGGTATTAAAACACCATCAAACTGACAACTCACCTGAATCTTACCAAAGCATCTCCAGAGTTTTTTAGTAAATACTCACACAGGAGAGCTTTCAACGTTATGCAAAAAGTCTCTCCAACCATAAAAGTTGTTGAGCGTTAAATACCAGAACAAAGGGGCTGAGTAAAGTCAATAATCCACTCTTCCTTGAACAAAACATAGATAGCATTGTGTCTAGAACTGATGAGGAATGAATGGGGTACTGAACTCAGAGAGCCAGGTACAAAGGCATAAGATCCACACCTTAGGTAAAATACTGATGGTTCATGACAAATCCTCTGTATGCCCAGTCATTTGGAGGTAGAAAAGAAGAGCATTTGCTTGGTCTTTAAGAAATTAAGTTCCTTCCCATTAAAAAATGTCCATTCTTGACAGTTTGGATACTCTAGAAAAATAGAAGGAATAGTAAGCAATTTACCAATCCACATAAACACTTAGAATGTCTTAGGAGTTTTTCCAATGTTTGCTATTATGACACTGAGAAACCAGGTAAAAAACAATTTTCTAATAGGTGTTTAAATGGATTTATGGCTTTATTTATTTTACATGAGCCCACAACAACTTCTTTTCAGATTTGGGGGATGTTCTAAAGGTAATAGGATATTGTGGGTGAGCCTGGTAAAATTCAAGAGACACCGAATCCAGCTCTGTGTAATGACTTGTCCAACTGATTGCTTTCTGATCTCTTTAGGGAAAAATACTTAAAGAGCGGTCACATCGACAACAAAAAATAGGATGGAAATGTAAGACGTAGATCACTTTTTGCTTAGAGCAACCAGTACTGAAATGAAGGCTTTTATGACAATAAACATTCTTGTATGTATATATATACATATTTTTTCTTATTTTTAAGAGAGAGAGCATGAGTGGGGGAGGAGCAGAGAGAGAGGAAGACAGAGGATCCAAAGCGGGCTCACTAATGGCAGTGAGCTGGATGCGGGGCTCGAACCCATGAACTGCGAGACCATGATCTGAGCCGAAGTCACACGCTCAACCTACTGAGCCACCCAGGTTCCCCAAGCATTCTTCTATTTTAGCACCAGGCATACAATAAACATGCTCTTTTGATCTGATTACAAAATAATTCTTAATGTAGAGTGACTCTCTGTGAATGAACATGCCTCTATTGAAGTGATAGTCTCTATCAGTTAACAACTATATGATTAGAACCACATAAAACTGTAGTTGAACCTTCTAGTTAAATCCCTTCAGAGGTACCTGTTCTCAAGGAACTGACATGTCACTGCAGCATGAGCCACCTGCATGAAAGATGTCATCCTCACTGCCCATAGTGGCCCTTACTGCCCCGCATCAGGAGATGCAATAACTCCCAGCTGGTGTCCCGCCTCTTTTACGTGAAGTCTTACAGAACATCTCAAAGATTAATGCAACAAACCCATGTATGAGTGCCCACCATATAGAATTAACAAATATTAACATTTGATTTCAAAGCATTTGTGATATACAGGCACACACATATTTAATTAAGCAAAATGAATTTGAATATAATAGACAAAGCTGAAGTCCGTTTTGATCTTTTTCTCAAACCCATTTCTCCTCTCCCTTTACCTGCTCAAAGCAATTAGTATAGTGGGTGTTAGGCAGCGCCTTCAAAGCCAGTTTTCTCTTTATTTTCTATATTTACATATATTAATACATACAGATGCATATACATGTATATCTGAATAAACGGTCTTGCTTACGTTTTGGAATAGAAACCCCATTTTGTGGTGTCTGCTTTCCTCATTACAACAAATGCCCTAAGGAGGTAGCCCCCGGGGTCTGCTCGTTTCTTTATCCCTGGTGGCTAGCCTCATTTGCGTCCTACGTAAATACTCAACAAATGTGGAACTGAATAATATCTGCCAGTGTATTATAAAATATTATGAAGTGGTATTAGTTGGTGTTTTCACTATGGTGGGTACACACACACACACACACACACACACACACACACACACACCTGTGCATGCACTTGGATCCCCAGAATAGTCCCAATAGCATTTCTCTGGCCATGGAGCTCTTTCTTCTATGGGGGGCTTCTGGGTCTCTTCACTGTGCTCCCCGTTTCACATGCTTATTCATCCTTTCCCTCCCCCATCCTGCTCTAGCCCCCTCTGGCCATCTGAACCCAAGCCCCTGAGACCCTTGGGGCTCTGCCAAGGTGGCAGTGGCTCCAGGAAGCAATTGCAAGACTGCCTCGTATCACGGTTGCCGCCAAAGGCACATGGCAATGACATCCAGCTGATTCTTTCTGAGTGCCAGCCCTTGACCCTGCTATTTTGGGCCCATTTTCTGGAGCTCTAGATGCTCAGAGAAGACAGTGTTCACCCCACCGAAGAGGGAAACCTTCTCTCCCTACTCCCTTCTGTCTACTCCTCAGTTACAGCTGCTTTGTGCAGCGTCGCCTTCCAGCTGAACAGGATGCCCTGCTCCATGCACAGCCTGTTAGCTCTCATCCCTATTCTCAAATGACTACTTACTGCAACACCTGCATCTCTCTCAGGTGGCTCAGGTGCCCCTGCAGGGGACAGGTAGAGCATGTGCTCAGGGCAAGCACAAATGCCAGACTTGATGCCCCTGGAAAGAGCACTCAAAAGGAAGGAAGGAAGGATCACTTGAGGTATGCTTTGTACTCTCCCCCAGTCCCCAGTGGGAGTGACCCCTAGTGCGCACAGTGACAGCTGGCTTGATTCCCTCCCCACTGCCCTACCAATGTCTCCTGGTAGGATCCCAGGAGATCATGTCCCAGATAAATACCTGCACTCAAATTCTTGCCTTAGATTTACCTCCTATAGTTTAGTTAAAATGCTTTATTATCTATTCAGTGGTCAAAAGAAACAAACCATTGACACAAAAATCAGCATGGGGGATCTTAAATACATACTGCTAAGCGAAAGAAGTCAATCTGAGAAGGCTACAAATTATATGATCCCATTTATGTGACATCCTAGAAAAAGCAAGGCTACAGAGACAAATCAGTGGCTGCCATGAATTTGCAAGAGGGTGAGGGTTGACTAGGTGAAGCATAGATTTTTTTTAGGGCAGTGAAACTATTTTGTATGGTACTGTAGTGATGAATAATAATAACACTCATTTGTCAAACATAGAGGACTCCACAGCACAGAGTGAACCTTAATGTATGCAAATTTGGAAAAAAATTCAGTCCAGAGGGTAGGGGATCCCAGAATGAAATGCAGAATGTGACAAAAGAAAATGCCTACTACAAATGTATGGCATAATTTCATTGAAGGGGTGGGGGTGGGGGGAAGAGGCCGACCTAAGTAACTTCGGAAATGACTAGAAACGATAAGCCTATAAAGACAAAAGGAACCGTACAAAAGCACTGTGTTCTAGGTGATGAAGCTGTTTACCATGGAGGGACAGGTTAACCATTCTGAAACCATTATATGTGTCTACTGGAATTGAACAAGTAAATAAATGAGTGGCAGACAGTGGGGACCAAGTCACTTTTGGAATAGAAGTTTACAGACAAGCTTGGGGGAAAGGCTACAACGAACCAAGTGGTACTGAATTAAAGTCAAGGACATCAATATGAACTCATAGTTCGCTTAATACAGATACTGATAGAGAAATAGCAATAAAGGTGTGTGTGTGCACAGGTTAGTTACATCTGTATCCAGTTCCTAGTTATGCTCACTGAGTCTAAAGGCAATGGCACCCAGTATCAACAAGCACACCCAGCTCAGATTTTGTTTTCTAAATACCATTCTCCAATAAAAGGAAGCAGGGCTCATTCAAGAAATGGACGATTCTAGGGATATGGCAGTGAATCTATAGAATGAGCCTGGAGCGTCTTGTAGTGCCAGAAGGCAAGGACATGCTCAACAAACAAAACTACAGGTGTGTGTAAATCAAAAGGACACGGGAGCCAACCGAAAGAGTTCTCAGGGGTCAAAGCTGGGAGCATGTGAGCAACAAATAAAGTTCATAGTACTGGATTATCACCCAAGGTATAAAACAAATGTCCATGAGTCGACACTAACGTAAATAAATGAATGGAATAAATAAATGGAGGATGGGAGACACACACCTCCCAAACAGAAAAATTCCAAATAAATTTATGTAGATACCCCTCCCTCAAGGAGATGGAGCATAATCCCCACCCCAAGTATGGGACTGGAACCCATGAACGATGAGATCATGACCTGAGCTGAAGTCGGACGTTTAACTGACTGAGCCACCCAGGTGCCCCTCTAGAATTGTATTCTAAGAAACTAATTAAGAATATGTGAACACATTTATCTATAAATGCTTATTGTTATATTGCTTACACCGGCAAATAATAAAAACAACCTTTATATCCGTCAATATGAAATGATTTAAGTAAACTGTAGTTCATCCTTTAAAAAGAACATTAGTCAATCATTAAAAATGATTATATAGGGCGGGGATTGGCCAGCTATGTCCTTTGGCCACCTGCCTGTTTTTGTAAATAAAGTTTTATTACGACACAGCCACGCCCATGTCTATGGCTGCCATATTAGTTTGCTAGGGCTGTTATACCACTGACTGGGTGGCTTAAACAACAGAAATGTATGTCTCACTGTTCTGGAGGTTCAAAACCCAGAAGAGAGGATTCAAAATATATTCTTCCGTGAAAAGGATTACGGTAGTATAAATCCAAGAAAGACAAGAATATACATCACAGTATTGATAACGGTGATCCTTGAAGATTGGCACTTTGAGTGCCGATCTTATTCTTATTTTTTTCTTCGTGTGTTTCCTCACGTTTGCATCCTGAATATGTATTATTTTTGTAATTATAAAACCAAACAGTTGTGCCAGCCTAGTGTGTAAAAACTAGACTGTCGTGTCGTCATTGCGAGCGTGGGGTAGAAACGAATTTCCATGCAGTGTTTATTCCAACTTCTAGTGTGGCTCCCTGCACTGCAGGGGCTGGAAATCTGAAGACCACATTTTTTGGCCTCCCCTGGGGTTCTGGATGCAAAACAGATTCCACCAGTAGATGGACCCGCATGCGAAGGAAGCCATCATCTTGCAACTTTGTCCTCTCTCTGCCCTAGCTTTCTAGTTCAGCCCTAGTTTTGAGCTGAGAGGGAGTTGGAGCGGTGGCTCTCTCGCCCTTGGTTGGCAGCTGGAACAGAAAGTTCTTGAAGTCAACCATTTTAGCGGCAACTTTCTGATTCCTGCCTTCCTGATATCATGAAGGTCGCACCCCCTGGCAGGCCAAGTCTGCAGCACTGCTCATTTTTCTAGGAATTATTCCAGGATCTCTAGCCCAGAGGCAGCCTTTCCAGCTATGTTATAATTAGATAAATCTTTCTATGCCTAGAATAGCTGATTTATTGTTTCCCTCACAGAACCACAACTGACATAAGGGTTCAGGAGCAATTTGGGGGCCAGCTTGTGCTAAAGGAGAAAATACATTTTAAGGGAAAAAGATACATTTTATGACAAGTTGAATGAAAAGGATTCAGAGGCGTTGATATTTCCGGTTGCTTGGAATCCATCTGAATTTCAGACTGAAGAGGAGAAATAATTCGAACAACTCTGCCAAACCTAAAACACAGCTCAGGTCCCCAAGTATGAATGTACCATGGTCACAGATCTCCTCACTTTCATGAAGATGTGCAAATATACTATGGCTTTAAAATTTTCCTACAGTGGATCTCCTTCCTCCACGAGCCTTGTCTCAATGGGGATTCGAGGAGTGAGGGGCAGGAATTCAATCTGCCTGTTTGTGGACTTTCAGCCTGATGAACGTTTTCTCATTCTGGTAGCAGCTCAGTCTTTCCAATTCCTCCCCTTTCTCCACAATATCTGGGTGCACAGGGCCGTGCAGCCCAGTTGTGGCCCGGCCCTCTGGCTCCGATTCCGCATGTAAAGTGGCTAGTCTGGCCTGCTGCCTCGACTAAGGACTGCTGAGGACCACCGGGCCCATCTAGGGGTTGGGGCACCGTGCTCTCACCCACTGGTTGAACCTGTCACTCCAGTCGTTGCCCTCTCATCACAAATCCCCCTTCATAGTGGCTTCTCGCTTCTTCCTCGAGGCCCCTATAGGTCTGCTGGTCTTCGAGGGACGCTCGCAGCCCCAGCATTGGCTGTGCAGGATTTCCAGAGCCCTGGCATGTGTACAGCAGGCTGTGGGGCCAGGAGCCTGCGCCAGGCCCAAGAATCCAGTCACACCCTCTGCCAGTGACCCACGCTGCCATGTCGATGTGGAGTCCATGTGAATGTGGGTGTTTCCTGGCCTCCCCAATGGAGCCCAGGCAAATACTCCTCTGCTGTCAGCTTTCCTCTGAACACATCTATGTACCCGTTCTCTTGGCTCCCCATCTATTGGGATGGAAGGTGTGACGTTTTCACCTCTTCTCAGGGAATTTCTCTGCGTCATAATCTACTCCCTTCCAAATAGTCAAATCGAACACCTGCCGGTCAGGCAGGACTTTGCAGAGGAGGGTAACGTGATTAGGAGGAAACACTTAGATGGTTAGAGCGGGTGAGTCAGAAAGGGACAGCTGGAGCCGGAGAGTCCTAGAGGAAGGTTGTAGGAAAGGTGGTTTCGAGTTACCATGCTGGGCAGGGATTTGGCAAACGGCACAGTTCGGCGTAGCATTCAGGGAGCAGGCTTGGAACCCGCCCGTCTCCTGGCTTTGTGACCTTGAGCAAGTTACATAACTTCTCCAGGGCTCAATATTCTTGTTTGTAAGGCGGGGATCATAATGGTACTTACCTCAGTGGTTTGTTGTGTTATAGGAAATAATGCCTATGAATGCACATCAGGCACCGGGCACAGCCTAACACACGGCACGGCCACCATAACCAAGGCTGTCACGAGACTCTCGAATACTACTGCTCTGAGTACAAAGAGGGAAAGCCAGCTGTGAGTACCACCCGAATGCAAGTCGTTACTCATATTATGATGTCAGGCAGGAGAGGCTGGAGAAAGTTGGAGGGTACAGCTTCGTCTCCACTCTGAGGCACGTGTGAAGTCTGAGTGGATATGGACAAGGAACAGGAAGTGGAAAGTGATAGAGCTGGAACCCCGGAAGATCCGAACATGAGTCCAGAGAAACAAGAAGCCGATCAAAGTGACGCTAATGGTAAGTGGGGGGGGGGGGGGGGGGCTGGGGCAGGGGACGGGGGCGGGGAGGTCACCTTAGGGACCCATGTGCTCAAGGAGCAGACAGCAGTATTGAAGCAGAGAAAAGTTGTAGTTTTAAAAAAAAACAACTCTACCAAAAGATACGCGTAATCACATGCTGCTCGGCCTTCTGTTGAATGTGATTTTTCACAGTGATACGTCATTCACAAAACTACATTTGTGGGCTCTAACCATGGCATTGGTCTTCCCTGGAGTACGTGATAAGAATTTTTGTTGTTGTTTCTTCTTTTGCATTTTTACTTATTTACTTTTTTGTTCAGAAAGTCCATTATTACAGGGCCTGTCCAGCCACGTGACTCCCCTGGTCCCAGAATTCTTGGACACAGCACACATCCAGGAGAAGGCCTCGGCTTCGGAGGCCGACAACATACAACACATGCCTGCAAAGCAATCCAAAGGTCCACAGCTCAAGGTCATATTCCCACCGGCACAGGGCGGTAACATCTTCAATTTCTCAGCAATGACCATGCAACCCAAGCAGGCTGGCACTCCCAGTTTTTCAGCAAAAATCATCCCTCGCGAGCAGGGCAGTATCCCCAATTCTTTAGCAAAAATGATCCTGCCCAGGCAGGCTGATACCCCCAATTCTCCAGAAAAAATTATCCCGCTCAAGCAAGCTGGCATCTCCAATCCCTTAGCAAAACCCATTCCACCCAAACAGGCTAACATCCCAAGTTTCTCAGCAAAATCCATCTCACCCAAGCAGGTGGACACCCCCAGGTTTTCAGCAAAAATCATCCAACCCAAGCATGGTAGTATCCCCAATTCTTCAGCAAAAATGATCCTGCCCAAGCATGGCAATGCCCTCAATTTCCCAACCAAAATCACCCCACCCAAACAGGCTGATACCCCCAAGTCCCCAGCAAAAACCATCCCACCCAAGGAGACTGACACCCCAAATTTTTCAGGAAAAATCATTCTACCCAAGGACAGTGATACCCCCAATCCCTCAGAAGAAAGGATCCCACCCAAGCAGGCTGATACCCCCAAGTCCCCAGCAAAAACCATCCCACCCAAGCAGACTGACACCCCAAATTTTTCAGGAAAAATCATTCTACCCAAGGACAGTGATACCCCCAATCCCTCAGAAGAAAGGATCCCACCCAAGCAGGCTGATAGCTCCAATTCTTCGGAAAAAATTATTGCACCCAAGCACGGTGACACCCCCAGTTCCTCAGAAAAAACCACCCTGCTGCAGGAGGATGGAATGTCTACTTCCTTAGAAAAAAACATCCCACCCAAGCAGGATAACATCCCCATGTCCCCGGCCAAAACCATCCTGCCTAAGCAGGGCAAGAGTCTCAAGTTCTTAGCAAAATCCATTCTGCCCACACAGGCCAACACCCCTAAGTTCTCGGCAAAACCTTTCCTGTCTAAACAGATCAACAGCCCCAAGCTATTAGTGAAATCTACCCTGTCCAAACACATCCCCACCCCCAAGTCCTCAGAAGAAAACATCCTGCCCAGAGAGGGTGACACCAAGTGCTCAGAAGATAGCATCCAGCCCAGAGAGGGTGACACCAATTGCTCAGAAGACAGCATCCAGCCTAAGGAAGGTGCTATCCCCAAGTCCTCAAAAGAAGCCATCCTGCCCATAGAAGGAGACGTCCTGAAGGCATCAGGGTCAATGGAGCTTCTGGAGGTGGACTTGGTGAAGATGATCCTAAGCAAGGAGGACTTCGAGTTGGCGCTCAAGGAGGCTGGGGAGAGGCTGGTGGCCGTGGACTTCTCAGCCACGTGGTGTGGGCCTTGCAGGACCATCAAGCCCCTTTTCCATTCCTTGTCTGTCAAGTACGAGGACGTGGTGTTCCTGGAAGTGGATGCTGATGAGTGTGATGAGCTGGTGAAGGACCTTGAGATCATGTGCATCCCAACCTTTCAGTTTTATAAGAAAGAAGAAAAGGTGGGCGAATTTTGCGGCGCCGTTACAGAAAAACTCGAAGCGATCATTGCAGAGTTAAAGTAATTGTGGATTCTGAAAGCATTGTAGACAGTCGGCTCGTGATAGTTTGTGATTGCTTTTTTATTTACCAAAAAAGGTGAGGCATAACAAAAGGGTATGTCTGAATGGCCCCCTGCTCATAAATTATTAAGTATTAACTCCACCTTTTCGAAAAGTGGTAAAGCACTGAAGCCTACTGTGACCATGTTTTCATTGGTAGGAAAGGGTGATAGTCAAATTTCCTTTGGTGGAGATTGGGAGTCCACCTGTCTCGTATTTTTGTATTGTGATTTGTTTGGGAACTCACCCTTGGAAATCCAGCTCATTTGGTGTTTGTGGCAACAGTGGAAATTTAGACAATTCTTTGGTACAAGTACATGATTGAAAGATGAGTGGAGACTTCTTTTCTCATGCTCACATATCTTTTGGGGTTTCTGATAGGATACTTTGGGAAATACAGAATTTGAAAGATCCACAGATCATACCTAACCTCCTCTGGGTGCAGGGAGTGCTCTGGATGACTCTGGAAATCCCATGGCTTCACCCACCCCGCGTGGGATTCGTGGCTGGCACAGCCAAGCTCAAAGCCAGCTTCCCAGATCTCAAGTGCAGGCCTTTTTCTACTAATCATGCCCACAAAAACCTCGACAGAGCCCAAAGCTTCTGGTTTCTCAGACCGAGCGCTTTATTACTCAGGTCAAAGTCAGGGTGATCCTCAGTGCCATTATGACATCAGCTCCCCGGTGGCAGATTTCTCACTTTGTCTCCTGGTAACTGGGTTTCTAAAACCTGCTCCCAGATGTCTCAGAGCCCAAAGGCCCAGGTCTGGGTCACAGATGGTGGCTTGGTCCAGAGTTTTGTGTTTACAAAAGAAAAATGTGTATGGGATACATACACCTATACTAGCAAATATTTAATGTATACGATTTGATGAGTTTGGACATATGCATGGACTTATGATATTACCACAATCAAGATAATAAACATACCCATCGCGTCCAGAGGTTTCCCTGTATGTCGTCTTTTTTTTGTGGTGGTGGTGATGGTGAGAGCACATAATATGAGGTCTAACCTCTTAACAAATTAAAAAAAAATTTTTTTTAATATTTATTTATTTTTGAGACAGAGCATGAACGGGGGAGGGTCAGAGAGAGAGGGAGACACAGAATCCGAAGCAGGCTCCAGGCTCTGAGCTGTCAGCACAGAGCCAGACGCGGGGCTCGAACCCACGAACCGTGAGATCATGACCTGAGCTGAAGTCTGACGCTTAACCGACTGAGCCACCGAGGCGCCCCAGTAGCCTCTTAACATATTTTTAAATGCACGATACTGTGTTGTTAACTGTAGGCACGATGTTGTACAGAAAATCTCTAGAACTTATCCATCCTGTATAACCAAAACTTCTACCCACCAAGGAACAACTCCTCTTTTTTCCCCTTATTCCTCATCGGCCACCATCCTATCCTGTCTTCTGCGGGTCCAAAGTGTTTTAAAGAATTTGAACTAGTTGTCAACATTTCAAAAACCAGAATTCCCTTTAAAATCTTGAATTCTAGCTTTTCCTGAAAAATTGTAAAACCTGGCAATCTGGGTTTGCATCACCTCAAGAAACCAACCTACTCTTAGAGGCTGAGTGGCATTACCTCCCCTAGGTGGGGCATGCATTCTCCAGTCCTCTGGCCAGGAACCTGGCTGGCTTCCTTTACGCAGTTGTGGTGGCAATCCCTATCTTAAGTTGACTGTAGGAGGGGGCTGCCCCAGTCACTCCCCCTTAGTATCTCAATCTAGTAGACTCCTCTGAGCCCTGAAAAACAAATTCCTAACAATAGAAACAAAATGCCATGCATACCTGGCCTTTTTTCCAAAAACATTTGGGATGACCTACAAAAAGCTTTAATGATAAAGCGAACAAATTAGTAAGGAAATTAAAACCAGGAAGATGGGTAAGATGTCATCTGAAGGCTCATTCTGTTTGAGTGGGAAATTTTGTCCTGAGCTTCTTAGCCGCGTGGAGGGGTGAGGAAAGGGAAACTCAGGGATAGCCAGATGTCAGCACCCCGAAGGAGAAAACATCGGAACTTGAAAAAGGAGTCAAAGATTTCCCATAATGAAATTCTTGCATGAACACTTTCATCTGGGAACCTCCGGATGACGTTCTCGACAACATTTTGTATCATAAATTCGGAAACAATTCTCATATAGTTATTTCTGGTACTGATCTCTCCTAAAAGCCAAAGCTATGATCATAGGCCACTTTCCAATGAGAGGATTTGGGATTCAGGGTGTACAAGTATGCAGCTTTTGATTTTCATATAAATGGACTTCTGCTAATATTCCATGTATCTGTTCTTTTCCTCTGGTAGAGAGACCTTCCTCTGACTTATTTCTCTCAGATGTGTTCTGTTTTCCATATATAACTTTATCTGCTAAGACATTTGTGAATTAACCCAATCCCTCTGCTACCAGAGCCCCATTTGCACAACTTAGCCCCACAGCCCTTTAGACCGTGTAGTTTGGAGGACCAAGGACTCCCAAATCTAACATTAGTGAGTTACGCCAATAGCTATTTCTGGGACTGTAGTATTGAATTTTTTTTTTTTTAATCCTAGGTCTCTGTTTAAAAAAAAAAAACTTTTTTTTAAAGTTTTC
This sequence comes from Panthera tigris, assembly GCF_018350195.1. Classification (NCBI taxonomy): domain Eukaryota; kingdom Metazoa; phylum Chordata; class Mammalia; order Carnivora; family Felidae; genus Panthera; species Panthera tigris. Next base: position 34,615,094 of record NC_056671.1, on the reverse strand, counting down.
TTTATTTAAGTAGTCTGTACACCCAACATGGGGCTCAAGGTCACGACCCCAAGGTCAAGAGTCTCATACTCTACCGACTGAGCCAGCCAGGCTCCCTTATCCTGCGTCTTTCTATATATTTAGGTTACTACGTGATGGCATGGACAATGACCTAAAGAAAACCCTTGAAAATAATCGTGGTAGATTTTTCAGGTGGTTTTATACTATTCCTGATATAAATCAAGGGTGGAAGACAAAGCACAACTCTGAGGGGCCAACACAATGCGGAGCAAGTGTGAGGCTCTCGGACAATCTAATTTGATCCAGGAACAAAATCTAAACTACCAGAGAATCGATTCACGTCCTTCAAACTACCCACCCTAAGCACCATTTCTCTGGATTGTTTGGATAAGAGTTAAACAGTAACCAGGTCAAAGTCATGTTCTCTGGCACAAAGCTTGAGTATGGACATTCTGTTTTGCTAATTAAGAGTCATGCGCTTTAAAAAAATGAGCCAAGCAATTGTTACAACCTCTAATACTGAGCATGCAGGAGATATAAGAAGCATTACTAATGAGAAAGAAGATTCTAGATAATCATATTGGCTGCGAATGATGATAATCTAACTAGAGCCCTAACAAGATTCAGTGGAAAACCTGTTTGGTTTGGTAAGAAAATTCAACAAAGTGGCAGTATTCAGGGTAATCTTCAAAAAAAAAAAAAAAAAGCTTCCTTTTGATTCAATAATAAGCGATTGGGTATCATTATGGAAAAAGGTCTCCTTTACAACAGTGACAGAAAATAAAGTATCTGGCAATAGTCCTAACAAGAACAGTAAAGATTATTAAGACTAACTCTAGGGTGCCTGGGTGGCTCAGTCCATTAAGTGCCTGACTTCAGCTCAGGTCATGATCTCCCAGTTCGTGGGTTCCAACCCTGCGTGGGGCTCTGTGCTGACAGCTCAGAAGCCTGGAGCCTGCTTCGGATTCTGTGTCTCCCTCTCTCTCTCTGCCCCTCCCCTGCTCATGCTCTGTCTCTCTCTCTCTCTCTCTCTCTCTCAAAAATAAATAAACATTAAAACATTTCTTAAACAAAATCTGGGAGAACTGAAATAAGAGGGAGTAAGCATGCGGCTCAAGGACAAGGATACTCAGGCAGCGTCTTCAAATGCAGAACTTAACCTGAGGCTTTGTGTTCTAGTTGAGCATCCTGGGCCTTCCCAGCTTTATGTTACAGTCTTAGAGATGAAATCTTGAGAATTTCTTCTGTTTGGAGATCAAGTGCCTAAGTGGTTGAGGAAGTCGTGGGGGATATTTTCATTTTATGCTGGCGAGTGACAGAGACCCAACTCAAACCTGCTCCAGGAAAAATGGAGAGTGTATTGGATTTTGAAACTGGAAATTCTAAGGGGGACAAACTACTTCCGGGGTATGTGGAGGTTCAAACAACATCATCAGGACTCTGGTGTTTTCCACCTCTCAATTCTGCTGCTCATTTGGGTTTTATCATTGATTGCTTCCATGGCTCATAATCACAGATGAACAGTGAGTCTGTTTCCTCATGACTCCAAATAAATGTCCCTGGAAAGACTCTCTCTGATTGGCTGGGTCATGTGAGAATCCCTGAACCATTCTGTGTATTTGGCGGGGATGGGGTACTCTGACTGATCAGGCCTGGGTCGCTCTGTACCCCTGGAACAGGGACAGTGCCATGAAACCACAAGGGCTAAGCCGGTTACATGGCAAGTGGGAGGAAGGAAGATTTGCTGTCCAGACAAGCATATCCACATCATGGGGTCACATTTGGTGCCACTGCAACTAGACCGGGAGCTACCCTAAAAACGCAGTTAGAATCACCCTTATCCCAACTTAGGAATTCCTATGAAAAACTCAACCCAATGAGAAAAGGCGTATCAAATGCACATATCAAATTCCTTTTAAACATGCCTTCTCACTTCATTTTAATCCAATCTGATTTCCTTAAGAACTAAACACCACTCTGTGAACTAAGTAATAACTTGGTGGCTTGCTCAAATGACAAACGATAACATGTGAGTTTCGCCCAAGATGTCATATGGAATATGAATCAAAAGAGAATACAAAACACTTGCGAAGCAGATGCTCGGAAAGATGCAAAGAAGACAGTGTTGGGGTCTGTTTTTCTAAGTGAAGCTTTTGGACTTTATTTTTCTCTAAGTGTGAGCAATTCGATTTAACGGTGGAGGGTCTACATAAAATACTCCTTGGGTGCTCAACACTTGGGTACCTTTTTGAGGCAGAAATGTTTATTTCAAATAAATCACATTCAATAAATATTTACAACTTTTTTCCTACTGTTGCCTAGAGAATTCTCTTGTGATTTTTGGCAGATTTTGAAGTTTCCCAGCTCGTATAAGAGAACCACGGAATGGCACAGTCAATGGAGATAAAAGTTAACTGAAAAAAATAAACCAAAAGGTACAGGAGGAATCTTCAGATTTTCGAAGAATAGTTGGCACTTTAGCCAGGAGATCCTTTAACACCCACAGTGAAAATAGTTGCCCGGAGCAACAATGACCATGGTTGGGATCAAGATAGCAGGGAGCGAGAGAAAGCCCCTATAGCTTCAAGGTTTGGGAAAGGAAGGATTTGCAAATTCCAGGATGGAAAAAAGATGACTTACTTGAAAACGAAAAGGCTGATATTTGACAGTGATAAACACGACGACGTTAAGGTTGGTAAAGACAGGCAGTGTCCGAAATGAACAAACGTGAATTGCGAGCACTGGAAGAAAACGGGATTGTTCTATCACACATCGGTTAGAAGTGTCTTACTTTTACACATGCAAGTTGAGAGTCATCTTCTCTTAGGCTGAGATGGTGATTTCAAGGAAGAGGGAGATCTGGCTTGGGGAAGAACGGAGAAGGGCACAGAGCGGTTCTGCAGGTCTTTGTTGCTGTTTTCCCTAAATGCCCCGATGGGTCGCTGGCCTCTGGAGAGCCACTGCACTAGTGGGGCTTGAGGAAGATGGAAAGAAGGACTGCTTCTCTCTCCTGTGCCCCAGGAAGGCCACAATGCCTTGGTGTTTGAAAGGCAAAGCTAAATGCAAGCGTAATGACTCAGAGATCAATATCTTTCACCGACTTTAGGAAGATACAGAAGGAAGTCACCAGTTAGCTAATGATTCTTAGTTTAGAAATGGCAGATGAGGTTAGCTGCCTCCCTGGGAAGGCTTTAAAGAAGATTTTCCTTAAATCAGATTTCTTAATCTCCCTATGTTCATTTTCCTAATAAATGTGATCTCTTTCTGTGAGCCCCAAAGTACTCCTACGATAAAGATGCTTACTTTCAACTAATCTCTGTTTTGGCATCTGAGGTTTTTAAAAAAGTATTTATAAATCCAAATTATAATTCTACTCCATTCGGGATCGCAAGTTTCAGATGTATACATATCCATAGAAAAATGCTAAAATAAAGTTGGTAGTTGTATAGGTTGGATACCAGCTGCCATCATTCATACTCCACAGGCCCCATCTGTGTACTGATTTTTTTTCATATGTTCTTAAAAAACACACACACACACACACCCGAGATTTATCATGTGAGGTTCAGATACTATGCATGTTTACCACTGGTGTTCATGTTGAAGGCAGAAAGATAGGTATACATGTCAGTAATGAGCTCTACTCATAGCCAATGGGTAAACTGTTCTGAATGCAGGGAATATTCAGAGCCCATAGGCTGTCCTCTGGGAAGCCTACTTAGAGGTGTTCATGAAATGGAAAACTCCTGTGTTTGTAATTAAAATCAATAAATTGATTTTTAATTCTTAGGATTCTTCTGTTCTTTATTGATTTGCTTAAATACACGCTCTTGATAACTCTAGTTTATCCCCTGGGATGGAGATTCAATGCCTTTTCAATAATTCAAGTGAAACATGTCCAAATGTCTCCTCTCCAGGAGGGATAGGACTTGAGCTGACCAGCAAGCGAATAGGGAGTTCCTGAAGGTCAAGGGCTGAGAGTAGAGGTCTCTCTCGTCTCAGGCAGCAGAGACGCCTATACAGCTGAAAATGAAGCACTAACAATGAGACCCAAGAAACCAGGAGGGGACTATAGAAGTTGCCCAAACCATAGGGGTGATCGTGGGTATAAAAGTCAAAATGTGGTTACTGGGCATCGAGACAAGATTGGCTCAGGTGAGATGACATGTGGAGGGTGTGTGGAGTGGAGGAGGCCATCACCTGGGACAACCACTGGTGAATGGGGCAGACATGCAGAGTTGGGTCACCTCGACTTCAAGAGACATGGTCAGAATGTACAAGATCTTAGCATTTGAGTGCCACCCTAGCAATACACTTACTATGTCTTTTCTAAGTAGATCATTGGGCTGCACCAGAAATTTAAAATCATATTGTTTAAGAAATTTTTAGAAACTGTAACCAGATTATGTTTACCAATCTCACTGTAAATTAGGTAATAGAATGCATGTCCCAAAAGGTCTATTTGAAATACAAGATATTTAATCCCATAATGGAGTTCGTTATCCCTTGATAAAAGACAGAACAAAGTTTACTAATGTATGGGGGGAAAATTGGCAATTTTGGGTCCTTGACCAGTGGGGTAAGAAACATCGCACCGGGAAAGTCTAGGAATGAACCTATTAAACTGCCCCCATTCCCCAGGTCATAAGGGTAAATCAGGGCAATATTGCATCACAGAGATTCATGCCTGTGTTAAAGCCTGAAAGGATACAGGGTAGTGGTCTCTCCTATCACATCTTCATTTGAAGAGCCAGTCTGGCACCTGCAGAAAATGGATGGTAGAACACTACAAGCTAAACCAAGCTGTAGTTCCATTGAGGCTGCCGGACAGAAGCAGTATTGATGCTAAAGCAGATTAATAAGGCTTCGGGTACATATTATATGGCCAGTGATTTGGCAAATATGTTCTTTTCCATTCTGGGGAAAAAAAAAACAACAACAACCCAACAGTAACCTGCATTCAGGTGGAATAGGCAGCAACATTCACTGACTGTTCTGTTCCAGGGTGTTTTGAAGTTTTCCATCCTCCGTTATAACACCATATGAAGAAATAGGAAGTGCCTGGACATCCTGTATGACAGTGATCCATGACATTGATGACGTGTGATGGAGCAGGACAGCAGGAAAAGCTAGTGTCCTGAAGGCCTTGACAGGATGCTGGAAATTCAGGGACCGGTCATTCAGGAAAGTTCTCAGGGGTCCAGTGATCAGATGGGCGCTGAGATACGTTCTCCGGATTAGAAGATAAATTCTTGTTTTTGCATCCCCTACCACGAGGCAGAAGCACAGTGCCTGGTATGTTTGTCTGGCTTCTGGATGCAACGCACTCCACATCGAGAACACTGCTCTGGCTCAGATGACACAGGAGAAAGGCCTCCAGCTCTGAGTGGGGCCCCAAGCCTTGCCACGTGGCCCATAGGATCCAGCAGAGTCTATGGTGTTGGAGGTGTCAGTGGTGGGAGAAGAGGCAGTCACACAGCTGATGGCAAGCCCTGGTGTTCTGGGGCGCGATCATATCACCTGCAGCAGATATGCCAACACTTTTTGAAAAGCAGGTCCCAGTGTGTCACTGGGACACCCAGTGACTATACACCTGGGACTGCCCCTTAGGAGCTGTCATAAAGATTTCTGTCAGATCCACCACGTTGTAAAGTTGGACGGGCCCTGAAGCAGTTCATTACGAGAGATGGGCGTGATACGCTGGGACTGAGCCCAAGCAGGAAGAAGAGTACCATTAGATTGTCTGAACAGGGAGCCCAAACTCCACGCCACTCGTGGTAGATGCCCCAGCGCCCCACCACCAGCTCACATCCATGGCCATGCGGAGGTTCTGTACAACCAGCTCAAGAAGAGGAAAGAGCTCAAACTTGGTTTACACATCATTGGTTAGCTCGGTATATGGGTGCAAGGTGAAAATAGACAGGTGGTTGTATTACAGCCACACTTCAGAGAAGATAATTAAAAAAAAAAAAACACAGTGGAGATGAGAATCCTAGGGTGTACTTCTCTTGCTTTTGTCCTGTAGCCTCCCCTCTGCAAGGCTGTGGGGTCAGCAAGGACAGATTAGAAAAACTGCAGGGAAAGGAGATGAAGGGATCTAGCAGTGGGGTCCAAGGTTGGTCTAAAACCGTTGCCAAGAAGTCCAGGTGCATCTACCCATCCTAAGTCTTAACTTGATTTGAAAAGGTTTGGGAGCAGGGGCTATCAATCAGAGAATTAAAAATATGCTTGTTTTGAAGTAATCTTTGAAACACATAGCTTTGGGGGGGGGGAAACAAAGCAAAAGGGAAGGGAATTTTTCAACATCTAAAACTATACATAGAATTACCTTTGATCTAAAAATTTCATTTGAGTTTTTAGGTCAAATTCCAGACCTCCAACAATATGAAAAGACATATACATAAGGTTGTTCACTGAAGCCTTGGTTGCTTATCACAAAATATTGGAAACAGCCTAGCTACTCATACAAAGGAGAGCAGTTGATAGTATCTGCCCTGTGGAGTACTATGCAGCCGTAAAAAAGAGTAAGGAAGCTCTCTATGAACTGATAAGGAGTGATTTCCAGGATATACTATGTGAAAAAAGTGAAGTATGAAAAAGAATATAATATTTAGCCCTTCAAGTAAAAGTGAGGGTTATATTAGAAAATACACATGTATCTGCTCCTTATGCCAAAGGACAAAAAAAAAAGAATATTTTTTGACTCTAAGAACCATATCCATGCTTCACATACCCCAAAATTAGTAATTGAAGCAAACAGGAGAGGCAAAATGGAATACAAACAGTAAAAATGAATTTAAGTGTATTATAAGTGAATAATACAATCATAGTGAATAATAGAACCATAGTGAAGGAAGTGAGAAAGAAAAACACTTACGTAAGTAACCTTGGAAATATGTATGCTGACTGTATACTATAAAGTATACTTTTACTGTAAAGTAAAAGACAATATGAACTGTACAGAAATATCCTGCCCTAGTCAGTAAATCTGTTTTTCACAGAGGTATGCGTTAGCGATTCTGAGATTCCTCTACGTGCATTCGAGGATTGAGCAAGTAAGTACATTTATTGTGGGTAATGAGAGTTAGGTCTCCTACTATCTTACATGAAAGAAGTTGCAAATAAGGAGGAAGGAGTCTAGAACGAACTCTGGGATGTTAGATTGGGATGGAAGGCATCGGTATGATCATCATTTTTGATGTAGATAGACAGATAGGTGATAGATAGATAGATAGATACATAGATAGATACATAGATGATAGATAGAAACTATATGGATTTCCTAGCTTTGTCCCTGAAAGGACCTGAAGGCAATGACATTCCAGTAGCATGAGCACATCTAGGGGCCAATCTTGGTTTCTAACCAAGGTCCCAAGATCAGGACCTTCAGGGATTTAGCAGGGAAAATATATGATGATCCTGAAGGAGCCCCCACTGGCCAAATGTGGGACAAGGTGATCAGCAATATAAATGATGATAATAGTGGGTTATAATAAAATAAATTTCCATGGGTCCATACTTAGATAAATAAGTGGATGAATAAGTAAAGAAATGACGGGAAAGGGACAGTTGTTCCTTCCAGTAGATTCCAGTGAGCAAATGTGGAAGGAATGATGGAAACAGATAGTCGCTGGTTCCAGGCAAGACTCATATGGATACTAAAATATGTGAGTGAAAGTTTGATTAGAAACTGCGTCTGCAGTGTCTCAAAGTGTCTTGTTACAAGATACTTATCACAAAGGGAAAAATAGCAACTTTCCAGTGAGGACCCTGGCAGGCGCCGCCTTAACCACACGAACAAAGTTGTGAAAACCAGGAATAAACTGGCATTATGGACATCTGACTGAATGCACTGAGAAGGGCCGGCTATCACTACTGCAGTATCCTTGCTAAAAATGCAGAACCTCAACCCAATCAGGAAACAAAATCAGACAAACCCCAAATGTGGGGCATTGGAAAATAATTGGCCAATACCCTTCAAAAATATCAAGGTTATGCAAGTCAAAAAAGACTGAGGAATTGTCCCAGATTGGAGGAGATGAGGGAGAGATCACAACTAAACGCAAGATGGGGACCTGAATTGTACCCTGGACAAGTCAGAAGACATTAATGGGAAAACTGGAGAAATTCCAAGAAGGTCTATGGGCTAGTCAACAATATCGAAGCAATATTGTTTTCCTGTTTTTGGTAATTGTTCTAGGGTTATGTAAGATATTAATGTTAGGGGGAGCTGAGGGAGGGCAAGGTTTAAGTGGAACTTGATGAACTCTTTTTGCGGCTTTTCTATAAGGCTAAAATTATTTCCAAGGAAAAATGAGAAAACAGTAAATGTATAGTGAGTACCTTCTGTATCCCAGGCCCTGTTCCAGATGATGGAGATACAGCAGTGAACAAACTGAGGTCTCTGCTCACAGAGGCTACATTAAATTCTAGACCTCATGTTAATCACTGACCATTTGTAATAGAGACAACAAGAATACAATCTTTACAGACAGAATTATTCTGACTCAAGGTTTACATAATTTATGGCGACACTCCGCTTCCATCTCAATGGTTTCATAAAAGCCAACGTACAATCAAGGACCGAGCATTGTTTACCACAATGCCAATCAATTTTGGAATTTATATGCCGCTTTCTAAAATTGCATGGGGATTAAGTCTTCTTGGTGAGCATAGTCTAATTTCAGTGTAATGTATTTCTTCTGAAACTGAACCATGCTGGTAAGATTGATGTGTGATAAACCACATATTATCTGGATTGCACTTTAGGTGTAACTATAGAAATGTAAAGAACAATTCATACACATTAAATCCATGGCTCGCAACTGAATTTCGATTTCATTTCCATTCTTCAGCTTTGTAATTCTTCCAAATCTGTGATTCTATTGATTTTCCAACCAGATTAAAAATAGGAGGAATCATATATCCCAGGTGCTTTGTGCTTGGATTTATTTGTTTGAGTTGTGTCAAATCACCCTCTGTGGGTGAGGAAACTGGGCCAGAGGCAGCCTGGTGGGTCGGTTCTGATGCTGACTCTTGTCCCTGACCACAGAGTGCAATTGCAGGGGTATTGAAGAAACCCTGTAAGGTGAAACTGGCCAGAAATGAGGATGGGTGCTGTAAGTCTGGAGTCAGAGCTCTGATGTTTAGGTGATTTATTCTTTGCCCGCGTGTGCCAGCACTGGTGGATCAGTCATATAAAGGGAGCAGAGAGGAGATAAACAGAATGTGAAAAAAAAAAAAAAAAAAAAAAAGCAACGTCTGTGTTTTTCCAAGGGTCCGAGCATTTTTATCACATCTGTAAGGAAGTAAAATCTTGTGAACCACTGAAGCTATGGTAAATTTCTCAGAGCCTTTTAATTCTAACCAGAATGTCCAATCTGAGGAAGCAGCTCAATGAATGTCTTCCACAAGTTTCCATGGCCATGTAATTGTATCTAAATAAAATCAAATCTACGTACTTGGCTTCAACTTCTTTCAAACATGCTACAAATTGGCAATGGCTACTAAGTAAAGTACAAGGAACATTGCACTAAGGGCAGTACCTAGAATGCCTACAGTGTAGAACACTTCCCCTATTACATCGCGCTGTCTACTTGACTTACACATTTCATGGCACAAACTGTCCAAATGAATGAATCAGTGGAGTCCAGGCACACCTCTGGACTGACCTGTTTAGTCCATGCCTGCCAGCCTTTCTCCACCTCACGGGAGCAATGGTTGCGGAGAGTGAATTTATACTGAACTTTTCAGTTTCCTGACTGGCAGCTGGTTAGGTCTCAGGTTGGGTATCTATTTCATCACTGGGTCCCCATCCTCCATTGGGCCCATTGGCTTAAATCACGGATTTTACTTAATCTCTGCAATAAAAATAAGCGATCCCCAAATAGACTAATATTTCTATTTTTAATGTAATGAATAAGAGCTTACTTACTATGCCGATAGCATATAATCCAGACTGATGTGACAGCACCAGCATCAAAGCTCAATGAGAAAAGCCTAAAGGGAATTTTTTTGAAAGTGAGTGTTTGTCAAAGTATGCCACTGAGTTTCCAGTGGAACAATTCAATGTCTTGATTTTTATTTTCTTCATATGAATGTATGGTCTGAGGTATCCCAAGCTATATAATTTCTTAAAAAGGAGTCAAAAATGGACATTCATGCCTACCTATGAATGAGCAATTATGAAGTAAATAACAATAATGGTAACATTTATTGAGCCCTTACACGTGCCAGGTATTGTGTACAGGTATATACAAGTATTGTCTCATTTAATTTTCACAACAGTCTTGTGAGGTAAATGGTTTTATTATCCCCATATAAATGACAGAGTCAGAAACTGAACCCAGCTTTGAGTAAGCCTGAGTTCTCATCCCCAAGCTATTGTTTAAAATGGCCAGGATAGGGTCTCCTGTTTGGCTCAGTTGGTTAAGAGTCAGACTCTTTAATTTTTTTTAATGTTTACTTTATTTTTGAGAGAGAGAGAGAGAGAACGAGCAGGGAGAGAGAGGGAGACACAGAATCTGAAACAGGCTCCAGGTTCTGAGCTTTCAGCACAGAGCCCGATGCGGGGCTCGAACCCACAAACTGTGAAATCATGACCTGAGCCAAAGTCAGACGCATAACTGACTGAGCCACCCAGGCGCCCCTATACGACAGACTCTTGATTTCAGTTCAGGTCATGATCTTGTGGTTGGTGAGTTCCAGCCCATGTCTGGCTCCACACTGACAGTGCAGAGCCTCCTTGGGATTCTCTCTCTCTCTTCCCCTCTCCGTCTGTCCCTCCCTCCCATCTCAAAAACCAAAGCAAACCCAACCCTACAAATTAAAACAAAACAAAACAAAACAAAACACAAACAGCCCGAGAGAAGCTACTGAAATGCAAGGAGATAGTAATAATACTGTTACAGAGTGAAATGAACAACCTATTTGTGCTAAACAAAACAAATGTTTTTAGCCTTTCATTTTATTGTGGTAAAAGTTATCTGACATAGAATTTACCAGGTTAACCATTTTTAAGTTTACGGTTCAGCAGCATTAAGCGCATTCACACTATCTTGCTGCCATTACCACCATCCATCCACAACTGAACAGAAACTCTGTAACCATGAAAATCTAACTCCCCATTCCCATTCCCCGCCCCCCTGTTCCCCAGAAACCACCATTCTACTTCCTGTCTTATTTCACTTAGCTTAATTAATTCACTTCCTGGCTTATTTCACTTAGCATAATGTCTTTCAAGTTTCATTCCTATAGGAGCATGTGTCAGAATTTCCTTTTTAAGGCTGAATAATGTGGTCTTGTATGTATCTAGCATGTTTTGCTTAACCACGCATCTGTTGATGGACGTCACGGCTGCTTTCAGCTTTTGGCTATGGTGAATAATGCTGCCAGGAACATCAAATTTTTTTGTTCTTAGAGGTAAACAACAACAACAAAACACCACCACTACCACCCACAACAACAACAAACTGCAAAACCCCCTCCAGAGAAAATAAAGTGCTCTAGTAGAAAATCTCAGAAAGGTGAGTGAGTGTGAGTGTGTGTGTATGAGTGCGGGCCTGTGTGTTTATATGTATCTGGGTATAAAAAATGGCACGATCTTGAAATGGCCAGATATCTGCAACGCATTTCCCAACTCTCAAGGATTTAATGACTTCCGACAATTCTTCCAGAATCCCTTTCAATTCCTTCTCTTAAAGCCCATCACACATTGGATTATGCTTAAGTCCATTTAGACCATCAACTTTTTCAGGACTGAAAGTAAGTATTAGTCTTCTTTGTGTCTGCCCTCCCCTATACCACAGGACTTGGCCCAAAACAAGTCGTCAACCAACAACGGGAATAAAGGAAAACAAAAAAAGAACCCTCATTATTTTCAGAATACCCTAGGAAATTATTTCTTGTTTATAAAGTTTCTCATTAAGAAGATAACATTTGGTTGTGGGTTTCAATGTCCAATAATGTACATATATATGGCTTATATTTCAAAGGAGATATCAAATTTTGTGAACAATCATGTCACAATCGTTAAATGCCAAGCACTATGCTAAGCACTTTATACACGTTGTACCTTCTAGTATGTACAGCCAATATCGAATAATGGGATGTATTGTTGCCATGTGATAGATAAGGCCATAGTATTTAATTGTATGACAGGGATGGAGTCTGAATTCCAGTCTGTCTGATGTCCAAATCTATGTTTTTCACCCCACATCTACTCTAGGTTTTGTTAAGGCTATACAAAGAAGCCTGTGTGTTCAGAGACTATGAGAAGTCAGGCAAGGTGTCAGATGTGGATTTTATGTTCATAGGCATCTTTTAATTTCTTCTTGCTGGGTTGCCTTCCAGAATAACTGTATTCATGGGAGAAAACACATTAAAAGCCACACTAGCGCCTGGTGACAATGGGGGAGACAGACATCCTCACTCTGTTCCTGATGGAGGTGTGAGTTGTTACAACCTTTTGGATAAAAGTATGCAATATATATTGAAATAGAAAATATCTTTGATCCAGTGATCCCAGAACTGGAAATCTCCCTGTGGAAATAAAAGCATTCTATGATAAAGATACACATACAAGGATGCTTATGGCAGTGCTGTTGGTTGTGAGAAAAGCCTAGATCAATTTACATATTTACCAATAAGGGAGCAAAGAGTTCTACAGTAGGGTAATCTATTCTATGGATTTAGCCGTTAAAAGACTGAGTTAGAGGGGCGCCTGGGTGACTCAGTCGGTTAAGCGACCGACTTCAACTCAGGTCACGATCTCGCAGTCTGTGAGTTGGAGCCCCGTGTGGGGCTCTGGGCTGATGGCTCAGAGCCTGGAGCCTGCTTCTGATTCTGTGTCTCCCTCTCTCTCTGCCCCTCCCCCGTTCATGCTCTGTCTTTCTCTGTCTCAAAAATAAATAAACGTTAAAAAATTAAAAAAAAAAAATAAAAGCCTGAGTTAGATCTATGCCAAGACCTGGCCAGATATCAACAATATACTGTAAAGTGAATAAGGCAATGGTATGGTAATATGTTAGAATTCGTGTTAAAAAAAAAAAAAAAAAACCACACACACACCAAAAAGCAAACTGGCTATGTTTGTATAAGTATGGATAAAGTTAGAGAGTGATAACACAACTCAGGCAGTTAAACGGGTTACCCTAAGTGGAGTAGAAATTGGGAGGTGTAGGAAGAAACTTTTTGTCCATATGCTTGTGGATTATGTCATTTGTTACAATGACACATGTTGCTTTTACAGTAGAAAAGATTAACTGAGAAAACGCGTAGTCTTCAAACGATTTTTCATAAACAAAGATGATTAATCTCACAGTCTTAACTGTTTTAAATGGTTATAAAAAGAAAAACCCCCAAGATAAGTCCTTTTTCTAACTCTTCTTCCAGCCTCGATTTTATCTGGGGAGACTCCCATCTGCCTTCTTTGAGAATCTATATTTCTCACGGATGTCTGACAGATATGCCACAATAAGCACCACCAATTAACCCACATTTACATGACATTGCATCCCAGTGATACTTCTGGGCCTCATACCTGTTTTGGTCAGTGGTCGGTCTCTATGGTGTCACTCTGTTTTAGACCTATGTTTTTGTGTGCACTGACTCAGCTTCATTCCTGTTTTACCTGCAGCATCCTTGTTAGTCAGGAGTCACTTGCTACTCAGCAGATTTCCATCCTGTTGACCTCCTTCTTGATCCACTCTTGGCTTCCCTGCTGCCTCCTTCTCTGCAATACTCTAACATCCTAAGCTGAAAGAACACATCGAAGGGAAGCAGGTGCTTATAAAATTTGGGGGAGGGGTGGAGAAGCAGGCTCTGGACGAGGCTCTCCAGGAGTGACTCCAGGGCAAGACTGACCTGCCCCACCTGGGCAGCTGCCGTCTCTGAGGCTGCCCCTCTTGCCTCTGACCCAGGGATCAGGAAGCTGGAGCCAAGAAAGGGCCGCTGCTCCTGCTGACCTGTAACAGCGGTCTCTTGACATCCAGGAAGCAAGCTAGTAAATGGCTGCTGGAGTGTTGGTGCAGAAAACTGCAAGTGTCTGGGGGTCCTCGCCTTGCCTCAGCAGAAAACAGCCAGAAGGGACAGAAAGCTGGCCTTTACTCTCACGTCTAACTTTCAAATCTCGTTGGAGTGTATTTTACTACTCAAACTTACTTCAAGAACAGAATCCTAGCCACAAGAGAGCTACTTCATGTTTGTCTCTCCTGCTCGGATGTAGCCCTACAGGGGCAGAGACCATGTCTACCGGCTCACCATTATGCCACCAGCACCTACCACGGTCCCGGGCACACAGCAACAATTTCACATGTAGCATGTATAAGGCAACAATGCTGGATCCAGGCACTACCCTAAGCTCTCCGTGTGTGTTAACTCATTTCATTCTCACAACAAGCCTCAGATGTAGGTATTTTTAGCCTCCCCAGTTTACACATGTAGAACAGGCACAGGGAGGTGATGTAAGCTGCTAAGATCATATGGTGGTAAACAGGACTTGAACCAAGCAGTTCAGACCCAAGGTCTGTACTCTTACTCAACACGCTTTACTGCCTCAATGTTTATTGCAGGTATGACCATTTCAATGTTTACTGAATTGTATTCCACTGAGAATAACTGATCATATACAAATTCAAAATCACAGAGCGCCTTTATAAAGTAAAGTTTAACGTGTTTAACTATGGAGAAGATGGTTATACTTAGTTACCATAGGTACTGGTAACTTTTTTTTTATTTTTATCCTTGCCAAACCTATGAGATAATCTGTCCAAAGGTGAATATTATTAGTGATTCAAGTGCGTCGGAGTAATATTCAAGGACTTCATCATACTTCTGAGACTCATAAAAACTTCTTAGTAGCCAGAGAAATATACTTGAGTATACATATACTCAACATATATGTATATATACTTTCTTTGCTAATACCTTAACTTTATATAAAGTTCTCTTTATATATATATACACACATATATGTGTATGTATATATATTTTATATATATATACACATATATATATATACACATATATGTGTGTGTATATATATATATATATATATATATATATATAAAACCTTAGACAGGGATTGCACACGAGTGAGAGAGCAAGCGCAAACAATGAACATTGTTCTCTTAATCATTTTCAGTTTTCATTTCATTGCGGCTTTGGGAAAGGCAAAAATGCACAGGATGGAAAATTGGGCAACTTCTCCCCCATAGTTTAGCTCTATTACTGCCATGAGATGTTCTCACCTGCGTTTTCATTTCTCTATTTCACAACAAAAGTAAAACTTGCTGATATTCAGTTGTTCTGAGAAGAGTGTGATGATGTTTGTAAGGATCTTTGAACTGCTGGAAGAAACGTATTCATAAATACCAAAGCAGAAGCCACTTAAATAGTGCACTATTTAATGAGGAATAGATGATTCAGGAGGACTCTGAGTCATTATTAATTTAATGCTCTAAAATAGCAATAGGGGAATTATTCCAAAGATGTTTCATGTATTCTTAGACTACCAGATATTTAAATTCTTATAGAGTTTAAGACCTATATCTATATGATATTTGAAGCTATACTGAGAAGACAAAAACGGTTGATCCCAAAGGTGATGACTTAAATGGACTGGAAAACTGGAATACATCCAATTCAGGCTTCCCATTGAATTCATGGTGAAGGGGCAACTGTTGTCCCATATGGAAGTGACTGAGAACTTCCTCAGCATGTTATATTTGCTAATTGCTGTTTGTACACTGGGATTCCCAAATACTTTCCCGTAAGAGAAATGTCTGTCTAGCCGTGGAGAAGCCAGTTCAGCCAAGGCTAATTTGCCCATGGATAACAGTTCCGAGGCAAGCAAAGATACTGGAAGTTGTGACAGCTTCGGGTTGTCGGTTCACAACTAAACATGTGTGAGACACCATCCTATGGAATAATTGTTAACCTTACCTTTTTTTTTTTTAACCTTAAGCCCTCTTTTGATAAACATACAATCATTGTATTTCCCTTTAATGATGATTGAAATTTCAAAATAAATTTTGTGAATAAAAAGAAATCAAAGTAAAGGTAAATTTAGAATATACTTTTCAAACTATTTAAGCACTCCCATCCCATCCTCCGAGGTTTTTCACTGCTTAAGATACATTCTTCTTGTGTAGTGCAATCTTCTGCGGATGCTAGGTTAGCTATTCTGGAGAGCTATTCCCAGATGGGCTTTGATACATTTTTTGCACTTGAAAACTTTGGACTTTGTGCCTAAGCTTAGATTACTGTTCATTTGCTCATTTATTTTCAAGACAAACTGGGCTCCTCCTTCGGGGTGGCAGCATCAATATGTCCTTTCTTTTGTGGTGCTTCCTAGAGACTTCAAATAGTACTGGACAGATTTATTTACGGCACGTTCATTTGTTTCATTTGATGTTCCTGTCCCTGATTACCCTGGCAATCGGGGAAAGATTTGTCACCACCTTTGCTCACGAGATTTTCCTCATTTGCTTCAGTTTACTACACGCTATCATAACGATGCAGATGGAATTCATTTCCAATACGGGAACGTGAACAACTGTTTCGCCTTTGGTCTATCATTAATAAAACCCAAGAACAGACGCCAGCAACTGAACGCTGTAGATTTTGACTTCTATTTCTAGCTTGGTAAATGTGCCTTGTCAGATTTCTCCAACGCCGCGTTTGCTTCCTAAACGTGGTGTTTCCTCATTTGCTTTCCATCACTGGATTGAATTCAGGAAGCAGTAGACGTTGGCTTGGAATACGACAGAGAATGTAGCCCTACCAACAGAGGGATGGGTCGATTTAGAGAACAGATTGACAAATCCTGGCCTGTTTTCCACAGGGCATATTTTATATTTCTAAGCGGGAGATCTCGGGTCAGTTTTCAAAAAAAAAGAATTTTTTTTTTCTTCTTAGCACAGACGAGACGAAATCTGAGAGCCAAAAATGAGCGTCAGCGAGCCCCACCCCATTCGCCGCCAACGGACCTCAGTCTCCTTCCCGCCCACAAACAGCCACTACTACAATTCCCAGCAAGCATCGCGCAGTGCCGCACAAGGGCCAGGCCCCACTGGTATGCTGGGAGTTGTAGTGAATGAACCTGACCACTCTTTCCTTCCACTAGGCATTCTCACTTGGAAGATGGTGATGTGCTGCTATAGCAGTTACTCCAGTTTCGTAATCGGAGCTAAACGTGACCAAAGATTGCGCCCTTCTGCCCTGCGTTGCGCATCGCGTCGGTGCCACGGAGCTTAGCTCCGCCCCCTGCCCACACCCGTTCCCTTGACAGCTCGAGCTCCCGGCGGCCGAGAGGCCCAGATTGCGCAGGCGCACCAGCCGGCGCCGCGCTGGGCAGGACTTGAGGGCGGGACGAGAGCTAGGGGCTCCCGGCCGCCGGGGCGCGCACGTAGGCACGCAGGGGCCGTCACGTGGGGCGCCGAGGATCGCAGTGCGCGTGGCCGCGGCGGCTGGTGTGGGGTTGAGTCAGTTGTGAGACCCGGAGCTGCTGACCCAGCCGGCGGCCCAGTGGCCCGGCCACAGAGCGGCAGGCGTCGGGGGTTCGGGAGCGGTGAGCTGGCCGCATCATAGAGCTCGGCCGAGCCGGCGCCGCCGTCGTCCCCCGCCCCCAGCTAGCAAACCGCCGCCGCGGGCGCGCCCCCGCTCTGCGCTGTCTCTCCGATGGCGTCCGCCTCCGGGGCCATGGCGAAGCACGAGCAGATCCTGGTCCTCGACCCGCCCACAGACCTCAAATTCAAAGGTAGGCAGGGAGAGGGCAGCTGACCGGGGTGGGGCGGGCGGACGGCGAGATTTAGGGTGGGTGGGGGGGGTCGAGGGAAGGTCGGCGGCTGGCCGCGAGTGAGCGTCCCCTCCCCCACGGCCCGGCACTTTCCATTCTCCGGCTGCGCCCCGCTTCTGCCCTCGGCCCGCCTGCTCCGCGCCCGGCCCGCTCCCTCCCTCGCCCGCTCGCGCCTCGGTGCGCGCGCCGGCCGGGGCGAGGCGGAGGGGCCCGGCCCTGGCGCCGCCGCCGCCGCCGCCATCTTGCGGTCCCGCGGGGGCGCCTCCCGGGTGCTGTCCGCGCCGCTGCCCGCGCCTGGCACTTGTCCTTGGCCCCCGAGGGCCGTCGGGCGTTGTCTGGGAGGGTGTGGGTGGGCGGTGACCTTAGAGCGTGCGCTCTGGTCTGCGGCGGGAAGGGGGGCTCTGGGGGTGGCGCAAGTGCGTCGGTCGCCGGCGCCGGCTGTCAGCGGCGGTGGGAGGCGAGAGGCGAGGCAGCGGTGCGGCGGCCCTGGACTCGGTTCCGAGAGAGAACCACCCTTCGGCCTCGAGCAGGGCCTGGGTGGAGCCGGCCCTCGGCCCTCGCAGAGGGAGTTGCTGCCTCCCTTTTTACCTTGTTTAGAACTCGCTGTCAGGTACCTGGAGCGCTAGGGAGGCGGAGAAGCCCGTGAAGTTCTCTGGTTATGACTTACCCGGTTGTGTTGGCAGAGACCCAAGCGCGTGCGGGCAGGAAGGCTATGCGTCAGCCCGGGAATTGATAGTAGTAGGTTAATAGTAGACGTCTTCCTGGTCCTCCCGTGTGACATTCCAGCTCACCTTCCGTGCGGGGCGGACCTGGTGTTTGTCTGCTCTTGTTTAGCCCCTTAACTTAGCTTATGTGCTGCGGAATCTTCCGTATTGGTGACTTTTGCCTTTACGTTGCGGTTTATGTGGGGGCTGATGAGGTGTTACTCAGCTCTGGAGCGTCCTTGTATATTTTGTAGCAACGCCTGTGATAAATTGTTAGTCCGATTTTGGTGATTCCCGAGGAACAATCTAAGGGGCCCCTAGGCCCATTTGGGTACTTTAGGGAAGAGAGTTAAACTAGTTTCTTTTTAGGAATACTGAAAGTGTGTGGAGATCCAAAAGCAGATTCCTTGCTGTCTTCGTTTAAGTGTATTGCGAATCGCCTTTTGGATGATTCCTTATCTTGTATTTCAATTTCAGCAGTTACCATGAGAAAATTTTTGTGAAATGTGCAGCTATTCCAGTGCTTAAAACAAATGAAATCCTTCGCTGTTGTACAAGATTGAGTCCAAAGGAAAAACAATTGTTTTCCATAGGAAACGTTTTGAATAGTTTCAGGGATTTTAAAATACTGTCTTCTGGTATTATGAGAGTAATATTGTGTAACTTCTTTATTTTGTAAGCTTTGTAGTACATTTCCAAATATCTTTGAGTGGAAATGTGAGCTCCTTTTCTAGTAAGGGTTTCAAGACCACTCTTAAATATTTTGAGGGGCACTAAGTGCGTCTTATTGTAACAAGTTCATGTGTGTGGCATGCTGTCACATAGCTTTAGCTGAAAGAAAAAAAAACCACCTTTGGGGAATCATGAAATTAACTTATTTTAGGTAGACATTATCTTTGGTTGGAGGAATTTAATGTAAATCTCTATAATTGTATATAACATTTTTGAGAAGTTAAAAGAATTTTTGCTTTTACTTTTTGACAGGCTGAGTTTACAGAGTAAATTTCTTTTACTAGATGAGCATGTATGTATTACCATTAGGGACTTAGAATCTTTTAAACTGATTTTTTTTTTTTAATTTTTCTTAACGTTTATTTATTTTTGAGACAGAGAGAGACAGAGCATGAACGGGGGAGGGTCAGAGAGAAGGAGACACAGAATCTGAAACAGGCTCCAGGCTCTGAGCTGTCAGCACAGAACCCGACGCGGGGCTCAAACTCAGGGACCACGAGATCATGACCTGAGCCGAAGTCGGATGCTCAACCGACTGAGCCACCCAGGCGCCCCAGGGACTTAGAATCTTTAAAAAGCCAATTTTAGGCCAGGAAATGTCTACAGAGTTTGAAGCTTTCTCCCTAGAGAAGTTGTAATGTTGCCATAGTAAGAGACTAATAATAGTGGAGAACAAGCTAAAAACAAAAAAAACCACCTAAAACCCTACACAGTAATATTCATATAGTTCACTTACTTCAGGTATTGAAGAGTTATTACTTATGATTAGAGAACAGGTTCTTCTTGTGTTAGGATGAAAGTAATTCACGAGGACCATTTTTAAAAGTTTGGACATCTGTAACCACTTTTTAAAATTGACTTTAAAAAAAGTGTTTCACTGAAATGTTTATAGAAACACATTCAGCTGGGCCACTTAGCGAACACTTACTGAAAGCTTTGTGCCATCCCTATATTTGATTAAGACTAATTCAAGTTACTAGTTTCTGTTTAGGCCTTGAGTGCTAAACAAGGTGGGGAAAGGATTTACAGTTTGTAGTTTAATGGGAAAAGTATACGGTTAAACAGTAAACTGTGTTAGGTTTTATCTTTGCCCTTGAAGAACTCTGAGACTAGTGAGGGAGACGTAAAAGGCAGATAGGTGCTGTAACAAGAGGCAAAACTTGAGTGAAGAAGCCCGGCCCGTTAGGAAGCTTTCTTAGAAGAGGCTTATTTTCATTTTGGGGGGAAGGATTGGGCTAGGGAGTGGTTGTTTACTCAACCCCTGACGGGAGAGAACATGTGGCTTATACTTAAGTACCCTGTCACTTTGCTGTGTGCTTCTGTTCTAGGGTGGGATAAAGGAGAGGATTGGGAAGGAGGAGGGATAGGATGAACTGGGAGGTGACCTTTGGTGTCATTTGATTCTTTCTTTCTTAATCTTATTCTTCTAGTCAGAGGTAAATCATTTGCTTTGATGTATTCGGTTGCACAGTTCAACACTAGGAGACTCATTTAGAATCAACAGTGTATGCTTAGTTTGATAAGGCTATAAAGTCATTTCATTCTGACTTGCCCTAAATCACCTGTAAATTTTAGTTTAAGTCTATTTAAAGATAGTTTGCAAAATTCTTTATCATTCAGTAGGTTTATTCGAATTAGTTTGAACTCTACGTGTGACTAGGATGGATTCTCTTAAGTGACTCATTTAATCATTCTGAGAATAGGTGGTGAATTTTTCTGTCACATGCCTAACAATCATCTTGGTACGAATTATCAGCATTTTGCACAATTATGGAGAAACAGATACCAGTTTAATGCATTTTTTAAATACCTTTGTATCTTACTTAAAAATTTTGTTTTAGGGGCACCTGGGTGGTTCAGTCGGTTGAGCGTCCAGCCTTCGGCTCAGGTCATGATCTCGAGGTTCGTGAGTTCAAGCCCCACATCCAGACTTGATTGCTGTTAGCCTGTCAGCGCGAGCCAGCTTCCGATCCTCCGTCCCCCTCTCTCTGCCCCTCCTCTGCTTGCATTCTCCCAAAAATAAGTCAATATTAAAAAATTTTTTTGTTTGATATGATTGTCAATATATGAAAGTGCTTTTGTAATGGTGTAACGAATTCCACAGTAGCTCTTCTGTTGCATTGGTTTAATGAAAAAGAGGTAGGTATTTTCAAATTATGTTGAAACCCTGGCAGTAATTTGACACAGAATTCAGATTTGAAATTTGATGTTAACATATGAGAGGCTATTTTTTTTGTCCTTAAATTTTTTATTATTATGAAATTTCTTCCTTTGTAGTATACATTTTGTTTTTCCTAGTTACTAGTAGTTTTGGAGAAAAGTTGGAAGAAGGAAATTTAGAAAATGCTAAAATAAATTGTGAACATATTCTTCCTACTAATAATCCGAGAAAGGAAAATAGAGCAAAACCATTGTGTTGAAGGTGGCCCGTCACAATATCATGCCAATAAAGAAAATTAAGCTTTCTGAGGACCCCAGGAACCTGTGGTGTGTCAGCCAGAGCATCTTTGAATAGCACGTTACTAAGAAGTACAAATGAGGATAGAGAGTCCTTTTGCTCTTGGCAGATACTTGGCACATTTTTAGGTGTTTTGCATCAGCTCCTATTTCACAGTGGCTGCATCAGATCCCTGAGGTGATTTCCCCCCTTTCCTGGGCCACGGATGACATCTTACTACTCCATTCCTTAAAAGCTTTCAAGTAGCTCTTGATTGCCCACTGGATAAAAGTCTGATTTTTTTTTTTTTTTTTTTTTTTTTTAGTATGGCATTTAAGCCCTTCCATTTTGTGCTGTCTTCTCTTGTAACACCTGCTCATCTGCACACATCCATACTTTCTTGCCTGAGAAAGAAAAACCCTCCTCATATCCAAGCTTGTTTGTTCTGCTGTTTTTGTTGATTAAGGTGAAATCCCTCATGACTCATGCTTAGACCATGTTCCCTCAGATATTTTCCCTCTCATGTTTTCAACCACTGGGTTCTTCTTTTAAACATATAAATACACTTAGTTTTTTCATTTTAAAAAGAAGCAAACAAAATACTTCTTTGACTCCCAACTCCTTCTGGTACATGTCCCTCCCTGTCCCTCATTTCCTTTGCAGTCAAACTTCTTGGAAAAATAGTCCATGTTCATTCACTATCTGTCCTGTATCTCACCTCCTGTTCACTGTAGTACTATTCTCTCCTCACTGCTTATTGATTGCCAACCACATTGATCATTTCCAATTTTTATCTCTCTTTGGCACTTGACATTATTGGCAGTTCCACTTTTTAAACAATTGTTTTCACTTCCATATACTTCTAATTTTCTAATTTGCTCCCTTTATTGTCTCATTTGTGGGCTTTTTAAATGCTAATGTTTCTGAGGTTCTGATTTGTTTTTTGTTTTATCTCTGTAAACTTTCCTTGTTCAGTCTCATTGTTTTGATGGCTTCTCTTTCTTTTCCTTGCTCTCTTTGCACATGTTGGTACACACTCAAATTTGTATTTTTTTTTTTTTTAATGTTTATTTCTTTAATTTTGAGAGAGAGAGCGCACAAGCCAGGAAAATGGCAGAGAGAGAGAAGGAGGCAGAGAATCCAAACCAGGCTCTAGGCTCTGAGCTGTCAGCACAGAAGCCGGACAGGGGGCTTGAACTCATGAACACTGAGATCATGACCTGACCTGAAGTTGGGTGCTTAACCGACTGAGCCACCCAGGTGTCCCTCAAATTTGTATTTTAATTGGGACTTTGCTGTCAGTTTTAGAATTACTTGGTGACTATCTGGATTTGAGTTGTAACTCAGACACTTCAAACTCAACATATCCCAAACAGGTGTTTTTCTTTTGTTTTTTTTTTTTTGTTTTTTTACAACCCAAGCCTGTGCGTCTTTCCTTCTTTTTCGTATTTTGGTGGCATCGTGATTACTCATACAGAAATACTCTGTATGTCTACTAATTAAAATCTGTATTTCTACATCCCAGAGATAATTCTTGAATCTGTACCCTTTAATGAAGCTTTACTTTTAAATTCACTTATTTTAATTTGTTTATACAATAAAGATTTGACTTTCTGCTCTATGTAGTAAGTGTTGAATAAGTGTTAGAATTACAGTTTGAGTAAAATACAATCTTTGTTTTCATGAGGCAGTTCTAATGGGAGAGATAGACACTAATTGCCTAATTAGAAGAAGGAAATGTAACTATGAAGAGGAGTGTAGTGCTATAAAAATGTAAAAAAATAGGGGCACGTGGGTGGCTCAGCCAGTTAAGCCTCTGCCTTCGGCTCAGGTCATGATCTCTCAATTCATGGGTTCGAGCCCTGCATTGGGCTCTGTGCTGACAGCTCAGAGCTTGGAGCCTGCTTTGGATTCTGTGTCTCCATCTCTCTCTGCCTCTCCCCTGCTTGCGCGCTGTCTCTCTCTCAAAAGTGAATAAACATTAAAAAAAAATTAAAAAAAAAGTAAAATATCTTCCTGGTCAGGGAAGACACAATTGGATTAAGATTTTCTAATATGAGTAGAAGCTATTAACCTAGGTGAAAAAGAAAGAAAAATACAGTAGAAGCAGCATGTGTTTACAAAGATCCTGTGGCAGGAGGGAACATGAAGCGTTTACTGTTACTTAACCTGTTAAAGTAATATCTCATGTTATTTACAAGCCTGAGTCAGTGTAACAGTAGTGGAGACAGCCAAGGTGAGTGTGGTGCTGGTTTGTAGGTTGACTAAAGAGTTTTGTTTTCATCCTAGCCCACTGAGAGATTTAAGTGGGTGGAATGGTAGAAATAGAGGGAATGGAGTGATAATCACATTTGTATTTAAAAAAAGCCATAATTCTGGGGGCACCTGGGTGGCTCAGTTGGTTAAATGTCCACCTCTTGGTTTAGGCTCAGGTCATGATCTCACAGTTTCATGGGTTCCATGCTGACAGTGCTGAGCCTGCTGGGGATTCTCTGTCTTCTCTCTCTTTTCCTCCCCCATTCACACGGTCTCTGCTTCTCTCTAAATAAATAAATAAATAAACTTAAAAAAAACATAATTCTGGTAACATAAAGTAGTGTTAGAAGGGAGATAGAGATGAATTAGTTTCCTCAGTCCAGGCAAGAGGTGACTACTTGATTTGAGGGACTGGTATTAGAGATGGTGAAAAGTTCAGGAGGATCAAGCCAGTGAAACTTGGTGGTCTATTAGATATGCTCACTGAGAGTACAGGTATCTTGGCCGTCTCTGAGATTCCTCGCTTATGTAACTGGAGGAATGGTGGTGCTGTGTGCTGAGCTAAAAAAGGAAACACTGGAGGGGCGCCTGGGTGGCTCAGTCGGTTAAGGGTCCGACTTTGGCTCAGGTCATGATCTCACAGTCCATGAGTTCGAACCCCACGTTGGGCTCTGTGCCAACAGGTCAGAGCCTGGAGCCTGCTTTAGATTCTGTGTCTCCCTCTCTCTCCCTCTGCCCCTCCCCTGCTCACGATCTGTCTCTGTCTCTCAAAAATAAATATTTAAAAAAAATTTTACAAAAAGAAACACTGGATATTTGAATGAGGACCACATGCATTTTACTTGGGGTTGTGGGAGAGTGGTAGGATGAGGATCCTCATCTCATTAGGTATGTTAGATGTGTTTAGGACCCTTCAAGATATTAATGAAAAGGTAACTAGTAGGTTTTGGTTATATGGATGTGTTTTTCAGGGAGAAGTCTGGGCTTTGGGGAATTGTTTATTTCAGGTGATTATCTCTTGTCTTTTCTCTACTAGTCTGTAAACAGGCCTGCTTTTCTCTAGTGTCTCTCTAGCCACACTGCTGCTAGAACTACCCTTTGTAAAATGCAAACCTCATATTCTTGCTCCCTTGGTTAATAAAGAACCTGGCATATTTTCCCATTATGTAGATGAAAAAGTCCAGAATCCGCTGCCTGCCACCCCATTTCTCTTCTACACATAGCTTTAGGTTATATGAAACCATTTTCCCAAACACTTTAAGCTGTTGCAAGACTTTGCACATGCTCTGTCCAGAATATTATTCTCCCTCATATCTGTCAAGGAGTCTCCAAGAATCTCTTCCTTTTGTGAAGCCTTGGATTCTTGCAGTCCAAGTTGGTCACTGCTTTCTTCAGGCCACTATTGAAGCTTGTGCTTATCTGTGATAATCAGCACTTACATACCACATAACATAGTATTTATATTTACGTATTTTTTCTCTCCCAAACTTTAGGTTAACTACTTGAGGATATATTCATTTCTTTTATTTTTACATCCATGGTAACAGGATCTGGCATGGGTGATTGCCCAATAAAAATTGATGTATTGATAGGACTCCAGTGGTTTCTCCTATAATTCCCATGTTTTTCGTCTTGGATCTTTTTTCTGTAAGGTTTTTCATCTGCCTTTGCAGGTAGTTGTGGTTTTAAAATTTTTTAGTTTCGGGAAAGGGATAATAGGGCATTTTGTTAAAAGCTGACTAACCATAGATTTCTTTTTTTTCTTTTTTGTGCTTCACCTTTTTCATTTGTGGAGTGAGAGGCAGGATTAGGTGATTTCCTGGGTGTTCTGGCCCTAAGGATTTTGAATATGTGTGACATCTGAGAACAAAAAGAAAACACGATTTTTCAGTAACATAGACAAAATAATATACAGTAAAACATTGGTTTGTGAGCATAATTTGTTCCGGAAACCTGCTGTAATTCAAAGCTCTTGTATATCAAAGCGAATTTAACCATTGGCTCAGTTGTGATCATGTGATGTTTGGCATCATGTACTACTCGTATTGCAATATATCACTCATTTATCAAGTTGAAATTTATTGAAAATGCTTGCTTGTCTTGCGGAACACTTGCAGACCAAGTTACCCACAATCCAGGGTTTTATAGTGTAAGGAATTGGGAAAACTTGATTTATACTTCAGAGTTTAATATTTTCTGATTGTCAGTATTGGTAATTTTCTTATTGGTTTACTGCATTAGTTACCTTTTATTAATTTTATATTTTAGACTGAAAGCGAGCAGGGGAGGGGTAAAGGGAGAGAGAGAGAGAGAGAATCTTCAAGCAGGCTCCACATCCAGTACAGAGGCCCAGTGTGGAACCTGTGGGGCTTGATCTCACTACATTCAGATCATGACCTGAGCTGAAATCTAGTCACATGCATAATGGACTGAGCCACCCAGGTGCCCCTGTATTAGTTACCTTTTAATTTCCTTTAAGTAAGTCCTTCCTTTACCATGCAGAGATGTTCTGTGAAGAGAGTTAGCAAGCACCCTTTTATTTTTTTAGAGGCACTTCCTGATCTTTTTCTTGTGCTTCTGTATCTTAACCTTGATAGATTCATTGAAGTCTTATCTGCCTTTCAGAGGAGAAAGTGGTTAATACAGGATGGATCCTCAACCTTAAAAAGTTGTTTTAGAAGAAAATTAAATGTAAGAAAGGAGCTATTGTATGCAAATCCTTGTTTATTATAACTGAAATGGGACACAGATTACTAGATAAAAAGTTTAAAACTTCTTATGAAAGCTTTCAAACATTCATAAAAGCATAATGAACTTTTATATACTTAAATTTCATATACTTAAGTTTAATGATTATTAGCATTTTATATTTGTTTAGTTTTTGTTTGCTGTTGTATTTTTTTTTTTTTTTAATGTTTATTTTCGAGAGTGAGGGAGAGAGACAAATCGTGAGTGGCAGAGGGACAGAGAGAGGGAGACATAGGATCCAAAGCAGGCTCCAGGCTCTGAGGTGTCAGCACAGAGCCCTAGGTGGGGCTCGAACTCACGAACTGTGAGATCATTACCTGAGCCGAAGTTGGACGCTTAACCTACTGAGCCACCCAGGCGCCCCAGCTGCTGTATAGATTCTGGATAACGACATTTCAAACCTAAATACTTGAGTTTGCTTTTCTAATAAACAGAGACATTTTCTTTACATAGTTGTGATGTCATTATCTTAAAACCAAAAATAATTATTTAACATCATCTAATATTTAACCTGTTGAAGATTTCCCCAGTTGTATGTACTTCTATTTTTTAGTTTTTAAAGTTTATTTATTTTGAGAGACAGAAAGCAAGCAGGGTACAGACAGAAAGAGGGAGAGAGAGAGAATCCTAAGCAGGCTCTGCACTGTCAATGTATAGTCTGAGGTAGGCTCAAACTCAGGAATGGTGAGATCATGACCTCAGCTGATGCTTAAGTGTCTGAGCCACCCGGTCTCCCCTGTATGTCTGTTTTTTAGCTGGTTTCTTCAGCTTACGCATTGCATTTGTTTGTCGTGTATCCGAGTCTTAATTTTAAACACTGCTTCCCCCACTTTTTTTTTTTTTTTTAAATCATACTCTTGTTGAGAAGATCAGGTGGTTGAATTGTCAAATAGTCTAGGTATGTGTGGGATATCTTTCCTGTAAATTTGGATTTAGATTTGAGGGCTTGATTAGATTTAGGTCAGTATTTGGTGGTAAAAATAATTCATGGATGGAATTGTGTCACATCAGGGATAGACAGTGTCTGGTTTTCCCAGTTTCAGTGATGTTGATTGGTGGTAACAGCCTTACTTCCGCATTAAAAAGTTGCATAAATATGAGCCTGTTTATGTTAATATGTGCAAGAAAAAAGATTGGAAAGAAAATGTTAACAAGTCATTGGCTCTACTTCAGGATGTGAGTGTCTTTTGTATTTTTACTTTTCTGTTTTCCAGGACTTCTACAGTGAACTCTTTTTTTATACAGTGAACTCTTTTTTTAATAAGAGAGAAAAACTTAAAATTGTTTTGTTACTAGATAGCTTCGGAAGATGAGATCAGAAGGTTTTCATTTGTCCTTCCTGTATTATTTTGTTTAATTTTTAATTAATATTTTAAGTGTTAACAGTCTGAGGTCTTAATTTTTTTTAATAATAAGACAAGTTATAGAAAGGTAAATAGAAAACAAGTCTAATGTTTGCAACCTTCCAGTAACAGATCACAAATCAAGGTATATAAAGACAAATAGAAAACCATTATTATCTCAAAGTAGATCTTATTTATATATCTAAATCTAATTTGTAAATCATAACTGTATATAAATGTGTCGTTTCTTTGAGCTCTTGCTATTGGCATCAATTGATGGTCTCTTGTAAGAAGTATGATAAGTTTGTTTGGGGGTATTTACTTCTCTGAGAATGGCTCCTGTTTATAGATTCTGTTAAAGAGCCAGGTGGCTCTAAGCAGCAGATAGATTTTTAGGATCCCTCTTCCCCCAGTGTTGATTGTTTCATGGTGAGCACCTAACCCAGGGCCAACCAATACATATGCTGATGACCAATTAGTCAAAATTTTGATGCCGCCCCTTTAAACACACTTAGTTTAGATGATAGGCTTTAGGTCTTTAAAGCAGGCTGATTTGTGCCAGGTTTAAGCAGAAGCAACTCCGTTGAGAGAGAAGAGGGAGAGAAAAGCAGGCCAGAGATCTTGAGGTCCCAGGAACCAGTTTCTCTTGAATGCAGCCTCTTCTTTTGAGGCCAGCTATACTTCATTTCCTGTGTCCTAGAGACTCTTTATATCTTTATAATAAACTCTTAAGTGTGATTTTTGTTCTTCATAATAAATTCATTGCTTAAACAAGATTGGACTTCATAATTTGTGAAAATATGTTCAACTTCATGATTGTCCACATACTTCACTTTATGAAAATAATCTAAAACCAGTGTCTTAAATTTTTATGGGAAAAACATTCACATAGATGTTTTTGAAGACTTGTCATTGATATGACATAGTTTGCCTGGCTGCTTTTCACTGGCATTTGGAATGTTCTTATAACTAGAGTAATCGTGAACATTTTGTACTGTTTTTAAAATTCAGGTTTAAATGAACTAGTGTAGTTAATGTGTATTTTAGCTTTTTAAGGGTGTGATTAAATTCAGTTACCATTTTTACAAATAGATATTAACTAAAAAAGAATTAACATGAGAGGACTTTAAAATACTTAGCTTGCAATACAATTTGTTAGGTTTCTTATGGGCCTGCATTTTTACAGCTTTTATTTTGTAGCTCTGTGCTTCCATATATATCCATGTACATACATATATCCGTTTATATATATATGTGTATATATATATATATATTTACTTTAGTACTTGGATAATCTGACATGAATTGGAGTGACTACCATACTTTTAAAGGTATAGGGTATCTTTGTTTCCTGTTTAGTTGTTTTCTCTATTAAAAAAATTACCTTTATAACTTATCAGGGAAGATGAATCACTTGGTCTTGTTTGCTGAGTACTTTTCCCACTGCCAAAAACTTCAATAACAGTGAAATCCTCAGATGTGTTTTTCTGAATCTTTTCAGTTTTCCTCCAGCACGTTACAAATAAAAGATTTTATGAACAAATGAAACTAATATGTGTACATGTTTAAAAGTCCCATCTGATTATAAAATAAGTGCTTAATGTAGAGAATTGAAAAAGGATGGAAAAGTGTAAAGCAAATAAAAATTACTCAATCTTACCACCTAGAAATAACCTCTGTTAACATTTGATATATTTCTTTTTATATATTTTGTGTGTATAATTCTGCATACTTATATTCTCATAGTACAAATATTTTCAAGAATTTTAGATCTGTAAATGGTGCTAAAAACATTTATTTTAATTTCTCTCCAAATATGCATTTTCCTTTTATTTCCTACCATCTTACTTATCTAGACTTTAAAAACTTTTCTAAACTCTTCAGATAGGGAGCACT
The DNA here is from genome assembly GCF_018350195.1 of Panthera tigris. Lineage (NCBI taxonomy): Eukaryota > Metazoa > Chordata > Mammalia > Carnivora > Felidae > Panthera > Panthera tigris. Next base: position 34,585,181 of record NC_056671.1, on the reverse strand, counting down.
TCTATTTTAATAAAGATGTTAAATTAAGTAGCGTGCATCCTTCATGTTTGGCCGTGAACAGAAATGTTCTCTTTCAAATAATTTTTTAGGTGTGTGTGCATCTTTTCTTTAGTAGATGGTTACACAGTGGAAGGACATAATTTGTATAAAGTTACAAATCAGAAGGATACTTCATTTCTGTGAAAAGATAATTTATTGTTTATGCTCTCCTTCCTGTTTTCAAGACACTGGGATTGTTAAAGTCAGAGTGAACAGCCTATGCATCAAAAGATCTGAAAAAACACTTCTAAAATGTTTACAATAACTTTATGCAAAATGTTAATAAGGCTGTGAGAATTTAGGATTGAATTATCTGCCATTTTACCATGGAGTAGAAGATAGGCAGTAGGTGAAGTTGATCATAATGTCACTTTATTTTTTTTTAACTTTTAATTTTGAGAGAGAGAGAGTGCATGAGCAGGGGAGGGGCAGAGAGAGTTGGAGACACAGAATCCGAAGCGGGCTCCAGGCTCTGAGCTGTCAGAGCCTGATGCAGGGCTTGAACTCATGAACCGTGAGATCATGCTCTGAGCCGAAGTCAGACACTTAACCGACTGAGCCACCCAGGCGCCCCCGTAATGTTACATAATTTTAAAGCCCAGAGGAGCCTTGGAAGGTCATTCTGTTTACTAATGACCCCTGTCTACTGCAGGGGTTAGACTGTCCTGGAGAAGTTAAGTGATTTGGTCGGGGTCAATCACCTGGTTAATAGTTTTAGCTCTTAAGCCTCAAAACCAGTGTACTGTGTTACAGTTTTTATGAAAGTCATAGTACACCATTGATGACAGGAACTAGCCCCTCCCTCTCCAAAAGGCTTCCAAAGGAACAAAGAAAATAGATGTTTTGACTTTTTACTTAGGTGCTTTTCCATGTGAAGGTAATGAGTGAGTATTTAACTGTGTGATCAGAACACTACTACATTATTTGAAAGTGGTAGAGGAGAAATAAGACATGGTTCCTGCTTATTGATGAATTCTTTTAACTATGATTTTAAGACCCTAGAATGGGAAAATTGATTTTTTTTTTTTGAATGGCTACACACTTCTGTATTCAGTGTATTTTGGAGATTTTTTTGTGATGCACTCTCATCATGTATTCATGATACATTATTAATGTCAGGATCCATATTTTTATAATTAATGTTAGTGAAACTTTATAACAAAATATGTTTAGTGTTTTTAAAACCTTCTTGAATAGCATTGAGTCATTTTGTTTTCCAGAAAGTAGTACTCTGTTTATTTGGACAAAAATATTTGTACAATATAGTATTTATTCACTACCCTCTATGCCAGGGATTTTTACAGCTGCTGGAATATGGTAGAGAACAGAACAAAGACCCAGTCTTTGTGGACCCGACATTCAAGTCTGAGATTTCAATGTGTTTGAAAAAAAATATAGAAAATGAAATAAATTAAGGTGACTTCATTTTTAAAAATTCTAAAGAAAATGTTATAGGGCTTTCTTGGATGTAAAAACATAGGATATTTTCTCAGTATTTATGATACTTATTTCAGGAAATACTCAGTTGTTGACCTGTATGTGGGACCAAGGGAAATATATCCATTTAAAAATCATTATCATATATTAATGATTTGACTGCAGTTTCATGCTTTATTGCTGCAGAAATCTGCCTGGAATGCTTATGAATTAGGAAGCAATTGTAGGTAGGTAGTTTGCATAAAATACATATAGAATTTATGAGAGTTCAGGCTCTGGAATCAGACCAGGTTTGACTATCAACTTCCACTGCTTTGTAGTTTATGACAGGTGTTTTAACTTGTTGCAGGCAAGTTATCTGTAAAATGGGGATAATAAAGTGTCTTGCTAAAGCCTATGAGGGACATAATTCATGCAGAGTTCTTGATACAGGGTGAAGGCTCAATAAAGGCTAGCTGTTATAAAAATTTTTTTGTTGTTAACACTATTTTTACTGTTACTACTGCCATGCTACTATTACTGTGCAAATTCTTAATTGATATTCTGTATACTATACTGTATCTACTTCACATACATAATTTAGTATGACAGGTACTCAGTGTCATCTTCATGTAACTGGAAAACTGTTTAATCAGTGATATAGCTATTAATTTGCTAAAACCTGTGGAAACATTGAATGAAGTGTAGTCATCACCTGCTTTGCTGCAGCAGAATTATTTATGTGTTTGAGCTGAGCATCCAGCTTTCCTTATTAGAATTTTTACCTATTCTGTTTCAATAAAGGAAGGATGAAGGAGTAAAAATGTAATGGTCAACATAAATGACTTATGAAGACCTAGAGTCGTAGCATTTGAAACAGAACATACATATTTCTGACATTTTTGTCATTGTTGTATGTTGATGAAAAAGAATTCATGTGACTGTCCCAACGATACTTCCAGTGTGTATTTACTTAACAAATAATATTGAACAGCTACTATGACTTAAGGTCTGTGTTAATTACTTCAGTTCATTCAAGGAGGAAGTGAATGTTTCTTTTTAGGGGAGCTTGTAGTTTTGTTGGATAAGACATGTATATAAAAAAGTAAGTGAGAAGTGCCATTGAGAGGTATAGACTATGTATTGTGTGAATTGTGTGGTCAGTCATATTTCTCCTCCAAGATTCATGCTTTGGTTCATTGTACTGTCTGTTTTTAATCATACAGGGGCTGCTAACTGAGTCTGTTCCTTATAGCCAAGAACGCAGAAAGATCTTGTCAAGAACTAAAGGGTCTAAAAATTGAGTGTACTACAATTTTATGAATATTGGTAGAAAAGATATATGTGATCCCCGGGTTTAGAGACAAAGGACTTTATTCTTCATGACACTACATACAGCACAAGCTTTTTATTTGTGTTAATTTCCTTTGCCTCCTCAAAGGGCAACACACGGGTTCAGTTTAGGCAGATGCTGCTCCCATAGTGGTTCTGTGTCATAGGTGAGACTGTCCCTTGAGCGTAGGGAGCCTGAATCTTTCCTAATGGGCTACATGGAAACTTACCTGACCTTTTTTCTTAGAGGAAGACCTATTTTACTAGCCAGTAAGCAAACCTGTTCTCTCCTTAGGAAGGAGACATTGTTTTCCAAGACTGTTCACTATTTAAAGACATCCCTGAGAAGATAGTCTGGATGAAAGCCCCAGGGCCTCCTATTGGCAAAACATGTAGAAATGCTAGAGGCCAGTAGAGACTCCTCTCCTAATAGGCCTCTGAGTAGGTCATCTAAGTGGAAGTCACACAATAAATTTCATATATTGGAAAAAAAAATAAATAAATGGAAGTCACAGAGTTCATGAATTAATGTTCATGTATGTTGCCTGCTTATTTTAAGCTTCATCTCAGAGGCATGTCTTTCCTTTTTCTTCTCTCTCTCTCTCTCTCTTTTTTAATGCTTTTATTTATTTTTGAGAGAGGCAGGGAGGGAGGGAGGGAGGGAGAGGGCATGAGCAGGGGAGGGATAGAGAGAAGGAGACAACAGAATCTGAAGCAGGCTTCAGGCTCTGAGCTGTCAGCACAGAGCCTGATGCGGGGCTTGAACTCGTGAACTGCAAGATCATGGCCTGAGCTGAGTTGGATGCTTAACCAGCTGAGCCACCCAGGTGCCCCTCAGAGGCCTTTTCTATTTCTAAAATGCTCTATGCTCTGTACTACTGCTTATCATGAATTAAAATTTGATTCTTTTCAGAGTAAGCAAATAGTGAACTCAAATTGATACGCATATTGAGGTGTTTAGAAGTGAGTGTACTGATGTCTTCAGCTTATTTTGAAATGCATTAAAAATAAGATGGATGGGCAGAGAGATGAAATAGATAAGTCTTAAAAGTAAATACAACAAAATGTTAATTGTAGAATCTAGGTAATGGGTATATGATTGTTTACAATGATTTCAATTTCTTTGTATGAAAATTTTCAATACAGTGTTGGGGAAAAAGCCAACTGTTCTCTTCCACAACTCATTTTTCTTTGCACCTAAACTCATCAAGAAAACTTCAATGGCAGTTCGTATCAAAATGTGGATGGGTGACAACATTTTAAAAAATTGTTTAGTCAGAGTGGTTGTACTTTTTTAAGCTTATTGGGGTTCCTTTTAAGATTGTGGGTTTGGAGAATAAGGGTCCCACTATTTAGAAGGAAATCATTGCTCTGAATGCTAGCATTTTAGGTATACTGAGTATAAAGGGTATTTCATGCTGGAAAAATATTTTTAGGTAAAGGAGGCAGGCCATTCCCACTTGGGACCTCCTTCTGGATGAGGTGACTTCAACTTGCGCTACATTTTTGAGATTTTAGCTTCCAGGTTTTTACAGATTTATGTTCAGAGTTTTTTTTACATAGAGACAATATTTGTGTGTGTTACATTTCTGATTTTTAGAATTTGTTTCTGGGTATAGGATTTTGGCTATAACAAAATAACAATTGTAGTTGGAATAACAATTGTAAGTAATAACAATTGTAGTTGGAATTAGAATACTTAGTGACAGAAAATGTGGTGGCTGCTTAAAAGTGAGACTAAAGGAGGAAACAACCCATGTAATTGTAAAAGGTAGGGTTATTTTGACTGTAGCTTTTTTTTTTCCAGTTGATGAGTACACATAAATGTAAACTATTTTGTGTAATTTTCTTGTTTTATATGGAATATAAATAGTGAAATTTACATATAAACAGTAAAATTTCATCTCTAACATAGGATGTATGTATGGTAGCTGTGATTCGTGACTAGTATACTATGAGGTCATCTTAAAATGGACGCTTTCATCAATATCACTCATCATCAGGGAAATAAAAATCAAAACCACAATGAGATACCACCTTACACCTGTCAGAATGGCTAACATTAACAACTCAGGCAACAACAGATGTTGGCGAGGATGCGGAGAAAGAGGATCTCTTTTGCATTGTTGGTGGCAGTGGAAGCTGGTGCAGGCACTCTGGAAAACAGTATGGAGGTTCCTCAAAAAACTGAAAATAGAACTACCCTACGACCCAGCAATTGCACTACTAGGCATTTATCCATGGGATACAGGTGTGCTGTTTCAAAGGGACACATGCACCCCCATGTTTATAGCAGCACTAGCAACAGTAGCCAAAGTACGGAAAGAGCCCAAATGTCCATCGATGGATGAATAGATATAGAAAATGTGGTATATATACAATGGAGTATTACTCAGCAATCAAAAAGAATGAAATCTACCTGGAGGGTATTATGCTAAGTGAAATTAGTCAGAGAAAGACAAAAATCATATGACTTCATTCATATGAGGACTTTAAGAGACAAAACAGATGAACATAAGGAAAGGGACACAAAAATAATATAAAAATAGGGAGGGGGACAAAACAGAAGAGACTCATAAATATGGAGGATTGCTAGAGGGTTTGTGGAAGGGGGGATGGGCTAAATGGGTAAGGGGCATTAAGGAATCTACTCCTGAAATCACTGTTGTACCATATGCTAACTAATTTGGATGTCAATTTTAAAAAATAAAAAATAAAAAAAATGGATGCTTTTAGTAATTGTTTGTAAATGTTAAACTAAGCATTTACGTTAGACACCTAACAGGATTTTCCTCAATACAGGGATTTTTAGTAGTCCTCAAAACATGAATATTGGTTTTTACATAAATTGCTTCAGATGTTCACTTTCTCATCCAAACTGCTTTTCACTGTTGTTTTCAGGTTTTTTTTTATAGGTTACATCAAGGATCGGCTTTTCTAAAAAAAATTGTTTTGCATAAATGAAAAATATGTATGGTTTGTAGAATTGTCAAAAAGTGAATACCCATGTAATCACTGCCTAAGACAAGAACTAGAACTTGGCTATTATTCTAAAAACCTTCCTTGTACCCAGTCCCAGTTACTATCTCTTTCCCTGCAAAGTTGATCCCTATCCTGACTTTAAGGTAATTCTTTTTCTTTTCTTTCTTTCTTTCTTTCTTTCTTTCTTTCTTTCTTTCTCTCTTTCTCTCTTTCTCTCTTTCTCTCTTTCTTTCTTTCAGAGAGTAAGCACACAAACTGTGCATGCAAGTGGGGGAGGTGCAGGGGGAAGGGGAGGTGGGAGAGAGAGAGAGGGAGAGGGAGAGAAAGAATCTTAAGCAGGCTCCACGCCTAGCTTGGAGCCCGGAGGTAGAGCTCCATCTCACCGCTGTGAGATCATGACCTGAGCCGAATCAAGAGTTGGACACTTAACTGACTGAGCCACCCAGGTGCTTCTACTTGTTTTTCTTTTCTTTCCTTTTTCTTTCTCTTTTCTTTTGATGTTTTATCTATTGAGAGTGAGAACACAGGTGGGGGAGGGACAGAGGGGCGGGGAACAGAAGATCTGAAGCGGGTTCTGCACTGACAGCAGCAAGCCTGGAGTGGGGCTTGAACTCACAAACTGAGATCATGATCTGAACTGGTGTCCGACGCTCAACCACTGAGCCATCTAGGTGCCCCTACTTATTTTTCTTACCGGTTTAACCACTTAAGCATTGCAGAGGATAAGTTTTCAGTCAGTCAAGCAGATTACTGATGTGATGCAGTGGTTTTTAACCCTGTTGGACATAGTACCCCATTTGTATATTTTATATTCTTTAATACTTGCTTTACTATCTCAAAATGAAATTCGTATATAACATTTCCTACCAGCATAAAAATTAAAGTTTTAAAGTTTTGTTTTTTTTTTAATGTTTATTTTTTTGAGAGAGTGTGAGTGGGAGAGGGATAGAGACAGGTGGGGACAGAGGATCTGAAGCAGGCTCCATGCTGACAGCAGCAAGCTTGAGGCAGGCTGGAACCTGTAAGCGGTGAGGTCATGACCCGACCTTAAGTCGATGCTTAGCCATCTGAGCCATTCAGTTGCCCCCAAATTAAAATTTTAATATAATACCCTAACTATACCCTAAAAGAGAATTAAAAAAATAAATTTATAATGAAATATGCCTTTTAGTGTAAATGTTTGGGCATGACTATAACAAAAGACGTAGTGAACTAGCCAGGTACTTGTAACCTTCCTAATAACAAGTAAGTTTGGATTTAAGAGAATACAACAGTTACCTGAATTGGACTGACTGGTTTTCTTTAACATTTTGAAATAAGGGCAAAATAAGAAAATTTGTGGATAAGGATAGAATCGGGTATGTCACCTACAAATGTCTCCTGACTGATAACAAGTGTGTTGTGGTGATTCAAGTATCATGAGTGGCATTACTGTTGGTAGAATAATTTTCTGTGATGGTAAATGTAACCTTTTCAAGAGGAAGGAGAACAAATTTTTCCTTTTTTACACAATAGATCTATTTCTGGAAAAGAGATTTTTTTTCCAATATGAATTTGAAGGCGTATTTGATAATTTGAAGAAATATATGATAATTTGGTCGGATGAGGGCATGATATACTTCATTGTATGGGACTGCCCAGGCATTGCAGAATGTCTAAGATCTTCATTCCTCTTCTCCCCCGACCAGTAGCACCACCCACCCAGTCCTGATGTTAGACAAAAATACCCGTGAGGAGAATCACCCTTGGATTTAGGATTTGGTTGTAGTGCTTACAATAAATTATGTAACTTTTCCTCTATTTTTCAGGGTCTGTAAAGGTGGATTTCATCAGGTCTTTCTAACCAGTAGGCTCAGGGATCTATGATACACCCCAGCACCCCCCCCCCCCACCCTAATCTTCCTGTCTCACCCATATTCCCCCCAAAAATTCCATGTAAAATTTTTGTGAACATTTCACTCACGTTATTTTCTGGGGTATTATTCTGGTATTTCTGGGGTATATTCTGGTATTATTTTCTGGGGTAGTATATAGGTTTCATCACATTCTTAAAGGGTTCTGTGACCCACAAAAGTGGACCTGATGTTTCTTTCCAAGACCTCTTATAACAGTTAAATGTGGTCATTCTTATGCTAACATTCATCAGTAACTGCTGATTTTCCATTTTAACTGGGGAAAATGGGCTCAGACTCTGAACTATCTGCAGGGAGTTATTTCTACTGGGAGAGCACTGTTAAGATGCTTGGTTATAGGGACACAGTGGAGCAGAAAATTTCAAATTCATATGGTAGGTGGGCTTATTCGTTTGTAAGTACGTAATTTCACATTTTACTCATACGGTTAACATATCCAGTTAAGAACTTTGTTTTAAATTGGTGGGCTTTTTTCTTTTTGGTGGGCTGTTATCTTCATCTTTAGATAGTTTGCATATAAATTTTCAGTATTATTTCAGAGTTCATATGTTGATGAAAATTGATACATGGTCATTTTCTAAATCAGTTTTAAAAGTCAGTTATTTTGGGCACCTGGGTAGCTCCATTGGTTAAGCGTCTGACTCTTGATTTTGGCTCAGATCATTATCTCACAGTCCTGGGATTGAGCCCACCTCAGGCTTCTCGCTGAGGTGTGGAGCCTGCTTGGGATTCATAGTCCGTTCATTCATTCATTCATTCATATTCTTTCTCTCTTTCTGTCTCTCCCCCTCTCTCTCCCTCCCTCTCTCCCCGCCCCCTTGTGTGTGTGTGTGTGTGTGTGTGTGTGTGTGTGCGCGCGCGCACACGCGCACACACTCTCAAAAATTAAAAAAGTTATTTTACCTTATTTTGGAAAATTGTTGTTTTCCTCTAAAATTGGGATCATTTAAAAAATCTTACGTATGTTATAAAAGTATAGGATTGTTCAAAATTAAAGTTTTGTGAAAGGTTTCTTTTGTCATGTTACTAATAAATTGTTTTTTTGGCCATGCTTACTACTAATGTTAAAGTCCTACTTGAAATAGTCCTTTAAAAATTTATGTATTCTCAAATATCTGTAGTAACTTATGAATTTTGAGAATATTAAGAAATGGAATCTATATCTTTAAGACCCCTAGTTTCATCAGTAGTTTAAACTGTGTTGCTAGCCAATGGTATTGTGGGTTCAAGTGCAAAATGGACAGATTGCAATATTCCCCTGTACCTCTCTTTTGCTAGTGTATGGTGGGGTTGTTAACTAGCTGCTTGTTGAAAAATGCAAGCATTTAGAATTAAAGAATCAAAGGGAGTAAGATAATATACAAATTAAATGATTTATTTGATCATGTAATTAAAGGTAGCCGTTTAAAAGATCATACTTCATATATATATATTTTTTTAGAAAAGACATATGTAACTGTTGATTTAAATGACTTTTTCTTTAATTTTTTTTTTTAACTGTTTCTCTGTCTTTATGTTTTCTGCTAACCTTTTCTCATTTCTGTCTCTTCCCGATTCTAAGTCTTTGTTAGAAAATATTTTATAACTTAAAACTTCAAGCATAGGATAAGATTATTTCACTCCTTAGTACTTGAAATAAGTACCTTTTAATGGCCTTGACTTTGAAGTCTGTTTCTTTTCCTCTAGTTGCTCCTGCACTCTTCCTAGTGCCTCTTTTCATTTGACTGTATTTGTCGTTCCCCATCAAACCTTTGTCTTAGATGGTTTTCCAGTATTCAACTAAATGGGAAACTACCTGGTAGAGCTGAAAATTTCTCATTCTGGGCTCCGAATGATAAGGTTTTAAAAGACATGCTTACTCTTGTTTCCTTAAATAAAGATAGCCTTTGTAATAGTAGTCTTTGATTTCAGCCTTTTTGCTTTTCAAAATATGTAACTTAATGGGGCGCCTGGATGGCTCAGTTGGTTGAGCATCCACTCTTGATTTTGGCTCAGGTCATGGTCTCACAGTTTCGTCAGTTCTGGTCCTGTGTTGGGCTCTGCACTGACAGCTTAGAGCCTGCTTGGGATTCTCTGTCTTCTCTCTCTGCCCCTCCCCTGCTCGGTCTCTATTTCTCTAAATAAGTAAGTAAATAAATAAAAACATTAAAAAATATAACTTAAAACTGATTGCTTTGAAAATGATTTAAAATTGCTTTTGTGTTAGTTATAAGTTATGTGGTTATTGCTTCCTCTTGGGACATACTTTTTAAATTTATCTTCTATGCCCAATGGAAAAAGTATTCATTTTATTGTCTGAATTGATGTACATAATGCCCTACAGTTTTTTTGTTTTTTTTTTTTGCCAAGGTAAAAAATGGCCACAACCTTTCTTTTACCTCCCCCTTTAACAAAATGAGGTTCTAGTAGTTTAGGACTTACTCAGTTTAGGCAGGACTGGATTACCTTTCTGGATTCTTTGTTTTATAATTTCACGTTTGGGTACATCACCAAAACTTAAAACTTTGTATTTAGAGCATTTGACACAGTGCTCATAATAAATACTTAACAAATATGTGAGTGAATGGATGAATGAGTGAATGAATTGAACCTAATTGAGATGTGAAGCAAGAGCACTATTGTCATTGGATGTAGTATCTTCAGATGTACACATTTTTGCAGTTTTCTTGGTAAATGGATTTAAAGACTGGCACTGGTTTGCAGACCACTGGAAAAACCTGATCTTTTTAGTAATGTGGTAAGAGCACACTACGTATAATAAAATTGTGGGCTTACTTCATAAATTACAATGTTTGGAATACTTTTTATTTGATAGAAATAATACATGTTCGTGTAGAAATTTTGTAAAATATAATAAGGAAAGAAGAAGAAAATAAAACTCTTGTAAGTGTAGTACCTGGAAAGAAGTACTTTTAGTGTTTTGATATAGTTAGGCACACAGATTTCATTATATACTTTAAATAAAACTAAGATTGTATACATTGAATTTTGAATTCTGCTTCGTATAAGTGTGAGTCCAGTTAAATTTTTTTTCTGTTTTTGTTTTTTAAACCTTACAGGCCCCTTCACAGATGTAGTCACTACAAATCTTAAGTTGCGAAATCCATCCGATAGAAAAGTGTGTTTCAAAGTGAAGACTACAGCACCTCGTCGGTACTGTGTGAGGCCCAACAGTGGAATTATTGACCCAGGGTTGACGGTGACTGTTTCAGGTAGCAAATCATGTTCTGATTTTGAACAGTATTAAATTCTGACATTTTTATGGTTATGTTTAATTTGGTCTTAATTAATAGAGTTTCATCTGGAGGGAGAGAAATTGTTTTTAAGTTATTCTAGCTTGCCTTTAATTATGTTCTTCTGTTACCTTACTATATGCCAGCTGTTTAACATTTCTCACCCTTACCTTGTGGTTGGGGGTGTCTGTGGTCAATTTATAAGCAATTATTTTCAGTTTAAAATTTTATACCTTTTATTTCTACAGTTTACTACCACATTCTCTGGTCTTACTATTTTATCTTTGAAATAGTGTATCATTTTTGTGATCGATCCTTCTCTTCAGATCTCTAGCTATTGTTACATATTGCATGCAGCTGTACAAGTATTATTCAGAATCTTAGAAATGTACAGTGGCTCTTTTTTGCTGGTTGTATCAAATTAGATGAGTGTTTCTGCCTTTTATTGTAAATGCCAAACAGTTTAGTTTCATGACTCCCTTTTGTGTTTACTTGTAATCCAGGGAGTATGCTTGGTTCCTTCTCTGTATGGATTGCTTACTTCTGCTGTGGAGTCTGTGCTGGCGTCATCCTTAATGCCCTCCATAAACTTCCTTTCTTCCATCAGACTTCCCAAGATAGTTGTCCTTAACAGTATTACCTGACATAGCTGAGAAATAGGAAACAAGTATGAGAATGGGGGACCTTAATTATGGGGGACCTTCTTAGGCTTCACATGGAGACCATTTACTCTTCCTTACTAGCAGTAGATTTCGCTTCCCATTATATGTCACGATAACACATGGAACAAGAATACACATGGACCTCCCATCTCTCACCTCAAAATCTCTGGGGGCATGACCCAGCCACGTATATGTTTTTTTTTGAAGAAAAACAAAAACAAAAACAAAACATGCTTGTGTGATCTTGATAAGTATTCCTAAGATAATTGTGTCTCAGTTGCCTGGTTTTTACGTCCACAGCAGATTAAAAACACCAAATTATGCAAAGAGTGACAGCCTATAGCAAGCCCATGGAGAGTGCTTAGAAGTAGAACTTGACTGCAAAGGCAGTGAAGGACACACTGCCGAGTTCTTTGTGACACTGAATCCTCTTTCAGTATGTAGACTCAAAGACTCAGAGCTAGAAGTCCTTCTAGAAAAGATGTTTTTAGTGAATCTTATGATGTGGTAGCCGAGGAGGAATGTGTTGGTGTTTGTCCAAGTTGTCAGCTGATGGGAAAGATAGATGGAAAAAAAGCTAAAACAATGACTACACTCATTCTGGAAGTTGCTCTCTAAATCTTTAAGCCTTTTAGCTAAATTGGAAGACAGAATTATTTCTCTCCATGTAGTTTAAAATAGTTTTTTGGTGCTACCAGTTTTATCCTTAGGAATCCATAAAACTATTCAGAATGACTTTTTCTTTGAGGGTTCTAGATTGCTACAGTTCATTGTATTAATGTTTCTAAAGAAAAGTTTGAGTTGCGCAGGCCCAATTACATGTGGGTTTTTCCCTGTCAAGACAGTATAGTACTATAAATACATTTTCTCTTTTTGATTTTCTTGATAATATTTTCTTTTCTCTAGCTTACTTTATTGTAAGAATACATACATAATACATACGGCATACAAAATAAACGTTAATCCACGGTTTATGTTCTTGGCAAGGCTTCTGGTCAACAGTAGACTATTAGTAGTTAAGTTTTTGGGGAGCCAAAAGTTGGATGTGGATTTTCAGCCATATGGGGGGTTGGCATTCTGAGTCCCTGTGTCGTTCAGGGAACAGCCTGTACTTTTCAAAACACTTTCTCTCACGTAGCCCCTTGTGTTGGGCACTTGTTGTATTAAAAACTCTAGACATACTAGTTACTGTTTCCATGGTGTGCCTTTAGATCTTGTCCACTGAGAAATTAGCTCTTGAATTTTTAGTGTATTGCCTTCCCTTAAGGAGTCACTCAAACTGTTCTTCCACTAGCAACTGTTCCTTGATTGACTGACTGTGCTACACACTCATTTCTTTTTTTTCTTTCAATTGATGTATTCATGTATGTATGTGTGTATATGTGTATATATTTATATTTTTAGGATGATGTAACTCTTACTGTATGGTCTGCAATAACTTAGACTATAACTGTCGTTAAGTCACAACCATGTTTTTTCAATTCCTAGTGATGAGCCTACAGTGATTGCTCAGTGAAGGGTATTAATGGACATTTATTGTGCTTTATCTGGATTCTGAGACATCCTGTGTGGTTTTTTTCTGCTATGTATTTGGCCCTTTAAAGATTTTTTTTTAACCATGATGGGAGTTAATGGACTTCTCAGATACACCTTAGAAATAATTTTCTTAGAGTAAATTTTCTTATATGATTGGTATTTCTCACCATTGTTTAATTGCATTTGTTTTTTTTTTTGAAAGTGTTGACACACATATATAGAAGGTATATCTTAGAAGAAATTTACCTGTTAACAGGGGAGTACTTTATACAATACCATATACATATTTTGTGTAACTGTAGATCCATTCTTATAGCCATTTATTAAGTTTATATTACATAATTTGGCATCAGTTATAATCATATGGAACCTCTAAAAATCCTTTAAAAGGCTACTGAAAAGCTTAAGTGCTTAGAAATATTTGAATTTGTAATTAGGACTCAAGAAAAATTCTTGAAATCATGAGAGTATATACCTTTTCCTCGTATACCTTGTTTTTTAGAATCAGATATAAACAGATTGCTAGACTTCCTGAGTAGGTGTTTATTTAAAATCTATTTTTCAAAAATTAGTTAAAAATTTTTTTTAATGTTTTTATTTATTTTTGAGAGAGAGACTGAGCGATCGGGGGAGTCAGAGAGAAAGGGTGACACAGAATCTGAGAAGCAGGTTCCAGGCTCTGAGCTGTCAGTACAGAGCCCGATGTGGGACTTGAACTCGAACTCGTGAATCATGAGATCATGACCTCAGCTGAAATCAGCCGCTTAACCAGCTGAGCCACCCAGGCACCCCTCAGAAATTAGTTTTATGAGAATGGTAACAAATGGTTGGGAGTTTTGAAGTTAGCTTTTAATTTCTCCTTTGCATATCCTGGCTAATTCTAAAAGATACTATCACTAAATACCAAAATGAAGCCTTATATTTATGCCTAGTTTTAATAAATAATTTACTAGATTTTAATCTGAGTTTGCAGGTATTATCCTAGTTAATGTCGGCAATATTTAGAAAATTTACCCAAACCTGAATTTAGAGGGGACAATCATAGGTTTATATTTATTTTTTAAATAGCTATTTATTTTGTGGGTTGTTAAAATAGTTGGAGCTATAAAGGTGATTCTGGATCCTTACTGCAAATAATCCAGTATTAGGTTTCTTGAACTCTTTCTGGTTTTCTTTAAATTGGCATATTAGTGAATGAGGTAATAGGAGTGATAAGAAGCAAACACATTCAGAATACACAAAGTAATGTGTCCTTTTTTCTTATTTAGTAATGCTACAGCCTTTTGACTATGATCCCAATGAGAAGAGTAAACACAAGTTTATGGTACAAACAATTTTTGCTCCACCAAACACTTCAGATATGGAAGCTGTGGTAAGTATAGATGTGAAACCGAATTTATTTTGGGGAATGTTTTTTAAACCATGGATTTGTATAGTTCTCAGTTGAGAAAGCTAATTTTTAAAATAAAAAAAAACTTGTAAATCTGTTTAATACAGATAATTTCAAAAATGAAAGAATTTTGAAATAGTAGAAATACTACTTCTTAGAAACACTTTAGAAATGCTACTACTAAGAATGCTGGCGATAGTAGGTTTCTTTAGGATTTTGTAAACAGTTCTGTGGCGTTGCTTGATAACAGTGGCAGAGTGATCAATATCAGGGTGCAGCCGTGCCTCCTGACTGCCCCTGCTTCAGACAGCTACGGTTGTCCCTGAGGGGAAACCTATTTGTCATGGTCGTGCTTTCTCTGTCTCATGTTTGGTTTTGTTTGTTTGTAGTGGAAAGAGGCAAAACCTGATGAATTAATGGATTCTAAATTGAGATGTGTATTTGAAATGCCCAATGAAAATGATAAATTGGTAAGTAGGAAAATGTAAGAAGATTGGAGGCTGTTAAGTTCTCGTTTACTTTGCGATGAATTTTGCTTCTCTTTTTGGCCTTTTTGGGTTGTGTAATGATGCTCTTCTACTTTATAAGATTCAGTGCTTTATTTAAGTTTTTAAAAAACTTGAGACGCTTTTTTCATTTTAGAACATTTTGTCCATTCAAGAAGAAAAATGCTTTTAGATACAATCTGCATGATGGAGAAGAATCAGTTAATTCTCCCCAATTTTTGCCACTTTTTAAACCACTTCAAGTTCGTTAGAGTGAGACATATATATGCGTAAATATAATTAAATAATAGACATAAACTCCTTTTTGACAACTGTATACCAGCAATCTGGGGATAAAAGATGTAATTTACATGAACAAGCAGTTTATTCCCAAGTTTGGCTATTGCCAGGTATTTTACTTACTATTGATTTTGGTCAAAATCCATATGATTTTATTTCTTAGTAAGTAATTTTTGTGTTGCTTTTGGGTTGATGTGAGGCAGATACAGTTTGGAGGACTGAGAGATATATGTGTGTAGTTTGGAAAGTCGTCTGTGATTGTATAGGATGAGTTGTGGTCAGTTTCCCTATTCCCCTTCTTAAATTCAGATTTTAGTCTTTTTCAGTGATTTGTAGGAGGGACTAGACAAAGTTGAGTTGAGTGAGTTTTTTCTTTTGGTGACTTAATATATAAAATAATGTGGGTAAATAGAAATGTTGAGTACAGTTAGGTTACAGTGTGACATGACTGTTGCCTTGATCTGGAAGCCATTTGCCCTATTGAAAAGTAAATTCCCAGATTAGATTTATACATGGGCTCAATTATTGTGTTCCTCTTTTAGGATAAGCTGAAATGAAAGAGTCCCTGAATGGTAACTAGGTGTCAGTCAAATTATTTGTGTTTTTTAATGCCCTTTTAAAGGCATGTTGAGGTATTTGCCAAAAATAAAAAATGTAAATGCATATATTCTTACTGGAAAGTGGGGGTTCAGTGGCATGTTTATGCTTCCCATTTGTAGTCTACTCTGTCTTTTGCCAATGCTGCTAGAAAGCTCATAGCTTGCATAGCTCTTAGTATTGGAACTGAGAAAACATAAATAGCACATTGTCTGGGTTGACTAATATTTTATTTTTTTCCCAGTTTTATTGATATAGTTGACATATAGTATTGTACAAGTTCAACGTGTACAACATAATGACTTAACATACATATATTGTGAAATGGTTACCATAATAAGTTTAGTTAACATCCATTATGCCATTTAGATACAAAAAAGGAAAAAAAAATGTTTTTTTTCCTTGTGATGAGATCTCTTGGGATTTACTGTCTTAACTTTTAAATATACCATACACCTGTGTTAGGTATAGTCATCATGTTGTGCATTACATCCCCAGGACTTAATTTGTCTCTTAATTGGAAGTATCATACTTTTTGACCACCTTCAACAAGATCCCCCATCTCCCTACCCCCTGCCTCTGGTAACCACAAATGTGATCTCTTTGTCCATAGGTTTGTTTTGTTTTTGTTTTTTAGATACCACATATAAGTGAGATCAGACAATATTTGTCTTTCTCTGACTGACTTCACTTAGTACAGTGCCCTCAGGGTCCATCCGTACTGTCACAGATGGCAGGATTTCCTTTCTTGTGACTGAATGATATTCCATTTTATTCCTCTCCCTCCCTCTCCCCCCATATATATCACAACTGCTCTATTCCACTCATCAGTCAGTAGCCATTTAGGTTGTTTTCATGTTTTGACTGTTGTAAATAATATTGCAGTGAACATGGGGATGCCAGTATCTCTTTGATGTACTGTTTTTGTTTCCTTTGGATCTGTTCCCCAAAGTAAAACTGAATGGAATAAGGATTGACTTACTTGAAAAGCACACTTGCATATTTCCTCGCTTGGAGTTTTACGTCAGCTTTTATAATTCCTTAATAAACGTAGTACGAACTGGCTTTTTACCTGGACTTCTGTTATACTCTGTGTAGCAGACAGTTTGAGAGGCTAACTGTGAAAAAGGCTGGAACGCAAGTACTTGATATTGTTGATGAAGAGGAAAAAGCCAGACCAGAAGTTGATGGAAGTGATATGGCTATGATAGTAGTGCCTAGCTGTTTCAAGTACCCCATAGAGGAGACTAGTAATCCAAGAAAGTGGTTTTGGATCTGCTAAAGGGCTTGAGTAAATACTGAGTGGAATTTCTGGAGTCCCATACCGTGGAGCATGAACAGAAATAGTTTGGCCCTGGAACCTTTTCAGAGCAGGTATTATTAGTAACCTAAGGTCTGTTCAGTAATTTCAAAGTACTTCCAGACACGATCTGCCTCTGAGCCTAGATGAACTAGCTGCAGAATGTATTTCTGCTAATAGAACTACTTGGGCTTGTGGTGTAGTTATTACCTATTTAAATGGTAAGGAATAAGTGTTAAAGATAATGATTTTTTAAAAACATTTTATTTGAAAAAACTTCAACCAGTTACAAAGGTACAGTGAGCCTGTTAACCCCTGACCAGCTTTAAGTTACCAGTTTATTGTTAACCTTCTTTTATCTAACCCTCACCACTTTTCATTTTGCGTATTAAGACAAACCCATACGTAATATAATTTTGTCTGTAACTATTTTGGTATATATCATTCAAAGGTAACTTTAAAAAAAGGAAAAATAATTTAATGACTGTACTATTCATCAAGCCTTTAAAATTAGCTTAAGGTATCATTTAATATCAAACTATTCAGGCAGCATTCAAATTTGTCTCAGATGCCATTTGTTTTGCAGTTTGTTTCAGTTGAGATTCAAATAAAGCCTACATACTGCTATTGGATGATATGGGTCCGGAATCTCTTTAATCTGTAGGTTCCCTCTCTGTTTTTCTCTTGCAAATTGTTTGTTGAAGAAGCTGGCTTTTTCTTACAGACTTTAACCCATAGACTAGATTTTGCTGATTGCATCTTTTTGTGGTGGTGTTTAACTTTTCTTGTTTCGTATATCCTAAAATCAGATCTAGAGGTTTGATCAGATTTTGATTTGTTGTTGCTGGCTAGGGAGAGGCAAGACTGCTTTGTGGGTGGTGATACATTCTCTCAAGGAGGCATATAATGTTGGGTTGTTTTTTGTTAAGTTCGCTAACCACTGGTGTGCAATGTGTGGGTGAGTGGTTCTCAGCCAGGGATAATTGCCCTTGAGGGGACATTTGTCAATCTGGAGACATTTTTGGTTTTCTCAACTAGGCATCTAGTTGGTAGAGGCCAGGGATGCTGCTCAGCTCCTGTGGTGCCTAAGACTGCACTCACAAGGAATTATCTGGCCCCAAACAACAATAAAATCAAAATTGAGAAACTATAGTTTAGTATATTAATTTATTTAAGATTGCATAATGATATTTTGTCATTCTTCATTTTATTAGTTACATTTGTAGACAGAAATTTGGCTCATCTAGTATTTGGTTATTTATTCAGTGGTATAGAGTTTGCAAAGGCAAGGGAAATTTCCTGTCTTTCTCTTGAGTTCTGGGTTTTCAAAAAATGAGTTGGTCACAGGCGTCCCTCTGATGTGACTACAATCAGTCAGCCTCCCTTCCTCCTTCTTTCCCTCCCTTTTTCCCTCCCTCTTTCCCACATTATTATAAACTCATGGACTTGAACATGTTTGTGTTTCAACTCCTTGCAGTTACTATCAGTATTAATCTCATATACAGGAGCCTCCTCTTGTTTGTTCCTGAGTCCTTTTACTATAGTTGTCTTTGGGAATTTTTTTTCTTTTAATTGGAAGTTTTTATTTAAATTTACTAAGTTAACATATATGGTAAAACTGGTTTTAGGTGTAGAATTTAGTGATTCATTACTTACATATAGAACCCAGTGCTCATCACAAAAGTGCCTCCTTAATACCCATCACCCAGAGAATTTTCTTGATGTCTAGTATGGCAAGATATTTCCAGGCCCAGACCTGGAATCATTCCCTTCTTTCACAAGCTCTGAAATTTTTCAGTGGGAGATGGTATTTGAAGACCACAGTCTGGGCACTGGGGTAAAACAATGATTTTTAGTTTTGTCAGACTTTGTGTAAGACCATTCTTTTGGCCAAGATTAGAATGGGAACCTGATTGTCATTTGAAGACACTTCTTTAGATGGTAAAAGTTTAATGTTAAAATCATGTTAGCAGCACATAGGATGATGTGTCTCCTTTTATTTCTTATGGTAGTGATTGGATCTTATGATTGGGATATGTTTTTGGAGATGTAGGATAACTTAAAATGTGTAAAATCCAACCCTGACCCTGGGTACCCAGCAGGTATCCAGTGAATCACGTAAGTTGCAGTTGTCATGTATGGACTCTGTTGGCTTGCTAGCCTTGCTGTCATGATTCCTTGATGGGTATTTTTTTTTTTTTTTTCTTCACATTTATTTACTTTTTTGAGAGAGAGAGAGAGACTGAGCACAAGTAGAGTAAGGGACAGAGAGAGAGGGAGACACAGAATCTGAAGCAGGCTCCAGGCTCTGAGCTGTCAGTGCAGAGCCCGACACGGAGCTTGAACTCACAGACTGAGATCATGACCTGAGCCAAAGTCGATGCTTAACCGACTGAGCCACCCAGGAGCCCCTGATGGGGATTTTTAAGTGTCCGGAATTCACCTTTCCAGTTTTGCACATAAAATGAGACTTTTAATATTTCAATATATCAGTATTTCAAATTTATACACTTCAAATGTATAAAAAAATTGCATCTATACTATCTAGAGGTGGCCTTAATTGAGTAATGTGCTTGTTTTAAAAAGATGGACTGAAACACAGTTTTATAAAGCAGTATTTCCCAAAGTGTATTGGGTCGAAAGGGTTATGTGGTCCAGTGAATTTGGAAAAATACTACAAGTACTATGTCTTCCAATAAACACATTGCACATATGCATATTAATGGTCCTGAATAAAGGAAATATGTTAATCCAAAATTTGTTTTTTAATGTAACGTAATTCTCATAAATATCGATGTTCTGCAAAATACGCTTTGGAGAAGCACTGATTATTACTGCTTAAATGCATTCTTGTAGTGCTACTAGTCTGCAGATGCTACAAGAAATCTTCATTATTGAGAAGGACAACCTGAGAAGCACACCCCCAAGTTCTTTCAGAGTTGTTAGGTGACTTTCTGTCAACTCACCTGTTTAATACTGCTTCTCATCTTTTGTAGAAAATAAGAAGCCTCAAAGTAACCAAATCTGGTGTATAGTTTTTGTTTATTTATAACTATAAAGTTTTTGTTTATTATAACAACTATAATATGTAATATTTAACAATTGAGAAAATCTTACATATGTAAATATATATTTATATATATAAATAATATATAAATACATATAAAACACCCTGTTTTATAGTACTTTATTCATGTTGATAACTGTGTCTTGTCATTTCCAGGTCAGTATTGTATACAGATGAAGTTTATAAACCTGTTTAAATACCTTAGTATGTTTGACATACTAGCTTCTTTCTAGCATTATAGATAAAGTTACAAAATTACTTAACACCCTTTTTCTGTATATTTACCTTCAGTTTAGCATGAAGCTTGCTGTTAGGAAATTAGGGCATTCTTCTTCTTATTTTAAATGTTTATTTATTTTGAGAGAGAGAGAATATATGCCTGTGCGTGCGAGCAAAGGAGAGGCAGAAAGAGAGAATCCCAAGCAGTGGGGCTCAGTCCTCCAGACCATGAGATCATGAGCTGAGCTAAATCAAGAGTCAGATGCTTAACTGTCTGAGCCCTGGAAATTAGGGCATTATTCAGTGGTGTTATACTTAGACAAAGTTTGTTAGTTTACTACAAATAAATTGATAAAATGCTATATGAAGCTGAATCCTCACTTTGACAAATTGATTAAAGATGACAGTCCCTTATTCAAGGAAAATACATTTAAAAAATGTTATGAGGGGCGGCTGGGTGTCTCAGTCAGTTGAGCGTCTGGCTTCAGCTCATGTCATGATCTCACAGTTCATGTGTTCGAGTCCCACGTCGGGCTCTGTGCTGGCAGCTCGGAGCCTGGAGCCTGCTTCAGATTCTGTGTCTCCCTCTCTCTCTGCCCCTCCCCTGCTTGCACTCTGTTTCTTTGTCTCTCAAAAATAAATAAACATTAAAAGGTAATGTATATTTTTAAAAGTAGAGTACAAATACATTTTTTAGTTTATAGTTAAGATCACTGTAAATTCATTTGGCCCTTTGTTCTTTTTTTAATTTATTAATACGTTATAAAAAGTATGTTAATTTAAGCAGAATTTCAGTTTAGTTTTTAACTAAGTTAACTAAGTTGTTGGTGACAACTTCAGGTTTAATATACTGTCTTTAAGGGTGACATATGTACTTTGTATTTAGCCTTATTTACTGGTCAGAGCAGTTGAGATGTATATCCACTTAGTGGTCCCTTACACATTGAAAGCGTTGATCATTGGCATTTTTGATCTTTAGTAGTCAACTCAGAAGAATTTGGTTAGTATCCACAAAGCAGATAACACAGTAGCTGTCAGAGTTGCTGATGCTGTCTTCTCCAAGTTGCTATCCTGTAGATAGCAGGTTTCAAACTCTGATGTTGAGTTAGTGTATCTTACATTAACCACCCCATCCCACTTTCTCATTGTGCTCCCAGCACCTTACCCATCTTGCTCCCAAAAGGAGTAGATGGGCATTTAATTACATTATGTAAGTGAACCTTACCTGTTTGAGGATCTGGATCTTTTAGGTTTGCTGTTGGTTTTAAGGCATTTACATGTTCTAAGAATAGTGGAAAAGGAAGTGTTACTATTTTGTTGATTTCTTTAGGTTTGTAGGACCTTGATACTGAATATATATAAAAAAAAGACTGAAGTTCTGTGGTAAGAAAGGTACCAGCTTTAGAAGTGTATAGTGCTTGGGTTCTTGTTTTATAATTTTTGTAATTTAAAGAAATCATTTCTTGACAAAACAGTTCTAATTTATTTGAGCCATCATTAGAGTGGGCTTCTTTTTGGGACATAGTTCTTTGATCTGCATCATAGATGGAGTGACCTAGGATTTCAGGAACCTTTTTGTCGTAAATGAAGGTGCTACTAATAATTATTCCAGGACAGCAAGCATTAACTAATACTGTCCTTAAGTGTGCTAAAATTTGTGGTCATCCTAGTTTTAGGGAATGCAGGTCTTTGTATATATTTCAGTAAATTAATGGCAGAAAGTCTTTGAGTTGAGTTGTGTTCAGCACAGGAGCCATTCAGCATGTTCCCTGAGTTGTTGACAGCTGGAGGAGGCAGAGGATACTAAAGTGTTGACTACTTTATATTTTACAAAGTTGGGTTCTTGGAATTATTAGCTCTTTTTAGTTATTATCAACTGTGTATTATGAAATCTAGTGTTTAGTGGAAGTGTTTTTTTTCATGATTGAATGTGGTTTTAATTAGCTTGTTATTTGTGATGTTTTATCACCTATCTAATTCTTTGTGTTCAATTAAAAATTTTTTTGGTTTATTTTGAGGCCTCCAATTATTCTTGATGTTTGTCAGATTTCCTAAATGTATTGCATTTCATTTATGCCCTCCATTTAATATATGTTAATGACATATTTTCTAGGAAAAAATATCAGTTTATCTTAATGAAGACTAATGGATTGTCAAGAACAAGGATTTTCTGTGGTCTTCTGTATAAAGATATTTTATGATTAAATATACATTGTTTTGTATTGAGACAAAGAACAGATTGGGGACTGCATTATTAAGTGAGATGGAGTTCTCATAGTCATATACAGTGATCTCTAGATGTCAATAAGTATTATTTATGAGTGTGTTTCAACTTTTTGGTATCATATTATTTTCATCTATATTAAAGGAATTTGAGAAAATAGGAATAAAACTATGGAGATACTGGTAAACTGGAATGTTATGTGCATCCTTAAGTTTGTTTATTGGTCCTGGGAAGGGTGTGTGTGTGTGTGTGGGTGTGGGTGTTGAGTACAGGACAGGTTTATAAAATAAATTTTTTGAACCTCAAGGGGAAAAATTCATTTAATTTAAAATTGTTCAGGCTGAGTGTCACCAAAGGTAAGAAAACATCAAGTGCTTGTTTTTCAAATATTGACAAGGATTGATTAGCAATGAAAATTAAGAGTGCAAAATTAGAAGGTATTCATTTTAGGACAACATGAGGCGAGCATAAATTGAATAAGGATTATACATTTAATTAGTATAATGCAAATTGATCTTAGGTAATTTTGTTTGGGAAATAATATAAAAAGCTAGTTCAGAAACTTTTGTACTTTTTGCTTTAACATAGTTATTATTAGTGTTCTATCTTAATGCATAATATATTTTTATAGAATAAAATGTGAATGTTTTAGAGCCTAATGATTTCTCTGTTAGTCATTCCCAGTACCATGCAGGAGAAGTCAGTTTGTGAATCTGAGAATATGTTTCCCATGCTACCTCAGGGTATAACTCCACCAGGGACTGCTCCGGCTGTCGCTTCAATGAGCAGCATCAACAACACAGTTCCAACACCTGCCAGTTATAATACGAAGAATGACCCCAGGGGACTCAGTGTGTTCAAACAGGAGAAGCAGAAGGTTTGTTTTAGGGAGCTAACAGCTATAGGAGTCTGCTAGTGTTACTGGTTACGTTAATGTAGTTACCTAGCACGTATATGGTATTGAGTGTATTATGTGAAGCAGACAGAATTGACATTTTAGCCATGTTTAAAAATACAATAGAACCACAAATTGCTTGAAAATCATGCACCGAAACTATTCTCTGTTCTAAAAAAGCAAATTGAATACTTAATAAAATCTCAGTAGTGAGCAGGACAAATGGAAGTTGAACATTATTATGAAGTTGGTATAATTTTTTCTTTCATTGAGATTTGGGGAGCATTCTCTAAAAAAGGAGTTAGGAGTTTGTTTGAATAGATGAGCAGTAAAGGCAGGAGCTGGCAAATGTTGCTATCCAGGCAAGTATTTTGTCATATATATTTTTAAAAAAGATAAATAAAATTACTATTTTATATTTTGTTATCAAACACAAATAATGGTAACCCCTCTTTAACTGTTATAGTTATTTACAGTACCCATGGTAGGAGAATTTGTGGTTAAACCCTAAATATCTTAGGTCATAGTTGAACGTGTGTGTTTGTATGTGTGTGTGTGTGCAGTTAACATTCACTCAAGTAAGATGACAGCACATCAATAAGATAAATGGTGACTTTGGGTGGTGTAATGGTTGCTATATGATTCTCTTTACCGTTGTTTGCTTGCTAGAAACTTCAGGAACCCCATAGTTTGAACAGGTTGGTTATACTTTGATTTGGCTTTGCAGAGAATATGTATACTAAGGCTTAAAAATTTGATCCTTTATCTAAATGTCTAATACTTTATTGATTTTGTGATTTTAGTTACTTATTTCTGGGAATCATGATTCTACAGAAATAGTAAATTGGTTTTTTAGAGTGAAAATAAGTCTTCAGTAACCTTGTTATTCAAATACTCTCTCTTCCCAGGTTAAGGCCTTAATTATGCCTCTGACAGTTTTATGCCATAGCTGTTAGTGTTAGTCTTTTAATTCCCTTTGCATACATTTATACCCCTTAACTGCTAATACTCGCAAGAACGTAGCCCTGTAGTTAAATTCTTTAGCTCCTTTGTCCTTCTCAGGGCTTCACTTGCAAACACCTGTTTTGCCTTCTATTTTACTTTTCCCCTTCTGTTTCCAATCCCTTGCTCTCTTTTTCTGATTACCTCTAACAGGAATAATTTAAAATATTAGAATTGAAATTCTGAAGGTTGTTAAAAAGGAATACGGAAGTGAATTCTATAATACATGGATGGAAAGGGATTACTGCAGAGAGGCTCAGTAATCTAAAATAGTGGAAAATGTACAAGATGTGGCATAGTTTCTTGTCTTACTTGATACCATGGCCTTGACCTTCCCATTTATTCTAGTTTGCAGTGTTAAATATAATGTTCATATACTGTTACTATTCATCAAGTTTCCTAAGAGTCACAGCATGTTGAATCCTTCTAGTGTGCTTGTTTCATGGTTCTCAGAGCAACCAGTCTCCTCTTTCTGGACCAGTTTCTGAAGCAACTCTCAAGGAATGAGCTGTTTTCCTGGAGCCAAACCTCACTAATGGAGCTCCTGAATGGAAGTATATACTTAAAGTCCCAGCAGCCTTAGTGTTCCCATCAGGCTCTTCAGATGGTTGCTACATGAATGACTCAGCCCCCTGCCCAACTCCCTGTCTTTTTTTTTTTTAAACTCCCAATTAAGTTAGGTTATATATGCTTATACTTTAAATATACACAAATAAATTAGATTTCATTGCATCTGCTACGTATGTTGACTGGTTTGTAGGGGGCCTAAATAATAGTATCTGGTGGAAGTGTACTCCAAGTAACTTGTTTTATGTCTTACTTGAGTCACTGTTGAAAATGTGTTTAAGCTTCACTGTATCCTTTGTGTTCTATATGTTTATGCTCCACAAATTGGTTATGACATTTTCCTTTTGTTATAAAAGCAATATAACATTAAGAAAAATTTCAGTGAAAAAAATCAAATTCTACCAATGAGAGATATTTGTTGACATGTTATTTAAAGTGCTGGAGAGAGGGAAGCTACCCATCAAATGTGTAACAAGAGTGAGATGTTTATTATTTTTTGAGAGAGTGTGCACACCTGTACACACAAGCCCGGGAGGGGCAGAGGGAAAGAGAGAATATCAAGCCAGCCCCACACTGAGCATGGAGCTCCATGGGCTCCATTTCACGACCTTGAGATAGTGACGTGAGCTGAACTCAAGAGTTGGAGGCTTAACTGACTGAACCACCCAGGCATCCTAAGTAATTTTAGTTAGGCACAGAATAATTAATTTCACCATGTCATTTAAAATGATAAAACATATACATATAAATGGATAACGATAAAAATGTTACAGTGCATGCTGGTTTTATAAAATGTGCATATGAGAAAATATTGGAAGATACTATTTGAATTTTTTTTTTTTAACATTTATTTATTTTTGAGAGACAGAGACAGAGCACAAGCAGGGGAGGGGCAGAGAGAGAGAGAGAGAGAGAGAGAGAGAGAGAGAGAGAGAGAGAGAGAGAGAGAGAGAGGGAGACACAGAATCCGAAGCAGGCTGCAGGCTCTGAGCAAGCTGTCAGCACAGAACCTGATGTGGGGCTCAAACCCACGAACTGTGAGGTCATGACCTGAGCCGAAGTCGGATCCTCAACTGACTGAGCCACCCAGACGCCCCTGGAAGATACTATTTAAATAATAGTTGGGCTGAGTTGATGAGATTGGTAGTTTGCTCTCCTTCCCTCTCATAATTCTAAATTTTCTGGAATTTAAAGAATTTATTTAAAAATAAAAAAGCCAGTTGTGAAGATTTTGAGGATTCTACATTTTAATTTTTTTCTCTTATTGGCCTCATGTATCTCCTCTTAATTTTTAGTCAACATTCTGGTATGAGTCAATTTTTTTCCAAATTCTTAGAACCTGAGGATTCTTTAGTTGCCGTAGTATTGACTGTTGGTTTCATCTTTATAGAGGAAGGCAGTGAACTGCCCTTATTTTCAGAATTTGGACTTGTTCTAGGTTGGAATTGGAGCATACTTGAAAAGTCATTTTGAAATGAATTCTAATTACTATTAAGGGAAAGAGAAGATTGGTGGAGAGAAGATAGATCTGATACAGATTTTTAATAATAGAGAGGGACAAGGGAGGATAGGGTGAAGAACAAGAAAGCTAGCAAGAGAAAAACTCAGAGGAGGAAATTGGAAGTAGGCTTCTTAGAAACCCATCACAGCCTGAGAAGCTTCTGAAGGAAAATATAAAACTCTTGAGTGTTGACAGGTCAGATATGTGGTGTTGTACATTGGAACCTCATTATAACATTATTAATTTTTAATGGATTTAGGGATAGTGATCAAATCACATTCCCTTCATAAGAAATACTAGTTTTACTCCTTGAACAAACAACTATTTACATTTAATATAAATTTGGAACCTGGGATGGTGTGATAGGTGTGTAACCTATAATTAAATCTTACTGAGGACTGTGGAATGCCATAAAGTTGAAGTGTTTTTTTAGAGCTTCTATCTGAATAAAACAATTTTTAAAATCTAACATGTTAAATTTCTAGCAAGTAAAATTTTAGTTAAAGAGATGATTCATTGCACTAATAACTGTTAAGATGTGTGTGTGATGGTATAAATGACATAAGGGCAAAGGATATTGAGGCACGTTAGACCACAGGCTCAGGAACGCTTACTCAATTAGGCACTGCCCTAGATATTTACCTATATTGGGTAAGCTGGTAAGAATGACAATTTTGGGGCTCACAGTTTTAAAACTGTCTAAGCGCTATGGTGATTCCATATTAAGTTTCATGAATTAAAGCAAACAGTGTTCAAAATGATTTGAAAGAATCATTTACGTTTAACTCCCCTTCTCTTTTTTTCCCCATGATATGTTTGTGTTCATTATCTCCCCTCTGGTGTTTATATCCTTCAGTTATTTTTCCCATTAATAGAAGTTAGGTTTTCTTTTAAATGTTTTTCTTAGGTAGTCTCCTAATTTCATTGGAATTATTAGGATAATGTCCCCCCCCCCCCAATCTCATTTGAATTGCAGAATCAGAGCACTAAAAATGACCTTCATATTTGGATTTTGGTTGGCGTCAGTCAGCATACTTTTCATTGAATAACCACTCTTGGCCAAAGTGCTGGAGTTTAGGGGTAAATGCAAAGAGAAATGACTCTTGCTCTCCTAGCCTTTGAAGTGTTGTAGGAAAGAACATCAAAAATACATTATTATGATATATCATAAGTGCTATGGTAGAGGTAAGTGCAGAGGGTTTGGGGACTAGAGGAGGGAGTGGGCTGCTTATTTTGACTTCTCTAACTGCCGACCTTTATTGATTTAGTCCTTCTAAAAATTGTTCACAGATGACTGTAATGTTTGGAATTAAAAAAAAATTTGTATTAATGGAATCACAACCTCAAAAATTTGCATTTAAATAATTTTTTTGGAAAAGAAAAGTGTGGAGTTTCAACTTGTATTTATTTGTTTAAAATCTCTAAGGAGATTTGGTTAGTTAAAAAAGTCCCACTGTCTTTGTAATACAGAATGATCTGGAACCCAGCAAAACTGTTCCACTGAACGCCTCTAAACAAGATGGACCCATGCCAAAACCGCATAGTGTTTCACTCAATGATACTGAAACAAGGAAACTCATGGAAGAATGTAAAAGACTTCAGGGAGAAATGATGAAACTATCAGAAGAAAATCGACACCTGAGAGTAAGTTGCTTTTTGAAAATAAGTTGGGTTAAATGAAGGCATAGGATATGTGAATATTATTAGGCCATTTTATCTGTCCGTTTTTAAATTTATCCTTGGTCAGTTCTTTTTTCTAATTTGATTATGTCTTTGCTTCCTACTCTGGCCTCTTTTACAGTTTTACCATGGCTTCTCATTGCCTGCAGGTTCCTTCCCTACTAGATGTCCTAGTTATTTGTGATCTGGCCTGTGGCATTAAGCTTCCTCTCTTGTTAGTAACTTCCTTCACATATGCCCTAGTCATGTGAAGCGCCTGAAATGGTGCTGCCCCACAAAGTAGGGACATAGGAGGCTGTTCAGCACTTGAAATGGGGTTTGAATTGACACACGTTGGGAGTGTAAAATACTCCTTGATTTATTCGACTTAGTACAGAAAAGTAAAATAGATCTTTTTTATATTGTTATTTATTGAAATAGTATTTTGGTTATATGGGATTGAATAAAATGGAATATATTGGATTGAATTTTGGTTCTGTTGGATTGCATTTTATTATTAAAATTCATTTAACCATTTTCTTTTTACCTTTTCAACGTGGTGTTAGAAAATGTAAAAGTATGTAAGTGGCTCACATTTGAAGCTCATGTTATGTTTGTATTGGACAGCGTTGGACTAGAGTATCCTGAAGAAGCCTCTCTGATTATGATCTCTTTTTCGCTTTCTCAAATTTTTCCTTCTGACTGGAATGCCCTGAAATCCTGTTCTGCCCTGACCAGCATTTTCATACACGTGCTCTTGTCTTTTGGTACTCGGTTCTTGTCATCTTTTCAGTATAACCTTTTCTAGGACTTTCTTCCCCTTAGAAGACAAGAAACACGGTTTTGGAATGCTGTCTCCTTTGTTTCCGTGAAGACTCTGTCAAGTTACTGTTCCTGTTTGTCGGAGGTCTTTCTCCCTCTAGTGGGTGGTAGTGCTTTTGGGGGCAAGGACTGTACTCATTCATCTTTGCATTCATAGAACATGCATACAGTAGTCATTCATATATATGAATAAATGGATGAACTGGTGGATGAGGACTAATTTGAATATGTGTGGAGTGTATTAATAATATACCTTTGAAAAATAATTACTTATTTCAAGACCTGAATACTTTTAAATTACCTTTTTAGGCTTTGAAGCTTTTTGTATCAAAAGTAGATGATACAAAAATGTATAGAAGTAATAAATAAGCTAAACGAAGGGACTTAATCTACATTTGATTATTCCATCTGTTGGATGTATATAGAACTATATGTACTCTGGATCAGAGGCACTGTATCTTAAATTGATCTGTGCTGAAATAATTGTCTATCTTCCTGTTTCACAGTACCCCTCAGGGGCCCCCAGCACCTCTCTGGATAGTGGAAAGATTATCTTCATTTCACACCTATATCTACATACCATAGATTTTTAAGGATGCTGTTTTCGTTACCTTTATTTTATCTGCCATGACTTCCGTGGCACAGTTCTCTTCTTTGATGAAAGATGTGCTCCTTAGCATACTCAGTACATTTGTTCCTCTCTTTGCGGGAGGGGAGAAGTGGAAATAGTAAGAATAGCATAAGTAGGGCAGGGCTGGAAAATAGGAAGAGTGGACGGGGAGAGAGGTGAGTGAGATTTGGGTGCTGGTCTCTCTTTATAGGCTGATGTTCTGTAGGAGATGTTATTTGAAAAAGCATTCTGCTGTTTAAAAGGTGAAACCAAAGAACTTGAAGACCATTGGCTTATAGAATCAGTTACAGGCCCTTTAACATTTCATACATAAGGCCCATGATAATTTGTTGGCAGATTAACTTTCTTGAACATGTCTGATCACTGTTCCTTTTTATCTCTCTAGGCCTATGGTTCTTAATCCAGGCTGTGCATCTGACTCTCTTAGCGCTTTTTAAAAATACGTATGTCTAGGCCCTCCCCAGACCTAGGAAATCAGAATCACTAGGAGGATTCTCTAAAGTTCGTGCCAGGTTTGAGAATCATTGTTCTCTTCACACAGGACTAATGAACATAAGACAAAAAAAAATCCCACAAACCCTCAGAGAATCTACTAATTGCCCGTAAAACAGTATGAGCTGAGGTGGACTCTTTTACTTGGTATTAGTAAGCATACTAGAGAAATCAATGTGAGAAAAGAAAAATTAGCTTGCACTAAGGAAGTAAAAATCTGCCCTGTCATTCATCTGGCTGGGATGATGGACACAGATAAAGTCAGTTGCCTAGGTAACAGATATCAGTATTTTTCCCAAGGTCACACTGTGGCCGGTAAAGGGTCCTAACAACTTCCTACTTTGAGTGACTTCTGCTTTCTTACTGAGAAACCTTGTCCCCTAAAATCATACTGTCAGAAAACATTGCTGTGTGAAATCATATCAGTAAGAACCAAGCGACCCACTCTTGCCTAGAGGATCTGAGTCACTTTGACACAGGGAAGCAGCCTTTCTCTCCAGATCTAGGGGCACGGTGTCAAAAGAGGGGGTGGGTTCTGTATACAACATTCCGTAGCTGTTGTAGTTTGTTGTTTCTGAGGAAGCAGGATTGGTGTCTCCTTTGTAGTCAAGACCCAGTGCTGACACAGGGGCCTCCTGCTTTGAGTTTATCAAAACACTTGTTACTTAAGTTTTATCCTGAAATTCCCTCTTCCTCCAAATCTTGTAAAATCCTGCCTTTTCTTTTGGCCAGATAGTCCCTGTGCCTCTGCTGTGTGGATGCCCTGGTTGCAGTGTGTCCATAAACCTGTCACACCACAGCTTTGTTCCTGATGGTCTTTGGTATCCAGTGTAAAAATACTATGGGCCACCACGGAAATCAGTGCATGCACAGAACTCTTCCTTACTTGTATTAGTACATTTTAGCAGGGTGGTTTCCTTCTGTATAAATATAGCTGTACCTGATTTTTCAGTTTGTTAGGAGTACAATTTTCAGCTCTAGTTTTTAAAATCACCCTAGAAAGTCTTCTTAATGCTGGTTAGTGTGGTTAATCCCTGTTCCCATCCCAGCCACGTGCACACTGATCTGCTTTCTGCCCATAGATTTTTAGTTCGGCAGTTTTACCGTGTGCATACTTGTTTTTAAAACCTCTTTTTGTGCGTATGTTTTTTTCTAGGATGAAGGCTTAAGGCTCAGAAAGGTAGCACATTCGGATAAACCTGGATCCACCTCAGCTGCATCCTTCAGAGATAATGTCGCCAGTCCTCTTCCTTCCCTTCTTGTCGTAATTGCAGCCATTTTCATCGGGTTCTTTCTAGGGAAGTTCATCTTGTAGAGTGAAGCATGCAGAGTGCTATTTCTTTTTTTTTCTCTTGACCAGAAAAAGATTTGTTTACCTACCATTTCACTGGTAGTATGGCCCACGGTGACCATTTTTTTTTTTTTTTTTTTTTTTTTTTTTTTTTTTTTTGTGTATACAGCGTCATATAGGCTTTGCCTTTAATGATCTCTTACGGTTAGACAACACAATAAAACAAACTGTTCGGCTCCTGGACAAATTGTATATTACCAGATCATCACTAGCAGATGTCAGTTGCACATTCAGTCCTTTATGAAATTCATAAATAAAGAATTGTTCTTTCTTTGTGGTTTTAATAAGAGTTCAAGAATTGTTCAGAGTCTTGTAAATGTTATTTTAATAATCCCTTTAAATTTTATCTGTTGCTGTTACCTCTTGAAATATGATTTATTTAGATTGCTAATCCCACTCATTCAGGAAATGCCAAGAGGTATTCTGTGGGGAAATGGTGCCTCTTACAGTGTAAATTTTCTCCTTTACCTTTGCTAATATCATGGCAGAATTTTTCTTATCCCTTGTGAGGCAGTTGTTGACTGAGTTTTTCATCCTTACGATCCTGTCCCATGGTATTTAACATAAAAAAAAATAAAACTGTTAACAGATTCTTGCTCGATAGCTTGTTTGTGTGTCGTGTCATTAGGTGGGGATACCAGGGAGTCCACTGTGTGGTAATTTGAAGTTTATGATGCATAATTTTATCTTGTATTGAAACCCTTTCATATATTACAGTATTTGTAGTTAAAAGTCCTCATTCTGTTAAGGAAAGGAATTGATAACATTTCAAGCTACTTTTGGTATTTTGGAAGATTACAATCAGTTTGTCTTCAAGATAATATAAAATAAGGAAACCCATGAGAATAAAAATACTGTAATTTTAGTCAGTTTATATGTATGTGCCTTGTGGCTCTGTTGCATTTGATTTATCCCATTCTTAACAGTTTCTTCTAGTGTCTTCTCAAGGAAGACTAATTCTTCGTGGTTCTCGTCAAGTGCTTTTTAACCAGCCTAATAATTACTTTTATTTTAGGACATTTCATAATAATAGTTAAAAGTAGCTGTTTTTCCTGTCCAATCTGACATCAAGAGGAAATTTCTGTTATGGAAATTTGGAATTACGAAGCAAGCCTTGGGAATTTTCTTTGTGGAAAATGACTTTATCCTTTGCAAATCTACCTGTCAATGTGAAACACATTTTCAGTGTAAATATGCATTTTAAGGTATGATACTTTCATGCACTTAGTCTTACGTATTCATTAATTTCACTTGTGCTAGCATAGGAAACTTTGGAACCAGAGACAGTATATTCGGGTTTTCTACTGAGTGAAGTCTGTCACAAGTGAGTCTTGATTCTTGAAAATATGTGTTAGTTTTGTAAAAGATGCACTTCTTTCTGAAAGGGCAGTTGGATTTTGGGACTTGATGTGGTACAATGAAGTATGTTAGGCCCAGGTCTCTGTCTACATTTTATAAACGAGTGAAATGTTCCCTTGAAGTATTTTGGTTGGCCTTTTCATTTCAAGTATGTTTTGAATTTGTCAGGTCACATGTATTGTGTCATTGTGCTCTATGGTATCTTTTAGAAAACCTCTTGCTTGTGTGCAAAAGTTACTAAAAACACAAGTAATGCCTGTCCATCACTAGCATGCTACTACAGGTAATGCTTCCATTGTTGTTCCAACCCTTTCTAGTCACTGTAAAATTTCCCTCCCTTTCTGATAACTGGAAAAGCATGCTCACGAAACGTGTTGCATTTTGTCCCATACATGCAGAATCAGTACTTCCATGGCTTAAAGCTCTCTATGTAATCAGCATTATTGGTGATAAGTACTAAGCTTAATATTTCATAGGTATAATTTTTTTAAAAATTTAAATTCTCAAAAATTTAGCAAAATCCCGTTTTATGGGAATGCTCCTTAGAACTCATTTATTTCAGCCCCTTTGTTTTATAGTCGTGGAATCTGAGGCCTTTCTGAGAATTAAGGGAACTTGTCCTGTGTCTCATGTAGGTAGAGGCAGGGCTGGAACTAGAAATCTGCTCTCCTGACTCTAGTGTCTTTTCTGGTAACTTTGCAGAAAGAAATTTGTCCTAATTTGACATGACTGAAATTACAAACAAGATGCTATTTGATAAACGTGTGTGAAATTTCCCATCATAAAATTGTATTCCAGGCTACTGTTGAATACTGTTGAATAGTCTCATGTATATGTTTGGTTTTAGTGTTTTGGTTAGAAATCCCGCCCCCCCCCCCCCCCCCCCCCCCCCCCCGGGAATGAATACTGTGAAATAGAATGTATTTTTAGATAGGCATTTTACAGAATGCATTCTGCAAAGGTTGATTCTGGGGTAGATTGTAGTCTGGGCAGCATCTGCAAAATAAAGTATACATGGGCTTTTTAACTGCTTTACATGTCGGGAGATGGCTCTCGTTGTATAGAAGACTTCATTTCTACTCTTTTTAATTGCTGTATCAAATGTGATCAGATTATTTTACTACCAACAGTTACTTTGAAAGACTCCAACTGTATTAATTGACTGATAATACATAGATTAAATTGTTTGTCTTCACTCCTTACATGTTTAGAAATTTTTGCTTTGTCTGCCTGCTTACTTGTGTATGTAAGCATGAGGGAAATCTGTTGCTAACATTGAAATCACAGTCAAGTAACTAAGGCCTTAAGTTCATATGTGACGCTAAATGCACTACCTTATTTCATTCTTTCTATAACTAATGTACCTTAACTCTGCCCGTTCTTGTATTTACAAGAAACATATTTAAGAATTGTATTCTGAGTGTGTGGTTTGTTACCTCTTAAAAAAAAAAGCGATGACACTTGGAAAAAAAGTATGTGTTAATTTCAAAAAAAAAAAAATTCTGGTCAAAATAATTTTACTTTCTCCTTCAAGTATCTTAACTAAGAAGTTCTCTTAAAACTGATACTATCTGCTTTGGGGATTTCTTTTGGATTTTAATCATTCAAAATACACCCCTTTGAAAACCAAGTTTTATCAAGATAAACACAAAGTTCTTACCAGGGTACTTTGAAAACATTCAAGTGATGATTTTCCTAGAGCTTTGCACATTCCTATTCAGTGACTTTGGTGTGTGCATAGGTTTTTAAAAATTAACCTTTATGAGAGGGAAAGATCAATGTTTACCGTGTGGAAAAACAACCAACTAAGAAGGTAAATGATCTTTATTTTCTAGCTTTCAAAAGAACTCAAACTATTGCGTGAATAAATAAACTGTTTAAAGACGGGGTGAAGTGTCGTTTTCCTTTCCAAGAAACAAAAGAAAAAAAAAGGAATTTCATTTCAACAGATTATGATGGTTTGTATGTGTATGTTCTGTTACATAGTAATAGTCGGTCTCTCACTGGCGCTTGAGTTCTGATGGCATATCGTCTTTTGCTTAGTGGCCTAGAGGTAAAGTACTTTTTAGTGGGAAGTGGGAACAGCTGGGTTTTTCAGTTCTATATTTGATAGCCTGCTGTTATTAGAAGCCATGCTCCTGGAGAGTTCTGTGCAGGAACAGTGGCCTCTTGGGATTGCTCAGCCTGATGGAGGTTGGTGTGAAGAAGTTTGAACATCTGTCCTTAAAAAAAGGAAATTTTATCTTCCTACGTTTCTGACTATAGAAATAATATGTTCATTTTAGGGAATTTGGAAAATAAATTGTAAAAAGTCATGGCAAATCCTGCCATCCAGCAGCATCGATTTGTGTGAACATTTATTTCCCTGTAGTATTAATTAAGCCCTTTAGGCATAATCATCATACATACAACTTTGTATCCCGTGCTTTCCCTTAATCATTTCTCTGTAGTGTATTGAAAACCAAGTATAAGTGATTGCAAAATTGCTTTATGTTTACAATCACGTTCTTGGCCATAAGGTTATGAACATTTTATGTATGATGGAAAGCTTGATTGGTCAGGTGGGTTCCCTTTCTAGTTAGGCACATCCTCCTACTTACCTCATTTCTTTTGTTGTAGAACTCTGTTTCTTATTTTCCAGTTCCTTTGTATTAACACCCATCTTGAAAGAAGGTGCAGGGAACTGTTAAGATAACTATTCATTCTGTTTTTAGCATTGGTATTCAGCTCCAGTAGTACATTAACTCATGTGAGAAGCTTAAAAAAATAAAGATACTGATGCTTGAACAGTACGTCCAGTGATAGATAATTGGCCTGGAGTGGTGACCTGGCATGGTCATTTGTTTTTAGCTCTAGTCATTTTAATCTGCAACCAGACAACTGCTTTATATAGGCTTTTAAATGCCAAAGCCAGATACAAATTAAGTTTATGTGAGACTTAAGTCTTACAGTATGGGGAAATTGCATTTTCAGCATTCTTTGTATATTAATCTTAAAAAAGTAAGTTGCAGGAGTCACCTTTAGGTATTGCTTAATTCCAGAGCTATCTGTAAAAGTTAAGATTGTTAAAACACAAGCAAATGTTTTGTAGATAAATGTGAGCCATCTGCAAAAGTGAGAAATTTTATGGGATTCACTTTTAATTACCACTTTGCTGACAACCCAAGTGATTATCTTTACTCACCTAAGAAATGTATTTTGCCTGTCAGATATTTCTCAAAGCATGAGCTGGTTTTCAAGGTTCTTACAAGTATGTGCCAGGTATTTTATGTCAACTCATTTAATCGTCACTCATATCCTTATTAGTGTGTTAAAGAAGGGTTATGTAACCAAGGCTGGAGTGGTCTTTTAAGATTTAACCATTATAGCGGTGCCTGGGTGTCTCAGTCGGTTAAGCGCCCCAACTTTGGCTTAGGTCATGATCTCGTGGTCCATGGTATTTGAGCCCCACGTCGGGCTCTGTGCTGACAGCTCAGAGCCTGAAGCCTGCCTTTGGATTCTGTGTCTCCCTCTCTCTCTGCCCCTCCCCTGCTCATGCTCTGTTTCTCTCTCTCAAAAATAAACATTAAAAAAAAAAAAGGTTTAATCATTAAAGTATCTGAATTTTGACATCATGATGTAAATTCTTAATACTGTTCTACAAGGAACAAAGGGTGCCAAGTAATAAGACTTGAGGAAAAATACACATTTTTTTGAGGGAGAGAAGTTACACCTAAATTCTAAGAAAGTGTTACGGAGAGTTGAAATTGTAAGTGATTGAAAACTTTTACATACCTGAGCAATAAGAATTCCTCATTTTAGTACTTTCTTGTTTCAAGGAGTAGAGGTCTGGTAGGAGTTACAGAATGGTGTTAATACGGTTTGGGAGGGGGCAAACTTGGTTTTTGTGTGCTACGTTAATCTAAAAGTATATCCTTAAATGTGTATGTAATATGTAGGTAAATATATGAGGGGTGTATCATGCCACTTTAAACTTAGGGAAATATTTCACTTGAGAAATTCCAACTTGTGAGAAATCAAAGGAAAGTTTTGTTGCAGAGTATTTCGATGCCTTTTCACTATCAAGCAAAGTTTATAATTTTACTGAAGTAAACTTTAGATTTTCGCTTAAAAGTTTAATGATCATATTTAATGATCATGTTTAATGTATCAAATAAGTGAATTGTCTCCCCAAGGGAAAAATGCTGTTGCATTTTGCGACTCGCATGGAATTTGTCCTTTGGGGAATTTCATTATATATGTTTTAATATATGTAAGAAACCATGATTTCTTAGATTTTACTGCAGTGAGGCAGTGTCTTAATAAGAACTGTAACGTTAATTGGGTAAAGTGGTTCTTTTGTAAGGTAAGTTGTGGGTGGAATGGGAATTTCAGGGGGTTGAGTATATTGGAACATAGGCCAGAAGTGCAAAAATTTGTGTTAATCATGTTTGCATAGCGATGTAGTAAGAGACTGCTCCTGTTACTGAGAACAAGTCTTGTGACATCTTTGCATTTAGTTGAGGTAATAAGTGGTATAAATGTTTCCAACAAATGGTGTTTTAAACTACTTAAATGTGTAAATAATCCTTCCCATCCACCTCTTGATCTCTTAACTCCAGAAAGGTACACTGCAGATGCCAATAGATCATGGGATTTTATGTTCATGTAATGTGTTCCCCATCTTGGAGTGTGGGGATCGGAGGGGCTGTTGTGGCTGCAGAATGCTGTTACCTTTTGCTTTGATTTTACTGTTAATCATTATGAAGTTTTCCCCAGGTTTCGTTTTCCCATTTAGGTGTTTTTTTTTGTTTTTGTTTTTGTTTTTTTTTTTTTTAAGGAGCAAGTCCTCAAAAATAACTGAAATCTCCTTTATACCCTTCTCTGAGCACATTTTCCTTTGTCAGGCCACTAGCATGAGGTTTGTGTGTATCGTCGTTGTCCGTGCATAGATTTTACTACATATGTGTATGTAATAATCTGTTACGTAGTGTGTTTTGTCTGTTTTAAAATGTGACATAAGTGTTTTTTACTTAGAATATTTCTTATTCATCTAAAATGTCTTATTCAGAAGTCCCCACGCTTTGAAGTAGGGTATCCTCTTCATATACTTGTGTGTATATGTTCATGAACTAACACACTCCACTGTATCAGCTTCGATCTGTGTTTCTGTTGCTGCTTACGCTACAATTGAAATTCTGACACTAATACCTACCAAAGGCCTTGCCGCTGCTGAAGCTGCAGGCCAGGGGACAGTTGGTGGGACAAATGTAGTCCTAACAGCTATCTGCTACTATGTGTTACTGTGTATGTACATATGCACACACAATTTCAGTTAAAAGATTTTTTTTTTTAAGTTTATTTTTGGGAGCGAGCGCGCGAGCAGGGGAGGGGCAGAGAGAGAGGGAGACACAGAATCCGAAGCAGGCTCCAGGCTCCCAGCTGTCAGCACAGAGCCCGACGCGGGGCTTGAACTCGTGAGCCGTGAGATCGAGACTGAGCCACCCAGGCGCCCCCATAATTTTAGAAGTAAAACAAGCCTAAGGGAAAAGACGAGGTGCTCAAGTACACGTGGGAGATCGCATTACTGTGCATCTTGGCTGTTTGTGCTTGGAGACTGCGATGTGCACGTGTGTGTTGTTAGGGGAGTGGTTTCTCTTGTACGTTCCTAAAAATAGAAAGATGTCCCCCCCCCCCCCCAAACCCTGGAATTCCTACTTCTCAGAAAAGACTTGGAGCACAGGACTTGCGTTCCCATGGGCAATAATTTGCCGGGGCCAAGTAGCAGTTCCACCTACAGTTCTCCTCTCTTCTCGTGCTAGTGACCTGCACAAGCACTGTCTGCCTGAATATGTGACTCGGCTGAGCTACTCCCTGCATAATACCGAATTCTTCCCCTGCCCTGCACACTGGCGAGAGCGCCAGTGGGATGTACAGTGGGATCTAGGGGGATCCTATGGTCAGGAGGCAAAAGGATACTTACCGACACTTGTACCTAGTCAACAGGTGTTTGGGCCCAGAATGCCCCCAAAACATTGTCAATTGGAACAGGCGTAAGGTTTGAGGAACAAGAAAAACTATTTTTATGGTGTACCTACTGTATCTCAGGTACTTTATTTACATTATCTCCACTTCAGAACAACCTTTTAAACATTTTAACAGAGAAGAACTTGGAGAAATGAACTTGTCCGTTCAGTGGTGGTCGATTTCCCACCACTGGGCCCGCCCCTGTGCCATATGGCTTTTCAGAAAGGGAAATGATGCTGTGAACCAGTCTTCATGGCATTAATTCACTTACAAAGAGAGCTTGCTTCGGTCTTGGTCACTCCATTGGAAGTATAAAATATTGTTTCTGCTTTTGAAGATCTTGGCAAAGAATACACCTACAGCTCATTACACACTACACTAGTGGCCAGAGGGTGGGGTGTGGCAGCAACAAGCTTGCAGAATTTAAGGTATTTTGGAATTCAGACTCTTTATAGCTGGCCTTTCAGCCAGTTAACCTAGATTGATAGCTTTATAAGTGGTATTTATAGCATTATAGTTTCATATATTAAGCATGAGTAGCCTGGGAAGGAAGCATATGAAAGTGGTTAGGAGCACGGGATCTGGAGTGATGCTGTGTAAGGCCGTAATTTTGGCTTGGTCACTTTACTAGTTACGACCTTGGGCGGCGTTTTATTTCTCTGTGCCTCAGCTTTCTCCTCCATAAAGACAGGATACTAACCAGGCCTGCATCCCTGGGTGCGCAGGGAATAGAAGAGGTGCGGCTCCTGGAGCAGAGGGTGGCACCAAGCTCAGCGAATGTCAGCAGTTACTGTTTACATACACGTGAGGTGGGAAATTGGGCAGTTGTCGGATGGGTTATTTGCCTTAAAAATTAAACGGGGTATCCAGACAGCGGCTATTTGCCTTGGAATTTTGTTTTTGAACTTACTAACCAGTTCTGCAGTTGAAGGCATTATCTGGCCACATAGACGCGACAGACTTTCATCGAGCACCTGTGGGGAGCCAGCAGGAGAGACAGCGTGGGTTTCTGAGGTTAGACAAACTTGGATTTGGAACTCAGCTGTGCCCTTGACGGGACATGTGCTCTTGAACAAAGTGATGGAACCTCTCCAAAGTGCAGCTTTGTCGCCAATGATGCCACCCGGTTTTCACCTTCCTCTTGTAACCTTGTAGGGTTGCGGTGAGGACTGTAAGACAGTTTGAAGAATGTAGCATAGTTTCTGGTACCTAATAAACATGGAAATTGCATTTTTACTCTGTCCTTCAATCACGTATCAAAACGATATGGCAAGAATTTACGAGTTTTAAGAGTTGCTTAATGATAATGGATGATCTTGAGTTAGAAAATGTAAAAACACTTTAACATTTAAAAGAGGCTATTCTTGTAGGTAAGCAGCCTATGGGTGTCAAGTGTGATGCACATTTCTTTTTTCTGAATGTGAAGGTGACATTGATTCATTATAGAAGCTTGGAAATTATAGAAGAAATATATAGTAGGACAAACTTCAGGATCCCACTCCCCAGAGACAACTTGTTATTAACAGCTTTTTAAGTGTCTAGGTGAATATCAGATCTATGTAATGTTTTATTTAGTGTAAATATATATTAATAGTAGCAAAATCAACATGGATGCTTTTGTAAACCAATTGGCAATTAACTTAATTCACTTCTTACCTGGAAACAGTTTTTGAAATTGTTTAGTACAAAACCACCCATATACGCTTCAGGCAGTTTAACCAATTGTTAGCATTTTGCCCCACTTCCTTCAATATTTGTGCTCTCTTCACACCTAAATATATATACACATTTTTCTGCATACGTACATATGTGCACACACATGCATTCACGTATAACATACATGTATACACACGTACGTTCACAAATGTGCATATATACCCATGTTCTGTTTTAAAACCAAGACTAATTTACAAATAGCATTTGGCATGCATCTATGACCCCTAACCACTTCAGTGCGTATTCCCTAGGAATAAGGCCTTTCTCTTGCATAATCCTACAGCAGCTGTCACCTTGAATACACTGAAAACTGAGAGAATACTTACTTTTCCCAAACCCATCGTCCACATCCATCCAATGTCATTTATAGCATTCCCTCCGGGGTCAGATCCAGGCTGGGGTCCCATGTTGCATTTAATTGTCGTGTCTCTTTGGTGTCTAATCTGAAACAGTTCTCAGCCTTGGTCTTTTATTACATCGATGTTTCTGAAGAATACAGTCATCCCTCACCTTTATTTAAAATGGAGTATCTCTCATTGGGCTTTCTTTGACATTTCCTCACGATTAGGTTTAGATTCCAGAGTCTTAGCTGGATTACTACAGAAATGGTATTCTGTCCTCAGGACCTCATGCCCAGGGACCCGTGAGGTTCTGCCCCTCATTGTGAAGAAGGCACAGAAAGAGGATGGACACACTCTGGACTTCGGGCTCTGGAGTCACACTGCCTAGGTTCGAATGCTGGCTTTGCCCTGTCACCCTTGGGCAGCTTTCAGCATTGTTGTGTCTCAGTTTCCTCCTCCCTGAAACAGGGATTTAAAAAGTGCATTGATACCCACCTCCTAAGGTTCTTTGAATTTAATGACTTAACCTAGGTAGAGTGCTGAAGAAAGTGACTGGCTCATAGTTAACACCGTAGGTACTAGGCATCATTGTCCGTATTGGTTCTCCCAATCATATAAGTATTACCGTTATGTTGAAAAGTTAAGAAACAAAGCCTCAGAAATGCTAAAATGCTATGTGCATTGTTTCAGCTCATACAGGTAGGATTCTAATTCTCATAAGCTACCTACTGAGCTTTCCTTATTTGTGATAATCTCTATTTCGGTTTTATAAGATCTGCTGCAAGCACACGCGATTTCTACAGACGAGGTTTGGGAGATTTCAGAAGAGCACATTGTTGTCTCACATGGTGACGGAGCCTCTTGGAGAGAAGTTGGGGTCATTCCCACACTCAGTCTCTGTAGAGAAGTATCTATGTTGTGCTCTGGCTCCGCCTTTGACCAGAACTCATTCATTTGGGAGGTAGTGATTATTGTTGAAGTGGGCACCACCAGATGAAACAGATTCATATTATTTTGAAAGATCTCGGAACATTTGTGGAAAATATTTAGAGCTTTATAAGGATCAAAAGGGCGCTAATTTCCAAGTTGACTCTCAGGCACAGTGATAAAATTTGAAGTTTTCCTTTATGTGACTTTACAAGTGTGTTTGGATAGAACTGTGATCACTTGGGACCTGCATATCCCTTTGTCTTTCTTCATTTTTGGAGGAGGCTTCCTTTCTGTGCATTGGCACAGGCAGAGGAAACATGCTGAAAACAAGCTAGGTCTTCTCTCCTTTGCATAGATATTCACGTGAAATGATGTAGATCTCTAGCAACGTCAGTCGTCTGATTTTGGGAAAGGATTTGATTCCGTTGATTTTGTAGAGGGGAAACCCTGCAATCCAGAAACTCTCACTGCAAAAAGTGAAGTAGACGTATAAGCAGAACCAAGCCCCGTCCAGGTGGCAGTCGCCCAGTGGCATGTATGGAATTCCTGGGTATTTTCCACACCATGCTAGCAAAACACCACCCATTTCCTACCTGCCCTGACTCCTGGCTCTCGAGTCATTAGTGGGTCAGGGCAGTGAGGTGGAGAGAATGGAAGGAGGGCAACAAGCTGAGCTTATCGAAAGGAAGAACTGAACCAGGAAAGATGGAAACAGTGCAGTTGTTTTTTCTTTTTAAAAACTGTTTTTACATTTATTTATTTATTTATTTATTTATTTATTTATTTATTTATTTATTTATTTATTTATTTATTTATTTATTTATGAGAGAGTGAGACAGAGAGTGAGCTGGGGAGGGGCAGAGAGAGAAGGACACACAGAATCCGAAGCAGAATCTCATGAACCATGAGATCACGACCTGAGCCGAAGTCAGATACTCAACCGACTGAGCCACCCAGGTGCCCCTGTGACTGGTCTTTCAGCCAGACTTCATTCCCTCTTCTTTTCGTAGCGAAACCCTGATGCCCTTCTGGGGAACTATTAGTGTCCTGTGGCCGCTGTAACAAATGACCACAAATGTAGTGGCTACAAACAACACAAATTTATTACAGTTCTGGAGCAGGTTGAAAGTCCAAAATCAGTCCCTGGACTCCCAAGTCTGAGCCATTTGCAAGGTTGCCTTCCTTGAGGAGGCTCCAGGGGAGAACCTCTTTCTTGCCTTTTCCATCATCTAGAGGCCACCTGCCTGCTTGGGTGGGTGGCTCCCAGCTCAGCAACCACATCACGCTGACCTCTGCTTCCGTATCACCCCTTCGCTTGCTACGACCCTCCTGCCTTCTTCTTACAGACCCTGTGATGACAGTGCCCACTTGGATAATCCAGGATTATCTCTTCATTGCAGGGCCCTTCACCCAGTCACGTCTACAAAGTCCCTTTGCGTAAGGCAATATCTCCACACATTCTGGGGATTAGGACGTTGGCACCTTTGGGGGCCGCTATTCTGCTGACCACAGGCACCATCGTTTCCTCACTCTCTGAGTTCTTTGGGTTGGACCCCACCTCCAGCAGAGGGGAAGTAGAAGAGCTTGATCTAAACCAACTGGTACAATCCCATTGGTTCAGAGAGGAGTGTGACACAGCCCATGGAATAAGACAAAACTGCACCCCTTAAGGGGATTTCAGGTTTTTTTTTTTGGTTCAGTCCATCCCTTTCAGATTAGTTTAGTCTTTCTCATGTTCAGCTCAAGGTTCATCACCAACTCTACTGTCGTCTCAAAGATTTGGATTTGGACCAGGGCTGCTTGCTGGTCGTTGGGTCTCAGAAGCACGCTGCCCCGAAGTTTTCCTGTTTCGTTCTGATCTCACAGTGTCCTGCCATCTCCCCCCCACCTCCACTTGTCTCTCTAGACTGACTTTCTGCTCCTTCCTTCACTCTGTCCTGCTGGCCTGTGGGTATTTGTGGAATACTCCAGGACATTCTAGGCTCAGAGACCGACATTGTTGCCTCTGTGTGAATGCTCCCCTGTGTCCTGTGGCTCACCCTCACTTCTCTCAGGCTTTCACTCCAGAGACCTTCCCTGGTCTCTCCAGCCCAAACCGTACCACTCTGCCTCCTTCCGTGTGCTCTGTTCCCATGTGTCCCTCACTCCCATTGAATATGCTGCGTACTTGATCTGTTTATTGTCTGCTCTAACACCAGAATGAAAATTCTGTAAGAGCAGGGGTTTTACGTCTTTGTTCACTGCTGGGCCCTCAGTGCCTAGAACTGACTGATGTATAGTAGATGCTCAATAAACGTTTGTTG
This sequence comes from Panthera tigris, assembly GCF_018350195.1. Lineage (NCBI taxonomy): Eukaryota > Metazoa > Chordata > Mammalia > Carnivora > Felidae > Panthera > Panthera tigris. The sequence continues at coordinate 34,540,911 of NC_056671.1, read as the reverse complement.
GGGGAGGATGACAGGGAGCCAGAGGGAGGGTACAATCATGCATGCACACAGGTTAACAACATAAAATGCATTCTTCCTATGGGATTTGGTTAAAACCCCACCTTGCCTCAGTCTGACTGCAGCCCTTACCCTTCTCCTTACCCTAATCTGCACAGAGCTTCAGAATTCACCATGTGTGATCAACAGACTTCTTCTAGGGATGGCCGTTGGCCACCAGGCTCTCACAGAACCCTACATATCAAATGCAGAAGAAACTTCAGAGCCAGGAGGAGGGGCTGGTTTCCTTCCTCATTTTCTGAATTTGTTCTGAATTCCTCTTGCAACAGCTGCTACCATTTCTAACGCACTCCATTCGTGCCCACTCCCCTCCTTGCTCCACGGCTGTTCTCTACTCATGGCCTCATGGCTTCCCGTTACCATAACATGGCAGCTCTTGGCTCCACACCCTCCTCTCTCCCTGCTCTCTCCCTGCTCTCTCCCTTTCTCCCTGCTCTCTACCCTGCTCTCGCAGCTCCCAGTGACTTCACAGGGTGGGGTTCTAGTTTCTGATCTCCCCTCTCTGGTGGCTCTGCCGTCCACACACCTCTGCCACTCACTCTCCAGTCTTCCTGGAGGTTGTCACCACCAGGACAGAAATGCCCCGGGGAGCTTGGCTGTAGATACACCACTTTGCAACCATGGCTGTCTTTTCATCTTCGTGCAGAAATACCCTCTATCGCCGTAATTTTTGACCCTAACTCTTCGAGCCACAAAACGGACCACTTTCTCACTAAGAAGAGTTTTTTTTGTTTTGTGTTTTTGTCCTCATTTAGATTTGGTTCCACTGTCCGTGATTATAATCCTGCTTCAACAATACTTGTAACTTTATTGATTCCACTCACCATCCCCGTCTAGCAAACACCAACCCCTCTCTGGGTTGAGAGAGCCATCTAAGCCCCGGGGAAGGTTCTAGAAAATGCAGAGGCCTTGAGGTGGCTCGGGCATCCCTTTCATTTTAATTTAGGGCCCTTTCCGTTCTGCATTCAAGATGAGCACGTGGGTATAAAACCAAACAACTTTTGTCTTTAGGAAGTGAACTTATGCTGGCCTCTTAATGATCGTTGGGACCCCAGGGACTGGGACTTTTCTGGAACGGTATTGATGTGCCCATTGGTAGTTATTCTGGGAGGTGGTTATTTGGAAATGAGGTAAGCCTTGGGTCTTGGGGAAAGAGGGACTTCTGGTGTTCTTCGGACCCCAATCCAAGAACAGGGAGGCAGGGCCAGCTTGGGTGGTCCGGGATCTGCCCATGCTCTTGTGGAACTTGGTTTCTTCTGACCAGGGAGATATGCTGGCAGGGAGGCCTCTGGGGGTCGGGGGTTCTTTCCAGCCTAAGGGGACATGTGTGTTCTTGCCTTACTCTCAAGCAACGGGAGCAACATGAGGAGAGGAAGGCCCCTTCCCTGATCGAGGGGCCTGGGGCTCAGGTGGGAATGTCTCAACTCAGCCCCCGGAGTTCTTAGGGTAGAATGGCAGCCAGGGTGTGAATCTGAAGAGTAGATCGTGAAGAGCTGGCAGTTTTCCTGAGAGAAACTCTCAAACAGCTTCCTTAGACCCGTGAGGAGTCGCCGGTGAATCTCAGGGAAGGGCAGTGGAGCTGAGCTGAGCTGAGGCTCTGAGACCAGCAGGCAGGGATTGGCTTTCAGGGAAGAGCCAGAGGGCACTCCCCATACGTCTTGCTATTCCAGGAGGTGGCAACAGGTGAAGTCGGTGGCGGGGGGTGGGGGTGGGGTGGGGGTGGGGTGGGGAGACTGGGTGGTGGCAAAACCGCCTCTGAGTGTCCTCGTAGATGTCCAGGGGGCAGCCCCAGGTGCACCGCGTGCTTCGTGCTTGACCCCTGAATCCTATTATGAAGATACGTGTGGCCTTAATTTGCTGATTGGGTCAGATTTATATAACAATTAGTGTTACTCGTAAGTGGTATCGGTTTGAAATAGGAATCAGCTCGCTGAGTTGTTTTAGGATCATAAAGCTTCCCGAGGAAGACGCAAATCGCCAGCCAACTCCCGAGAGTGACCCTCGCAGTAGATCTTCCAAAATACTCAGGGGGAGAAATGCACCTTCTCTTCCAGCATCACATGGAAGGAGTAGCTCGGGGTTCTCCATCCATGAAATGTTGGCGATTGTGCTAAATCATTTACTCTTACGGAATTCTCTGTAATATCTCAACCCCAATATTTCAACTATTGTGATGTGTTTGAAAAGGGAATCACAAGCACTTCTTTGATTCAAGTAACACCTATACTTGGAGGGTTTGTTTTGTTTTGCTTTATGCTTTCTAAAACTAGGTTACCTACATTTGAGTTCTTAATCTCCAAAGCTTTACTGATTTTATATTGGCTAAATGGCCCTGCTGAATTTCAAGGTAAACAAGGAAGGCTTCTTGGAAGTTCTGATGTGCCACACTCTGCATCTTGGGCAGCTAGGTTGTCGGTGGGGGTGGGGCTGTGTTCCACAGAAGGAATTGGGCCAATGGCTTTTCTCAACTTCGGCGTTCAGAGTACATTTTGTTTAAATTTGGCACCTCCAACACCATGCCCCTCATATCCTTTCATTTTTCTTGAAGTTAAACAATAACCACCTGAAACACCTACTTTTCACTTTTTAAATAGTAAATCAAAGGCTAGGGAACGCTCAAAATGAATTTTTGCAAAATTTAATCCTGCCACCAGGTGGCAGTGTGGTCTCATGTCTTGAGGCTTTCCGGATGATGAAAAACCCAAGTTGGTTTATCCCAATTGCACTGATGTGTGAATTCCTCTTAAAAATCCACATCAGAAACAAAATCAAACTATTATGTTTTTCACTCAAATTTTAATGACCAACTGAAGGAAGTGTTTGTCTTGATTTTAAGGATAAATACAAAACTTCTTGCCCCTCGGAATATATCAGATAGTTGATATTAAGTTTGTTTTCCCATTATAAAATTGGGATAATTACAGCAATAATGTGGGTGAACCCTTTAATCTTTGATTAAAATATATTATAGAATAATATCTTTAATTTCATTATTAACTTTCACCTGTGTGACTTACTTTGTTGCAGGTATTAATTTTTTATAATATCTTATAATTGCATAAGGTGTTTATTTTTACCTGGTCCTCCCCTCAGATGTTGAATAGCTTTTTGATTTAACGATTGAAATTGTTAAATTCTGACTTCCATATGTAGCCTCCCTCCCTCCCCAGGTTAACATATAAATGGCCGGTCCTACCTGCCACTTGTCAAATGGAAACTCTGGCCAAGGGAAGAGCAAAGCTTGAGCAAGGGCTTAAAAATAATAATATTTTAAAAAGCGAAAACTCCTCAATTTCTTATTGTACAAAAGAATGTATTTCTTTGTTTTCCCATTTTGCTTGATTCTCTGTGTTTGTATTTTATTAGGCAAAACAGCCACCTGTCTCAGTCTTGAAGGAGTGGTCTTGCGTAGGTGATGAAACGTCTCGTTCAACCTAGCCCTGGCTCTTGAGCCTTTGTGTTGCCCAACTGCCTGATTTATTCTTGGTATGTCCCCATGGTTGAGGGTGTGTGAAGACCCGTCTTGATGTGGTCTTTTTATCCTTTGTTGTGAGGAAGCAGTTCATCTGGTTTTCAGAGGGAAATAACCCATGTGTGACTATAGATGAGGTGTGTCCATGGGAGGAGGTGAGTTCAGGATCTTTCTAAACCACCATCTTGTGGAAATCTCCACAATGCTGTGTTTTTGTTTTCAGTAATTTGTCGCTTTGTATTTCTCCTTTGGTCACCTGCTTTATTCTGATAGAGTGTGTGTGTGTGTGTGTGTGTGTGTGTGTGTGTGTGTGTGTGGTGATTTGGTGGCAGTGGGGTAAGAGGTTCCTGGCTCCTGGGGAGCTCTGGGACCTTGGTAGGTGGGGCCTTGGTAGGGCATTTGCTCTGCCTTGGTTACCTGTAGGCAGGCCCAGTCTGTGCCTTCATGGAGAACCTGCCCACCAGGCTTCTCCCCAGCTCTGCACGTGTTTTCCTCTGAAGGATCTTCCCGCCATCTACAGATGCTGCTCCCGCCAGATCCACAGCACCCTTGATCTGGGAAGACCCTGCTCTCTGACTGCTGGGCTAGCCCAAACTGTACTTGGTCCCTCAAGTAGCCTTGTGTCCCCTCACTGCCCAGCTCCCCTCTGTGCTCTGAGCTGTAGCCTGACCTTGCATCGTCTCTTCCACCCCCAACTCCTAGTCTAATCATAATGATGGGCGGGGGATGGGCTTGATTTGAGTTCTCCGACTTTAGTCCTTTATAAACAAAAGAAAATTGTAATACACTTCCCAATGGATGGGTCTCTTTTCCAGGCCTTTTGTCCTGCTAAAGGGCCAAGTACTTGCCTTCTCTTGCCCCAGGGCAATAAATCTGGAACCCACAGAGGAACATGTTTTAAAGGAGGCCATTTATTATTTATTTATTTAATTTATTTTTTTACTTTTTAATTTATTTAAAAAAAATTTTTTTTAACATTTATTTGTTTTTGAGACAAAGAGAGAGCATGAACAGGGGAGGGTCAGAGAAAGAGGGAGACACAGAATCTGAAACAGGCTCCAGGCTCTGAGCTGTCAGCACAGAGCCTGACGCGGGGCTCGAACCCATGGACCGCGAGATCATGACCTGAGCCGAAGTCGGACGCTTAACCGACTGAGCCACCCAGGCGCCCCTTTACTTTTTAATTTAAATCCAAGTTAGTTAACATGTAGTGTAACAATGATTTCAGGAATAGGATTTAGTGATTCATCACTTACATATGCCACCCAGTGCTCATCCCAACAAATGTCCTTCTTAATGCCCCTTGCCCATTTAGCCCATCTCCCCACCCCCCCTCCTGCCAGCAGCCCTCAGTTTGTTCTCTGTACTTAAGAGTCTCTTATGGTTGGGGCACCTAGGTGGCTCAGTCAGTTGGGGGTCCAACTTCGGCTCAGGTCATGATCTCATGGTTCGTGAGTTCAAGCCCCGCGTCAGGCTCTGTGCTGACAGCTTAGAGCCTGGAGCCTGCTTTGGATTCTGTGTCTCCCTCTCTCTCTGCCCCTCCCTGGCTCATGCTTATGCTCTGTCTCTCTCTCTCTCTCTCTCAAAAGTAAATAAACAGGTTTGCCTCCCTCTCGTTTTTATCTTATTTTTGCTTCCCTTCCCTTATGTTCGTCTGTTTTGTTTCTTAAGTTTTAAGGGAGGCCATTTAAATGCATGCTTTGGGAATTGCTATAAATGTCTCTATGGCACAATTGTTTTGTGTTGGTCTCAGCCTATCCATAGTAATGCTATTGGCATTACTCACCTGGGGCATCACTCACCTGGGCCAGTACTACTTGGGGCAAGACCCTACTGACATTTCCCCAACCAGAGCTGATATGATGGCTGGAGTGGCTCTGGGGTTGTCATTAGGATTGCAAGCTGCACCCTCAGCAACAACCATCCGAGAACTTTGACAAAACAAGGCTTATTATCCCAAGTTCTGGAAGGTACATGGCACACCTGGGACTATACAGTGAGGTTGTGGGGAGAGAGAGAGAGAGAGAGAGAGAGAGAGAGAGAGAGAGAGAGAAGAGCAGACCTCAGTTTTGCCTTCGCTGGGGTCAAGGAAGGGATGCCTAATTTATTAGCAAATTTAAAATGTAAGAAGAGCAGGTCTTTAAGGACTGGAAGGGAAAAACGGGGTCACTCAAGTGGTCGGTTTTCTAGGTTACCCAGGGCTTCCTGAAAGGGGAACGTCATGGCTGGGGCAGCCTGGCCCTTTATCTAGTTGTGTAGCTGGCCACGTGTGCTTGAGATGGATGGCCTTGAAGTGGGTGCCTTAGTAATCAAAAACTAATCGTCAGGCGCTTAGCCTACGCAGAGGCTGAACTGGGATTGGAGACTGGGTGTCTGTTCTCAAAGAGCAGGCTTCTCACACCCTATAATGCCTGGGAAGGTGGGCAGAGGCTTGAAGGTCTCTGGGTAAGGAAAGCTGGTCGTATGGCCAGCATCTGGAAGAGAAGGCTGGTGTTGTTTTTTTTTTAATTTTTTTCAATTTTTAAATTTTTTTAATATAAAATTTATTGTCAAATTGGTTTCCATACAACACCCAGTGCTCCTCCCAACAGGTGCCCTCCTTGATGCCCATCAACCCCCCCCCCCCCACTCCCCATCAACCCTCAGTTTATTCTGTTTTTAAGAGTCTCTTATGGTTTGGCTCTCTCCCCCTCCTGTAATTAAAAGGGGCATCTTTCCCTTGGCTGACATGGTTTATTAGGAAGAGGGGATTGCCAGCATTCTCCAGAAATGGTTGATTCTGCCGAAAGCTGTCTGCATTAGAAGGGGGAACGAGGGTGGGGGGCGACAGAGGTGTCACTGGGAATGTCTGCTTCTCATTAGGTTGTTTTGAGGGAGGGGAGAGGGGCTAGGTAGAGTTCATTAACATCATTAGTTAGTTTATCCTAAGAATGAACGAATGCATTTCCTTGACCTACCTCAATGGGAGCGAATGAAGACTTCGGACCTTTCCAATTCAAAAATCTGATTTCAACTTTTGGGGAATAGTTTTGTGTTTATTCCTTAACATACCATTTCTAATGATGTTCTTTGACGTCTAAGAGAACACTTTTTATTGACCCTAAAGAATAAAGCAGTGTCCAAACCATGTGTCATAAATTGTGTCTGCAAGCATCTGGGAAGAACCAACCAACAAACCAACCAACCAACCAACCAACCAACTAACCAAAAAACTAACTAACTAACTAACTAACTAACTAACTAACTAACTAACCAACTAAATAAATAAATAACTAACTAATAATACCATATAGACTTTTAGAGAATAAAATGTAACTTTAAAGAAGATGTTTACTGATTAGAATAAGGGCATTTTGGAAATCCAAGAAGGCATCGCACTTAATCTTGACAAAGTTAGGAGAATGGATTTCATGTGTAATTCCTCTTGCTGTAGTAGCAACATTACCACTTGCCTACCCAATATTCATTCTCTCCCTTTTTGCTGACAGCAAGGAGTCAGTAAGACCCTGCTTTTGTTTAGGGTAGCTTTGTGCCCCACTTAGAAAAAAAAAAGATATATCTTGGTCTCCTTCGTAGTTGGGTTGAGAGCCATGTGATACTATTCTTAACGATCAGAAGTAAGAGGAAGACTTCTGGGAACTTCTGAGATGTTGGACTGTTTTATTTTGGCTTCCACTACTTTTCTCTTGTGTTATTTTCCCTTTTTTCCAAGGTTAAAACATGAATTTGGTTGGCTTTACCTCTAGGAGCTATCTCGAGACCATGAAGCAAAGACTGAGAGGATCACAGAGCTGTCAGCCCTGACGTATTTGAGCTGCTGAACTCATGCCAACTGCTCTACTCCTGGATTTCATATACCATGAGAAAAATGACCCTAATTTATTTAACTGACTCGTGGTCAAATTTTCTGCGTTTCGAATTTATATACGACGTTCCACTAATATCAACATGCTTACACTTCTTCTATTTTTCTTTTTAAAACACTTTCACTGCCATGTGCCCATAGTTTCGGGAAGCCTAGGCTCTTCCTCTTCAGTTACCCTCCCTCTTCTTTTACCCCCCACCCCCACCCCTCACGATTGGCCAAGGGTATCCATCATGCTTCCAGGCAGAAAGCAGACAGAGAGAACCTGAAAAACCCAATTACCCACTAGTAAGAGTCTGTTGCTCACCACATGATGTTGTTGTTGAAAGGTGTTCCCAAGCAGTGTGGTGCTTCTTCACCTGCCTTTTCTTTGAAAAAATTTATCTGAAAATGTCATTATTTCACCTGTGTTCTTGAAGGATTTTTTTTTTTTTTTTTTGGTCAGTATACAACACTTGCTATGTAGTTCGTTAAGTTCTTTAAAAATATCATTCTAGGGGTGCCTAGGTGGCTCAGTCAGTTAAGCATCTGACTTGGGTTTCGGCTCAGGTCGTGATCTCATAAGTCGTGAGAACGAGGCCCCCCATTGGGCTCTGCACTCAGCCTGGAGCCTGCTTGGAATTCTCTCTCTCCCTCTTTCTTTGCCCCTCCCTCACTTACACACACACACTCTCTCAGGTAAACATTAAAGAAACCCACAAAAAATAAAAGTATCATTCCGTTGCCTTTGGTTTTTACTGTTTCTGTAAGGTCAGCCATTAGTTTATTTATTGCCTCTTTAAAGGAATTGATCTATTTATCCATACTTCAGACTTCTGTAAGATCTTCTCATTGTCTTTGGTTTTTAGCAGTTTTATGATGATGCAGTGAGGGGTGGGTGTTTTTGGTTTTTGCTCTTGTTTGTTTATTGTGTTTGGGGTTTGAAAGACTTCCTGACTTTGTGACTTCGTATTTTTAAATCTGTTTTAGAAGATTTTCCAACATTATCTCTTCAAATATGCATCTACCCATGGGGCGCCTGGGTGGCTCAGTCGGTTAAGCATCCGACTTCAGCTCAGGTCACGATCTCGCGGTCCGTGAGTTCGAGCCCCGCGTCGGGCTCTGGGCTGATGGCTCAGAGCCTGGAGCCTGCTTCCGATTCTGTGTCTCCCTCTCTCTCTGCCCCTTCCCCATTCATGCTCTGTCTCTCTCCGTCTCAAAAATAAATAAACGTTAAAAAAAATTTTTTTTTAAAACAAATATGCATCTACCCAAATTCTTTCTTCTCCCCTAATGATTTTCCAATTATTTGTATGTTAAACTTCTTGGTGTACATCCTGTATATTTTATTCTCTTTAGTGTTTTACTTTTTTTTTTTTTTTTTTTTTTGCCTTTCTGTGCTTTATTCCTGGGTATTTTCCTCTGATCTACCCTCTAATTTACTATTTTTCTCTTCAGCTATGTCAATCTGTGGTTAAACTTATATACTGGGTTTTGAATTTTGATAGCTGCATTTTTCAGTTCTAATGTTTCCTTTTTAAAACAATTTCTAGTTCTCTGGCAAAATTCAATATTTTGTCTTTTATCTTCTGGCACCTGTTAAGGATAGTTATTTATTTATTTTTTTAAATTTTTTATTAAAAAAAATTTTTTTTAATGTTTATTTATTTTTGAGACAGAGAGAGACAGAGCATGAACAGGGGAGGGGCAGAGAAAGAGGGAGACACAGAATCCGAAACAGGCTCCAGGCTCTGAGCAGTCAGCACAGAGCCCGACGCGGGGCTCGAACTCACGGACCGCGAGATCATGATCTGAGCTGAAGTCAGACACTTAACCGACCGAGCCACCCAGGCTCCCCAAGGATAGTTATTCAAAATTCTGTGCCTTATGCTTCAATTATCTGGAATCCAAAGGGTAAATTTCCTTTTTTTTTTTTTTTTTCGTATTTTCTAGTATGCTAGGTTGTTTTAATTTTGGTGCCAGTGATTATATATAAAAAAAGTTAAATAATTTGGGACCTATAATGATTTTTATGATCTTACAAAGAGGATACAAATCAATATAACCTTAGTGCATTCTGCACAGTTAGAATCATCAGAGAATTTTAAAAATTATTGCTCTTGGGGCGCCTGGGTGGCTCAGTCGGTTAAGCGGCCGACTTCGGCTCAGGTCATGATCTCGCGGTCCGTGAGTTCGAGCCCCATGTCGGGCTGTGTGCTGACAGCTCGGAGCCTGGAGCCTGTTTCAGATTCTGTGTCTCCCTCTCTCTCTGCCCCTCCCCTGTTCATGCTTTCTCTCTGTCTCAAAAATAAATAAACGTTAAAAAAAAATTAAAAATTATTGCTCTTGCACTCCACACTCAAAGATTATGACTCAATTAGTCTGGGGTTGGGTTTGGACATCAATATTTTGCAACTGCTCCTTGAACGATTCTAATGGGTACCACGATTGAGATCTGCCGTAACATAAAATATGATGAAGATAGTACAAAAGGGAAAGATAAAAGCTTAGCCACTTAATCTCACTTATGCATATAGCTGCAAAAATATTACTACATTCAATTCGGCTGTTATCAAAAAATAACGAACTTTGACTATATTGTAGTGACACCATGAATGATTCCCTCACAGAAAGTTTACGAGCAGAATTTATTGCATTACATTTCCTATGGAGAAAACTCACAGGAATCTATCAGTAGATGTTGAAATTTTAACGACCAAACCAAAACTTTTTAGTAGAAGTGGAGGAAAATTACTAAGATGTAATAAAGTCTATTTGGTAGATATTAATAATGCTTTCCAATATCTAGTTTCTTCTCCTTCCAGGTTCTACTTCTTAGTCCCCTTACAGCTCACTCAGTGGACTCATGTGATTCGTTCTGGTTTATGAATTGTACTGTAGCATGTGAGGGTGGGTGTGAGAACACTGTGTTCTCTTCATCTACCGTGGTGATCCAAGAGGCTTGGCATTGTCATGGCAGAATAATAGGATTGGAACAGCCTACTTTTTGCCACTTCGCAGAGAACAGAGTGTGGTTATCCAGACCCACAACTGGTTTTGTGAGAATGAGAAATAAATGTGTTAATCCACTGGGACTTTGGAGTTATTTGTTAGTATAGCATAACCTCTCTTGACCAGGGATCGTTGGAAAACTTTTCCTGCAAAGGGCCAGAGTGAATATTTTAGATGATACAGGTCACTATGGTTTCTGTCACAACTATTCCACACTTCCATTGCACGAAAAACAACCGTAGATAATACAGAAATGAAAAAGCAGGGCTCTCTTTCAGTAAAACTTTACAAAAATGGGTGGCGAATCCGGCCCATGGATCATAGTTTGCTGATCTCTGCTCTTGACTCATACTTTTGCCTACTCATATCTTATTATAAACATAATTCTAAGCCATTTCAATTATAAATAGGAACAAGCTGGATTGTCCACCATTGCCACTTAATAATATCACTTTTTGAGGGGGTAGTTAATGCAGTATGAAATTGAAATTGAAATAATTGGTATAAATATTGGAAAGTAAGATTTTTTATTTTTGCTGATAATGTAATTATATACCCAGAAAATTCAAGGGACCCTGTTAAAAATGATTGGGCTTCATAGGACAATTTAGAAAGATGAATGATTAAGAGAATATACAAAAGCCAATTACTTTGTCATCTATATGTATATGATACACATATATCCCAATAGCAAACCCTGCATGATAATGAAATGGGAAGTATCCATAATAGCAGTAACAATTACATGATGAAATGATTAGGAGTAAGTTTAACAAGAAAGATATAGCATCTGTATGAAGAATGACAAAAATCCAGACATCCCATGATGAAAAGATTTAATATCATAAGAATGTCAGTTTTTTCAAAGTTATATTTAAAAAAACAATATGAGGGGCGCCTGGGTGGCTCGGTCGGTTAAGCGTCCGACTTCGTCTCAGGTCATGATCTCACGGTCTGTGGGTTCGAGCCCCGCGTCGGGCTCTGTGCTGACAGCTCAGAGCCTGGAGCCTGTTTCGGATTCTGTGTCTCCCTCTCTCTCTGCTCCTCCCCTGTTCATGCTCTGTCTCTCTCTGTCTCAAAAATAAATAAACGTTAAAAAAAAAAAACAGTATGAGAATACCAAGAAAACGTAGAAAAATAAGGGGTGCATGTGATGGTAGATCGATCAAATATTAGAATGCATTATAAATCAACAAAATAAAAATTATGGTGTTGGGTGTAGGCAGGAGTAGGGAAGGAGAAAGAAACAAAAACTAAATAAACACGCAAAACAACAAATGAACAAAATCCAGAGATACATTAAAAAGGATTTCCTTCGTGTACCATTATGTAAGATATGATCCAATTAGGTAAAATTACATGTGTGTGGTTATAGGTGTGCATATATGTATGCAGAAAGGTTTGTATGAGGGAACGATTGCCCAATGGTCAATGACGTGTGTCTCAGGATGGTGGACTATCTCAGGGTGTGAATTTCTCTTCTTCCTTGTATTTTTAGGTGTTAGTGATGATGTGTTGCTCATCTACTCAGAAAAAAAAAAAAACAAAGGTTTTAAAATCATAAACAAAAAGCCGCCACCAAAACAAGAAAAGAAATGAGATCATAAAGATCTCAGGTATTTATGGTTTTACACACCGATGGCAGAAGTCACTGGGAACCCGCTGCGCTTTCCTACAAAGCCCCCTGAGTGCAAGTACGACTCAGCAATCAGTTGGGCTGTCTGTCCTTCCGGATCGGGTGACTTCAGTAGTGAAACAAGGTAAAGAATTGTACAGAGCAGCTGTAAGCATATGCTCTAGTCCAGGGTGCCTGGGAAGGTAGTTCATGCAAGAGACGCTGGTATTTGAATTCGCCAGGACGGCAGAATTGCTAACTCTCAGTGAAAAGTGGGCAGTTCAAGACCCAGCCCTGGTAAGTCTTCCAGAGGGAAAATTGCTGATCTCTCACCTCTCGGGAAGTCTTGCCAGTGGTAGGGGCACCTTGCCGGAGAGGCGTGTGAGGTCGCCGGCCGTAACGTGGGTGATAGAGTGGTGATGTAGTTGCAGTCAGTTCTCCCAAGCTAGAAGATGCTCTTTTATTTTTTATTTATTAATTTTTTTAATATTTATTTTTTATTTTTGAGAGAGAAGAGAGAGAGAACAGGAGCGGAAGAGGGGCAGAGAGAGATGGAGACACAGAATCTGAAGCAGGCTCCAGGCTCTGAGCCTTGAACTGTGAGATCATGACCTGAGCCGAAGTCGGACACTCAGCTGACTGAGCCACCCAGGCGCCCCTTCTATTTTTTATTTAAAAAATTTTCTCTGGGGACGCCTGGGTGGCTCAGTCAGTTAAGTGGCCAACTTCAGCTCAGGTCATGATCTTGCAGTCCGTGAGTTTGAGCCCCGCGTCGGGCTCTGTGCTGACAGCTCAGAGCCTGGAGCCTGTTTCAGATTCTGTGTCTCCCTCTCTCTGCCCCTCCCCTGTTCATGCTCTGTCTCTCTCTGTCTCAAAAATAAATAAACGTTAAAAAAAAAATTAAAAAATTTTTTCTCTTAATTTTTATTTATTTATTTTTGAGGGAGAGAGAGAGAGAGAGAGAGACAGACAGACAGAGTGCAAGCAGGGGAAGGGTGGGGAGACAGGGAGACACAGAATCCGAAGCAGGCTCCAGGCTCCGAGCTGTCAGCACAGAGCCCAACATGGGGCTTGAACTCATGAACCGTGAGATCATGACCTGAGCCGAAGTCAGACACTTAACTGACTGAGCCACCCAGGCAACCCTAGAAGATACTAACTCTTACTTAAACTTCTCTCATTTCTTTTCCATGGAAAGTTCAAAATTCTAAAATTCAAGATGTTAAAACGTTAGAGATTTAAATTTGTCCATTTTTTTTTCATGGATAAAGCATATTAAATTCTGCTCTCGGCATAGAATTCAATTCAGCAAGCATTTGTTAAAAAATTAATATTTAAACATTTAAACATTTAAAATTTATGAAAAACTTTCACTCATTCTTTCTGTCATATTAAATCCCAGTTTTTCTTTCTGCTTTTGAATGCTCTCCAAAGTCAGGCAGCTGTTATCTGGAGTTTTATTCTTCAATGAAAATTTTCAAAAAGAAAAGAAAAGAAAAGAAAAGAAAAGAAAAGAAAAGAAAAGAAAAGAAAAGAAATTGTCAGTCAAGTAGCACAGTGGATAAGGGGAAAGTCTTGGGGCCAGTGGGCTTGGGTTCAAATCTAGTACTTTCTGTGTGACCAAGAACAATATACCCAGCCTCTGTACGCCTCAGTTTTCTCATCTGAAAATGGGGCTCCATTAAGAATTACTTCACTGGGTTGCTAGAAAGAGTAAATATGCAGTTTGTTAAGCACTTAACAAAGAGCCTGATGCTTGGTTAACATGCTCAGTAATTCTAGGTGACTTCCAATGCATCATCTTTGCAAGAGATTTTCTAGGAAATAGAAGATGAGTTTTGGTGTTATTAGGGTGGGAACTAGGTACTGTGAAATTATTTTCCAAGAATACATGTCAATATACATGCTTGACAGCCGTATAAGTAGCTTCCCATCTCTCTGCATTGTTGCTGGTGCTTTCTACTGTCAGATCAGGCCTGCCCAGCGCACGAGGACACGTCCCCATATACTAAATATCTTCCTATTTAAAAGTTTGGAGTTAAGATATTAAGCATCTAAGTAAAACTTGGACATCTTGGATATCTTGGATAGCATCTTCCTCTGGAGAATATGGCTTCATACTGACCTGGAGAACCAGATGTGAACTTAGAATTCTGATTCCTTGGAGTTCTGTGCTATGACGTGGCAACACGGAGCATCGATGGTGTCCTTGGCCTCTTCCTATCCTCTTGTCCAACCCCCAGCTCCATCCTGCACTGCCAGAGGCCTTGCACGCACACGCGCAGGTCCCCACCCAGCCACGCCTCTTAGGGTACCACACACCCAGGGACGTGTGGTCTGCTCTCAGGAGGACAGCCCCAGGGAAGAGGTCCGTGCAGGTTCTAGAAGCAGACTTCTCTGAATAGGGTAGGGCTCTGGGTACCCCAAGGTGGGGGGGGGCACGGTGTCTCTGAACACATCTGTTGGCTCCGTGGGCTTTTCTCCGCTGGAGCTGGTGGAGGGCCACGGTGGGCCCCCAGAGCTGTGATGCTTGGTGAACTTAGAGCTTTTGTCCATCAGAGGGTGCACAATAGTATCTCCTTGTTTTCATTTGCGTAATTCTGATTATTAGGAGGTTGAGAAATTTTTCATACATTTTTAGAATTTTTCTATTGAGCTGATGTTTTCCCTATTGACTAAGTCTCTATATTTTTATTTATTTATTTATTTATTTATTTATTTATTTATTTATTTATTTATTTATTTATAGACCTAGAGAGGCAGCGGGGCTGAGAGGGGCAGAGAGAGAGAGAGAGAGAGAGAGAGAGGGAGAGAGAGAATTCCAAGCAGCCTCAGTGCTGTCAGTTAACAGCCGATATGGGGCTCGATCTCACAAACCATGGGATCATAACCCGAGCCAAGACCTGGCCTCCTAACCGACTGAGCCACCGAGGCGCCCTCTCTACATGTTTTGAATACATAAAGATACTTCATCTCTTAATAAGTATCGCCATTTTCTCCTCTCAGACTGGACTTTGTCTTTTGACAGACATTTTAAATTTTGATGATGTCAGATTTATCACTTTTTTCCTTGTGATTTTTGTTTAAGGAGTCTCATTATTCTGAGGCTGTAAAAATATTATTCTATTTTTTTTTTTCCTTAAGATTTTACTCCCATCTGGGTCTTTAATCTATTTGGAATTTATCTAAGGCCTTTACGTGGATTTTCACATTTAATCCTGGCAGCCATCTGTGAGTTAGGCACTCTTATTTCCTAGTGGGCAGATGATTTGAAAGCTCAGAGGGGTTAAATGACTTGCCCAAAGTCCCACAGCTGGTGAGGGCAGAGCCATGAGTGGATTTCAGGTTGCAATGTGCTGGGACACACACAGGATTATTAAAACTCTGGGGATTTCTAGGGAGAACGATCCAGGAAGTAAGGGTGATGGGAATTTTGATTGGACAGCCAGCTCTCATGGACCAACAGGTAAAGCCATACAGAGGATTGTCTCTCTCCCTCTCTCTCTCGCCCTTCCCCCACTTGCTCTCTATCTCTCAAAATAAACAAATTAAAAAGAACAAACAAACATATAGAGACCCAGTCAATAAGGAAAACATCAACTCAGTAGGGCCTCGTGGAGACTGCAACACAGCTTAGGAATTGGATGGTTGTTAGAGTTTATCTATTAAACGCTTACATAGCGTGTTACGTGCCAGTAATTGCTCTAAGCATTGCATAAATATTGACTCATTTAACTTTTATAACAACCCTATGAGGCAGGTACTGTTATTTGTCCATTTTACAGATGGGAAAAACTGAGGCACAGTCAGGAACTTACACAAGGTCACACAGCCCCCGATGGGTGGCAGGACCAGGATTCAAACCGAGGTTGTCTAGTTCCAAGCCTGAGCGCCCAGTCACGGCTGTGCTAAAGATGGAGTGTGGCCCCGCGGACCATATGGGGCCTCTCCACCAGCTGTGTCCTTCATGCCAGGCTTCAGAGCTGTGCCTTTTGCTCATTCCCTTTGTCCCTGCTACTACTGCTCTGCAGCCGTTAACTGCCTCTTTCTCTGCGTCTCAAGGGCAACTTCCCCAAAGAGGAGACCTGGTCTTCATCCAATACAGACATCTGTCTTAGCCAAGCTCCCGAGCCAAGCTATCTCTGGGTAGCCAGGAGATTGGCTGTTTTTAGGTGAGGTCCCCAAACATTCATGGTCTAACCAGTTACTGTTACGGTGGTGGGGTCCTGAGGTCCAGCTCATGCCCTAACTGGGCGGCAGGGTGGGGATATGGCACTTCTCTCACAATGGGGCTGTGGCATGGCAGGATTTGGGAGTGCAATCAATTTGTTCCTGGGACCCAGGCATGAGTGAAGCATAGGGCTCAGTGCCAGCCCGGAAGCAGGACTAAATCCTCCCAAGGGCATCCAGCGTCTCGTCCTGAAGTGGTCTGCGATTTTCCTAAGTGCTCCACAATCGTGCTCCACAACTAAACATGAAGACCACCTTGCCTTTCTGGTGCACATCTCTGACTTGGTGTATACAGCTCATCTGTAAAATGTGGTGGGTTTCCTTAGTAGGTCCTTAATAGATTCCTTAACAGATTAGCAGTTTTGATGGCCATTGCCACATACACATCCTGCCCCTTGGACTGGTGGATGGACAGGCACCTTATGGTATACTGTGAAATCTTACGGAAACAGGCTTCTCCCACAGGTCACCGAATGACCTATGCAGGTGCTGTGTGAATGTAGAGGCTCTGTGTTTGCTGATTTCCATAGAATGTCCTTTAGCGCCAGATGCTGTCAGAGGCGATTTTCCTTGAATGGTCAAAAGCACATTATGTAGTTTGTGTCTCACTGCCTGGGACCATGCTAAATGTCCCAGTCATAGAACTGGAGGTCAGCAGAGTCAGAAGTAACTTTATTAGGTCTTGAACTGATGTATCTTCTAAACTCTGGCTTTTGCGTGCCCTCTGATCAATGCTATACCTTGAGCAAAATGTGGTATTTGGCCATTATTCCCTAGAGCTCAAAGACTATTTCTCTTAAGGCATAAGAAAAAAATAATATCCTATTGAGTCCTTTCTGCAATGGTGCAATAATTGTATAACTTAACTCATGAATGAAGCCAGAATAAGTGGGTATTACCAAATACTAGCAATTAGACTTCTTTTCATTGGTATTTGAATAGCTTAATGGTAATGTTTACTGAGCACTTTATCATTAGGAATGCTTTCAGCTATAAGTGACAAAAATGGATTCACAATTGCTTAAAGAAATTGGAGTTCATGATTTTTTTTCATGTAACAAGTCTCAGGGTAGGCAACTTGCTGGTATTGCTTAGCAACTCAATGATGTCAGAGGTGACATTCTTGAAGTTCTCTTGGCCTTTCCTTCATGGTGGTAAGAGATGTAGCTCCATCCAGGTGTGCGGTAAAGGCGGGAAGAGGGGGAAGAAACAAGGGGTGATGCTGCAGGCTGCTATGTTTTACTAGCCAGACCTGCGTCACACGGTCACTCCCGGCTTCTATCTGCAAAGGAAACCGGGAAACAAATAATTTGCTTGTGTAGACTTCATAATAAAAACGAGCAAGGAAGGGGCGGCTGGAGATTTGATGTTGGGTGAGCCAACAGTGTCTTCCACAACCATCTGCCATGCACATACCTATGCATACATATTATCATTCATCTTACAGCAACTCTGTGTGATGAGTGTCATCGTTCTAATAGATGAGAAGCCAAACTCGGTAGGTTTATAGAAAGTGATTGAAGGGCTGGGATTTTCTTCTGGGCCTATCTGCTCTGTGCCTCCCTGTGTCATGTCCCTCTTTAGGAGTTACTTGTGCATATAGAACTCTGCTTCTCTGTCTGTAGCGCCCTCTCCCCAACCCACAAAGAGAAGGTTTGTTATTGAGGAGGGGTTGGACAACAATGGCTGTTTCTTGCCTACCAGTTACCAGTTGAAGCAGAGTGCACTTTTGTATGATCACATTCGAAGTCATTCCAAAACGTAGAGGCCCAAGATAGTACATACTTGTTGCTGTTGCTGAGGTATTTCAGGGTCAGCCAGGTGGTTCTTCTGGTCTTGGCTCTGTTCACACTGGCATCCAGAGCCAGACATGGGCCAGTTAGCTCTGATTGGATTCTCACGTAGGGGAGTTGGCTGGCTGAAGGCTGGTGGAGGTCTCTTGAGTCTTTGGCTCTGAACTGGCCAATTGCATGCTATCGCTAAAGCAAGTCACGGCCAGCCCAAATTCAACAAGTAGGATATAGAATCCATTTCTTTTTTTTCATTTTCATTTTCACTTTTTATTTTCTTTCCTTTTCTTTCTTTCTTTCTTTCCTTTTCTTTCTTTCTTTCTTTCTTTCTTTCTTTCTTTCTTTCTTTCTTTCTTTCTTTCTCTTTCTTTCTTCTTTCTTTCTTTCTCTTTCTTTCTTTCTTTCTTTCTTTCTTTCTTTCTTTCTTTCTTTCTTTCTTCTTTCTTTCTTTGAAAGAGAGAGTGTGAGTGGGGTGGGGAGGGGCAGAGGGAGAGAGAATCTTAAACAGGTTCCATGCCCAGCATGGAGCCCAACGTGGGGCTGATCTCACAACTGTAAGCTCATGACCTGAGCCAAAATGAACCAATTGAGCCATCCCCTAGAATCCATTTCTTGATGGGAGGAGCCACGTTGTCACAATGTGAAGGGAGTGAATGCAGGAGGAGTGGAGAATTGGGATCACTTTGGAACTGGTCTGCTAATAGGGATTTTAGCTTTTGAATTCCCATTATGAAACATGGCTGCTATTACTAGAGTCTTGGGCCTCATCCTGGTGTTATGATTGTAGTCATTGCTGAATAAAAGTGAAACTCTTGTCGAGGTTTCATAGAGTAAAATCACTTAAGAGAGTAGAACGTGTAGGGACATTCACGCATATCAAAGAGTAGGAGAAGTGACATAGATCAATTCTTGGATTCTAGCATTTTGTTTTTAATTTTTAACCCGGCTTTGTTGTGATATAACTGACATACAACATCATGTAAGTTGAAGGTGTCCAGCATGTTGATTTGAGACATTTTTACTACAAAATGGATTACCACCATAATATTAGCTAACACTTGCAACATGTCATATTATTATTGTTATTATTATTATTATCATTTATGGTGAGAACATTTAAGATCTACTCTCTTAACAACTCTCAAGTATATAGTACAGTATTGTTAACTGTAATCACCATGTTATACATTAGGTCCCTAGAACTTGTTCATCTTATAACGGGACATTTGTAGTCTTTGATCAACATCTCCTCATTTCCTCCATCCCTAGCCCTCTGGTAACCACCATTCCACCCTCTGTTTCTATGAGTTCGATTTAAAATTTCACGTGTAAGTGGGATCATACAGTATTTGTCTTTCTTTGTCTGATATCTCATTAGCATAATGTCCTCAAGTTCTATCCACATTGTCATTAACAGCATGATGTCTTCCTTTCTCATGGTTGAATAATATTCCATTGTATATATTGTATATATTCCAGTGTGTGTGTGTGTGTGTGTGTGTGTGTGTGTGTGTGTGTGGTGTGTGGTGTGGTGTTTATCTTACGTCTTTATCCATTCATTCATTGATGGACACTTAGGCTGTTTCCAAATCTTGGTAATTGTGAATAATGCTGCAATAAACCTGGGAGGGAAGATATCTCTTTGAGATCCTGTTCCCACTTCCTTTGGATATACACCCAGAAGTGGGATTGCTGGATCATATAATAGTTCTATTTTTAATGTTTTAAAGAGCGACCATAGTGTTTTCCATACTGGCTGTACCAATTTACATTCCTGCCAATAGTACATGAGGGTTCCCTTTTCTCTACGTCCTCATCAACACTTGTTATTTCCTATCTTTTTGATAATAACCATTCTGACAGGTGCAAGGTAATAAATATCTCATTGTGATTTGATTTGCATTTCCCTGATGATTAGTGATGGTGAGCACCTTTTCATGTACTGGTTGGCCATTTTTATGTCTTCTTTGGGAAACTATTTTTTAAATTTAATTATTTATTATATTTTTAAAGTTTTTATTCATTTTAGAGAGAGAGAGCAAGGGAGAGGGGAAGAGAGAGAGGGAGAGTGAAAATCTCAAGCAGGCTCCACACTCAGCACAGAGCCTCATGTGGGGCTCCATCTCAAGACCCTGGGATCATGACCTGAACTGAAGTCAAGAGTCAGATGCTCACCCAAATGAGCCACCCAAGCACCCGGGAAACTGTCTGTTTTTAATTGGCCTTTTTCGCTCTTGAGTTGTAAGAGTCCCTTATATATTTTAGATATCACCCCTTTATCATATATATATGATTTGCAAATATTTTCTCCCATTCTGTAGGTTGCCTTTTCATTTTGTTGATGGGTTTCCTTTGCTGTGCAGAAGGCTCTTAGTTTGATATACTCTCACTTGTTTATTTTCGCTTTTGTTGCTCTAGTATTTTAAGAGAGCACAAAGGAATTTTTTAAATTAGTTAATAGAGAGAGGAAGGAAATTGAGAGTTCAAGCTGCCTTCTGTGGTGTTGCTTGTCAGGCCATGACAGGTTGCATATACTTAGGAGCTCAAAGGTCATAAATGACTGAAGCACAAATGACTGAAGCACAAACAAGAAGTCCAGCTCTGCTGTGACTGCAGAAGGAACGTGGGCGATGGGACTTCGGGGCAGTGTGCCTGCCTCCTGTCCTGGAAGCTCAGTCCACCGCCGTCACCGGCTGTTGATGATGATAAATGAACTCACCTCTTATCAGGTCCGTGACTGCTTCCCTGATAAGCTCCCAGAATGTATACCCAGATGCTCTTATGAGAAAACTAATTAGTTTGTTCCATACAAAAGAAGTATGTGTTGAACGTTTATGAAACTTCTGAGGTCCCAAATAAGCAGCCTTCCCGGTGTCCTTATCAAAATGCCACAGCTGTTTTTCATTTTTTTCCGTGGTACTGCTGCTTAATTGAAGCCCATCAGTCAATCCTATCAATTCATCATAATCTGCTCAACTGTTTCCAAACCAGGTTTAGAGCCTGAGACAATGGAAATTATATATGACACAGTCACTACCTTCAAGGAACTGAGAGCAGCGAAGTGAATATTCAGGGCACAGTTGGGGGAGAAACCAAGCTGGGCAGGGCCAGGCTGAGGATGGCAGGTGTTCTGGAAGGGAGGGGTCTGTGTGGGCTGGTGCCAGTTTGTAAGGCTTCATGGAAGGGGTGAGGTGGAGCCTGGCCTGAAAGGAGCAGTAGGATCGGTGGAAGGAATGAGCGAGGGCATTGGCAGTGGGAATGAGCAGAGGGGGTTAGTGGGAAAGTGCCAGGAGGTGGGATTCAGCTTGTATAGGTTGAGCACAATGGGGATCCCAGGTCCATTGGGTGAGTGAGGCAAGACCAACTCCTGCACTGTCAACAGAGGACAAGGATCCCGCCCCCTGTGGGGGTGGGAGTGTCACAGGACCTTGGGTTGGGGCTGGTGCAGGATCACTCCTCACATTCAGACCTGTTGTGGTGGCGGGGGGCGGGGGGCAACTCACCAGCTGGGACAAACGTGCCACCAAGTCCTTTCTCTGCTGTTCTCCCTGCAAGGGGCTCAGCAAAGAGCAGGGATGATTTGGGGCAAGTTTCTGAACCTCCTGTCTCGGTTTTCTCATCTATGCAATGGGAAAAACGATACAAAGAAGTGCTTGGCACATTGCCTGACAGAAGCATTTGTGCAGTGTGTATGTGTGTATGAAATATATTAAATATGTACATTTATACTTATAAAATACTTAATATATTCTTCTCATAATATAATTAAATTATATAATCAATATAATATGCAATGAAATATATTAATACATCTAAATTATAATCACATAATTAAATTAAATTAAATTAAATTAATCATAACTTTATATACTGTTATATAACATGCATATATATATTTACAACTATATAAAATGTATTGTGATGCATAATTTATTTATAATATATATTGTTTATATTTGTATATATATTATAAATTTTATAATTTGTAATGTGTTTGTTTGTAAAATTATATGTGTATTGATATATTGTATATAAATAGTAACTGTATTTATAAAGTGTATTTTTATTTTATTTTGAAAAAGAGATGGAGGGCAAACAGGGGAGGGGCAGAGAGAGAGGGAGACAGAATCCCAAGCAGGCTCTGCGCGGTCAGTGCGGAACCTCACGCGGGGCTCGAACTCACGAACCTTGAGATCACGACCTGAGCTGAAGTCCAGAGTCAGATGCTTAACCAACTGAGCCACCCAGGTGCCCCTAGTAAGTATATTTGTATCTGTAGTTATTTATAAAAATTCTAAAATACGCTTATAATGATCCCCAAACTCATGGCTTGTCTCTGGTTCCTTTTTCTTATGAAACCTGTACTTGGGGAGAACAGATGGATTAAGGATGTATCTGCAGGTGGGTAAGAAAAAGGCACTCCTTCCGTGTGGGATGCTCCACTTGTTGGTGCCTGCACATCGCCCCCATTTCATCTCAGCTCGCGGCTCTGTTTGCAGGATGAATGGCCAAGGCCGCAGGAGTGAAGCCGCTTCCTGTCCCCCCCCCCGTGCCCCCCCCACCCCCCCCCCCCCCCGCTTAGTTAAGAGCAGCCCAAGGCCCAGCCGGGTCTTCTCCCCTCAAGTCCTGTGCCTGTGCCAGGACACCGTGCAGCTTGGAGGCCCGGTAGGATTTCAATGGACCTTCTTCTTCAGCCCATCTGGCTCTGACTGCAGATTCTTGGCCTCATTTTTTGGACAAGATTTATCTCATGTGTTCGCTCTTAGGGAATTCAGAGCCCCACCAATACTGGGCCGAGGTGGGCCCGCTGTGACCCGTGAGCTGTGCCAATGGTCAGGCATGCCTAGTGTCACCACCAGGTTGGACCCCTGGCTGAGGCGTCCACGAAGGGCCCACTGGAGTGGCTTCAGGGACAAGCCAGCACACCTTAGAGCCCACATGATCACCCTCCACCACATGGAGCTGGCATGCTGTCTTTACCAGGTTTATTTTGTATAAAAAGAATGCCACCAGGGGAATGTTTCCTTTGTTCCGTCTAGAATGGTCCAGACCACTGACACCATCATTTTGTTGACTTGGTTAATGGCATCAAGCTTACCTTTGTTGTAAGTGTTATTTCTGCCGCCTTTTAGATACCACAGAGCTATTAAACACAGGGAGGAAAAATAAAGCTGGATTTCACCCCCCAATTCACCAACGTTACAAACAAGGTGCCCGCTGTTTATCTCTGAAGGTGCATTTAGAGCGGCAGGAGCGCAGACAGACAAATTGTCGGGGTCCACTTGGGCTCTTTCTCTGAGCAAACAAAACCCTGGAGCGCAAACACAGGCCTTTTGTTCTCATGGACGCTGTTCCAACCCAGGACTGTTTCACTGGAGGGACAGCTTCACCCGTCCCCTGGGTGTGATGAATTGCCATATTGCCTCGGGGCATGAAAAGCATGCCGGCTCCTTCCCTCACCACCTTTTGCCAGGTGTGACTTTGCTGTCCCCTCCCACGGTCAATCTGCTTTCCACTCCTCATGCCCGGGCTTGGCCACTGAGGAGCCTTGCTCGGGACAGCCAGGGGAGACGACAGTGGGCCCTATTCCCTAGGGACAGGGTTGCTTTGAAGTGTGTGGTCTCTAAGCCCACTTGGCCACGATGAATAACAGCATCCCCCCAACACACACACACACACACACACACACACACACACACACATCAATATGTTTTTTTTTCTACAGGTAAGTTGTTGAGAATCGTCGAGGCAAAAGCTCATCACAACTGTGAAGAAATTCCTTCTTACGAACTTTCTTGTCCTCTTAATTGGCAGGAAGTGAGTTTCTGTAAAGCAGGTTTGAGATTGCAGGAGCAGATATAAGGCAGTAAGAGTAGGAACGGACCCCCATTGGAGCCCGGTTTTCGCATCACGCAGCCGTACTCTGTCCTCTGTCAACAACGCTTCCTTCCTGCCCGCCCCAGATTCTGGTTGCTTTTTTAATCTGGTGACGGTCTTATTTGCCTGCTTTCGCCCTACACCCAGATATGTGTAATAATACAAACTGGATGCATTTATGGGTCTCTTGCTATTGTATCGTAGCCCAACAGCCAGAAACGCAGAACAGATTACACCATGCGATCAGAGAAGGCAAATGCCACAGAGTGTCTATTTCTCTTTCAGGGTTCAAAATATCAGTCACAATGTTGTAGCCGATGACCCTGGGTTGGCCGGTCAAGGAAACGCCGCCCAACCCACCACCGTCCCCAGGCAGTTTGGAAACAAATCGAATGGAGGGCGGGGATGGAGGCATGGAGGGCGCAAAGGGGAAATTGTCCTTGGCAGTCAGTCCCGGGCCTTCTTACGCTGTCGGCGCGCTCTCTGAGGTTTCTCTGTATTTCTTAAACATGGCTTTTAAATGGGGTTTGTGATTTTGTAACACCCTGAATTAATTTACAGGCCTTTTGAAGCAAGAGGAGTCGTGCGGTGAGGGTGAGGGTTGGCCTCTCCTCTGGGGAGAGTGAGGCAGAGCCGGCCCGGACGCTTCCCTGGGGGTTTACACACCCTCAACCTCGGGGGTAGCCTTGATTTCACGTTTCCTGTGTTGTCTTTAGACCACTTTCCCCCCACTTTGGTTTGGAAAGTCACCTTTCTACAACTTCCCCTTGACTTCAGTAATCTCTTCCCAAGTGGCTAAGGCCCCCCTGTTACCTCAGCTTTTCGGTCAGAACAACTCACAGTGGAGTGCTGGAGGCTCCCTGAGTTGTCTGCATGGCACAGAGGAGAGTGTCGGGGTGACACAGGCCCTCCCTTGGACGCGTGGGCCCTGACACGGAGTTCCTGGCATGAGTGAAGGACATGGTCTCACGTAGGGGTTGACGGAAGGTACTGACCTTACGGTCACTTTTTCCATTCCTCATAACTTACCCTCTGAGTGGGGAAGGGACGGTGGTTCCTCCCCGTCCCAATCCCCTGTCCCTTTGACCAACTTTCATTTTGTGATGGAAAAAAAGAATACTATTTACTTAGCATTTTCAACATGCCAGGCACTATTCTAAACGCTTCATGGAAATATTAACTCATTTAATCTATACGACAACCCTGTGCGGTAGATACGCCCCTTTTTGTTTTTTGGTTTTTTTTTAATCCTGATTTTACAAAGGAGGGAACTGAGGCACAGGGTGGTTTGTAGCTTTGCTTAATGATACAAGCATGGGACCATTACAGAGCTCTTCGTGGTGATGTTCTGAGCCAGGGTCCCAATCAATCAAGGATGTTGGCCCCCCTGAGCTCACACCTCAGTCCCAGCCCACCTGAGCTTGCTGGGTTACTTATGTTTGAGGACTCATTTCAGTCAGTTGCTTCATTTCACTTCAAGGTCACGTCTCTGCCTTCCAAACAGAATCCATCCCAGGGTACTGCATGGAGGGGGCTGACGTGCAAGGTGACGTGACCCATTTAAACAGAAAGTCATTACCATTCATTCTGAAATGTCCACTCAGCTCCAGGGCAGGTGAGCCAGGAGGTCACCATAAGGTCAGCCTCACTGTAGGTCTGCTGCTTTCACGGGCCTCAGATCCCTCACATATCCTGAAAGCTTAGGAAATTCAAAGTCAGTCGGCCCATTGTTCTTCAGCTTCTTCAAATTCTGGCATAACCACCAAGCTAATCTATTTGGAGGAACACAGAATCAAAGCCCGAATAAGCATGTTCAAAGGAAAAAAAAAAAAGGTTTTGAGTTTCTCACCGAAGGACAATCCTGAAGATGCTCAGGGGAAAGCTGAGCAGACAACTGAGGTGAATCTGAGCCAGTGCCCTGGGCTACACTGCTTTATGCCATCATTACTGTTTGCCTGGTGGCTCCGAATAGGCCTGGTTCTCAGTAGGACCTCCGTCTGTTGGTGTCAGTAGAGAATAAATGGCGGGATGAATAGTATAGTATATAACCGGCATCTTGCCCTCAGAGGACTGCAGCCCAGAAGCCGTGAGGCCCGGCTTCCCTGGGTGCTACCTTCTTTCCTTCCTCACTTCACTGGTCTCCTCAGGTCGGGGCTGTAGGAATTCCCTCCCTTCAGCTATGTTAACATCTCTACACTCTTCTCGAATCTCTGACCCCCCCCCCCCCCGCCCCATTCCTCCCTTCTCACTCTCAGAGCAAACAGAAACTATGGGAGAGAACTTTGAGAACTTTCTGCTACCAAATCTACAACGTTCCTTCTTCCTCAGCTGTTCTCTTGAGAGCTGCTGCTGCTGTGGAGAAGGTGGGGCGGCTCCTCTCCCTTCTCATCTCCACAAGGACTTCTCTTTATGATTGGTTATTCCTCCCCACTTGTGCCTTCCAGCTCCTTCTAGGGCGCCTTCCCATCTGTATTCATACTTGCTTAGGTCTCATTCACAAGTTCAACAAAAATGCCCCCCGACTACAGGCTCCTTCCCTTCATGGCCAAACTTCTTGAGAGTTCGTCTGCTCTCCTCACATCTCATTCATTTCCTGATTCTGTTGCCACCAACACGGTTCTTTTTTTTTTTTTTTTTTTTTAATTTTTTTAATGTTTATTTTTGAGAGAGAGAGACAGAGTGAGCGTGAGTGGGGGAGGGGCAGAGAGAGAGGGAGACACAGAATCCCAAGCAGGCTCCAGGCTCTGAGCTGTCAGCGCAGAGCCCGACGTGGGGCTCGAACCCACGAACTGTGAGATCATGACCTGAGCCGAAGTCGGACGCTCAACCGACTGAGCCACCCAGGCGCCCCACCACCGACACGGTTCTCAACAAGGCCACCGATGACCATCTTGTGGCTACAGCACCAATGACACTGCTGGTCATCTCTGCCTTCCCTGACACATTTCCTCAGCTTTTATGACACAGAGGACCCTCTTCTGGTTTTTCTTCCCGTCGGTCTCCTTGCGGGTCTCTTCCTCGGCTCTCCCCTTGATGTCGAGCTTCTTGGGGGTCATGTCCTGCTTTCTCCTCTCTTCCCATCCTACACGTTCTGCTGATTGATTGTTTCTCTTCCCACGGTCTGAAGTGTTACCTGTGTCCTCTGATGACTCAAATCTGTGTCTAGTCTCGTTCTTTGTCCTGCGTTCCGGGTGTGCATAATCCACCCCAGTGCTCCTCTCCATACGGTGTGTATGGATGCCTCAAACTCAGCATGTCCCAAACCGAGCCTTTTATCCTTCATCCATAACCCACTCCTTGACCATTTCCTGTCTCAAGGGAGTGCAACCTCTCTCCACCCAGTCACCCTTGACTTCTACGTTTTCCTTGACTCCCCGCCATCCGACCGGTCACCACGCCCTACAAATTCTATGTCCCGAATGCCTCTTGAGTCTGTGCCTGTGTCCCTTTACCCACTGTGTCCCCCACACCCGGGCTACCATCAGCTCTCACACAGGTCGCGGTGTCTGCCTCCTGGGTGGCTGTGCCAGGTATTAGTAGTTTCCAATCCATTCTCCAAACGGCAGCTAGAGGGATCTTTTAAAAATGCACATTCTCAAGTCACTCCTCTGAGGAAAACTTCCAGCGGGTTCCACACATTTAGGAAGAAGTCCAAACTTCTTAACGTTGTACGGATTTTCATGTCTTGGCCCCGACTGCTTTTACTCCCCTCTTCTGCCCCTGCTTGTCTGTGGCAGATTTTTACCTTCTTCAAGGAATAAAATGTGGGGCTGTCTAAACCCCCCTCTGTCCGTGGTGATTTGACCCACCGCACGCAGTGTGAGCACCTCCCTGTGCATTCCCAGGGTCGTTGATGGGCCCCAGGGAGGGGAGGGGTGCAGTCCGGGAATGTCACCTTCCTTTGGAGCCTGTGGTGAGTGTTTGTGGTCGCAAGACCTCTGGAGTGTCGCCCTGAGGCTTACCAGTTTTATGTCATCTTAACTAAGAAAGAGGGAGGGGACGAGGGTGGTGGACGCTTCCCCATTTAAAAGCACCAAACCCAACAAAATTTATGTGGACGTTGTAATTATTACCACGCTGAATTAATGAACTCTATCCTCTCCTTTTTTTTTGGCTGGAAGAACATAACAATCCCAATGAAAGGAAACAGATGTCGTTGCTTTGAGCATTTCCAAAGGAAACTGCAGTAAAATATGAAGCATCGCCGTATAAAAGCCTGCTGTGCAGCGGAGATGTGCTGATATTGTTTTCATTTGCCAGCTGTGTGTAAGTGGAGTTGGTGCCTCTGGCCAACACAGCCCCCACATCAGAGTCATAACAACGACAAAGTCATGGAAACGTTCGGGGAGAAACTCAAACTGCTTCTCAGCGCGCTCGGCTTTCCTTTTCACGAAAAGCCACGTAAAAGAAGTGAGTCCAAAGGAGGACGTGAGGGCTGGCAATTAAAAGTGATTTATAAAACCCCCAGGAGGGGAAAAGAGGGTCATCGGGAAGAACGATCTTTGGCGATCCATTTATAAGCCCAGCTAGCAGGCAAGAACTCTGGTTCACCCTTGACAGTGAGCGAGAGCCAGTATCTGTTTCAGGGAGGGCTTGTCGCTCAGGCTCACTTCAGTCAGAGCCTCTGCGGATGACCCTCCTGTTCGACCTTCTGTGCTCAGGGCGTCGGACTCCTTCCCCGGTGGCTTGATGTCCTAGGACGTCCTCTGCCAGTGCATCTGGGAAGGGGAGGCTTTTTCCTCCTCCCAAGTCAGGGGGTCAGTGAGTATCCTATTACCCCTCTTACAAGCTTGCTCTCCTACAAAATGCAAGCGCTTCCGTATGTAGTTCTGTCCATTTTTTTAAAGAGGTGCCAGGCTCATATTTGCGACTAGCCTCTCCCTCTTCTTTTCTCTTCCTTTTTTTGCCTTCCCCTTCCCTCCTCTTCCTCTCTTCCTACCAGTGCAATTTAGAGACTGGAAATCAAGGAGGAAATGGAAGCTTGCCCTTAACACCTGCAGCGGGACAACCCAGTGATCGTGCTGATACTTTCTGGTGCCAGAATCTAGTGTGGGAGCCCACTCGTGGTGGGGGAGCCCGGGGACGAGTCGGTCTGGGCGGGAGATCACTGATTTGCGGGGCTTTCCCCCAGCCTCACCAACACCCGGAGGCCCGTGAGCTGCAGCAGTGCATGTCTCGACCCCGGAGAGGGCCAGAGCGAGAGGGTGGCCCCACGGTCATTGTCACCCGAGCAACTTGCTTTGATAGATGCCTTCATTCTTTCAGGCTGCCCGGATACCAAGGGGCTTGAATTAATAATTGACTAAAATTCATAGGCCAGTAATTGTCTACATGAAATGTGGTCTGGTCTTCATTTCAACTTGACGGTTCTTGTTCTCCTGCTGGATTTTTTTGTTGTTGTTGGTTCTGAGGAAACATTAGAAGGATGTGGATGGGTGTGCCCTAAGTGATTTGTGGTTTAGCTGTCTCCTTTTAAGTGAAAATACCCGGCAAACAAAAGGCCCAGCCTGTAGGTCCAGAAAACGATTTGCAGAAGTCCAGGGTCTGGTAATGGGATTTAGCGGGTACAGGAATAAGACAGGCTAAAGGTTGGTTGAGAATAAAGTTAATATTCAGTACTGTATTTATATTTATTTATGTATTTGTTTTGTTATTATTTTTTAAGCGTTTATTTATTTTTGAGAGAGAGAGAGGGACAGAGTGTGAGCAGGGCAGGGGCAATGAGAGAGGGAGACAGAGAATCTGAAGCAGGCTCCAGGCTCTGAGCTGTTAGCATAGAACCTAACACGGGGCTCGAACCCAGGAACTACGAGATCATGACCCGAGCTGAAGTCGGATGCCCAACCGACTGAGCCACCCGGGTGCCCCAAGAGTGTAATTTTGGAAGGAGAGTTGTGATCGTCTGATTCTGGCTTAGTTGGGCCCCCCGTGGCTTACAGCTGGGGTCTGCCAGGGGCACTGCTCCTTAAAGGGGTCATATCGAATGGGGGCACCATGAGAGGAGAAGAACCAGATCCATGTGGGCATCCCAAACCACACTGCAAGGGAGACTGGGGGAGGCCTGTGATTGGTTCTTGGTGAAGAGAGCTGAAGGGCCATTGGGCCGTTTGGGGGCACATGCCCAGGCCAGGACACCAAGTGGTGCTGCCTCAGCATGAGGGACCCCCTCCAGCAGATCTCTTCGAGGGGATGCAGTTTTGATGACCACCCCATTTGTAAGCATCAGAGAGAAGCCTTGTCCAACCACGAGACTTGATGGTTTTCAAATGGACAAACCTGATTTTAATAAGTTTAAGTGAAATCTGATAAGTAGATCAAGACGAATCAAGCTCCTGTGTAGTTCTAAAGAGCTGCCTGGACCTATAGCAGTGGGGGGTCAACTCTCCCTCCGCCTCAGAGACTCGTCCGGTTTGATACATCCTTGCAGTCTTGACCCGCCTGTGGCCTGTCTGCTAAGGCATTTCCTCCTGCCTCTGTTTCAACGTGTCTGCTTCCCTCTCAAGGAGGCGTTTTCTTGCTGGGAGCAGATGATTACCTATTCATAACATTTGTTGGAATTGGTACAGACAGAATTCAGTACATTTCTCTCTTTTGACTTTACCATCAAAAGCCAGAGATGGGGAGGGCATCTGAACTGACCCAAGTTTTGGGAGAACAGTGTGGCAGCTCTTCCTTCCTGGCTGACACTGTGGAGGGAAATCCAAGCAGACTCCAAGAAATCCAACAAGCAGGGTAGAATTAAAAACCCCGTCGTTCCAAGTTTCTGATCTGGGGCCAGAATACAGGCCGTTGAAACTGTGTGGGCAAATGCTCCTGCTTTTGCTTCCTGCAAGAGACACGGAGGGGCAGGGCTGGTGCCCTGGCGAGGGCCAGGGCCAGTAGCTTAAGAACAACTCTGAAAGTGGTGTAGATGTTTTCTTAAGTCTACAAGAAAAAGAAGGGGCAGGAGGAAAAGTACCTTGAGATTAGCTGTTTACCTTCCCCCAACCTGTTGAAAACAGGAAGGCAGAATTGCGCAGTAGAAGGAGATGTAATGCCGAGTCACAAAACCGTTCCTCACATTGACCCATCGCTTATCCTAAAGTCAAAGGCACAGACGCCTCCCCCCCCCCCCCCCGCCCCAGGGTGGACAACCAGATTTCACTTTACTGTGTATGGCACTGTGGTTCTTGGAGGTTGCTGGAACGGCTGCAAGATACCTGGGTCTGCTTCTGCCATCTGAAAGCAACACACCGTGCTTGCTTATTAGCTACCTTTCTTGATTATTAATGACACCATTTGGACAGAGACTCCCAGGAAGGTTCTGCTGACTTCAGCTGGCTTGGCCTGTCTGCCAGCGCATGGACCATATCCCTCCCATCTGAAGACTCTCACTATTGGAGTCACCTTTGAGGTTGACATTTTGAGCTAGGCTTTCCAGCTGGGTCCCAAGCCCCGGGCTTGGCCAGCCAGTGAGTAGGACCACAGAAATGGGGATGTGGCCCCAGAAGGGGATCCGACCCCAGCCCTGGGACATGAGAATGAAATGGAGGGGCTGTGGGCCTTGCACGCACGTGTGCGTGCATGCGTGCCTGTGTGTGTGTGTGTGTGTGTGTGTGTGTGTGTGTGTGTGTGTTAGGATGGATTGGACAAGGCAGGGAGAGGAAACAAAGGAAAGATAAATGGTGAAGAAGAACTTGGAAAAAATTGAACTAGATTTATTCTGACAGTGTGTGGGCCTACAGCTGTAACATTATAAATCACTTGCCTACAGAGGAATTCACTTCCTGAGCCTTGCACAGCTTCATGAGCCTGGCATGCGTATGAGAACAGAACCTAGCAATCTGAGAAGGGAAAATGACGGCTTGCACAACTGTGGCTTGAAACCACAACTGGTGATTTGGTCAGCACAAGGGGCTCCTGGGACTCGGGCCCGGCGTGGCAGGGAGCTGAGACCGCTGAGGCATTCACTCCCAGTACTTCCAGGATGGGATCTTAAAGAGCGGACTGAAAAAAGTGTTTTGTGGTGGCCACGTGGCCTTGAACTCTGGATTAAAAATGAAATTAAAGGGAATTTGGGATCTGAGGATGAGCCCAGGATTGGAGCATCCATAGAAGGTCTTTGTTCAGGTGATCCTTTTCTAGAAATGGGATGTCCGACTGACCAGCACAGACCCGGGTTCTCTCTCCGATCCTGTCTGCAAGAATATCCACAGCTCTAACGGGTTGGTGGGTACGTACCATGAGCTCAGAAATTGTGGTTGATTTAATAAATGAAAAATCAAATCCTGGTACAACTGGGAATTGCTCTGGTCCCCTGGGTCAACATGACATGAAGTCTTTCCCAGTTTTGTTCTGTATTTTTTTAATGATATTTACCTGCTATCGTAGCTCCCTTGCACAATATGTAGCTTTCCACGAGTGCAGCGTTTGTGACTTCTCAGCCTGTGGAGAGCATAGTTCCATGCCTTGTGTGTGCCTGGCCCAGATCCATGTTAAACTGACTTGAGTTTATACGTAAGTGACCATTCATTAGGGAGTAACATTTCCTTGTCCAGACAAATGAAGGAAGAGGCTCTGACACTTGCCTGTGATGTATAATTGCACCTGACTCATTAACTGGACATTGCAATGCTGGGGAGACTGAAGCAAGGTTCAGCTACTTGTAATGAGAATGGATCCACTAAGCCCTGTGAGAACGGCAGGTCTGTGGGCCACAGGGGGTCCACTTTGTGCTACTCAACACTCAGCTCGGGAAGCATCTATCTACCTGCCTCCCAGTGTACCATTGCTCAGATGGTCAGGTGCATTCGGGGAATTTTCACCTCCCCTGCCAGCACTGTAATGGCAGGTGCAGAGCAGACCTGGTCAGTTCCTCCATTTGGGTCCTGGGTCGATGCTGACTGTCCTTCAGAAGGTCTGTACAGCTTTGCTGCCTGAGGACACCCTGTGTGCAGTGCCCTTTTCCCTAGGTGTACGTGGAAAGGAGGTTGTACAAAGACCCAGAGAGTAGAGGCTCTGATTTGTGGTGTTCTCAAGGGCAAGCCTGCACCTTGACAGCTTCCAGGTGTTGAGAATCAAGTTCTTCGGAGTCACCATCTCTTGTCCTTTTCAACTATGCAAGGTAAGTATTAATTTCCATTGATTACACTTTATACGCAAGATGACTAAGTTAATGAGGTGGCAAGGATCTGGCTCAAGACTCTACAGCTTTCCCATGGGCTTTGTATAACCAGTACCTAGCACAACAGGTATATGTTGATTTCCATTCAATTTCATTTCTCTTTACCTTCTCAAATCTTTCAACTTGGTATTTCTGTGGGCACAAGGAAACACACTCTGTTCTCTTGCGGGGCAAAGGTAAATCTAGTGCTGATGATGTAGAAAATAGTAATTAGGAGGATACAAAGGAAAAAGCAAAGATTGAAGAGGGTTGGGCCTCTGGATCTTACACTTCAAGCCCCCCCATCTTTGCACATGGAAACTTTGTTGTTCCACGTCCTCACTACCTACTCTGAAGCTCCAAAGGAGAG
The DNA here is from genome assembly GCF_018350195.1 of Panthera tigris. Lineage (NCBI taxonomy): Eukaryota > Metazoa > Chordata > Mammalia > Carnivora > Felidae > Panthera > Panthera tigris. The sequence continues at coordinate 34,507,502 of NC_056671.1, read as the reverse complement.
TCGGTTTCATATGTGCCTGGTGACGTCCAGCTCCATCCATCTGATCACGGACTCCTGCTCACACAGAGGCCACACAATGCCCTAGGCCCCTCTCTGCTACCTCAGCAGAATGTTTGCGCTGCTCCCTGAGCTTTATTATTAGAAGCCTCCCTGGAGAGTGCATCTACCAATATTGTATTTCAATCTATGATGTACTCGGTACTCCACCTCATTAGCTCAAGTTCAGACGGTGTGCCCTAGACAGTTGTTCCAGGGCTGGGTTGTCACTTTGGCGCAGTGTCTTAAATGTACTGGGATGGTCTTTGTAGTAACTTACAATGGGGTGGGAGTAGAGAGAAGAGCCTAATGAGAGGCCTTTGAGATGCGCACAATTTCTTTGCCCTTGAGTAAGACATGCATTTTATTAAATCTTTTTGCAGCCACAATCCTGCCATCTGGCCTTGGGGCAGAATCGAAAGAGAGCTCTGCTTGAAGACCCAAGGCAGACTACGACTCACATTTATATTAAATGGTAACTTCCCCCAAAGTCCTCATTAGTCAAGAGACACTATCATGTTGCCATGGGCAGCAGCGCTTGATAAAGAGCACTCCTGCATTTTCCTCCCATCTGTGTCCTCAAAAGAATTCATAAATTAGAATTTCATGCTTATTCTTATTTCTTTACTGCCACATGCAGTAACTGCTTTGAAGTCCCCAGGGCCAATAGATCATGGGCATTCAGTAAATCATATCACTTCTTTAGCACATACGTTCCTCATTTTCATAAGGACAGGGTTGAACTAGGTGACCTTTAAGGTCCCAAATCCAGACTATCTGAGAGAATCCTGACATCCAATGAGTACCTCCAATGGCTGAAGGTGTCAAATTTAGGGTAGGGGGCACACCATCGCTCATCTTCTGCCCAGATACGCAGGGGGTACAAAGGACGGCCTGAAAGGCAGTGGTATTTGTACTTAAAATTTATGTTATAAAGCACCATCATAAGATCACATGTGTCTCCCAGAGCTGGGATGTCCTGGTGTTTCTTGAAGGTCTTAGCTAGCTGTCTCCTGTCATGTGGAGCCCCAGGGGCAGAGTCTGAAGGTCAGGCCCAGGAGATGAGCAGACTTCCTTCCTTCCTTCCTTCCCTCCTTCCTTCCTTCCTTCTTTCTTTCTTTCTTTCTTTCTTTCTTTCTTTCTTTCTTTCTTTCTTTTTCCTTCTTCTTTCTGTTTATAATTTTGTAAAAGTTTTTATTTATTTATTTTGAGAGAGAGAGAGAGAGCAAGTGCACAGGAGAGGCAGAAAGTGAGAGGGAGAGAGAGAATCCCAAGCAGGTTCCACACTGTCAGTGCAGAGCTCAACACTCTACTTGAACCCAAAAAACGTGAGGTCATGACCTGAACCGAAATCAAGAGTCTGATGGTCAACCGGCTGAGCCACTCAGGCGCCCTGAGGAGCAGACTTTCATAGCTTTATCTAGCATCAACTCTTGAGGTAACTTACTTGGATCCCCTGTGTCTCAATGTCACTTGGAAATGGATAAGGATACTCTTTGATATTCCTATGTCCACACGTTGGTTGAAGGTTTGACTATGAATATCGGCATTTGTAAGGTGCCTGCCAGTTGATAGAGACTTTCACCTTCATAATTTCTTTAGTCCTCCTACTTACCAGGAAGACTAGGTATTATTATTATTGCCCTTCTGCAGGTGAAGTCACTAAAGCACCAGAGAGACTGAGTGAGTTGTGCATAATATTAGAGTAAATAAGTGGCAGATTGGAACCCAGCCAGATGTTTCAGTTCAAGTCCTGGGCATTTTCCCTATGCCACATGGTTGCCCAAGAAATTCTAGACTAAATCTGTCCATAACTTTTTTTCAAGTTGAGGATAGCCCATTTGGCGTTGTTCATTGTTCTTGCCTGCCTAAGTAATCACTCTGCATATAGGTTCTCTGGTTCCTGCTCCTGTTTACACTGGCCATCCTTCTGATCTCATTCACATGTTTCTGTTACCTGGTGCTCTCACTGAAAAGGAATTTTGGCAATTACAATTATTCTGTAGTGTGATACACCTGTAGTCTCCAAGGAATGCTAAATAGGTGTTTTTGGAAAATTATCAAGGAAAGCAAGGAAGGGTCCATCTTGATACATGCAAAGAACACCTTTTGTCCATATAGTTCTCATGTCCATCTTCCCAACCACTCATGCATCCTTCCAACTAAGCATCCATCCATCCATCCATGTAATCATTCATCCATCCTTCCATCCACCTATCCATCCATCCACCCATCCATCCATCCATCCATCCATGTAATCATTCATCCATCCATCCTTCCATCCATCCATCCATCCATCCATGCATCCATCCATCCTTCTATCCTTCCATCCATCCACGTATCCATCCATCTATCTGTTCAGTATTGATCGCACACCTACTATGAGTTGGACACTCCAAAAGGCCTCTATATTATAATGTAAAACAAAAACTACACAAGACCTTCCATCATGGATCTTACAGTTCACTGGAGGGTATAGAGAAATGAATAGGCAAGTACAATTTTGTGTGAGAAGTGCTCCGATAGAGGGAGTATTGGGAGTTATGAAAGGATGCATGAAGGAGCCTTTTCCTTCTCTGTCTTTCAATTCTTGAATAGATTCTATTTTCCTTGAAAGGCATTCTGTGAAGATTGATATTTCATCAAAGGGCATTATGCTTTTGATATTGGTCATTGGTCACATTATGCCTTATATAGTTATCCTTTTATGAACATTCTCTCCCTTTCTCAATACACACACACACACACACACACACACACACACAGAGCTATTTTCAGGGAAGATTTTGTGAGACATGGAACACAGGGCTCTCCCTTCTATCAGATCCTGCACTCTTCTGGTACCCAGAGCATCAGGAGACAGCACCTATGAGGACAGCTGTGCTCGCATGGGCACAGTAAGCAGTGCCAAGGTGGGTCACCCTACCCCAGTCCTCAGGGTCATGGGCACTGACATGAGGGTCTGAGAGAAGAGGAGGGGTGGTAGGTGCGGCTGGACGTCTGGCCTGGGAGCATGGAATGTTTCCTTTGGATGGTCCTAGGAGTACTTTGGGATCGGGCTGTTGAAGATCCTGCCTGCATGATTAGGGAAGAGGGTGTGGGCTGGGGGGTCTGCTTCACACACACTTCCTCAGCTGGATCCTAGGGCTCATGATGTCAGAGGCCATGTCTGAGGCACCCCATCCTTTGTAGACTTTTTGGCATTGTGTATATGTGCCAGGCTCTGAAAAATGAAACATCGGTGAGTTCTCTCTGGTTTGTGGAAGTGTTATACAGATCTGGGATCAAAGTGTGGCATTTGTCACTTATGTTATTATTATTATTTTTTAGATTTCTTTTGGGAGAGAGTGCGTGCAAAAGCAGGGGAGGAGCAGAGAGGGAGGTAGAGAGAGAGAATCCTAAGCAGTCTTTTCACTGCCAGTGCAGGACCAGATGTGGGGATCGATCCCACAAACTGTCAGATCCAGACCTGAGCTGAAATGAAGAGTGGGACACTTAACCAACTGAGCCACCCAGGTGCCTCTGTCACTTATTAACTGTGGCTTTGGCCCAGTTACCCCCAGCGAGCCTTCCCTCCTGTTTTTGGCGGCCACACCCTCACACTTGACTTTACTCTGAGCTTCTCTCCTGCCACCCCCACCACCTTGACATGTCCTGCTTGTGCCGTCATCCAGGCGACCCCCGTACCAACTCTTCTGCTGTCTCCGTGTTCCATTTGGAATGTCCAGAAAACTTTGTGGTGGCTTCCCTTCGGGCACTTTGCACGCTTCTACCTTTGAATGAAGCCGGTTCTGCACGGGGCGGACTTTCCCCTGTGGCTTGTGTCCTCCTGGTCAGCAGGGGAGTGTGAGGCAGGAATTGGGTTTCATGCAGAGAACGCTGTGCATGCTGGACCCTAAATCCAGGAACGCAATGCCTCTTCTGCAGCATTCTCCTCTGTAAGGACGACTCAACACAAAGAGGCAAGGGTGGCTCATTTCTCTAACCATTTCTGTCTACTCAAGGTTTAAGATTCCTTTAGATGCCGCACAACAGAAAGCACTGGGATAAGCACTTACCCTTTTTTTTCTTTTTTGAAGTTTATTTATTTATTTCGAGGGAGACAGAGACGGTGTGAGTGGGGGAGGGACAGGGAAGGAGGCAGAGAGAGAGAATCCCAAGCAGGCTCTGTGCTGTCAGCACAGAGCCCGATGCGGGGCTAGAACTCACGAAACCATGAGATCATGACCTGAGCCGAAACCATGAGTCCGACACTTAACTGAGCCACCCAGGTGCCCCGAGCACTTACCTTTTGGACTGCTGTTTAGAAGACCTTCAGCTGGTTGGCAGACTCCGAGCTCACTCCTGACTTTCACTGTAAAGCTCTTTCTTTCAAAAGAACAAACCTGGGACTCTGGGCACATATATCATGGCTGGAAAGAGCCACTGAGGAAAAGCGAGAAAACAGCAAGCTCAGTCATCAGCATCAAAACTGTTGAGCATTTTCAAAAGCATCTCAATAAAAATTCCAGCTCTCGCATCACTCTGGCCGTGCCTAGTGCTTCAGGCAGTGAAGCTCATTCTGACGTTATGTTCTCCCCTTGTTTATTTAGTTGGCCTCCGAGGGCGGGGAGAATTTTTCTCAGCTAATCCATTAGCTAATCCATGAGCTAATCTAGCTCACGATGCCTGCAGCCCTGCCTGCCTGAAGCGGGCACCAGCCAGCCCTTGCCCGGCCAGGAGCTCAGGCTGGAGCAGAGAACGCCATGCAGATGGGGTGGGGGCAGGCAGCGTGTCGGCTGTTCTCGTCCTGAGGGGAGATTCCTTGGCACCGTTGGTCCCAGATCTTTCTAGGCCAACGTGATGGAGATTTCACAGCGTCCAGGACTCATGCCGCCCAGTGTGCACCTTGAGAGTTTGACCCCACATGGTAGAAATGCCAATATCCGTACAGACCGTTTTGGTTAGTAAAATGCTTTCACACCCAGGGTCTATCTGATCTCAGAACAATCTGTGAGGTGGCTGGGCAATTATCAAATGCAGGATGATTATACTTTTTTGGTGGTGAGCTACAGAAACCAATTTTGGCTAACTGCAGCCAAAAGTGGCTTTATCTGGAGGATATAGAAGACTCACATAATTGAAGGAGCAGTTGAAAAACCAGCCAGAGATGTATCGGCTCATCGTGTCCATCCTTGGGACCCTATGGTTAAGAGTCAAGGATCGGGGGAGAGAGTCTCATGGGCCCAACTGGGGTCAGTACCCTGCTCCTGGGTCAGCAGAGCCTTTACCGACAGAGCCCTGTCAAGACTCAACAGGGGAGGGCGCATTGGATCCTGAAGCAGAGGAAGGTTATTTCCCCCAATGAATTTAAGATGCTCTTACCAGGGAAGGGTTATGGAGGTTGGTGGGTCAATCACAACGGTGTATACCATTGTCCCCATGTCACAGATGAAGAAACAGAAGTGCTAAGAAAGTTAGTGATTTGTCCAGGGAACCACAGAAGTAAAGCGAGGGTTGTAATTCAAGCCTTCCAACTGAAGTTCGGTGAGCTTTTATTTTTTCCCTTCCCACTGCTGATTTTATCGTGGAGACGGTACGAAAACAGCGAAGGCTGCTTTGAGAAGAATCGCCCATCACTGCATTAGTATAACTGTTGCCCGTTTCCTCCCTGATCTGTCCTCAGTGCGTTTTCTTTGTCACATGGCTTTAATCCCAGTGTCCTTGCACTGTCCCCACTTACCTGCAAGGCTCCCTGGGCTAGTAAATTCTGTTGACTTTGGTATTTCTGGTACAAATAGCAAACCACCAGAGTCTGTGGGTCAGGAATTCCCTTATTATGATACCAGTGGACATTTAGAAAGACAAAGGCCGCCGTTTGCTCAAGATCTAAAAATCACTTTGACACTGTGTAACAGAAACCGCTGGGACGAGCACTAAACTCCCAAAACTACATTTTGAAGTCAATGCCATGCTTTTGCTGGGGTGAATGGATGGGTGACTGTGCAGTGGGTGCATTACAGCATATCTCTGTTAACGGGCTTTTCTTTGGATAGAGTAACGGAGGTGAAAACTTCACAGCTCCATATTGAGTGCTTTAGTTATAAATGCTCTTTAGTTATAAATGCTCTTTAGTTATATAGTTAGGTGGAGCAGATGGCTATGGAGACACAGGCCTGAAGTCACATGATAAATCAATCAAGGACCCAGAGAACAAAGTCCACTTTTCCTGATCCCAGAGGCACTGTGTTAGGTCAGGTGCATGGTGCTGCTTTCCAGATGACTGCACAGTCCGTGTGGGCCCCTCAGTGAGCATGTCCCTCTCCTGGATGGTGAACGAGACAGGAGCGATGACCCACAACCAACAGATGGAGGTCTGAGGGGCGGCAGAGTGTGCGGGGGGCTCAGGGCTGTGGAACCCTTGATGGCTAGAATGTGGGGGACCCTGGGGGGCTCTGTGTTTAAGCTGCCAAGAACGTTTTCTGTTTTCTGGATGGAAGTTTGGATTGTTCTTTGCAGGTACCTCTTCGTTTGGTGGGGGAAAGTCCTCAAAGGGTCTCTTGGTTGTGTGCTAGAGTTCCCCAGGGAGCCCCTCACAGCCATATAGAGGGAAGTGACCCTTTCCTGGCATTCTCCTTGGTTCCTGCCTGTGACCAGGCTAAGCCATGCCAGATCTGGCCGAGAGCCAGATCACATTTACTGCCCTACCCCCATGCCCTTTGGTTTCCACAGGCCCTGGGTAAGGGTGCTTGTCCCCATGGGTTGGTCAAGAATGGTGACAAGAATCATGGAATGGCAAAGTACTCTGCCAGCTGGCATCGTAATGGCCTGGACTCTGGGGAGAAGTCCTGGCTGACTCCTTTCTTTCTTTCCCAGTGTTTGGGGAGCACGTCCAGTAGGAACAGTTCTCTTGGCTCCCAGCTTGGGACTTCAGGTGAGCTGCCTGGGACCCCGCCCATAAGGTTATTCTGATTTGCCAATACTCAGATATTGTTGGAGCCTTATTAAGCGAAGAAAAAAAAATGTCCATTTATGACTCAGTTCTTAAAAAAATTAAAAACAGATTTTTTTTTTAATGTTTATTTATTTTCCAAAGAGAGAGACAGGGCGTGATCGGGGAGCAGCAGAGAGAGGGAGACACAGAATCCGAAGCAGGCTCCAGGCTCTGAGCCGTCAGCACAGAGCCCGAGGCCGGGCTCGAACCATGAACTGCGAGATCAAACTGAGCCAAAGTCGGATGCTCAACACTCTGACTGAGTCACCCAGGTGCCCCCCCAAAAAGAAATTTTTGAACTTAATCTGATAGCATAGACCAACAGAACTACACTCTGCATGTTATTACTCTGACAACAAAGCCAGTCTTGGACAGGGTATACCTTTTCCCTCTTGCTGATCTTTGGAGAGGCAGAGGCCCAGGACTCTGGAGAGAGGCACCCACGACATGCTGATAAAAGCCCTTCTGAATTCCATGGTGGGCAGGTAAATCATGCAGTTCATCTTTCTCTTTGGGGCACTCACAGAGCAGGAGAGAAGCCAGCAGTGATTAGTTTGGGACCCATCCGGCAATAACTGTGCTGTCCCTCCCAGGCAAGCTGAGGGGTCTAGAGGGCTTAAGCCTGTGGACAACTGTGTGCAGTTATATCTGGCATTCACGTCTAAGATTTTTCTTTTCTCTTTTGTAAGTTTCATCTATTATCCCCAGTTCCTCAGTTCATTGTTATAGCCTGAGCTCAGTGTTGGGGAAACTGAGGCGTGGCCCATTCTGGGGGCAAGGGGATGGGAAGCCCAGCACGGCTCAGGGAGGGCACTGTGATATGGCAGAAGGTGGTCGGCCAGACTTCCTGGTAACAGGACAGTTGGCCAACGACAGCAAACTTGGACTCGTGAGCTGTGTAAATGTTCTCTGGGATTTCCAGAAGCAGGTAGGTGGGATGGAGGCTGCATTATTGCTCTTTGGCCCTAATTAAGGGACGTCTGAGTAGCACAGAGCTGAAGGGTTGCATGGCCTGCAGACAGCTGCCCTCGGCTTCCCTTCGTTCTGTGATCCCCGGGGTCTGTGTGGTCCCCTGCACCGCTCGTCTCTCTGAGGATCCCGCTGAGTGGTGGCATCATTCCTTGACCCTCCACTGCATCCCCAGAGTCCCAAGCCTCACTCTTCCTCTGCGATGACAGGTCACAGTGACAACTGCGTGTGGAGGGAAAGGCGACCACACCCTGCTCTCCCATCCCTCGGACAAAATTCCAGCTCGCGTTGCCCACCTCCCGGACGATCTGTCAACAGCCTTTCGGGAACCTGAATGACCATAGCGTCAGAGAGAAGAGCTTTGTGTTGGGACTGGAGGCGCATCAGAGAGTCTGGGACTCCTGTACCACTTATGCCGGAGAGGATGCGATTAATGCCACAAGAAAATGCCTCAGATCCAACGATGTTGACAAACTAATTCCTTAAAAAATAATGGTTTCTTCTTTGGGACATAAGACATCTTAGATGCAGTGTCGAGTAGTATTTTGGATCTTTATTTTTGTTTGTAAACTCTTCTTCCACATATGGTTTTCGGTCTACTTACAAAGACCTTACGATGCAGAAGAAAAAGCAGTTGTGAGAGTTAGAGGGGACGTAAAACAAAGGGTCAAATCAGCGATGCGGAAACCAGGAGAGGGCAAATGCCTGCCTACTTACCGACGGACGAGCACAGAGCAGCAGCCGTCAGTGGGCATGTGACTCGCAAGGCGGAGGTCTCCTCGGCTCTGTTGGTGAGATTGTTGGACACCCGCCTACATTTGCCTACGGAGTTTTTTCAGAAAGGACAGAAATACTCCCACCTGTACCCTCACTGCTGTGAGTTGCCTCCATTTCTCTTGAGTGCTCCCCTATCCATGGTCTCTTTTTCTTCCGTCATACGTGCTCCTGATTGAGACCCACTGTGCTGTGGCTTCAAGCAAAGGGTCATCAATCTGAGACTCTTGCTTTGTCATCTTTCCAGAGCTCTAGACTCCAATTTCGAACCTGTTGCAGATGCTTCCAGTTCTAGACCCCACAAACATGTCCCGGGCAGAATTGGGTTGTGTTGCCGCATCTGTATTTTCTAAGTTGGCGAATGACATCTTCTGTCTAGAATGTTCCGCTCCCCTTCTTTCCCAGTTTGGAGAGTTACTATTGACCTTTCCAGTCCTTCTCAAAGGTCACCATCTCTCTGTTGCCCTCACCAAGTCATCAGGATGGAATAGTCGTTCTCCCTTCTGTGTCCCTGGGTCCCCTGACCCCTCTTGTCATTGTGCCACGTGCTGCCGTGATCCTTTGTTTTTCTGTTTATGTCTTATTCTAGAGCTTGCCTCCACTAAATACATATGCCAGGATCCAGCGCAGAGTTTAGTACATAGGAAGCAGTCCCTAACTGCTTGCTGGTGAATGCAGGAGTGGGTAAGGCGAACTCCTTTCCTGCAGCAGGAAAACAGTCACTGTTACAAAGCGGGAAGAGGCAAGTGCTCAGCTCAGGGGAGCAGAGCAGCACTGTGACTTCTCACGCTGTGGGGACAGGAAGGTCTGTGGGAGAAAGATACAAAGAACTCCTACAGAGGTGATAGTATGAAAAGCAAAGCATGATCTGGGTTTTGGTTTCTAATCTCCGGGAAGAGCTACAGAAAACTGAAACTGTGCTTCAAAACTTAGCAGTCAACATCATCCACCCCTACTGGGATAAAAGTTTGGTTGGGGCTGACTTGATGCGTGGCTGTCTTCACCTCTGAAACATCCCAGAAGCACTCGAAGCTGGTTGTGTCCTGGAAGATGGCTCAAAGCAAGATCTCCTTCAGCCTGGGAAACACTAGGGCTCAATTAAGTTAAGCTTCGATAGACAGGTTACAACTGTAAAGGAAAAACTGGGAACTTTATATGAGTGATTAAATATTAAAAAAAAAATTTTTTTTAATGTTTATTTATTTTTGGGACCGAGACAGAGCACGAGTGGGGGAGGGGCAGAGAGAGGGAGACGCAGAATCCGAAGGAGGCTCCAGACTCCGAGCTGTCAGAACAGAGCCTGGCGCGGGGCTCGAACTCATGAACCGTGAGATCGTGACCTGAGCAGAAGTCCTTCCCTCAACCAACTGAGTCACCCAGACGCCCCAATGCGTGATTAAATATTTCTGTTCCTCTAAAGCTTGCCCCCCATTACGTGAATACACTATAGTTAAATGTTCACTGCACTAATGGAGAGATTGTGGTCAATAGTGAAACACATCCCTAAAAAAACAAAAGCAAAAACAAAACACTATTGAAAGCCTGTTCATCTTTAAAATACTAAAGGTGGCTCAGGGTGCCTGGGTGGCTCAGTCGGTTAAGTGTCCGACTTCAGCTCAGGTCATGATTTCATGGTTCGTGAGTTCAAGCCCCGCGTCGGGCTCTGTGCTGACAGCTCAGAGCCTGAAGCCTGCTTCAGATTCTGTGTCTCCCTCTCCGTCACTCTCTGTGTCTCAAAAATAAATAGATGTTAAAAAATTTAAAAAAAATACTAAAGATGATTTAAAATAGTTAAAGTGTCTTAAAATATTTATGATGTATTTTTAGACTTTTTGATGGGCAAAGACCCAAAGAGAAGCAAATAAAACCATTAAGGCTTTTCCAGGGTGGACAAAAGTGGAAAAGGGGGATTTTATCCAGTGGATAAAATCATGAAAAGCTTGAACTGAGCTAATGCTCGATCTGGCAGCCAGAATGCAATTTCAGGGCTTGTAAGGTGTTTAAACATACTGAGTAGAACAGTATTTTATAGGCTGTAATATGACAAATACGTAGAGGCAGGCTAAATAAGGGATGCTAAGTTGTGGGTAGGTGACATTAGTGAATTTCATGACAGATGACAGAATACTGGGTTGGGTGAACCACTGGTTCTGCAAGAGTTTCCATTGGTTTCGTAAGAGTGAATGCAGTTCACTCACCTGCCTTATTACCCCAGAGAGAGAGAGACACAGGTATTGAAATATTTTCCTGGAGATAAAAAAAACCACCACCACCACCAATGTTTGGTCATCTTTATAAACACAGGCTCTCATTTTAAATCTGAGACTCTCTTGAAGGTGAGAAGCATGGGATTAAGTAGGGACCCCTGTTCTAACATCATTTGCTCTATTGAATATATCCTTATTAGGCGCACATATCCTTAGGGGCACACCCTACCATTTTAGTGCGAATTTTCAGGAATCCTGTCTGGGAGAGCTGGTGCTTGAGGGAAGAAAGAAGAGTGCTGGAAAAAGACAGAAGGAGGACAGGTCAGTGGTGGGGGAAGCCCCAGTCCCCAGGAGGCAGGAGACAGGAGACAAAGCAGCCAGCAGAGGGGGGTGTCCAGAGGGTGAGAAAGGGATGTTGGGCTCTAGGTGGGGACAGCCTCAAGGGACAAGGCCAGAACCTGCCTGTTTGCTGGGGCCTGGGTACAACCCCCCCCACCCCTACCCTCAACGCCCCCAACCACTCTTTCAGCTGCTTCCATACACTACTGGCCGGGAGCAGCTTTCCTTTTTCTTGATTAGATTCAGGATTACACTCCGAGTACAGGCTGGGTCTCCCGAGGAGGGGGAGCGTGTGAAGACGAGCTAGCAAGACAGCTCTGAAGGCAGCTGCGTCTCAGAGAGTCGGTTGAGGCCAGGCATCCATTTCATTTGTGGTTCCTGGGGGCTGATTTCTCTTTAGGTTCAGGTTCTTCTCCTTCTTCTGGTTGGTAGCTTCAAGTTTATAGCTCGACATGAACAAAACTAACAAGCCCTCAGAACAGGGAGTGTATGCAGAGGGACTTCAGGCAGACTGTGCAAGGGAAGGGAAGGAGAAAGGCATGCACATTTGCTGAGCCCCTCTGGCCGACCCGGCCGTTCGTCTGGGACCCCACTGCACAGGGAAGGAACCAAGTGTGCTCCACGCGCTGACACATCACATGCTGGAAGAATCTTGCCCGGTAGAACCTTTTACATCCCCATGGCATAGGTAAAGAAACAACGTCTAGGAGAAGTTGAACAATGTGCCCGTGGTCACACAGCTAAGGGATTGAGCTGGCTTTCAATTCAGGTCTGTCCGACTTTCACGTCTGCGTATTACCTGATGCCTTGGGACCAGAAAAGGTGTTTTTATCCCCTGGGGCTTGGAGAATAATCTCAAATCTCTGGTTCATTGTGAAATTTCTTGATGAAATTTAAGAGAGTGGAATTTGAGCATTAGCTCTGAAATGTACATTGGGAGAGTCAGTCCATGGAAACAAATGGAAGAATATATTATAAACCTAGGCCGTTGTGTAATGGATGATCAGTCCGGTTTCATCAGCTCAGCTTGGGCTTGACATTGTGGTTGGGGAACACATGTGCTGAGGGAGGTCTACCAGTTAGGGGACCTGTAGGACTTTCTAGATACCTCAGCATCATTATAGACCAGTGGGTATTGGCTTTGCCATATGCTAAATATTTAGTTCTATTTGCTTTCATTGCCAGGACGGGGGTTGCCATTTTGTGTTTTGGCTCTTGTAATAATATCTGGAATGATCTATAGAATGCATTAATTAACAAATATTTATTGAGTGCCTACCATGTGCCAAGTACTGGGCTACATTCGGAGGTGGGCATTGCATGCTCTAGAACAATGCTGTCCAATAGAATTCTCTATGATGATAGAAATGGTCTTATCTGCATTGTCTTATATGGAAGTCACTAGCCTCTTATGATTAATGTGATTGAGGAACTGAATTTTTAATAAATTTTAACTAAGTTCAAATAGGCCATGTGTCCAGGGGTTACCATATTGGACTGTACAAATCTAGATTAGCCTTGTGTTGTATTTTGCAAAATTACAAAAATGGAAAACATCACATCTACTGGAAACATATGTTTGTTAACATTTTAGTAAAATTTTATGTTATGGTCTAATACATGATTATGATTAATGCCATGAGTAGATTTTCTTTATTTTCTTTATTTCTTTATTTCTTTCTTTTTTTTTAATTTTTTTTTAATGTTTATTTATTTTTGAGACAGAGAGAGACAGAGCATGAACGGGGGAGGGTCAGAGAGAGGGAGACACAGACTCCAAAACAGGCTCCAGGCTCTGAGCTGTCAGCACAGAGCCCGACGTGGGGCTCGAACTCATAGACCACGAGATCATGACCTGAGCCGAAGTCGGACGCTTAACCGACTGAGCCACCCAGGTGCCCCAATTTCTTTTTAATTTAAATCCAAGTTAGTTAATATATAGTATAATAATGATTTCAGGAATAGAGTGTAATGATTCATCACTTACATATAACACCCAGCGCTCATCCCAAGTGCCCTCCTTAATTCCCATTATGAGTAGATTTTCTATGTATTGATTTATTCAAAAACATTTAGGTGGTGTCTTCTATGTATTAGGCACTATGCTAGATCCTGTGGGAGGGAAAATGATGTGTAAGACCTCATCCATGTTATGAAGAAGCTCACAGATTTGTAGATACGTGCCTATACCCACACACGTGCTGTTACACATCCACACATACAAATACCAGGTAACCAACTGCCGAGGGCCCTTAGGCAAGTATGTCTGTCAATCCTCTCAATCACAGATAGCTGACAGTTCCATTCATCAGATCCAAACAGCAGGATCCAGAGGAAAATGGCATTTCCTTTCAAGAATAAGGAAACCGGAAGTCTCCCCAGCCTATTTCCTGTCATATTTTCTTGGCCATAATTTCAGCACATGTCCATATGTAAATCCATCCTGGCAAGAGGAAGGGAATTACCATGACTGGATTACACTACTCAGGGTTTATTCCTGTGTGTTCCTTAAGGACAGATACCTGAACAAAAATCAGGGATCTGTTGGCAAGGACCTGGGGTGGTGGAATGGATGTTGAATAGGCAATCACTGTCCTTCTGAAAATTTCCCATCCTCTGAATCAGAATGGGCTCCTCCAGTCCCCATGCTGAATTCATTCCTTTGTCACAGCACTCAAAGTGTAGAGTGTGATGTGTTTGCTCAATGGCTTGATTTCCTGGTGACTGGGTACCAACGACACCCCTTTCTTTGCTAATTGTGAGCTACTGAGGGGGTCCGACCTGCTTTATTCATATTTGAAAGCTCCACACCCAGCCCAGTTCCTGCCATATCCAGAGCTCAGTAAAGATTTGTGGGACCGGATATACATTTATTGAAGCACTACTCAATTCACATCTTCTTTCCCGATTTATTCTTTCAGAGACTACACCTGTTGTTCTGGACTGCAGCTGGAATTGGAAAGGAAATTTATTTCCATGAATGGAGAAGTGTCAGAGTGAGCAGGCACGTGGCAGCGGAAGCATGGGAATAGTCTCACGAGAATAACGTCAAAGCACAATGATTGTCAGAGACTTTAGAAGATAAACCAACCAAACAAACATATAGAAGTTACATGTGCTGTTAGTGCAGAAGCTTCCAGATGGATGCAAGAATCAAAGCCTTCAAGAAGCTCATGTAATTGGCACTTGGAATATGTCTATATTAATTTGCATGGACCATAAAAGCAATCTTATCTAGAATATTCCATTTATAGCCCTTGTTATTTTCTCCCTTCATTTTCACCTCTTCTCTTCTGCCTGGCTTCCTAACTCCTGGGTATCTGTCTCTGGTACATCTGTAGCTTCTCAGCTAGGATGTTTATGGGGTGTCAGATGCTTACATATCAAGAACTCTTCCTGTCTCTGGGAATTAGATGTTAAGAGACAGAAAACAGGGCACAAGACCACGTACACCTTAGCTCTGAGTTAGATCATCTGAAAGCTATGTTCCTGGACCTCGTTATCTTGGCTTCCCACAGAAAAGCATCCAACAAATTAAGATTTAATATCATGTCTCCAGCTTTTATGGAGGGCAGCTGACACAGAAATGTACTTGTGAAGAACAAAGCTGGGTATTTTACAAAAGCATAGTGGAGGATTTTATCATGTCACCCAAAGTCCTTTTTATAAGAATCTGTAAGACCTTTGATTCTCTAAGTGAACATTATATTGACAGCGACAAGTATATCCCATACAATTACAAGGGACTCAGGGCTGAATTTGGCTTCCAATGGCAGCATCTGTCATATCCTGGTGACTGGTGGCATCCATTTATTTTTTCCTTTCAACCGATTTTGATTCCATTTTTATTATTTATTTTTCTGTTGTATATTGTGGTTAATTTTCTAAGTTGCCTCCGATGTTTACAGATATGTGTGCATGTGTTTTTGCCTACTTATCTATCCATCTACCTACCTACCTACATACCTATCTGTTTACTTACATACCTACTTGTCATCCCAGCTATGTGTGTGGTACGTATCTCCATCAGCCTGGACTTCATTAAAGTAACTGAGTTATTTTTCTTTTCTTTCTCTGGCCTGATTATTCAGGTTATTTCCTACAAATAATTTGGAGGACACTGAGACAGATGTGCAACACAGCAGTGTGGGGTGGGAGATCTTGGTCCTGTTCCAGCTTTGCCTCCTGTCAAATGTCTCACCTTGGGTAAGTCATTTATTCTCTAGGTGTTTCAGTTTGGTCATCTTTAAGATGGGATAATTATATCCACTTCTGTTGAACAGAGTCGGAGTGAGGACATATGTATTTGGTGTGTTCACGTATATAAGGCTGGAGAGAAAGTGGTTAAGAGGAAGCCTTTGGCCAGTGGCCTGGGCAGTTCAGTTGGCATCTTCAGGTATAAATGGAGTTACTTGAAGGTCTTCCAAGTGTTTCCCTCCACAAACACTAACCTTTCCACCTTTAGATTCTTTTTTCAGGATCCCATAGGAAATTTGTGTATGTCATGGGTTGTTGACCCAATGGAGTAAGATTTCTATTTCAATTTATCTCTGTTCCACTTATGCTAAAACTCAAGTTTAGATTGCTATTAGCTTAGATTCAGTTAGAATCTGTAAGTTAGAATGCCTTTTTGGAACATAATGTCATGGGTAGAAGTTTTCAGATGAGCACATCTTCTGTGATTGTACGGTTCACTGACCCACATCAGCACAGATCTGGTTACCTTTTGATGCTTCAGGGCATGTGGCCTTTTAGGAGAGAAATGAAGCGCTCAAGTGAGAGGTGTAGCATAAATAAGTTGTACTGGAGAGTAGGGTGGGAGGGTGGGGGAGGTTTCTGGAGCACTTAGTATTCAGTATCAGGCCTGAAATGAGCTTTCTCCATAAAGAGTGTGGGAAACTGGTGAGAATTGGGCTCTTAGCATAAGAATAGGCTGAAACTGACCTGTGGAACTTGGGCCTCAAAGCTTTTTGCAAAATATTATTGTTTGCATGGCTTGGAGGAGACTCAAGAGTGACTTAGGGATTTCATGTGGATTCCCAAGCAGGAAGCCAGACCTTTCATTGCTTCCACAAAATTCCACCAACCTTCCATCAGGATCTTTGGCTTTGTGGGACAGATAGGTGTGTATTACCACTACCATTTTATAGATAAGGAGAATGAGGAGCCAGAAAGGTTATGTGACTTGTTGAAAGTCACACAATTAGTGCCTGGCAGGGCTGGACCTGGGAGCCAGTGTTGGGAAAGAAAGTCTTCCATGGGCCACAAGTGCACCTGTCTAGTGGGCCAAGACTAGTCTTTCTCCCAGGATGTCCTCAGAGTTGTTCTGATGCCCTCGAGAAATGAGATAATGTCTCCCTACTCTCAGCACCTAAAAAGCAGACTTGTTTACTCTTGCCTGTGAAAACAGTAGATTCCCCAAGTATTCCTGGGCCATGACACAAGCCCACTTTACCTGTCGTACTGATCTGGGCCCAGGGTCATGCCTGTGGACCTTTAGAGCAAGGAAGCTGGTGCCAACATGTTGATACTTGTGCCGCTGCTGTGTCATGAGTAATATAGTCCTTTGTTTCTGACCCAGGAGCTCATGTCTCCTGCCAGCATCCACAAATTAGAATTAGGCTAACTTGTTAGTGTGTAAGTGAGTAAAGTCACATCTTAGACCTGACATCTAGCTTCCTGAGTCCTGAGCAGATTTCCTTCCATAAGTGTGCTTTCTGTAGATAACTCAACCCAGGGGAAGGAACGGTGGTCACAAAACTCATCTGGTGATATGACTGGATCTGTACCAAGTTCCTTCTTTTTGATTTTCTGGGCCTGGGCTTCTGTTAGCAGGCATTCAGTAGGTCTCTGTGGTAGGTAGTTGACTGGTTCATTGGTAGAGATCCCTAGAAGCCAGTGGAGGCCAGCCAATTGAAGTGATAGGGAAAGAGCAAGGAGGAAGAGGGAGAGTGGAAAGGGAGAAGGAGGATCATTTGGCAAAGACATTTACGGTCCCGTTACCATTTTCTGTACCTGTCATACTGTGCCAAAAAATAAAAAAATAAAAAAAATAAAAATAAAAATAAATAAATAAATAAATAAAGGTGGGAAATTTGCTCTGCTGAGGTAGCAGCATCCTTGAGGATCTGGGGAATGGGAAGGGAGGCCAGGACTAGTGGCATGTTGGGGGCATGGTGTGAGGGAGGAGGGCTGCCTCTCCAAGACCTCACCTGGGGAGAGATCCCACTGTTTGGACTGGGATAGAAGAGGGAAAGCAAGGCCATGGCAGTGTCATGATCTCACTCATAAAATATTGAGGTTAATTTTCACTTTGCTGACTAATTCTTTGCAAGAATCCTAAAGAAGTCTTAGTGAGGAGAACTCTAGCCAGGAGTGAGCTGTTCCAGGCCCTTTAAGCTTGATGAGCCTCCTCACGCACATGTCCACAGAAAGTGAGGCCAACTCTGCCCAAGACTTATCAACCACTAAAGAAGCCTGAAATGATAGGTGGTTTTCAAAATAACTTTCCCTTTATCCGCTGAAGTATATAGGCCTCTGTCATAAAACCTTTAATTGTTCATCAAATATTTGACTAAAATTGAGTAGTTTTCTTTCAGGGGAAGTTAGCATTCTTAAATCACTAGCAAAGGAGAGGTTTGTAAAAGATTTACCAAAGCGCTCTTCGTGTGTATGCATAATGGTTAATGGTCAATAAATAGACACTTTTCTTTATTGCCTAGAGATTCTGTCTAATGTTTAATTTTTAAAAAGTGTACCACTTCCATGAGGCATCTAATGTAATCAAACTCATAGAAATAGAAAGTTACCAGGGGTGTCGAGGGGAGGGAAATGGTAGGTTTTTAAATGGGTACAGGGTTTCAATTTTGCAAGATGGAAAATTTCTGGAGCTCTGTTGTCCAACCATGTGAATATACTTACCACTAGTTTATGTTATGCGTTTTGTGTTTTTTATCATAGTCAAAACAACGGTAGAAGCCATCGGTGTAGAGTGAGAACACAGCATTGATTTTATAGTTTTAACTTCCTTGGTTGATTTAAATTCAAGTGTTCATGCTGTGGGAAGAAGCAAAGTTTAGAAAAGGAAAGACTTCTTTTTCACTGCAGTTTAGAGAACTCCTCAGTCTATTGACGAGTAGCGATTCGTTGAATGTCAGCTCAATCTATGGAGGCATATATATATAGCACACGCAAGTACGGAGTTTGAATACACTTCACGTTTCACTAAAAGTCATTGCGTATTTTCTTGTGTGAAAGGAAATCATACCAATGCTTATTCAGTTTTCAGCCATTATAAAAGATCACTAATGAAGGAAAACACTTCTGGATTTACATTCAAAGGAATGAAAGCAGGATCCTGAAGATATAGTTGTTATTTCCATGTTCATAGCCACATTGTTCACAACAGCAAAAGGTGTAAGGAACTCAAGTGTCCACTGACAGATGAATAGATAAGCAAAATGTGGTCTATACCTCTGTGGACTATTATTCAGCCTTAAAAAGGGAGGAAATTCAGATACATGTTAAAACATAGGTAAGCTTTGAAGACATTATGCTAAGTGAAATAAGCCAGTCACACACAGACAAACACTGCAGGACGCCATGTACATGAGATACCTTTAGTGGTCAAATTCAGAGAGACAGGAGTAGAATGGTGCTTGCCAGGTACTTATGGAGGCAATGAGTGGGGGGAATGGGGAGTCATTGTTTAACGGGCATATAATTTGTTTTGTAAGCTGTAAAGAGTTCTAGAGATGGACGGTGGTGATGGTTACCCAACAATGTGAATGGACTTATTGCCACTGAACTGCACACTCACAAATGGTTAAGTTGTAAATTTTATGTTCTGTGTATTTTACCAGAATTTAAAAAAATAATGATAAATGATGCTAAAAAAAAAATCACAGATTAAGGGAGAACTTCATCAACGTTACCATTTATTTCTGGAAGCCACTGGCCCAAGCTCACAGGACGCTCTTCATAGCACTTCACAGGCCAAACCAATAGGGTCTAACATGATCGAAATATGTAAGTCTTTCTGACACCATGGTCTTCTTTTCTGAGGAGCTGGAAGGTGGTTGAGAGAAACGGGACCTGCCTCCTGCCCCATTTGGTATTCTTTCCGCATTCTGGAGGGTTCACAGTTTTCCAGTGTGCACATGTGTCAGGAAGATTCTCTATTATCAAAGATACTTTCATCATTAAAGAAAGCCCTTGATTCAGCCATAGATAATCATCTCTGAATGAGATGATTTCTTCAAAGGTTTCATTTGTAAAAATTGGTGTTTCTTAAGTGAGATTATCACCATATTGACCCAAGATGTCCGTTTGGTATTGTCCTTTGAGCCTCGCTAGGGTAAACATACCAACTGGACATTGGCCCACTCCCATCCAAGTGAACGTGATCCCCACCACCAGTCTCTGTTGACAGATGATTGTGTGATGGGTAAGTTGTTCAATGAGAACACTTCCTTTCTCTTGCAACCACAGAATCCTGTGTTGCTTTGTATGCAAAATTCCTGCCCAGAAAAGAGAAGTTTGGGTGGTTAAGTCTACTGGCAAAGCCATGATGATTGGAGACATGATTTAGTCCATATTAAAAACCCAAAACCCTGTGTTTCCCTGACCAACATTTACCCATCAGTATTTAGTTGAGTTAAAGGAAGGAAATGATGAATTGAATCTAAGTATAAAAGAAATGAATATTAATCTAGAGCAGGGGCAGAGCATGGCATCATAGAAACAAGGCACTTTGTCAAGGCACTGCAGCCTCGAGTCCCCTCCTTGGTGTTAATATCTCAACTGATTTGTTAATTCTAAACGAATAGTTAACCTAATGTGGAAAAATCTGTGAATGTTAGGAGCTCTGTCTGTCTCTACATTGAGTTGTTTTGATCCCCTCAATTTTTGGCTTTTATTCTACGGTGATGCCCTACACCCTATTTACCCTGTGGTGATGCAAGTCTTTCCTTCCTCTTGCTGCAAGGACGCATTAGCACAATCCAAAGAGGAAGGTTCTATAATGATTATCATCATCCCCATCTTACGGCTGAGGAAATAGAAACTTAAAGAAATAACTTGTTTCATGGAGGTAGACCTGGGACTTAGCCCAGGGAAAGAGTTTCAATAGCTTGAAGCCTATCCTGTGTGCTGAGTTACCTTATGTCATTGGAAAGCTGGCTATTTCCTCCAGCCTCACTCAACAAGGGCCATGCGTGGTTGCTTCCCAGAATAGGGAGCCCCTGTACTGCCCTCAGAGACCTGTGGGCACAGTGAGTGGTGTCTCCTGACTGGCTGAGAGAGGAGGAGTGCTGAGAGCCTCGGGGCTCAAGAGAGATGATCTGGATGTAGCTGAAACAAGGTCTCAGTTTGGTATTTTAGTCTCTTCTGCCTGAGGTACTAACAGACTTCTTGCTGGCAACACTCCTCCTCTTGTTGACATACACAGTCTCTTCCCAGGATGCAAGCTGGTTCTGGAACGTGGAATCGAGTACCCTTGGGCATGTGTCACAATTAGGATCTAGAACCCCAACTCTGTTCTCCCCACAACCTATGTTTCTTTGTGGGTTAGAAGGGTTTTCTCTTTCAACTCCTAAATGTGAGTGGGTAAGAGAACTGTCTGCCCACCTTAGGAGCAAAGGGAGCTCCTGAGCCCTACCAGAAGAGTAGTGTTCTGGCCCCTCCCTACTAGAGCAGAACACACCCCCTCGCCCCATCCAGCAATTAGCAGGCACCCCTACACTTATACCGGATGAAAACAGTAATGACAAGATCATGACTTTGGCAACACAACTTGCGTAATGATCGAACCAAATCCTTGTTAAAATGTTTCTGCTTCATTCCAGGCCTCCAGAATTACTCCTTTACACTTTCCCTTTGTCATTCGTGTCTAGTTTTAGGCTCACTAACCACATATTCTTTGGATTACATTCTCTTGACCACTCTCAGAGGGCACTGTTTGCAGTGATGTCTCTCCGTTTCACATCTGTTATTTTTTTTAATGTGTGCATTCTCTAGGTTCTGTTGTCTGCTACACTCTTTTCTCTAAAACATATGATTACTATAAGAAAAGTGTTAAATGACAATCTACATAGGTCATTGTGTGATGTACTACAATATTCCTTAGCTATTGTTCCAGGTTTTGAGTTGAAGCCATCCAGTATCATCCCTTCCCTTCTCTGTCTTTTTCCCTGGGAGTTAGTTCGTATCCATCCATCTCTGGGTCCTGAAATTTGAACAGGTGCATTTCCTTCACAAATAGTCCATTTGGTCCTGACTCGAGTGTCACCAACTGTACAGTTGACTCAGATAGTACCTTACTCACTGGAAGACTTGGACTTGTCTCCATCCACCAGGGCCCTTTTCTTCTCCCAAGACAGTTGTCTTGAGTCTGTTCATTATCAATGCAGACACTTGGCTGAAATTTATCTTAATTTCTTTCCTTCTTTTTTTGAAGTTCTTATCCATTTTCTAATCGCTTTGGGCTTCCAACTACAATTTCCTTTTCATGGGCTTCTTCAAACATAGTTCTCCAAACTTCAAGTGGTTTAGACTGAACTCAGCCAGAATGAGCTGGGACTCTGGAACGTGTGATGTTAGGATACCCAACACTTCCCACTGGCTTACAGTTGACTTGAACATTGAGTCCCGAATCCCCTAGACACACAAGTAGGACACTTCTGCCTCATACCTAGTTGTTTCTCTGACCACTGCCTCCTCCTTCCTGTTTGGTGTGCTTGCCACTGAGTTCTAACTGGGCCTTCGTGACTATGAGCCCGCATCTTCTGTGAGAGGGATGACAGGTGATTTGGGTGAGGGGGAGTGGGAGGAGAATCAGAGAAGGAAAGTGGCTCATTTATGGCCACCGATTTCCTTCACAGATTTATGGCTGGTTCTCTCTCACACAAGGCCACTGCTGGAAAACACTGGAGGGAAGTATATGTGGGTTAGAGCAATGCTAAGGTGTGAACACACCTGTGCAAATTGTATACGGTATGACAGGGAGGGCTGGAAGAGAAGAAGATAGAATCCTAGGGTCGTGTCGTGGACAAGAAAAGAAGATACGAGGCGGGGGGTCCAGGAAATTGCCAATTCTGCACCTGTCTCACAGTTTTGTACAACTAGAGACATCAGCCATACCATGAAATTTGGGGCAGTTTTCTTACATTAGGAAGGAGGTAAGGTCATGACAATTCCTAGCATAGGCGTTACAATGATCTGAATGTGTGTGTCCTCATAAAATTCACATGTTGAAATTCACCAACGTGACGGTGTGGGGAGCTGGGGCCTTTGGGACATGATTGGTCCGTGAGGGGGGAGGCTTCATGAATGGGATTAGTGCCTTTATAAAGAGACCCCAGAGAGCTCTCATGCCTTCTTTCTTGCCAAGAAGTAGGCGACCTGGAAGAGGCCCCTCACAAGAACTGGACCACACTGGCACCTTGCTTTTGGATTTCCAGCCTAGGAACGATGAGAAATAAATTCTGTTGTTTTAAGCCACTTCATTACGGCCGCCCAAGCTGACTGAGACAGGCGCTATGATTTGCCAGGAGTCCTCAAGTTTGGGCAATGTTCTGAGTAGCTTTCCTTGAGTTGAAGGGGGAAGAGAAAAATGACTGAGTTTGGTTTTCTATTTCTGATAAATAGAAATTGAAACAGGTCTGCGTCTTTGGCCCTCTAAAGTTAGCCTTCTAGTTCTGCAAGCAAAGTCATGGATACGAACGGGTCACACTCTTTGCAGTGAGGTGAGGGCTTGCTTTAAGTTCCTCTGCTCTGCCAACGACATGTGAAATTCTTTTTCTGCTCAGTGTTCACATATGTTAAGAAGTGTTCGCTCTTGGAACCAGAGTGTTCTCACCAGGAGCCCGGGGCCTGGAGCCAACGCCCTGGGTTTTAATCCAGGCCCCGCTGCTTCCCAGTTGGGTGGCCTTGTGCAAGTTGCTCAGTATCTCTCTGCCTCAAGCGGGAGCAGCTACACCATGTGCAGGGCCCTGTGCTAAATGAGAACGCGGGGGCTCTTCCCCAAGATTGGTAAGAGAACATTCCATCAAGCATGGGGCCGTGAGACCACACAGGTTGTCCTCCGTGGAGCACGCCCGGGTACTCAGTTCTGCATGTAGCTGAGGACACTGATAACAGCTCCCTCTGAGGTCATTGGGTGAATCCAGTGAGCTGCTACCAACAGAGAATTTAGGGTGGGTGCTTGTGTCGCTCAGGGGTATGACACGTGGGTTCAGAGAAAGAGCCCTGTTCTAGGGTCAGTCAACCGAGGGCTTAGCCAGGCTGTACCAGGCTTGTGGCGTCTCAGGTAAGTGTCTTCAGGCTTCTCGTGCGTCCCCTTGTGAAATGGATGCTCGCCCTGTGCCCCTCACAGAGTTGTTCAAGGGCACTGCCGAGTGACCCAATCATGCACGTGAGCTGGGCTGCCTGGTTTCGGCATCAGTACCCCGAGTCCTAGGAACTCCCTTTATCTGAGAAAACTGGGTGGCTGGTTGCTGCATCTGCTGAGTTTTGTCAGGTTCTTTTTTAAATTTTTTTATTTTTTTCAATTAACGTTTATTTATTTTTGAGACAGAGAGAGACAGAGCATGAACGGGGGAGGGGCAGAGAGAGAGGGAGACACAGAATCGGAAGCAGGCTCCAGGCTCCGAGTCGTCAGCCCAGAGCCCGACGCGGGGCTCGAACTCACGGACCGCGAGGTGGTGACCTGAGCCGGAGTCGACGCTTAACCGACTGAGCCACGCAGGCGCCCCTGTCAGGTTCTTTACTAGGCCACCTACGCACTTTGTTTCATTTAATCTTCCCTGAACGTATGCACCAGGTAGAGAGCATCACCTTCATTTTGCAGATGTGGAAGCTGCGTCCTGAGAGGTCACTGGTGGTGGCTGTGGGGTTACAACTGGGGCCAGATTGTTTTACTTTTGCAAGCCCGTGCTTTCCTCGATGGGTGGTGTGCATCTGAATCACTTCACAGCCCACCCCAGGTGTATTTCTAGAAGAACGTGCATTCAAGAACGTGCATGTCTAACAAGTTCCCGGGGGATGCTCATGAAGCGGGTCGAGGGTTTACTCTGAGAACCGCTGCTCCCGACCAGGGTTCCCAGTCTCGTATGCACACAGGAGTCACCTAGAGACCTTGAGAAACGTTGATGCCAGGGACTGCACCCCCCCAGAGATTCTGATGTTAATTGGTCTGAGGTGTAGTGAGGACATCAGGGTTTTAAAAAACTCCCCAGATGATTCCAGGGTGTGGCCAGTGTGGAGGCTACTGCACTGTATCACATTATCTCCCGATATTTGAAGATAAAATGAGGCAATGGGTGTCAAACGGCTTTGAGAACAAAAGCGGGTGCTATCTCTCCTACCTAGAGAGAAGCACCGACTCCAGAGCTCCATCGGCTTAGAACCCAAACCAGATAGTCAAATGCGTGCTTGCGTCCTTATACAAGATTGAGACAAAATCAAGATCAAAGAAAATGAATAACAGATGTCTGAAACACGTGGGGGCCTTAAAAGTGGTTTTCGTCTCTGACTTTGAGAAAAATGTTAGCTGGGATCGGATAAGAGGCAACTCCCAAGGCCAGCTGGTGCCCTTGTCCTAAGGTGTCCGGCAGAAGCAGAAGGAGGTACCGGGGGGCTTACAGACCTCCCATATGCAGCCTGGAAGCTGTCAGTTCATTCCTATGACTTCCCGTAAGAAAATGCTAGCTAGCTGTGTGCCCATGTGATCGTGTTGCTGGGAAGCAGACTGTGGGGAAGGTGTTTAAGGAGTGTTAGAGGGGATAGAGTTGACAGATTTGGGGAAAAAACAACCCCCCACCCAAACAAAACAAAGAAGAAACAAACAAAACTCCCCCAAACCAAATGCCCATATTTGAATTCCAGATAAATGAGGTAAAGGTGTTCGCTGTCAGTACGTCCCATGAAACATTTGAGATGTACTCATACTAAAATAGTATTTGTTGTTTATCCTAATTCTGATTTCTTTTTTTTTATGTTTATTTATTTTTGAGAGAGAAAAGAGAGGGAGAGAGAGCAGGGGAGGGGCAGAGAGAATCCAAAGCAGGCTCCAGGCTCTGAGATGTCAGCACAGAGCCCGACGCGGGGCTTGAACTCACGAACTGCGAGACTGTGACCTGAGCCGAAGTTGGACGCTTAACTGACTGAGCCACCTGGGTGCCCCATCTGAATTTTGATTTCCGTGGGTATCTTGTGCCTCATCTGGTAGCCCTATTTGGGGAGGGCTTTATTTTATTTTATTTTATTTTCAATATATGAAGTTTATTGTCAAATTGGTTTCCATACAACACCCAGTGCTCATCCCAAAAGGTGCCCTCCTCAATACCCATCACCCACCCTCCCCTCCCTCCCACCCCCCATCAACCCTCAGTTTGTTCTCAGTTTTTAAGAGTCTCTTATGCTTTGGCTCTCTCCCACTCTAACCTTTTTTTTTTTTTTTTCCCTTCCCGGGGAGGGCTTTATTTTTGCCAAGGTGTCCCCATGCTCCCGGGCACATTTCTTATATCACCCCTCTGACTAGTTAGAAAAGGTATTACTCACGAAGAAACACTCTGGGGAGCCAAGTTATCCGTTAGCAAGATGGAGAGACCAGGTTGAGAACGTAGTTTTGTGTTTTCTCCTCTTCATTACACTGAACCTCATAAAGAAAAACAATTCCAGGAGCCAAACTTGGCTGAATGGCGTGGAGTTGTGTGTCTTAGATTTACTTCCGTTCGGGGATTAGTGACGTCCTAAAGAGACTGCATACAGTTGGAATCAAATTTACCATGCTTCTGAGGGGACCCGTGTGGGGAGTAGCCAACACCCCCTGTTGGAAGCCCTTCTTGTCCCCTCCAGGGATTCTGCTGTCAGCCACTTGGGGGCAGCAAAGGGCAGCAGATGTCCATGGGGTTGGGGTGGGGGCGGGCGGTGGGGAACCTCTGGGCAGAGGGGAGGTGGGTGCCCTCAGGATCAGAACAGCTCCATGGAGCAGACAGGTCCACATGGTCGGGAGGCCTGGGCCCAATGCTGTGAGGTTCAGCCTCAGAGTGGCCCAGCGAGCCTGAAGTTAGTGAAAAGATGGCCCAGAAAGAGGGAGGGAGGGTCTCTGCTCTGATCAGACAGACCTTGGCGCAAAAGAGCTCCAAGGGGCAGTGCTATCCCGATGGGATGTTGTGGGAACATTGTTCCGTTAATGCTCAGCCCGGGGCGGGCCATGTCTGGTAGGGGTTAGGAAGGCAAAGAGTTATTGTCACAGCTCAACCAGAGGAGAAATAAACTTCGATTTCTTCCTGTTTTAATCGGCTCCCGTTCTATACTTGACTATTCTTTCGTGCCCAGGGTTGCTCAACAGACACCAAGCCCGGGTTTGGTTCTGAGGGCCTGAGACCAAACATTAGTTTAGCCAGGGTGAGAAAGTGCCCTTTGCAGTATTGATTTTCAAGCAGTAAATCTATTTGTGTACACGTGTGGGAAATCAGACCCCCTGGACCCAGCCGCCTGGATGGGCCTTCGGTGTTTGGGCCTGTTTAGGGGCCTGCAGACACATTTAGTGCTGGGAAGCCCGGGGAGCCTTGTGACTCACACCGATACCAACTTTCCAACCAGTTATTGAATGAGGAAAAAGGCATGGGTTCCAGGAATGTGTGTGTGTGTGTGTGTGTGTGTGTGTGTGAGGGATATACATATGTTTATGGCGTGTGGAGTTTCTTTAAAAACGATTGTTTTTTAATGTATATTAATTTCAGAGAGAGACAGAGCACAGGCAGGGGAGGGGCGTAGAGAGAGGGAGACAGAGAATCCAAAGCAGGCTCTAGGCTCTGAGCTGTCAGCATGGAGCCTGATGCAGGGCTTGAACTCACACAACACGACATCATGACCTGAGCTGAAGTCAGACCCTCAACTGATGGAGCCACCCAGGCACCCCGCGTGTGTAGTTTCTAAATGGCGAGAAACTCCGGTAGAGTTTTGACTCTCATACCATCCAACAAATATTTTCTTTTTCATCCTGTCCTCTGATCATGAATTCAGTGGGGCAGATACTGGAGAGCCTCATCCGGTCCTTGGCCAGTTTTTGCTCCTGAGTCTTCCATGGGTTTCTTTTTGCCTGCGTCCGTCAATTAGACGGGCTCCTCAGAATATTCTCGGATGCCTTGGGCTCTTCCATGGCCCAACCATCTTCAGTGAGACCTCGGGGAGGAAACACCTTACCCTTCATGTCTTCTACTGCAGGCCTGAGACCCACACCCTCCTCAAACACAAAAGGCTAATGGTAGACAGAGGGTCAGGCTTTGAGGTGGATGTGAGGCCTGCTCCCAGGTGCCATACAGCTGACAAACAGGCCCAAGAACCCACATTTGTATGGTGAGTTATGACTTACAGTTTCCCTCCATGACCTCATTTGATCCCAGAACCAGAACAACAAAGGTACGTGGTCCTAACACATTCCTCCACCAGGAGCCTGATAGAAAATGACTTTGAGGTAGATAGAATAATTTTGGCCATCTCATTTTCACACCTGAACTGAGATTTCTATCCCTGCTGCTGATGCCAAGCGGTGGGGGGATCAGCAGGCCTAATGAGCAGGTGTAGAGGAGTTTGGAACGTTCCTGGCTGTTTAGAAAAAAAAAAATAAGTAATTAAAAGTTATCCCTTTGGGTATGGCTATGTTCTGTCTACACACATGGACAGTTTCTCTAAAAGGACAGTTTTCCTTTCCCCACTCCATCGGCCAGTTGAATCCTAAATTGTCGTATCGTAAGAAATAATGCACTTTGTGGCCAAACTAGGAGATCCATACAAACAAAGAAAAAATAAAAGGAAAGCTACGCACGGTTCCATTGTTCTGCCACAACCCCCGCGGCCGGTTTGGTAGAATTCCTCTTAGACTTTTCTCTGGGCACACACAAACACACCCTCCGGTCTGCACATGCTGTTTTGTATTCCATTTTCCCCTTTAGTGATGTACGATGAGCATTTTGGCCTGTCGTGAAATATCCTTCTAAGCATCACTGCAATGATTGCGTACTATTCCACTGCAGACGCGCAGACTTACTTAACACGCTTGGATGTTTCATATCTTGAATGTCCAGAATGGAAAATAGTCAGCCCCGTCCAGGAAGGGGCCAGATCTTTTATTCTGAGGAAGTGATTGACGCAAATTTCCGTGGGACCGCGCAGTGACACTCTCCATACGAGGGGGCCTGGGGAGAAAGAGCCCTCCATGTGAGTCCTCGGCCAAGTCTGCTCCCTTGGGACCCCAGGGTATCAGCTTTCTCCCATGGTGCTTGGCTCCGTGAAGCGTGTTTGCCTGAGTGTGACCTACAAGCTTAAGGTATTAATTCGTGCCCCCCCGCCCCCGCCCCGAACTCAGATTAATATCTGATGTGAAATTACTAGGGGGAAAAAGATGTGCTACTTACCCACAGAGCCCTGCACTGCAGGAGGATGTAGAAGTCAGAGGAAGAGATAAAGTTACATCCCTCGGGCATTAGCCGCTCGGCGGTTTGGAGCACATGCCTTTGATAATCGGCATTAGTATCTCTTTCATGTCACTGAACACAGAACGAGGCTGCATCAAAGGGGCTGTTTCAGAAGAGAAATTGTTCAACAGGCTTGACTGGGTGGAACAATGCTGGCCGGGGCAGGGGTGGAGGGTGGGTCAGCGCTCGGGGGCAAGCGGGGGAACGTGTTGCCTCGGTGGAGGCATTGGTGGCTGTCCCCAAGCTGCCCCATCCGTGTGCTCGGTGACCATCAGCGTGGCCAGGAGGAAGTGCTCGGTGGCCAGGGGTTTGTTAGGCTGAGCTTAGGAACTGCTGCAGACCTCAGTTACACAGCCTCCCGGATTTTTTTTCCTCTCCCTAATCCTGACTTTTTCTTAATGTTAATCTACTAGTAGATACTCGTCCTTTCACAGACACACTTGAGCGTCCAACAAAAACATGGGAAAGAACAGCTCTTTGTTCGCTTGCCTTCAGGAATCCGGCTCAGTGAGTGCCCCAGAAACCGAAGGGCTTTGGAATGATTCACAGTT
Source organism: Panthera tigris (assembly GCF_018350195.1). NCBI lineage: Eukaryota > Metazoa > Chordata > Mammalia > Carnivora > Felidae > Panthera > Panthera tigris. The sequence continues at coordinate 34,478,173 of NC_056671.1, read as the reverse complement.
TTCTTGGCTGGAGCCTCCCAGGGCCAAGTGACCTGCTGAGGTTCGATTTAGTGCACGTGCGACATGGTTTTACCCTTAGATCATCCAGGCAGACCTTGCCTCTAACCCCCGCCAAGGTCCTCCTGGCCTCTCGGCATTGCTAGCGCTATTTGGTCTTAAATGAGCTTTGCTTTTCTTTCAGTGTTTACATTTTAAACGATGTAAAGTGGAGAAAACGCTACTAAAAATTCCTGTATGAGAATGAGTACACATGTCGTGTTTTAAACTCTTGAGACCCAGAAGGAAGACGCCAGGCAGCACTTTTGATGTGCTGGGGACGCCAGGGGAAACTTTTGATTGTTTCCACCGAACGGGGTTAAACAGGATAGGTGGTCCCACTGAAAACCTCCTGACTGTTGTTTAGAAAGGAGCAAAAGCTTGGTACGAAGCATCTGCGGTCGCTAATGAAAGGTTCAAAGCCATCTGGTGAAGTTTTATGAAGGCTGCGTGTTCTCCCTTCTGTCCCTCAAAGCTTTTCTTGTCCTTGTTTCTCTTCTGTCACAGTTCATTGGTCTCGTTCATTCTTTCACTACCTACCGCCCCCCCCCCCCCGATTTTATTATATATTGAATATGTTCCTTTTTTTTTTTATTGTATGGCTGACACATAATGTTACATTCGTTTCGAGGGTACAGCACAGTGACTGAACATCTCTGTGTGTTATGCTGTGCTCGCAAGTGTGGCTCCCATCTGTCACCACACAACGCTATGACAATACCACTGACTATATGCCCCACGCTGTGACTTTTATTCCCATGACCTATTCGCTCCATGACTAGAAGCCTGTATCTCCCACTCCCCTTCACCCATTTTGCCCATCCCCCCCCCCCCCCCCCCCGGCCCCGTCTTCTGACAATCACCAGTTTGTTTTTTGTAGTTACGGGTCTATTTCTGCTTTTGTTTATTTGTTCTGTTTTCTGGATTCCACATATAAGTGAAATCACGTGGTATGTGTCTTTCTGCGTCTGACTTATTTCGCTTAACATAATGCTCTCTAGGTCCCACCACGTTGTCACAAATGGCAAGATCTCATTCTTTTTTATGGCAGAGTAGTGTTCTATTATTCCCTATATATGGAATATGGGGGTTAGAGGCAAGGTCTGCCTGGTTGATCTATCTTATGTATTTCGCATCTTCTTGATCCATTAATCTATCGTCGGACACTTGGGCTCCTTCCGTACCTTGCCTATTGTAAATAATTGGACTACAACACCTAGGCAGAAAGCTCAGTTGTAGAAAGGATCAGAGCTGCATTTCAGGTGTGGGGTGTGAGTAGCTACCAGGGGCAGGACAGCATATTGCAAGCTCTTTAGGACATGGACCGGCCTTAATAAGCAGTGTGGCCTGCCGTGATCTCGGTAGTGAGACAAGTCACCCCGGGGGAGGAAGGTGGGCTGGTCAATTTAGACATAACCAGATGGAATGGATGGGCACAGAGGGACAGTGTGGGATGTACATCTGAGGGGTGCAGAGAATTTTGTCTGTTTGGATTCATCCTTTAGAATCATGGGTGACAAACATCTCAATGGGACACTTGACAAGTATAACCTGGGCCTCAGCCACCGTAGGGTGAACTATTTCACTGAGTAGCTAATCTAGTCATAATTGTGGTGAACAATCTCAGAGTAAGCACCCGAAGCTGGGGTGGTTTTGTCGTCCTCTGTAAGACGTCAGCCCTCGGGGAGTCCACATCCAGAGCTGGTCCTGGCACTTGTTTCCAGACTGGCCTGTCGCTCTTTCTCACACAGACTGGCAGGCTCCTTGACGGGCACTGGTTCGTCTCCCTTGTGTTCTTGAGCCTTGTACGAAGCCTGTTGTATCATGAGCGAAGCCAGACCCTAGGCTTCTCTTCCTCCCGTCTCTCTCTCCCTTTTTTAATTTAATGTTTATTTTATTTTTGAGAGAGAGAGAGAGTGCAAGTGGAGGAGGGGCAGAGAGAGAGAAGGAGAGGATCCCAAGCAAGCTCCGTGCCGACAGCAGCAAGCCTGACGTGGGTCTCGAACTCACGAAGCATGAGATCATGACCTGAGCCGAAGTCGGAGGCTCAACCGACGGAGCCACCCAGACGCCCCTCTCCCATCTTTCTTGTTGTCCCTTCTCAGATGTTTCTTCCTCCTTCTCCCCTTTGTGCACATGTCTTTCTCCAGTACTTGTCCTTGTCTGCCTTTTTGTCTCCTTTTTTAATTTTTAATTTTTAAATTTTTAATTAAAAAAATTCTTTTTTAATTTTAGAGAAGGGGGTATTTGGAAACAGACACGCACAGGGAAAACACCATGTGAGGGTGTAGGCAGAGACGGCGTGATGCATCTACCGGCCACGGAAGGCCAAGATGGCCAGGAACCATGGGAAGCCAGGAGAAGGGCCCGGAGGAGAGTCCCCCTCACAGCCCCCTGAAGGAACCATCCCCTGCCCACACCTTCGTCTCAGACTTCCAGCCTCCAGAGCTGTGAGACAACACCTTTCCGTTGTTTTCAGCCACCCGCCTGGGGTCCATAGTTACAGCAGCCCCAGGAAGCTAATATGGGCCCCATGTTCATAACGGAAGAAAGTGCGAAATCACAGTTAGAGGCTCGTGAAAATAAGAACGTAGGGTTTTTTCCTGCAGTAGGCGTCGGCCCCCAGGTCTGGTGCACAGGGTCCCACACAGCCCGTGGTGGACAGGCTCCCACACCCGAGCCAAGGACGGTCACGCCTCAGAACTACCCCGGTGGCACCTGGAGGGGCGGATGGCACCGTGGAGCTGGAGGCACTGGGGGGACAGCCCCCACACTGCCAGTCACTCTTGAGAAGGTGTGCATGTGTGTCCCTCCCTGCTTCTCTCCGCTCCGGCTGGCTGGCCGGCTCACAGCCGAGCGGGGCTGGGGTCGAGCAGAGGGGGCGTCTGTGAGCTGCACCCGTTTACCACTTTGGGGGATAAAATGTGCTTGTTTTGTTTTTGTTTTAAGAGAGAGAGAAAGAGCGCAAGCAGGAAAGGGTCAGAGGGAGAGACAGAGAGAGAATCCCAAGCAGGCGTCATGCTCAGTAGAGTCCAACATAGGGCTGGACTCCACAACCCTGGGATCATGACCTGAGCCGAAATCAAGAGTCGGATGCTCAACCGACCGAGACTCCCAGGTGTCCCTAAAATGTACTTTTTAATTGTATTTTTTTAAATTTTTAAAAAATGTTTATTTTTGAGAGACAGAGAGAGAGCGGGAGCGGGAGAAGGGCAGAGAGAGAGGGAGACACAGAATCTGAAGCAGGCTCAGCAGAAAACATGAATTAGACACTTCTCTAAAGAAGACATCGGATGGCCAACAGGCACATGAAAAGATGCTCAACGTCGCTCCTCATCGGGGAAATACAAATCAAAACCACCCTCAGATATCACCTCACGCCAGTCAGAGTGGCCAAAATGAACAAATCAGGAGACTCTAGATGCTGGCGAGGATGTGGAGAAACGGGAACCCTCTGGCAATGTTGGTGGGAATGCAAACTGGCACAGCCATTCTGGAAAACAGTGTGGAGGTTCCTCAAAAAATTAAAAATAGATCTACCCTATGACCCAGTAATAGCACTGCTAGGAATTTACCCAAGGGATACAGGAGTGCTGATGCATAGGGGCACTTGTTCCCCAATGTTTATCAGCACTTTCAACAATAGCTAAATTATGGAAAGAGCCTAAGTGTCCATCAACTGATGAATGGATACAGAAATTGTGGTTTATATACACAATGGAATACTACGTGGCAATGAGAAAGAATGAAATCTGGCCTTTTGTAGCAACGTGGATGGAACTGGAGAGTGTTATGCTAAGTGAAATAAGTCAGACAGAGAAAGACAGATACCATGTGGTTTCACTCTTATGTGGATCCTGAGAAACTTAACAGAAGACCATGGGGGAGGGGAAGAAAGAAAAAAGAGGTTAGAGAGGGAGGGAGCCAAAACATAAGAGACTCTTAAAAACTGAGAACAAACTGAGGGTTGATGGGGGGGTGGGAGGCAGGGGATGGTGGGTGATGGGCATTGAGGAGGGCACCTGTTGGGATGAGCACTGGGTGTTGTATGGAAACCAATGTGACAATAAATTTCATATTGAAAAAAAATTTAAAAATACAATTAAAAAGAGGCGGCTGGGTGGCTAGTCAGTTAAACATCTGACTTCGGTTCAGATTATGATCTCACGGTTTGTGAGTTCGAGCTCCGCTTCAGGCTCTGTGCTGACAGCTCGGAGCCTGAGCCTGCTTCAGATTCTGTCTCTTTTTTTGTAACATTTTAAAAAATGTTTATTTATTTTTGAGAGAGAAAGAGACAGAGTGTGACTAGAGGAGGGTCAGCGAGAGAGGGAGACACAGAATCCGAAGCAGGCGCCAGGCTCTGAGCTGACAAAACAGAAACTGACACGGGGCTTGAACTCACAAAACGTGAGACCGTGACCTGAGCCGAGGTCAGACATTTAACCGACTGAGCCACCCAGGCGCCCCTCTCTCTCTCTCTTTTAAAAAAAATGTATCCTCCTGTCATTCCGGTGATTTCAACAATTTCCTTTATGCAAGCTTGCCCTGGAGGCACGTAGGGGAGGATCCACATTTTATTTCACGTTTGTAGCTCTATGGCCCTGGGTACAGTGCCTGGTATATACCTGGATAATGATGGCATAAGAATGAAGCTGACCAATATTGGAGCTCTATCTTGGCTAGTGGTTTTACCTAGAAGTGCTGTGAGCAGGGAAAACTATGTCCAGGTAGAGGACGGCACACAGCTCCCCACGTCCCCCGCGTCCAGCTGATGCTCCCTGGGATAACCGTACGCAGGTCTGAATAAGTATGCATGGCAGTGGCCTTTTGAATTCATGCACTTCCATTACAACTGGAACTCTTTCCTTGGGAGGTGGAAATAAAATAGGGAGGTCCCACGTAAGCCACGGGTATTCGAGGCCCTGTCATTTGGCTTCTCTGTACCAGTGACGTCAGACGGGGTACGTCAATTCCGAATGTAGCTGTATTAATCAACATGTGTCCATCAAACGCACATCATACAATGCCTGACCCCTGGATGCAGGGCAATGATGTGATTAGTACTAAGAACACCAAACCAAAACAAAACAAAAAACAAACAACAACAAAAAAAGGAAGAACGACTTAAAAAAAACCAAAGAAGTATAAAGACAGACTCCCCGATTAAGTGATGGGGGGAAGATTCGATTTTAAATCGTTTGACTGTTAGGTCCCTAAAAACACCACATCCTCTGTCCTGGAAATAGCCACTTGGGTTGAGTTCAATAAATGTTTATCGAGAGCAGCACACGTATATGTAGGAAGTATGTAAACACAGGTCACTGAATGCAGGGTATGCATAAGGTTCTGTGCTAGGAGCTGCTTGGATAGAGAGGTAACCAAGGCGAATCTGTTTCTCCCGAGATGCTCAGTCTGGTTGGGGAGGCCAATATGGCAACGTGTAATTTACAGAATCGAGAGCAAAGTGCCTGCTCTTTGTGCTTAGGGGCATGGAATCATGGAGAAAGGACCCTGAGCTTCGTCTTGGTGGCAGGGAAGGCTCCCTGGGGAAGAAGGTGTCCTAGGGTTTTACAAGAATGGTGTTTCTCTATGTCAGCATATCATTACTAATGTCCTTGTCGGGCCTCTTAAAAGATGATGGAAAGGGAGCTCTGGTGGTCTTGTGCCAGAGCTGGTTTGGCAGGTTGAAATCTGGAATAGTAAGCCAACTTTTTCCTGGATTGTCTAACATACTGGATACCTTAGGACAAGCTTCTGACTCCTACTCACCCAGCTTTAGTTTACCTTTCTGGAAGTGCTGCTTGGCACGATGTGCCACCAGCTGGCATCGGGGAAGTCTGGGAGCCTGTGGCAGCCTCCGCTGGGTTTACGCAAAGATCTCTGTGTTGCCCGCTGGCCAGAAGGGTGTATGTGCGTGCTGACACTCTGGGGTGCTCCAGCCTGCGTGGTGTGGCGTGGCAAGCTTGGCAGGGAAATGCCGCGTCTCTCCGGGGCTAGAAATGGAGAGAGTTGTGAACTGATATCCGGAGTGAGCTGCGCTAATTAACTGAACACTTCGCTGAAATCCAATATTCATCATTTACTCAACCAGGAGTGGAACCAATGTTATTCAAAAGAACCCGGGGCGCCTGGGTGGCTCAGTTGGTTGAGCGTCTGACTTTGGCTCAGGTCATGATCTCATGGTTCATGGGTTCGAGCCCCACGTTGGGCTTTGTGCTGACAACTCAGAGCCTGCTTGAGATTCTCTCTCTCTCTGCCCCTCTCCCATACACACTTGTGCCCTCTCTCTCTCAAAAATAAATATTAAAAAAATCCAACCAATTAGGAGAACAAAAATCTCTAACCGTAAGCCCCAATGTATTAGTTTGAAACCAAAACTCTCTATTTTCAATTTATTGAACTAGAAAAAAACGAGGCACCAGCATCCATTTAATTCAGCTGCTCTCCGTTTTGCTTGGCTTCCTGACACCCGACTCCTGAAGGCAGGTGGAAGCGGTCCTTGCCTCCACTTTCTTCCCATTTTGGTGCTCAATTCTTTCATCTATAAAACGGAGATGATAATATGTGGCCTGCCTACTTAACAGTGTTCTTGTGACAGTCAACTTGGATCATGCTAATTATTTACTTTCCCATTTCTTCCCCCAGAAGCACAGAGACCAATATCCCAGTAAGACTAAAGATGATATTTGGTTTCTTGAAAAGCTTAACACAACGGGTACTTGTAGGTTTCAGGTCAAGGGCACCCAGCATTCATTCCAGAGCTATTTTATGTGCATCCGTGATGTGCCAGGACTGTGCCGAATGCTGGGCAGACCTATGAACAGGGCAGACATGGCCTTGTCCCCCACAAACTTAGTAATTGCGACGTGATGTGAAAATGCTGTAAAAGGGGAGGGCCTGTTGCCATGTGAGTGTGTGGGGTGAGTGATGGCAGGCCCAGGAAATCTCAGAAGCAAAGCTTCAGCCAGAATCTAAAGGAGACATGAATTAATTAACCAGATAAAGGAAGAGGGAGAGAATGGCATTGGGGGTCTCAGTGAAAACATCTACAGATTTTGTCAGCACAGTGCCAAACATTTAGATGGCTGGTGGCTCTGACACTTTAATCTGTTGTGTTTTTTTTCTTTTTTTAAAGTGCTGACACTTAGCTTTCCGTACACAAAATCGAGGAAGCCTCCCCGACGATCAACCATATAGACATCCAAGCGCAAGGCAGCGTTTAGCTGGTCAATTACCACACTAAGTGGTGACACTCCCAGTGTGAAACAGATGTCTGTCTACACCTGGGGTGGGATCCCAAGTCACGCAGAAGGAATGCCCATGCTGTCCGCACTGAGGGCTTCATGCACGTGTTGTTCGCTTGTGGAGAAACGGAAGAGCTCTCCTTTCCAGGGGCTGGTCGTGGCTATCGTTCCAGCTCCTGAGACAAGACCCTGAAGTTCTTGCCCCAAGCCCTGTCAGATAAAAGAGGGTTAGCAAAAGAGGATTTTTCTTCAGCAAAACGGGGGTCCAAAGGGTGACAGTCTGTAACCGAAAGCCTAGTGAAGACTGATACTTCTTTATTCCCAGCTGAATTCAGGGTGTTTTCTGCTATTTCCTCACGTTACCTGCAGATAGGGCGACCAACTGTCATGTCAGCCTGGGAACAAGGCTTCATGGGACATGGGGCTTTTGGTGCCCAAACTGCAGCGTTCCCACCTAACCTACTTATAGAGTTATCAGAGCAGGGGAATCGTGTTTTCCAGGCGAGGAAAATACAAGATGTGTAAATAGTTCTGCTATGTTCCATTCTGCCAATGTTTTCATGAAACAAAGGTCCATGTGTTTGGAGAGACACATTTGCTGCTCTCTGGCCGACAGGCTCCGTGCCCTTTGGGTATGGTCTCAGAGGGCAAGGCAGAGATACGCTCAAAGTAAGCAAAGTGGCTTTAAAATGAAACACGCCGGGAGAAGCAGAAATGATTCAAAATATGGGCATATCTCTTTCTAAGTTAAGAGGATGGGCCTAGGCATGCCTCGGATGTTGGCCCGACTCTATACACTGTCATGTGGTCTTATGCCAGCTGCTGCACTCCTTTAAGTCTTCTCTGGGCAAAGTGGAGATATGACCGTTGACCTCATTGGGCCCTTGGGAAGATCAAAGAACAGAGCTTGAAAAACACAAAGTAGGGGCATGTGGGTGGCTCAGTCAGCTGAGCATCAGACTCTTGATTTTGGCTCAGGTCATGATCCTGGCATCATGGGATTAAGCCCTACGTTGGGCTCTGCCCTGAGTGTGGAACCTGCTTAAGATTCTCTCTCTCTCTCTCTCTCTCTCTCTCTCTCTCTGTGTGTGTCTCTCTCTTTCTCCCTCTTCCCTTCTCCCCTGCTCACTCTCTCTCTCTAAAATAAAATAAAAACTAAAAAAAAAAAACAAAACACAACGTAGTTCTTCAATAACTGCAATTATTGATATTGTTGTTGTATTTATACTACATTTAGCTTAGAAAGCTGCATGTTGGCTAAATAATTAAATATGGAAAATAGTCTAGTGTCTATTTAAAAAATAATATCTATAGATCAATTGACACCAGTGCTATTGATGAGGACATGGGAGCCCTTAGGACTGGCTTCTTTTGGTGGTCCCATTTCACATCATAAATATATATGGAAAGATATCTGTATTTCTTATTATATTTCTGAAAAGTTTTAAAAGGTTTCCTATACGTTATAAATTTTTTTCATTTAAAGCAAGTTATTCATTTTGTTTTTCTGACTTTAAGTTTATTGTATTTGTATATACCGATATAAGAGTTGAGCTGACTTCCAATTGACTGATTTCGCATTGTATTTTATAGACTTGTGCCATCCAATACAGTAGCCACTAATCCTGTGTGGCTATTTAAACCTAAATTAATTACAATTAAATAAAATAGGGTGACATCAGTGAAAATGGTGCAGTAAGGACCTCTGAAAATTCTTTCTGCCATAAAAGCAATGGAAACATTGGCAAAAATACTAAGAATCAACTTTTTCAGAACTCTGGAAATGAACCAAAGGTTTGCGGCAACCCAAAGAGTGTTCAAGAAAAATAGCTGAATCTCCGTAAGAACAGTGAGTTTTATGATGTTTTGACTTGCACTATTCCTACCACCTTTCCCCGGGTACCCTGCCCTGGCTCCATAGTTGTCTTGAAAACAGATAGCCTGTGATTATGGTAAAAACCAGCAGCCTGGCAGCCACTAAAGGGGGCAGAATGGGGTTGGAGCTCCTTCAAAGTCCTGTTTCCAGAGTACTGTCATTATTTGACCCATCTGCTTGTTCCCTGGAAGACGCCATTCTCACGGCTGTCTTTATTTGACCTGCCAAGGAGCTTTCCAAGTGTGAACAGCCTTCTCCCCAGGGGTGTTTGTCAAAAACAATGAGAGGCAATTGTTGAACATCTCAGCTACCTGAGGCACTGGAAAACAGTTGGGACTAATAAAAGGTTAACCAAAGAGCTTAAAAGGTAAATCTAAAGAGTGCAATGTCCATATGGAAATTTGAAAAGCTCCAGGGTATTCCTGGGACTACAAAAGGCCATGTGCAGGCGAAAGGTTGTAGGACTGCCCAGAGACCTGCACATTCCCAGGAAAGACTTGATAGGGCCATAAAGTCTCATCTTTGACTGACTTTGTGGCTCTGTGCAAGTGGGAAGTGAAGGGTAAGGCAAAGGTGTAAACTGTCTGACTGAGGCACACAGAGCTCCTGGCAAAGAACTGGAAGACTTGTGGGTGCTAGGCACTTAAAGAAATCTCTTTCTAATCATTAGCTGACTACAGAGCTAACTAGCAAGGACATGAGAGGCCACACACAACAAAAACTATAGAATTAGTTCGGGAAAGTCACTAAAAAACAACAATAGCAATGAACAGCAACAATGAAAATTCTGGGAATGGGGGAGAAATTGATGTTCTGAGCATTATATTTAAATATAATACAAGCATTATATTACATATAATTTCAACCAAAAACTGTAAGACAAGTAAAAAAATGAAATATGGCCTATAGAAAGGAAAAAAAGCAATCGATAGAAACTATCGCCAAGGAAGCCCATACATTGGACTTATTAGACAAACACTTTAGGTCAACTCTTTTAAATAGACACAAAGAGCTAAAGGAAACTGTGAGAATAATGTCTCACCAAATAGACATTATTAACAAAGAGATAGAAATGATAAGAAAGAACCAAATAAAAACTCCGGAATTGAAAAGTACAATTGCTAAAATAAAATACTCACTAGAAGGTTTCTGCGGGAGATTTGAGGGAACAGAAGGAAGAATTACTGAACACGAAGATAGGTCAATTGATATTATCCAGTCTGAAGAGCAGAAGGAAAAAAGAATGAAGAAAATGGACAGAGCCTAAGAGACTTGATGAAAACCACCAAATGGACCATCGAAAGCATACTAGAAGTCTCAGAAGGACAGGGTGGTGGGGGGGGAGAGGGAAGAGAATATTTGAGGGAATAATGACTGAAAATTCCCTAATTTGGATGCAAAACATTAATATCCAAGAAGCTCAATGAAGTCCAATTAGTATACGCTCAGAAAGCCACACCTGGACATAGTATATTAATACAGTTAAAAGCAAAATACAAGACAGAATCTTCAAAGCACCAAGACAGAAGTAACTCATAACTACAAGAGTTACTTGAGATAAAGAGCTGTCACATAATTATCATTCGGGGGGGGGGAGGTGGTGGTGGGAAAAATTAAGTAGATGACATATTTGAAGTGCTGAGAGCAAAACACTGTCAGCCAAGAATTCTATATCCAGTAAAACTATCTGTCACAAAAATGAAGAAGAAATCAAGACATTTCCAGATAAACAAAAACAGAGAGAATTTGTTACTAGCAGATGTTCCCCATAAAATATGAGAGGGAGTCCATCAGGCTGGAATAAAAGAACAGTAGATAGTAACTCAGTCCACACGAAGAAAAAAAGCCCTGGAAAGTCAACCACCAAGGTAAATATAAAAGATAATGCAAATACACTTTTGTTTGTAAGTCCTTTTTCCTCTCCTACCTGATTTAAGAGACAACTGCATAAAGCCATACTTATAAATCTGTATTTATGGGCGTGCAAAGTATAAAGATCTAATTTGCATGATAATAATGGCACAAACGAGGGAAGAGGGGCAAGGGTTACACAGGTGTAAAGATTTGGTATGCTATTGAAATTAGGTTGGTATTAATCTGAGCCGGGTTATCATACATTGAAATGTGAGTTGTACTCTCTGGGGCAACCACTAAGAAAATGACTTAAAAAAAACCCCCAAAAACCAACCACCAACCAACAAACAAAGAAACAGTGAAAGCAGTGACAAGGGAATTTATTTATTTTATTTATTTATTTTTTCAATATATGAAATTTATTGTCAAATTGGTTTCCATACAACACCCAGTGCTCATCCCAAAAGGTGCCCTCCTCAATACCCATCACCCACCCTCCCCTCCCTCCCGCCCCCCATCAACCCTCAGTTTGTTCTCAGTTTTTAAGAGTCTCTTATGCTTTGGCTCTCTCCCACTCTAACCTCTTTTTTTTTTTTTTTTCCTTCCCCTCCCCCACGGGTTACTGTTAAGTTTCTCAGGATCCACATAAGAGTGAAACCATATGGTATCTGTCTTTCTCTGTATGGCTTATTTCACTTAGCATCACACTCTCCAGTTCCATCCACGTTGCTACAAAGGGCCATATTTCATTCTTTCTCATTGCCACGTAGTATTCCATTGTGTATATAAAGCACAATTTCTTTATCGATTCATCAGTTGATGGACATTTAGGCTCTTTCCATAATTTGGCTATTGTTGAGAGTGCTGCTATAAACATTGGGGTACAAGTGCCCCTATGCATCACTACTCCTGTATCCCTTGGGTAAATTCCTAGCAGTGCTATTGCTGGGTCATAGGGTAGGTCTATTTTTAATTTTTTGAGGAACCTCCACACTGTTTTCCAGAGTGGTTGCACCAATTTGCATTCCCACCAACAGTGCAAGAGGGTTCCCGTTTCTCCACATCCTCGCCAGGATCTCTAGTCTCCTGATTTGTTCATTTTGGCCACTCTGACGGGCGTGAGGTGATATCTGAGTGTGGTTTTGATTTGTATTTCCCTGATGAGGAGCGACGCTGAGCATCTTTTCATGTGCCTGTTGGCCATCTGGATGTCTTCTTTAGAGAAGTGTCTATTCATGTTTTCTGCCCATTTCTTCACTGGGTTATTTGTTTTTTGGGTGTGGAGTTTGGTGAGCTCTTTATAGATTTTGGATACTAGCCCTTTGTCTGATATGTCATTTGCAAATATCTTTTCCCATTCCGTTGGTTGCCTTTTAGTTTTGTTGGTTGTTTCCTTTGCTGTGCAGAAGCTTTTTATCTTCATAAGGTCCCAGTACTTCATTTTTGCTTTTAATTCCCTAGTGACAAGGGAATTTAAATGGCACCATCCCTTGTGCCTATTACCCAGCACAAAGCAGCTCCACAGAATTTTTCCAAACACCCACCCTGGTTTTGTGTCTTCCTTATCCTACGGAACAAGAAGCTGCTGCGAAACGGACTTTGAGTTGTGCATAGTTTATTCTTTTCCAAGCCATATTCATTAATTATCTAACTAAACACCCACATCCATACATTCACTTATGTAAATATGCTTAAAGATAACGTACACGTTTTAAATAATACATATACGTGCATATTTAAGTATTTTATTTTAAGGAAGGTCAAAACTCCTCTACTCTCATCCGTATTTTCTGGAGTTTCTCTCCAAAGAGCAATAGCTCTTAACGATTTCTTGTTGATCCTTCTAAAGAATTTTAAGTCAAATATTTTCATCTAATGTATACTGTTTAAAAATGATATGCACAAATGATATCATATGATATGTTGGTGGGTGTCTTGCTTCTCTCATTGAAGATTTCTGCCTTATTTTTAAAAAATGTTTATTTATTTTGAGAGAGACAGGGGGAGAGTGAGCAAGCAAGAGATCATGGGTGGGGAAGGGGCAGAGAGAAAGGGAGAAAGAGAGTCCCAAGCAGGCTCCTTGCTGTCAGTGCAGAGCCTGAGGTGGGGCTGGAACCCATCAACCTTGAGATCATGACCTGAGCCGAAATCAAGAGTTGGATGCTTAACCGACTGAGCCACCCAGGTGCCCCATGAAGATTTCTTGGTTATTTTGGATCCTTGACCACGTAGGCTGACCTTAATCTCATTCTTTCTGTTGTGTACATGTTCTGTTGTGGGGCTGAATCATAATTTATTATACGTCTTCTTGTACATTTAAGATGTTACTGTTTTTGTTATTACAAAGAATGCTGTAGTGACCATCCTTATACAGACACACTGGCATACTTTCGTGAGTGCATCTGTAGGCCAATTCCTAGCTGAGAGGTTCCTGAGTCAAAGGCTATGTATATTTCGAATTCTGATAAATTTTGCTATATTGATCTCCTAAAAGGATATTCCAGATTACATTTCTATCAATAATATAAGACAGTATCTATGTTTTACCCTCCCTAATACTTGGTATTATTAAGCTTTTAATTTTTTTTTTTTTTTTTTTTTTTTTTTTTTTTTTAGAGAGAGGCAGAGGGAGAGAGAGAATCTTAAATATGCTCCACACTCAGCACAGAGCCCGATGTGGGGCTTGATCCCACAACCCCAAGATCGTGACCTGTTAAACTTTAAAATTTATGTGAATAGATAAGTAGACAGTATTTCAGGTAATTTGCATGTATTTAATTTTGAATGAGATTGAGCATCTTCTTCGGGGTCCATTTCTATTTTTGTTTCTGTGACCTGCCTGTTTGACTTTTTACAGAGGGTTTTAATAAGCTGGTTATCTTTTTCTCATTTAGTTGTAAGAGAAGCCGGGTTTTTGAAGCTCAGTTACACATACTGAGTTTGGGAAAATTCTTAATCTGTACTGAATTCTCTTGCCTTGTGTATGAAATGGGAGTAGATTGTTATGCCTCCTGGGGGTGTGGGAGGGAAATGCCTTGCACATCTCAATAAGCATTAGTCTCTCTCCATCTTCAAAGCAGTTAAGATGCATATCCAATTCTCCTTCTGCTTGGAATCTCTCCATCAGCCCTCTTTTGCCGTCAGCCGGAGAAAGCACTCTGCCCTTAAGGGCCACCTGGATAATCTGTCTAAGGGTCAAATGTGTCATCACAACATAATCTAATCATGGGAGTGGTAGCTCATCATACTCACACATTAGGCAAGGAGTCCTGGGATGGGGTCCTGCAATGTAGAATTCTGACTTCCACAGAAGTGGGACTTTTTCTTTCTTTTTGAATGCAAGCTTGGGCAGAGCTCGGCTAAAAGAACAGGGAACGCTGTGGGTAGAGACGGGGAGGGAGGGTTGGAGCTCCCCCACCAAGACCTCTACTGATGGCGTGCCCCAAACCTGGGATCATTTTGGAAGTTACAAGTTTAAGGCATTAAGGCTGTTTCTAGAACTCAGATGCTATACTGCAAAGGGTAAAGCATCAACCAGCCATCAACCATACACAGTTTATTGGGATAGGTTTTGTTGAAGTAGAGCGCTGACCAAATGAGCCACAGGACTCATTTTATTTTTTATTTTTTTTAAGGTTTATTCATTTTTGAGAGAGAGAGAGAGACAGAGAGTTGGGGGGGGGGTTGGCGCGGAGAGGCAGGGAGAGAGAGACACACAGAATCCGAAGCAGGCTCCAAGCTCTGAGCTGTCAGCACGGAGCCCGACACAGGGCTCGAACTCATGGATGGCGAGATCGTGACCTGAGCCAAAGTCAGACGCTCAACTGACCGATCTACCCAGGCGCCCCACGACTAATACATTTTGATAAAATAGGAGAAAAAGAAGCAGATCCAGGAGCAACTGAGCAGTTAGCCGACCTATACAAGATCATGCTGCGATGGGATTCAGATCCAGGACTGCTGGATTCCAAAACCCAAAGGTTTTCCTTTATAAAATCCTAATACCCACTGTTGCACATCAAGCCAGCCCAGGAGAGTAATCACCGTGAAAGAGCCTAGCCCTCTGGCTTCGCCTGTCCGTGCAACCACCAAGGGTAGCTCTGACTTTGGGAAATCCAACTACAGTGGTTTCCCAGCCTCATGCTGCAAAGTGATGAGCACAGGCCTTTGAATGAGTACACTCTTACATCTGTACTGAAAGACCCCAGAGCTTCCTACCATATTTCACAGCAGAATCTCACCTTTCTGAATACTGGGCCTTGAATGTCAAAAAAGCATTTTGGTACATGACTTTTATGAAAAAAAATTTTTTTTTATTTTAGTTGAGAGAGAGAGACAGAAAAGAGAGAGAGAGAGAGAGAGAGAGAGGAAGGGGGGGCAGAAAGAGAGGAGACATAGACTCTGAAGCAGGCTCCGGGCTCTGAGCTGTCAGCACAGAGCCTGACATGGCGCTCGAACCCACGCACCATGAGATCATGACCTGAGCTGAAGTCCGGCGCTTAACTGACTGAGACATCCAGGTGCTGCGGTACATGATTTTTATAAAAAGTATTTCTTAAGTTCTAATTGAATGGAAGTTTCGATAAAGAAAAAAAATAGCATTCCTTAGAGTTCTTCTGGGAGCCATCTTGGGAAACTCATCTACCCTTTTTGTGGCTACTTTATATTTAGAAACACACACACACACACACACAATGGCAAGCTGATTGCAAAAAGAGGCTCGATGTTGCCTTTCTGTTGGGTGGTCTGAGTGTTTATAATGGAGTTCATGAAGCAGTTGGGTAATTGCTTATTGGAGAAAGCGGCAGATACATTCCCGAACAGAAGGCTTCCCCTCACTGGACTCTTATTCAGTCACATGTTGAGGAATCACAAGTGGCTACCTCTTTGGGTTGAGATGAAGCCTGGACTCCTCACCCAGAGTCTTCCAGAACTATCCTTGTCCACGCAGGATAAGAGGCAAGAGATGTTTTACGATGGTGGGAGGAATTTGTCGACTCAAGTAAGATCAGGTAAACAAATAAAAGGCACTAAATTATCGATAGCAGCTTTTTGTAGGTTCACACAAATAACTCATGCTTATGAAGTCACTAGGGAGCTTGTTCAAATGGAGATTGCTCCCTTCTACTTCCAGAGAGGTTCTGATTCAGTTGGCCTGAGATTTTGAAAAGTTTTAATTTTTAAAAAATTTATTTGCTTGTATTTTTAGAGAGAGAGAGAGAGAGAGAGAGAGAGAGAGAGGGAGAGAGACTGCAAGCAGGAAAGGGGCAGAGACAGAGGGAGACAGAGAATCCCAAGCAGGCTCATGTTGTCAGCACAGAGCCTGACACAGGGCTTGATCCCACGAACCATGAGATCATGACCTGAGCTGAAAGCCAGAGTTAGACGCTTAACTGATTGAGCCACCCAGCCACCCTGAAAAGCTTTACTTTTTAAGAAGTAGCTCAGGTACAAACAAGAATTTTACCTGTCCGGCTAACTTGAGCTTGTCAGAAGAGGCACAGCCAGGTACATGAAGGGGGAGGAGCTCATAACTCTGTTTTAAAGGAAAACTATCTTGAAAGCACCAAATGGAGAAACGGGTTGGTAAATTGTGGTGCACAAATATAATGGAGGATCGTGTGGGCCAATAAAAATGGCACACGTACATGCGTATTGGGAGCACAAGCGAAATGTGCATTCGTGATGATGACAACGATGGGCACAGGTAATGAAAAAGTGATAGCAGAAATGGACACGGTTGTCTTTCATATTGTTTCACGTCGTCTATTCAATTATTTTGCGGAAGTGTTCGCCGCAGGCTCCATATTAAAACCATCCATAAAGTTTGCATTTTGTTTAGATACTGGGCTCTGTAACACATGCTCAGGAGATGTAATTCCTATCGCAAGAAACTGTTGGCCAAGCGATGACAGAAATCCCAAGAGAAATCCTGAGAAAGATCGTAGGATTTTTGGCCAGAAAACGTGCGTTTGAGTTCCAACGTTAATGACAAAGTCGGGCATTGGCAGCTATCTTAACTTCCGCTTGAGCTGGTTTTCACACGATCAATACGAGAATAACAACAGCAACAATAACCATTTTTACCTCAAGAGTTGTGCCAATGGTTATATGAGGGTAATGAAAATGAAAGTACTTGATAGATTATAAAACGTCACGCAAATAGAAATTATTTTCTTAAGCGGTTATGCTAAGCGACATCGGGAAATGTCCACATTGAGAAATCTTACCCTGGGAGCTTTTTTTTTTTTTTTTTTTTTTTTTTAAGTCACCTATGAGCTTGGAAAGTTCTCTTTGGTCTGTTTAAGAGCGAGTTCTTGTAACTAAGCATCTCTCAGGCTTGTGTGTGTGAGACAGCATCTCCGGACAGAGGATAGAGTAGCCTCAGGAGCGCCCCTCAACCGAAACCATGTCCCCTGGCCTTGACCTTCAACAAGCCCCCTCTCCTCTTTTCTGTACAGCAAGATGTAAAAAGACCACCGGGATGGGATGCACATATCGCATGGAGTATCTGTTCCCTTCTTCCTCCTGACAGCTGTGCAGATTGTATGTCCAGCTCTGGTTGCAGAGCTAAGGTGTCAGGTGGCCGTTCCCGTGTGCGCTGGCCAGCTCTTCCTCAGGCCTGACGGAATGCTTGTGCGGGTCACTGCCTTGACAGGTGTCTCATCCTGTCTTGCTGGAAAGACTCGGCCAAGTGCGGAGAAAGCAGCAGGCTCTGTTGTTCTCATGAGAAGACAGCAAGCTAGTGCCGCCCTGGAAATGGAAGGGGAGAGTTAGCCAGATTCTTCCAGGAAAGCCAAGAAGTCCTAGCTAATTTCATGGTCATTTCCACACTGTTTATCAAAGAGTCTCTGCTCCAATGGAAAGCTCCCAAA
The DNA here is from genome assembly GCF_018350195.1 of Panthera tigris. Lineage (NCBI taxonomy): Eukaryota > Metazoa > Chordata > Mammalia > Carnivora > Felidae > Panthera > Panthera tigris. Next base: position 34,460,288 of record NC_056671.1, on the reverse strand, counting down.
TATGGTGTTTTCATGAGCCTGGCTGGGATGTGGCCGAGTGCCTGAGACATATAAATATTTACTAAATAAGCAAATGCACTTGGCAATGCGTTTCTGCCTTAGCATTAGCACGGTGGTCATTGACGTTAATTCTCAGAGCGGGACCATTTTATGGATTATTCCCAATAGGGGCTAAGAAAACATATCAACGTCCAGAGCTTTTGAGGTCCACAGAGCCCCTGGGGGGGGGGGAGACATCCACATTTTTCTGAGGGAAGGTGACTTTTTATGTGCAGAGGGGGCGGTAATGACTCCACTCTCTTGCAAAGCAGGGCAGGGCAGAGGAGAACGTGGCAAGCAGCGTTAGCCTGAGTCAGACTCAGGGTCAAGTCTCAGCTTTGGCACACTTCGTGACTTCCTGTAAATAACTCACCCTCTCTGAACTCCTGTTGTCTTATCTATAAACGAGGGGCAGCAGTCCACATTCCATGGGGTTTTGTGAGGATTAAGGGAGATGATGTACAGAAAGCATCTGGCCAATACCACGCACTCATGAAATACTAGTTTTCCTTTCTTTTGAATTATCGTGTTTTTTTTTTTTTTTTTAGCTTCGGGTTCTCCCAAATCTCACATTTCTTCCCCAGGATGTTCTTCTGCAACCCTAGTGTATGTATGTAGTGAAATTGAATCCACATGCTCCTCGATGTGTATACTAAAAACATTAAGACGTTATTCCAGAAGATTTGTTTGATGTTCAAAAGTTCTATAGTGGCAGCATTGGGAGAGTTACATCAGTAATTGCTTTTTATGTTCTGTTCACTTAGACCAGTTTTGAAGATAACCACTGGCCTTATATGATCGTGAAGCCTGGCACGTGATTGCATTTCTTTTGTTACGAGGTCTGGTCACGAATATTTTCTCATTTAATCACGAAGACAACCCGGCGTGAGTGCGTGAGTATACGTGTGTGAGTCTGTGTAATAATTACAACGTTATCCAACTTTACAGATGAGTAAACTGAGTCTCAGAGGATCAAGCAACCTTTTCAAAGGCAAAAATCTGGTATTTGACAAAAGTGACTTTCAGATCATGTGTTCTGTCTCCAGATCTAGAGCGTGCCACAGTCCCATGGGACCGAAAAATTAGAGGTTGTTAAATGCGATCCCTCTCTCCTTTTGGCTGTGTGTTTCTTGGTGTTCTTTGGGAATCCCCACAGAGGTTCAAGCATTTAGGCAGATCCCGTCACTCATTGCGCAGTGACCAAGTTATGAGGGGTTGGGCTCAGCGCAAATTTTGCAGGCTGAGCGATTAAAAAAAAAAAAAATCTGGCAAGAATCACAGAATTGAGAGCCAAAGGGGACCTTTAGAGGTTGTTGCATTCCCGCAGATATTCATTACTTCATTCAGCAGCTTTTACAGAGGTCCTGCCGTGCCCCAGGCACCATGCAAGGTGCTAGAGATTCAATGTCAACCGTAATGGATATAGACCTTGCCTTTGGGGACAAAGCGGTGGTCTTCCATTCACTTTTCTAAATTCACAGAAGAAGAAAACAGACATAGAGAAGGAAAACCACTTTGCTCCAGGCCAGATGGCTGGTTAGTCACTGGCAGGTTCCCCATTTTCCCACTCCCGACTTCTCCCCACTCCCGCCATGGCCACCAACTTAGAACAGCTCCAAACCCCTGGATTTTTCTTCCTATTCCTCTGACACGGTTGATGGGCCCATCTGATGGATCCTTGCAGGAGGAAACCCAGAGCAGCTTCCATGGAAGGGGACCAGCAGGGAGCTGCTTCTGGATCACAGATGCTGGTCTTGTCAAGATGCTGATGCCACACCCCCCCAAAATGGGTGCTAAGAAAGCAGGTCAGGGCACGCTTCCCCTGGCCTCCTCTCTGTGCTTGGGATGGCCCAGCCCCGGTCTCTGAGTGGGGCCACTACTTCCCAGGGGAGGCAGGCCAGCCTCAGAAGAGTTCAGATTCTTTTAAGTGGTGCCTCAGAAACCTAGAAAACAGAAGGAAATAACCCCAGATCACAGATGGGGGGCAAGTCCTAAGGCATCAGGCCCCGTTCCGCTTAAATCAAGACATCCGGTCACTTTGCTTCAGCAGGACAAAGAGTCTTTTCTTCCTAAGCCAGGACTTCATGTCTTTAATCTTTCCCAGCAGAAAAGAGTTCTCATTACGTCTACATCTTATCACATAACTGTATATCATAAAGATGCTGTTATCACCTCTGCCTTCTGATTAAATGGCCCTGAGTGATTCTAGCCCATGTTATGAGCTGTGCTCTAAAAACAATGACAGTCACTCAGCCATCAACAGAGGCCAGAGTCGCAGGCACTGTTGAGTAATCTTCAGGAATCTCTGCGGGCTCTTCGTAATAAACAATGACGAGAGAACAGTTCTTTGTCCAGACCATGGCTAAGAGAGCCTTTCTGTGCTGATAGGGTTTGGCACCTGCAGCCAGAGCCTGAGAGCCTCCAGAAAACTCCATTCCAATATGTGGCCTCACTTGTTGGCTTTATTTCCTGTGTCAAAACAACAGAAGTGAATAGAGATACGGCACCTGGTGTCTTAGGTGGCCAAGTAGAAAATAGGTGATATCCCTTTGTAGGTCAAAAGCACGCTTTGGCAGGGAGCCTGGGGCTGAGGTTGGGCAAGGCTTTCAACTTTGGATATGTGAAAATCCAGAGACAGGCATGGATGTTTGAAAAGCGTGTCAAGGATTATCATGATTGAAATGGTAATGATGGTGATGATCACGTGATGGCGATGCCAGCAATTCCCAGTTTGTGATCAAGGTTATGGTGGTGAAATCACTCGCTCCTTGGGCAGCATGGGCTATGCCAATGTTTAGACCTGGCCCCCTGGCAGACTTCCCTGGCCCAAGCACACCCCAGGGAGGCGGATTTAATTGTTCCAGGGGAAGGTGAGCCTGGGCGTTGATGCAGTTTCTGTTCAAACTCTCCGGGAGATTTTCACGGGCAGCCAGAGTTGAGAACCTCTGCCTTTGATGAAAATCACCCAATCTGGTGGGATCTGGAAGGAATACACAAGTCCTTGACTTGTACATGATGTGAGGAGTGAGCAAGGAGAAAAGGGAGGAAGATGGTCTAGGGAAAGGACCAGAGCAGTGGGCACGGGGCCTGGAGGAACACACAGGCTTTTTTGGAGAGACGGGATGGTGGTGGGTCTGGCAGGAGCGCTGGGTGGGTGGTGAGAAGTGACTTGAGGCTGAAGCTTCAGGTGGAGATAGTCTGTCACGGCTCCGTGAGTGACGCTGTGTGAATTAGACGCTCATCCAAAAAGCCGGCTAGGGAACTGGCTTTGAGCAGAGTAGACGGCATCAGATAGATACATCGCGAATAATCCAAAGAGTGTGTGACTGCAATGTGGAGAGTGAATGGATGGGAGGGGGAGACGGCAGGTTTGAGGCCAGGGAGAGGCTGAGGCTCTAACCCAGATGAGGGCAAGGGTGGCCTGAGCAGAGAGTATGGCCATGGAAGGGGGTTCACATTCTGTTGGAAGATGGAGTTGGCAGGGTTTGCCGATCGACTGCACACAGAAAGTAAGAGAAGGAGTCCAGGATTCCCCAGAATCCTTCCCTGCTGCTCTCAGGCTACATTCACAAGCCCCTCCTCTCGAGCCCAGTGGCTCCAGACTTCTCCTTCTCCTGCCCAGCTGCCCTCTCCTGGCACTGATGCCCCCCCCCCCCACCCCGCTTCTGGCCATCAGCCCCAGGAGCAGTGTGGCTTGTTCCTGAGAAGTGATCCTTCCTAAACTACTATGGCTGAGAGCGTCCGTGCTGTTCTCCAAGGACATGTGCATCTTAATCGGAGAGTTCCGTGATCTTCTCATTCGTTTGGAGAGGGTCCCAGCACGCGGGGAGGAGGGACACTTCTGGAGTTTGCCTGAAGGTCTGGAGTGCTCTCGTTTCACGAGTGGGTGGGACTTTGCCTCTTCCCAAACTTCAAGATGTCCCCCCATCCCATCCTGCCCCATCCTGTAGCTCCGCCTCCCGTTCCTGCAGACACCAGCGACACCGGGATCTTAGCCGAAGTCACGCTTGTAATGGAAGGACCCATAATTCACAGGTCATACAAACGCCTGGTTAAATCCGATTGCTTGTCGGACACCAGGTTCTGAAAGTGTCGCTGTGGAGACACCGTTTCTAGGCCCGAGGTCTCTTCATCTGCGCGAGGGGTGATGGTCTACTGGTCGGCTCGCCGTGCAATCCCCGGGATTAACACCCCTTGGAGTTTACACCCTGTTGTTTTTGCAAAATACCTTTGGTTTAGGAGGGGATAAGAGGATTCTGCCTCGGAGAAAGTTCGTCAGAGAGCTGCATTATCTGCGTCAAAAAAGTAAATTATGCCAGGGGAGAGAACGAGAGGGGGAGAATGGCACATGACATCACAGAGGACGCAGGCTCCATACATCCGGTGAAGATCATACGAGAACACCTGGAAGATACAGCTTGTTTCTCTGATGTGCCCGAAGAAACGTTGCAGGCAAAACCTCAATTTCTCTAAGTCCGAGAGGATGCTGGGGGCAGAGACAGCAGAGCTGACGATAGCTCTGCAGCCCAGGGGGCTGCCCACGGGTGCCTGCCGCAGAGACAAGCTGACAGGATGGGGGCCGCAAATCTGCTTCACTCCCTTTGGCTCAGGGACGAGGCGGAGACCAGAAATACTGGTTTGGGGACGCAAAATGTATTCATCTAACCAGGAGAAAACTGGATCCCGGCGAGCGCAGCAGAAGGTACGGAGAAGTATTCGTGCAATGAAAATAGAAGGCACAGCCCCTTTGCTGCAAAGGCTTTGCAGGGAGCCTCAGCCTCTCGTCTTCCGTTTCATTCTGGAGTGGTTCCTGCGTCGGAGCTAAGGCCTGGGACACGGGCGTGCCTGACGGTGCCCGATGCTCAAGGCCATGGTCGTGCTGATGCTTCTTCAGGGCCAATCAGTGTCTGTTAGCAAACTGCCCTGTGGAGGTCCCATGGGGCTGCTGTTCCGGGCACCTGCGGAGCGTGGACCTCTCAGAAGAGCTCTTCAGCTTTTGGTCCCCCACTCCCACCCCCCACCAGGTATGTGTCAAAATGGCCTGAGCTGGGGCAGCACGAGTGACAGGCACTCGGCAGGCGCCCTTCCATGGGAGTCTGACCTGTTCCTCCTCAGCCACAGGTGTGTATGTACCTGTGAGTGAGTTTTTCCCTCGTCCCTTAGAGTGAGTTTTTCCCTCGTCCCTTAGAGTGAGTTTTTCCCTCACTTTCCCCTGCAAGTCTAGCCCCCTCGGGCCCACCCCATCAGTCCTTCCTTACTGTGGGACCAAAGAAGCCCGGATCTCAGGAATAACACATTTCAGGCAGCTGGGTGCGATGCCCACTGCCCCAGAGGGTCCATAAACAGCATTCTGGAGAATTCGGATTCTCCGAGGAACAGAAGGATCCATATCAGACTTGTTGCGAGGCTAACGTGAGGCATGTCAAGGGCTTAAAGCAATGCCATTTACTGGTAGTTGTTCACTACACGGGGGATCCACGCGTACACAACGCTCACTTTTTTTTTTTTTTTTTTTGTAATGTGCATTTATTCTCGAGAGAGAGGGAGACAGAGCACAAGCAGGGGAGGGGCAGAGAGAGGGAGACCCAGAACCTGCAACAGGCGCCAGGCTCCGAGCTGTCAGCACAGAGCCCGACGCGGGGCTCGAACCCACAAACCGTGAGATCACGACCTGAGCCGAAGTCGGACGCTTAACCGACTGAGCCACCCAGGCGCCCCACACAATGCTCACTTTGGGTCCCAGTGTCAGAGGGGAGCGGGGTGGAGGGTTCTGCGCTCTGTGTGGCGTCGACCTCTCGCCACTTTGCAGGCCAAGCCTGCTGTCACTGTGGCTCGGTGAAAAGGATGCCAAGCTCACGGTCCACTGGGGCAGCAGGGCTGGACGTTGCCTTGACCGGTCCGGCAGGACCTCTGGATGGCGCTCCGTGTCTGTAAGTTACGCCGCGCAAAACTATGACATCTGAAAAAGTCACTTCCTGGGACCGTGTGAAAATGCGAGCTTTAAGTTGAGAATTGTTGTCCGTTCAATCATCACGTTTGCTGTGAGAAACAGCATGGAACCGCTTTACAGGGAAAATGTGTCTTTTTAGAGTAAATATCCACAGACAGAGAAATGTGAAGAAGCCAAGTGATAACTTTCAGCTGTTGCTTGGCCATCAGCCAATATTACTTTTTATTTCCTCCTTTTATTGGAGGTTGCTACTCCCTCTTCATAAAGGAGAACACGGAGGCCCAGGGAGAGAATGGGAAAGAACATTCTTGTGGCTGGTGTGGTGAGGCCTGAGACTGGCCTGAGAGGCAGGCTGCGTGGCTCCAGGACACGGCACGTGGTTGAGTTTGCCTTGGCCTTGGAGGGGTCGGGGGTGACAGGGACAGTTCTATAAGTGCAAGTCTTTCCCAAAGCGCCTTCTGCCCCCTCTGCCATGGACGCTCAGTTGGGGGGTAAATTAAATTAACGGGTCTCCATGATGAAAATGGGAAGGAGAGAGTTCAGAGCGGAGTTTAACTTCCTTCCTGGAAAATAGCCCTGAGCTGTGATTTGAAATAAGAGATGCTCTTTAAGGATTAGTTGTATTTTCAAAAACCACATCAAATGGAAAACCCAGAAGCACAGAAACTCTGGGCTTGGCCTTGGGTTGGAAGACGTTGCAATGATGTGAACTAGCCGTGACCCAGCAGGAGGTGGCCGGGGCCTCACCTGAGCCCCCCCCACCCCACCCCCAGGGAGTCCAGAGAGTAAACACCCCAAGAGCAAAAGGCTCAGCCCAGCTCCTGAGTCCATGAATCCCCCAAACTTAGAAGGGACTCACATGTGCCTCTTCGGAAGGTAGACTAGCACAAACATGGGACCAGAGACTTAGAAACTGGCATGACTCATGGCACCTAAGGGCAGCTCAGAAGCCTTCATGGGTACTGAAGGGATTTTAAGAGCGAGCTCTCGGTTATTTGGCTTTGTCTTATAATGTATCAGAAGGACACGTGGCTTTGGAGGGACAGGGCATTTCGATAGTCTGACGGTAAAATCCAAGGTGCTTGCCTCACCACAAGGAGGTTTGGGAAAGGGGGCTCCATCCGGTGCAATGCCCAGTAGCAGACCTGTGGGACGGGCTTAAAGGTTCACCACGTCCTAATGTAAACAAAGTGGCTCCAGGGGCTGTTCCTCAACCATCCTTGGGGATCGTGATCAGTCCACTCGCTCACAGTTGAGCCTGTGTGATCTTCGAAGCGTTTTGGCTTGCGGCCTCCCAAACCCTGAACACCCTGGGGAAAATGAAACAGCGCAGCAACGGCGCTTCACATCCTACGGGAGGACGTTGGAGTGCTTGCTCGCTGCCCTCTGATCCCTGCGTGGGAAGGAGAGGTCTGTCTTTGCCTGCTCTGTTCTGCTTTGCTGGGTCGAGGGAGATGGAAACAGCCCGGACTGGCATGGCTCGGAGAAGGCGGCGGGCGGCGGGGGGGGGGGGGGGGGGGGGGGGGGGGGGGGGGGGGCGGAGTGTTAAGATCCACATCAGCGAGAGAGGAAGGAAGGAGGCACAGCCAGAGCCGGCCGGCGGGAGGGAGTTTTCTTTGGCAGCTAAAGGGAGGGAAGGGATGTGGGTGGCATGGGGAGAGACACGGAGACATAGGCCAGAGAATCATAAAATCAGACTTCGCTCTGAGTCTTGAATGAGACCTCCCTTTGCCATCTTCCCGGAGATTGCCATGAAGATTTAAATCGCCGTTGGAGGGCTTTCGGTTGCCAGCCTGGGGTTTCCGCTGAACGGGATGGCGAGCAGTGGCTGGCTCCAGGGGAGAGCAAGCAGGTGCCCCTGTGCGGCCTGCCTTTCGGCACTGGCCTGGGCAGGGGGTGACATTTCCGTACGGGAATCTCCCCTCCCCACTGCATTCTGCAAGGGACTGCTTACCTGGTGTGCCTGCTGTAGACGCCTGGCCATGAACAAACCATGGCTCGCCGAGGCCGCTTGGGCCATATAATAGGTAAAACGATAAAGGCTATTTAACCCAGGCCTGCTTCTTCTCGCTCGCTCTCTTTTAATGGTGGTAAAATACACAGAACCCCAAATTCACCCCCTTAGCCACCTTTCAGTGGACAGCTCAGTGGTATTAAATTGCATTCACATGGTTGTGCAACCATCAGCTCCGTCCGTCTCCAGAACTCTTTTCATCTCGCAAAACCGAAACTCTGTACTCATTAGATAATACCTCCCCATTCCCTCCTCCCCTGGCCCCTGGCAGTCACCATTCTAGTTTCCGTCTTTATGAATTTGGCTGCTCTAGGGACCGCATAGAAGTGGAAACATACCGTGTCTGTCTTTTGGGGACTGGCTTATTTCACTTAGTGTAGTAGCCTCGAGGTTCGTCCATTGTTCCTTGCAATTTCCTTCCTTTTTAAGGCTGAGTAATAGTCCAGCCAGGTGTAGACCACATTTTGTTTCTGCATTTGTCTTTTGATGGACACCTGGGCTGCTTCTACCCGTTGTTGTTGTTGTTGTTGTTGTTGTTTAATTTTTTTTATGTTTATTTATTTTTGAGAGAGACAGAGACAGAATGCGAGTGGGTTGGGGCAGAGAGAGAGGGAGACACAGAATCCAAAGCAGGCTCCAGGCTCTGAGCTGTCAGCCCAGAGCCCGACGCGGGGCTCGAACTCACGGACCGCGAGGTCATGACCCGAGCCGAAGTCGGACGCCCAACCGACTGAGCCACCCAGGCGCCCCTAATTCTGTTACTTTTTTAATGGATTCCTCTGGGTTTTCCTGTACATAATCATATTCTCTACAAATAATGACCATTTTGCCTTACATCTCCCTTCTTTCTCTCTATTTTCCGGCACGATACCCGAGAGCTTCACTGCTGGGGCAAGCTGATGTTGGCTTCTGCTCTGCTGTAGATATTTCCTCATGTCAAAGAAGTACCATCTGTCCCAATTTCACTTAGGACTTTTTGGTGAAAGTCAAGAGCCAAGGGTTAATGCTCTGAAATGCCTTTTTCAGCATCTGGTGGGTATTAGGTTTTCTGTTGGAATCCTTGATGCGGCAGTCATGCTAAGGACTTCCTAAAACGGGCCCGTTCGCTATCTCTACATTTGAACCCCGAAACGCTCCTGGGTGAGGTGCCGTGCCAAGGCCCTGCCCGACGTGCCTGGGAACTGGGCCTGCAGAGGCCGTGGCAGGCTTCCCAGGGAGGGCTCAGGATGGCTTATTGTTTCTGAATTAAACAAATGAAGAATGTGATTCAATTAGAGGCAGCATAATATAAACCAAGATGGATTTATATTTAGCCAGGCAGAGACATGTGGGAAAGAATGGAACTTCCTTCGGCACAGGCTTGGAAAGTTGGCTTTGAAGGGAAGGAGCTCCGTTCTTCCATGCTGTCTTCACCTCCCCCAGACTCGCCCCCAGATGTTTCCCTCCAGATATTTCAACGTCTTGGGAAAGCAACATGGTTTAGTGGAAAGCAAAGCTCTAAAATTTTCATCTAGGAGCCTCGCTGTCTCTGCTAGAGATGCCTGCAAGGACAGAAGCCATGTTGTCCCGGTTTTCCCTGTTTCCAGATGGGTGGATGGCACCTCCGAGTCAGCCAGTGTGGCTGTTAAGAACAGATTAAAAAATGGCGAAGGTGTGAATACATTGCATTTACATTTCCAAACCAATTCCTAGAGAGCATTAGACAGAGAAACAAAATCCTCTTTGTTATAAATCTCCTTGGGTTTCCTTTTGGCAGGAAAACGAGGCGGGAGGAAAATTGTGTGAATTTTTCTTTGTTGGGAAGGGTGAATGAATGTGGAACCAACCACCGAATAAGGATCACCGTCCTATGACTCTCTGCATCTTTACCAATGGGAGGGAGAGGGGCAGACTTGGTTCTTTCTCTCCCATACCTAATTCTTTGGGGTGGTACATAATGTCCTCTGTTTTGCTTGCGCAAGGGTCTGAAAGTACTTTGTGTTTATTCTAGGATAGAGCAAAGAAGTAAATATATTGTAGATAATGAAAGCTACATTTCTCACTGTTGGAGAAAAGAGTTATAAATGAGCTAAGGGGGCAAGCTAGGATAAACCCTAGGATATTGGATTGGAATTGAAGGTCTCGGAAGGAACTCATGTCTTTAATATGCATATATGTCGACAAATCACACGGGTAGAAGCTTTGTAAATGACAGATTTCATTGCACACAGTTGAGAAAAGGATGGGCTATGCCATCAAAGCAGCTGAGACAAATGGTTACCCTTAGGAAAACAAATAAAAAGGATGGCCTACCTCATAGCATAACAAAGCCCTATTCTAATTGGATTAAAAACAAAGATGAAATTAAAAGATGTTAAAACATCAGAAAACATTATAACAACATTATCATTACGCCATTTGGGGGGAAAAGATTTTTTTTTTTTAATGAAGACACAAAAAAGCACAAGCAATAAGTAAGAAATAATGATAGATTTGACTCCCATCAAAATTAAAAATTTGGCTCATCAAGGAAATATTGGCCATTAAAAGAAAAAGTGAAGGGGCTCCTGAGTAGGTCAGCTGGTTAAACATCTGACTCTTGATCTCAGCTCAGGTCTTGATCTCAGGGTCGTGAGTTCAAAGCCCCGTGTCGGGCTTTTGCTGGGCGTGAAACCTACTTTAAAGGAAAATGAAGATCAGGTCACAAACACTGGATGAGAATGACTGTAATACATGGAAGTCACGAAGGATTAGTACCTAAAATATGTAGAATCCACTGGGCCTGACCTTTCTGGAGAAGGCAGTCTGTTCCACAAACAGTTATTCGTCCAGTGGGAGTTGCTCTAAGGGAAAGGAATCAGGAGGGATTATTGACACAGAGCTGCAGGGGTGACTTTATTAAGTAAGAGGCACCTTGGAATTTATAGTAGCAGGAAAGCAAATGAAAGTTCAGGGCCTTGGTCGATTAAGAAAAAATGAAGAGTGGTTCATGCTTCTAGACTAATGGGAAGTGGCCAAGTGGTAACGTGAGGGTCTCCCTTTTTTTTTTTTTTTTTTAAGTTGATTTATTTACTTTGAGAGAGAGACCCAGCTGGGGAGGGGCAGAGAGAGAGGGAGAGAATCCCAGGCAGGCTCTGTCTGCACTGTCGGCATGCAGCCTGATGTGGGGCTTGAACTCACGAACCATGAGATCATGACCTGAGCTGAAATCTAGAGTCAGACGCTCATGACTGAGCACCCAGGTGCCCCAAGGGTCTCCTTTTAAACAGGGAATGAGCGGCAGGGGAGAGGGATCCTGACCCATGAAGATGCCCTGAAACAACCTCTAAGGGAAGCCAAATACGGGGACCACCCTTCAGGTAAAAAGAAAGGTTTGGTTGAGCAGAAATAGTAAGTCTTCCTGGATAATAATTTGGACCTAGGACTCTGCATGTATGTGAGCATTATGTTGCTTCTGGAAAGAAAGAAGAAACTTGTTAAAATATGTATTGTTTTTCCTATTCATTATGCTTTTCTAAAAAAGGAAAACATCCTCACTTTGTTTCTATTTCCCCTCTGCTCCCCGCCTTCCTCCACCCACCTTCATCCCCTCTTTTCCAGAAGGTTCACCCAGGAAGGCTCAGCTGCTTTGACCAGGGACCTGCTCTCACACAGGGCAGCTGGGTGAGAATACAGGTTGTCTCAGGGAGCTTCTGCAATCATCCTGTTTCGTGAAGATTAGGAAAAATGAAAAACTTCCTTAAAAAAAATTGGTACTTAGGCTTGTTTTCTTTTCTAGACCTCTGGAAAACATTCAGCGGTACTGTGTGAAGGAAAAACGAGTTAATAAAATTCTTCCTAGCTTGTTCTTATTTTTGTATCCAGGAGTGAGTGGAAAAATCAGACCTTTTCATGATCACTGACCCCGTGGCAGTTCGGGCGTGCTCTTGTCTGTGTATAGAAAGCATGTCAAGACTGATTAAATTATCTAATTAAAATAATGACCGCAAAGCGCCTGTTTATTTTGGCCTGAGAAAGGTCAGCTTAGCCAGCCCCTTCTCTGTCCCTCTGAGGAACCCCTTCCCTGTCACAGGCTCACACGAGGCCCACACAGCTTGGCTCCCAAAACCTGCTTCTGGAAAAGCGAGGGTGGGACCCATGTTCACCGATGGGGACAGGACTGACTCCAGCAGGGACAGAAGAACACTGGAGACAATTTCCTTGTCAGTATCTATTCAGTAAGGAGACATCAGACACGAACAATTCAGGTAATTCTTAATTTTTGTCTGTACAAAAATTGGCAATTGTTGGACTGATTGACTTGAGCTGACTGTAGTCTTGATTTGCATTATGAGGATAAAACTTACGAGCCACAAAGCACGTCCGCAAGTAACAAGTAAAGAAAAATGCCAGAGACATTTCTATTGTTGTTTTGAGACTAGTAGGTAGCTGGTTGGACTAATTTGTCATGAAATTGCTCGGCAGTCTTGACTCGTGTGGCACAACCCAAGGAGAGGCACTACTGGAGTTTTTGTGGTCATTACTTTGGGCCCCAGTCTGCTACTGAAGACAGGGCATTAATGATGGCTTATTATATTCAAGCCAGTTCAATTGTTCTTTTTTTTTTTTTTTTTTTGGCCAGGAGTAAAATTTGGGGCATAAAATATAAATATGCTATGCATGATTTATTTTAAATTTAAGCGCATCAGGAAATGCACTGAGCCTGTCTTTTGCTATAAACCTTGCACAAGGTATAACAACATATGTCTGGACATCAAAAACATTCTGTTGGGGCGCCTGGGTGGCTCAGTCAGTTAAGCGTCCGACTTTGGCTCAGGTCATGATCTCACAGTCCGTGAGTTCGAGCCCCCGCGTCGGGCTCTGTGCTGACTGATCAGAGCCTGGAGCCTGTTTCAGATTCTGTGTCTCCCTCTCTCTCTGACCCTCCCCCATTCATGCTCTGTCTCTCTCTGTTTCAAAAATAAAATAAACATTAAAACAAAACAAAGAAACATTCTGTTAGCCTCGCAGTTATTGTCAAGGGCTTCCTTTGGGGGTGTTGGTCGACCAGCCTATAAATCCTTAGAATGGAGGCTACAACCTTTGAGAGCCAGAGTGCTAAGTTTCATTCTTATTTCCTTCTATCGCACCCAGGAGATGAGGGACTGGTGCGGGAGCACTTTGCAGAAGGAAAGCCAGGCCTTCTGCTGAGCCTTGAAGGATATGGTAGTTCTCAGAAGGAAAAGGGAGATGCTCACATGATGAATGCAAATGGCCTCCAATACCACGTTGGTGTTTCCTCCTTCTCCCTCCCCCACGTCTCGATCCATTTTTCTTCCTTCAGCCTTTAATAAGTATCTTCTATGATAGATCAGTGATGGCTCACTAAATACATGTTGTTTTAATGCTCCATAATATTAGCTGGTTAATATTTTCATGAAATTTCTTTTAAAAAAAAATTTTTTTTAACGTTTATTTATTTTTGAGACAGAGAGAGACAGAGCATGAACGGGGGAGGGTCAGAGAGAGGGAGACACAGAATCTGAAACAGGCTCCAGGCACTGGTCGGTCAGCACAGAGCCCGACGCGGGGCTTGAACTCACGGACTGCGAGATCATGACCTGAGCCGAAGTCGGCCGCTCAACCGACTGAGCCACCCAGGTGCCCCAATATTTTCATGAAATTTCTTAAAGATCTCTGTGCAACCATCTTACTTTGAGATACGGGAAGAGAAAAAAGACCAAAATGTCAGCTTCTCCGGGGAAATTGTTTACAAAACATTATCACGATTGTCTTTTAATTTTGGGTGTTCTTCATTCTTTTGTGCAGGGCTAGATTTCCATCTGGTATCATTTTTCTTCTGCCCAAAGGATTTCCTTTAACATTTCTTGCGATGCAGGTCTGCTGGGAATGAATTCATTCAACTTTTATATGTCTGAAAAAATCTATTTTGTCTCTATTTCTGACATTTTTTTTTGCTTGGATATAGAGTCCTAGATTGACAGCTTTTTTCCCAGTGCTTTCATGATGCCGAACCAGTGACTTGCATGGTCTCTGCAGAGAAAATTGCTGTAATTTTTATATTTTTTCCTGTGTACGTAATGTGTCCATTTTCTACGTTTTTAAGATTTTTCTTTTTACCACTGGTTTTAAGCAATTTGATGCTGATGTCCCTTGGTGTAGTTTTCTTCATCTTTCTTGCGTTTGGGATTTGTTAACCTTCTCGGATCTGTGGAAAAAATGTAGCCAGTATTTCTTCGATATTTTTTTCTGCCCCTACCATTGAGGATTCCAATTATATATATATGAAGCCTATGAGTTTCACAACACAGTGATGTTTTGGTCATTAATTCTTTTATCATTTTTTCTGTCAATGGTCCATATTAGATTATATTGCTAGGGTTCAACTTTCCTGCGTTCCTGCTGTTAATTTCATCCAATGTATTTTTTATTTCAGATATTATATTTTTCATCTCCCGGAGATTGATTTGAGTCTTTATTATATCTTCCATGTCTTTCCTTAACATGTTTATGCCTTCCTCCACCTTTTGGAATATACAGAATTATAATATGAAATTACGGTACTTGTTTTAATGTCCTTGCCTACTAATTCTATTTTTGGGTCATTTCTAAATCTGGGCATATTGATTGATTTTTCTTTTCATTATGAGTTCTATTTTCCTGCTAATTTGCATGGGTGGTAATTTTTGCTTGGATATTAGACATTTCACCTGGACAGTTTACCTTGTAGAGTGCTAGGATTTTTGGTATTCACTTAAGTAGTTTTGGGCTTTGTTCTGGGATATTATGTTACTTGAAAGTCACTTAACCCTAATGAGGATTGCTTTTGAACTTTGTTTGGTGAGATCAGAGTATTCCCTGGTCTAGGACTTATTTTTCCCTACTCCTGCCGTGCTATACCTGATGGTCTGTATGATGTGACATTGCTCACTCTGGCTGGTGAATATGCGAAGTAGTTCCAGGGGTCCCTCTGCTACTATGTCCCATGAACGCAACTGTCCTGGCTTCTCTGATTTCTCCCATCTCTCTTCTCAGTTTAGTGAGACCATAGGAAGACCAATTCGGGCTTCCTCTCCCTGCCTTGCAGCCTGGAAACTCTCTCCAGGCAGTAAGCTAGGGCAACCATAGGGCTCATTAGTTTGTTTCCCTCTTCTCAGGGATCATTATCTTGCATTGTCTGTTGTCCAATGTCTATAAACCGTTATTTCTTCTATGTTGTCCAGTGTTTTCAGTTTTTTAAGGTGAGAAGGTAAGTCTGGTTCTTGTTATTCCATTGTAGCAGGATGAGCATTATTTAAAAAAATTTCTTTTTAATGTTTATTTATTTTTGAGACAGAGAGAGACAGAGCATGAACAGGGGAGGGTCAGAGAGAGGGAGACACAGAATCCGAAACAGGCTCCAGGCTCTGAGCTGTCAGCCCAGAGCCCGACGAGGGGCTCGAACTCACGGACTGTGAGATCGTGACCTGAACCGAAGTCGGCCGCTCAACTGACTGAGCCACCCAGGCGCCCCAGGATGAGCATTATTTAAGCACTGGAATATAGGACACACTAAGATTGAATTGCCCTCTGTTCATATGGAACTTATAATGTAGAAGTACAAAGGAAGTTTTACATATTAATTAATTAATTAGCTAATTAATTAATTCAACAAATTTCCCTGGTTCCCTACTATTCTAGGTTCTTACATTCCAGTGGGAGGAGAAAGCAAACGGATGTTAAATATAATGAACTTTAAGGAAAGATGATGGTGATGAGGTGGGTGGATATTGATATTTTAAATAAGGCAATAAAGGATAGCACCTCTGCGGAGGTGGAAATTGACTGGAGACTTGAATGAAGTGAGATTGCCGACCAGAGGAAGAAGCTTGCAGGCAGAGAGAAGAGCAAATATTAAGGTCCTCAGGCAGGAATGTGCTTAGCTTATTTAAGAAACAGAGAGAAGGCCAGTTGCGGCTGGAACTAAGCGAATGGGTGAGTGAATGGTGGGATTTGAGGTCAAAGGGATTGTCAAGGGCTACATCTTGCAGGCTGTGTAGTTATGACAACCATGAGAGCATTGTGAAAGGGGACCAACCATGTAGTGGGCTCCTAGCTTTGTTTTTTTGCCAGCTCTTGCTTCAGTGAACCACTTTTAAGGACAACTTAGGAAACTTAATTTATAACCCCCCAGCTCTGTTAATTAACTAATATTCTGCGATTTTTACTATTATTTATTACTGTACTTTTCTATCCTTTATTCTGACAGAGACTCTTGATAATCCTTACTTTGTTGAAAGTGTAGTTGGTTCATAGGGAGGGTATGTGGTATAAGGTCAAAGACCAAAGCAATTCGGCCTTTTAGAATTATAAATCAGAGCCCTCAAATTTCAGGGGATCTATTATGCCTGCCATAGTAGTGAGGAGGCCCACAGGTAGTGTGAGAGTGATATTTGAGCTGGTTTTCTTTGCGGTAGGATTTTTTTTTATTATTAAAAATGTTTAAATGTTAAAAAATAGAACTAATATATTTTCATGGTAAAAAATACAAACTGAATGAAGTCCCATTCCCCAAAGATAACCATTGTGAACAGTTTCTTGTTTATCCTTCCAGAAACTTTCATAGCTTTTAAAAGCACCGATTTGAGTCTCTATGCTTTTTTGTTAAACAAAAATAAGCTGATTTTTGCCCCGCATTATGTATTTTTTTTTTTCACAACACTTTTCCAGGGACCTTTGCATTTCAGTGCAGATATAAAACAAATAATCCTAAAATTTGTATGGAAACTCAAAAGATCCTGAATATCAAAAACACTCTCAAGAAGAACAAAGCTGGAGGCATCCTTCTTCCTGATATTGATACTATAAAGCTATAATGATCAGAACCGTATGACACTGGCATAAAAATAGAGAGATCACTGGAACAGAACAGAAAGCCCAGAAATAAATCCACACATATATGCTCAATTAATCTATGACAAAGGAGGTAAGACTCTACAATGGGGAAGAGACAATCTCCAATAAATGGTATGGGGAAAACTGGACAGCCACATGCAAAAGAATGAAACTGGACCACTATCCTACACTGAACACGAAAATAGACTCAAAATGGACTGAAGACTTAAATATAAGACCTGAAATCATAGAAGGAGTTAACATCCAAAATATATAAAAGACTCATAAAACTCAGTATCAAAAAACCCAATAATCCAATTAAAAAATGGGCAGCCAACTTGAACAGGCGTTTTCCAAAGAACACATCCAGGTGGCCAACAGACATCACTACCCATAAGGGAAATGCAGATGAAAACCACACAAGGAGATATCACCTCACACCTGTCACAAAGGCTATTATCAAAAAGATAGGCTATAACAAATGTTGGTGAAGATGTGGAGAAGAGGGGACCCTTGTGCACTGTTGGTGGGAATGTAAATTGGTGCAGCCACTATGGAAAATAGGTTCCTCAAAGAATTAAAAAAAAAAAAAAAAAAAAGAACAATTGTACAACCCAGTAATTCAATTTGTAGGTATTTATCCCCTCCCCCAAAATGAAATCACTAATTTGAAGAGACACATGTACTCCTATGTTCACCGCTGCATTATTTACAATAGCCAAGACATGGAAGCCATCTAACTGTCCATCGTTAGATGAGTGGATGAAGAAGGTGTGGTGGATACATACCCGATGGAATATTACTCAGTCAGAAAAAAGAATGAAGCTCGCCATGTGCGACAACATGGATAGATATAGAGGGTATGACGCTAAGTGATACTTTAAAAATGAGCTGATTTTATTCCCCATCAGATCTTTTTCCTAACGCTGTTTTAAAGATCTTTGCGTCTCCATGCTAAGGAGACTGTTCTTTCTTTCTAAGGGCTCCAATATGTGTATTTACTATGTTTCATTCAACTAACCCACTATTGGTGGCGTTTTAGATATTTTTCTCAGCTGTTTTGTTGCAGCAGTATTCTTGTGGGTTTTGATCTTTATGTAGTGTGTTTCCTAAAGAGCGTCATCATTTCTTTGTGGGAATACACCTGCATTTACTATTTCCTTTTCTAGAGTGGAGTATTCCTTCAGCCTCATCCTTGGGTCACTCTGCCTTTCTTCTCGCCCACCCACTTCCTCCGCTGTATGCTCTGCTATGTGGAGATACAGTATCCTCTGTGTTCACTAAATGAATAAAGGGGTGGCGGAATGAGTAGTGACCCAAGGAAAATGCGAGCATTTCTCATGGCAGCTCTTTTGCTCAGGCTCCTGTCCTCAGAATAAGGCGACCGGCTGAAGCAAGTACGTCTGCCATGAGGCTGAGTGGGCTTCAGTGAGGCCAAATCCCGAGCTGTTTTCCATCATCTTTTAGTTTTTGCATTCAGTGGATGCCTTCTGAAGCATGAAGTCATTTTTAAGAGCCCTGGCATTGGGGTGCTAACCAGTTCTCCGGGGAGCCCTGGTTGGTCTTAGCATGGCGCCTGCCGCTAAGAAGGGTGGGGGAAGGGAGCCGGAGAAGCCAACTATAGAAAGAGATACAATTCTAAGGAAAACCCTTCCCACCTCGCATTGTCAGGCTCTGCCACGATAGCATATCATCATGCACTCCCAAAGGGGAACAAAATCAACAGTGCAAGTGGAAAAATTGTGTCCATTGTGACAAAGGAGTATCTGACACTTCAGACCTTTAATTCTGTGTGCTAGAGAGAAGCCTGGTGATGCTCTGTTGTCAGACCAAAGGACAAAACATGGCCACCCTGCCTTTCTACCTCAGACTCCCCTCCTGCCTGGCCGTTTGTGGATAGAGCATGTGACACGAGTTAGAGCAGGGGCTCTGTCTTCTACACCGGCGGGCATTGCTGCAGAGCCTGGCTCCACACCGGGCACGTGGTCCACCCAAGGTCCTTGTGCAACCAACCCGGTGGTGGCTGGATAATTCAGCCTCCGATGGACTCAGGGGCTTGACGGAATGCCAGGCAGTGGCAAGTTGGGAGAATGGAGACACCAGGCTTGCTGGTTGATCTCGTCAGTGCTTTTGATTTATTTTTGTTTATTTATTTATTTATTTATTCTGAGACAGAGCTAGCACAAGTGGGGGAGGGGCAGAGAGAGAGGGAGAGAGAGAATCCCAAGCAGGCTCTAAGCTGTCAGCGCAGAGCCCATTGTGGGGCTCCAACCCACAAAATCGCGAGATCGTGACCTGAGCCGAAACCAAGAGTCGTAAACTTAACCGACTGAGGCGCCCTGCTCTTGTCAGTCTTTGTTAGGATGCTGAGGTCATCTTGGTGCAGTTTGTATACGTAAAACACACACGCCCACACACACGTACGCATTTTGTGTGTTGTGTGTGCGCGCGCACAAAGTGAAGCAATGTTTCTTGCCTAAAAGTAGATGTGAACAAACTAGCTTTCTTTTGATTTCTTAACCTCTACCTCCAATTCAACATCTACGATTCATTGTTCCATTTTGGCAAGGAGGAAAGATGACTTTCTTCTCTGTAGGCGAAGCATCTGGTTTTTTTTTTTTTTTGGTTTATCTGCGGATGCCGCTAAACACTGTTTAACTGGGTGTTCGGCTGATGAGAGTGGCCAGGATAGTGGGCCAGTGGCATTAGTGTTTGGGGTGGAAAGATAGAAAAGACAGGAACACAGTCGCAGAGGCTTCAGTGTGTTTGTGTATCTCGGGACCATTCCAGGGCCATTCTCTCTCTTGGCATGGGTTTGGGTCGTCTGGGCCTCTGCTCTCGCCCCGTCCTGTAGCTGACAGAGATCTAACTCAATTTACCCTGCGGTTCTTGTCATTGACATCGAGGGAGTGAACCTGGCCAGGCACCGTATGAGAAACCAAGTTCTCTTTGACCCAGTATTCTTTAATCTTATCTGTCCTTAAAACTGCAACCCCCCTTATTTTTAACACAAAACGTATCGACAGTCCATTGAACCCTGTGTCCTGAGCCAGACTGCTCCGGAAAGATTCCTATTGCCCCAATGGCACCAGGACGTACTTACTTTGCAGATGAAGGCTTTATTGCATAGCCTTTGGGAAGCCGTATGTTACACAGCAGATACTTGGAAAAGTTCACTCAGGGTGCTAGTGGCTTATTCTTGTTTTTCATATTTCTGAGTAGTGTGTATGTAATACATACGATGTGGTCACAGATTTCAATCACATAGCCTCCAAGATGAGTAAAGGCAATTAGATATGAATATGTTTCAATGTTTGGTGTTTACTTGTTGTTACCCATATAAATGTTCTATAACTGATAGTTATTCTAAAAATTAGATTGGTGGTTAACTTCATGTGCAAATGACTTGAGGTGATTTTCATATAACATCCCTTAAAAAGTTAGAATTAGAGGGGTGCCTGGGTGGCTCAGTTGGTTAAGCATCTGACTCTAGCTCAGGTCATGATCTCGCGGTTTGTGAGTTCGAGCCCCGCGTCGGGCTCTGTGCTGACAGCTCAGCTCGGATTCTGTGTCTCCCTCTCTTTCTGCTCCTCCCCTGCTTGCACTCTCTCTGTCTGCCTGTCTCTCTCTCTCTCCAAAATAAATATGCATTTAACATTTTTTTTAAAATGTTAGAATCAAAGAACAAAACCAACCGGACATACTTGATTCACTCGTTCACTCAGGTGGGTTGGTCTAAACGGCCTTCCAGATGATCAAGAACACGGAGCAGTATCTGTCTATTCAGTCTAAAATCACACAGACATTCATATTTTCTGTGGATCAAGAAATACAAATCCATGCGGTCTACAAATTCCGTAGAGGTTAAACTTCGCCTCATAAATAGAGGTAGGCTTTTAAAACGGACAATCAGACACTCCAGCTGCATGCTGATAAAACTGCCATTCCTCCCTATTTTTCTTAGAATCTAGCGGGTATTAAAAAAAAATAATGTTCTGCCTTCTTGAGCTATCAAGTCGGAAAGCCTGTCTCAGCCGGGTGAGGGTGAGGTGCCTCAACTCCAGGCATCCAGGCAGCAGCCTGTAAATCTTGCTGCCTTGCTCAGCTGGAGGTCCCACAGGAAACACAATCCTTTCTGCTGGCGTCCAAAGTAAGGGATATGGGACACCTGCAGAACAGGCACTATGGGCCCTTTCAGCCTGATGTCCTGGGACAGACATGGGGTGCTTTGGCCCCGTGGGGGGCTTCCCTCTGGGAGATCTTGATGCGGTGGGGGTGGGGTACAAGGGTACCCTTGTACGAAGTCTTCGTACCCAGTCCGAAGCCTGCTTGGGATTCTCTGGCTCCCTCTCTCTCTCTTCCTCCCCTGCTTGCACTCTGTCTCTGTCTCAAAATAAATAAGTACACTTAAAAAAGAGAACAAAATCCCATATCAACAGAAGAAAGGAGATAATAAAGATTAGAGCAGAAATGAAAGACATAGAAACTAAAAAAACCAAAAGAACAGATCAGTGAAACCAGGAGCTGGTTCTCTGAAAATATCAACAATGTCGATTGCGATAGTTACCATTTATTTCTCATGTGCTGTGAAATCAACCAACCCCAAAGCATCACAATCCTTCTTTTCCTTCAAAGCTCCCCATACATACTCTGTGCACTCCAGGCTGGGACCTGTC
The DNA here is from genome assembly GCF_018350195.1 of Panthera tigris. NCBI lineage: Eukaryota > Metazoa > Chordata > Mammalia > Carnivora > Felidae > Panthera > Panthera tigris. The sequence continues at coordinate 34,438,756 of NC_056671.1, read as the reverse complement.
TCCCTGCACTCCAACTCCTGCACCCTTTTCACCGCCCCCCTCCTCCTGCACCCCTCCTCGTGCATCCTCCTCCTGCCCCCTTCCCACCTGCACTCTTCTTCCTATGCCCATCTTCCTGTACCCTTTCCACGTGCACCCCTCCTCCTGCACCCGTCACAGACCCCTTACTCATGCAGCCCTTTCCAGTGAGATAGAGGTACTGCTTCGGGTTGTGCAGGGGGCAGCCAGTGAAGCAGAGGGCCCCCCTCCCCCACCGTGGGCATGATGGAGAGAGGGTGGAGAGGAGACAAGACAGAGGAACCCAGGGTGCCTCATCAGAAGGCATAGTGATATGGAGGAACATCTACAAGGGCTGGAGCGGGACTGGGCAAAACCCTGGTCTGCACTGGCTTTTCTGTTGATGGTTGAAGATACTCTGTGCCTCTGAGGACCAGAAGTGCAAAGATCTGAGTCCTGGTCCCAGCTCTGTCACCGTGTTCTAGGGTGATCTCAGGCTAATCACTTCCCTTCCCCCGGCTTCAGGCTCCTTCTCTGATGATGGAGCAGGCCAGATAACCTTGCAGGTTTCTGCTGCTTCTAGAACTCTGTGCATCCCATCCTTACCCAGGGGCCCGAAGGAGAAGCCATCCTCGGTTTCCACCGAAACGTGATCTGCGAGGGCCGGCCCAGGCAGATGCTGATGGCTGCACAGGGGAACCAGAACGAGGGATCCTCGGCTCCAGAGAGAGTTAGTATGTGACTGAGGTGCAAGGAGGTCCCGCACCCCCAGCACCTCACACCGGTTATGAGAGGCCATGGGAGTGTGCTTTTGAGATGGCTTCATTCAAAACACCAGCTCCCTTCCCATTCCTCCGATTCTGACTCATCTGGGCTGCATACCTTTGTTCTGTCGGTGCGGGATTTCCATTTGTTGGATATGCTTAAATCTTTTTTTAAGGGGTTGCCCTTCTCAATATTTTGGTTCTTAACTTTTGAAAGTGTTTCTGCTTTTAATAAGGTGGTTTCCTTTTTATTTGCTCGTCTCTTTTGCTGGGAAAGATCAGAGTAACGACCTGTGCTGGTGGAGTTTCAGATTTACCCCTGATAGAAAAAGCCACGGTAGTAGCTGGGGAAAAAATTACTGTGAAAAGTCCCATCTGCCCCGTTTCCCTGCCCCGTTTTTATAAATAGAGGGCACATGTTACAGTGGAAACCATAATATTGCCCAGGTAATAAAAACATCTGGGGTTTGACTCCTTTTTTTTCTGTCTCCAGATGGCATTTATTACTGTCTTGGGATCCAACATACCTGTTTTTGCCAAGCAAATCGTGTGAGGGTAGTGAGAGAGGTCTTTACTACCCTTCTCCCTTCTCGAACTTCTGTTGAACCTCAGTCCGCATGAGTCAGGCCAACTAGGACTGGGTTAGCCTCCTCTGTTGGTTTTGAGTGCCTTGGATGTATTTTTCCCACTGGATTATCAGCTTCTGCGTATTTTCGGCCTCTCGCCTCATGTGCAGTGTATGAATGTTGGGCACAGGACGTCTTCTTTATGTCCTTGTTTGATCTCCTGATGGTGGTGGAAAACCTCCCTGCGTGTCGCATGCCATTCTGGTAGGAATGTGTACATGGTCTGCAGACTGTTCACGGGGACACTGTGGGTCACAAGCAGGACCACCAGATCACTTCGCAGAGCCTCTGTGTTCTCACTGATGAAATGAGAATATCCGTTTAGCGACCTCATGGGGCCGAGGCAAAGGCCAAGTGGAGAGCCGCCCTGACGCATTCGGAGAGTTCCCAATCAGTGATGGTGGTGCTTCCAGAAGGCGGAGCTGGGGGCTCACGGGACTCGGTGTCCCTCTGCCGTCCTTGCCTCATGTCTCAAATTAAGGCTCAGGTAGAAAGTTCAAGAGCCCAGAACACGGCGCCTATCCCTCACCATCCTTGACAAGAAGAGGAAGGCACTGGCAAGGGTCTAGACAGCTGATCGGTCTGGTTTGCAGCAACCATGGGATGTGGTCTTTGCAGGGTGGGTAGCTGACTGCCAGCTGCTCCCTTCCTTCCTGCCCGGTGGCTCCCCTGCCTCTCCCACGGCGCCTCCGTGCATTGGGAAGGGGGAATCTCATCACTGACCTGGGGTTCTTTAACTCAAGCTCTGCAGACCTCTGCTTCGGGGCCCTCCTTGCCCAGAACAAACTAAATGAGAGTCGTCAGCCCAAATCCTTCCATGTTTCTATTTTACATGTGACACGTCGCTAAGGCCATAAGGCTTTTTGCATTTCCTCTTGGCTATCGGGGATGGAAAGGCTTTAAAACTCAAGTCAGTTTACATTCGAGGGAAACGAAGCTCGGAGACGTTGAACGGCTTGCCTGCGGTCACACAGCTTGTTACTTGCAGAACGGGGACCAGCATTTAGCTCTCCTGCCTCTCAGCCACCTCTCTCCTGCCCTTCTGGGTGCTTCTGCATGAAGTGATGTGCATGTGGAATATAACTTGGCATATAATGTATCCACGTGTGGACGCTTATCGGTGTATAAACATCAATTTGCAAGCGTTGCTGTCGGAGGTCGAGTGCCGTGATGGAGGGAGGGCAAACACTCAGAGGTTCTGAGTTCTGGTCCCGTCTACACCAACTGGCTGGGCTCCTGGGCAAATCACTCTGCCCCTCAGGGGTCCCATTCTTCTTGCTTTAGAATAAAAAGTTTGGATTTCAAGTCCTTTCCCAGCTTTACAAGATGTTTTATAGGGACCCCCCGGGTGGCTCAGTCAGTTAAGCGGCCGACTCTTGGTTTCAGCTCCGGTCATGATCTCACGGTTTCATGAGTTCGAGTCCTGTGTCGGGCTCTGGGCAGAGAGTGTGAAGCCTGCTTGAGATTCTCTCTCTCCTTCTCCCTCTGCCCCTCCCCAACTTGCACTGTCTCTTTCTCAAAGAAATAAGCTTAAAAAAAAGTTTTATAATAAATACTGGATCTTTTTGAGAAGGGAGTAGTTAGTCCTCAAGTTGCTGTTGTGGTAATTTCAGATTTTCACATGTCAGTCCTCTCGGAGATGAGCTGAAATGCTAATGGTGCACAGCCTTGACCTACACAAGCGAAGGGCTCTGGCAGAGTACGAACGAATGTCTATTCTATCTGCCGCCAGGCAGGACATCCCTGCTGGCCTCATCGAGGAGTCAGGTATGTGTCCTTTTGGACACCTGTCTTCCTGTACGTCCCTTCCATGCTGGGTGCCTCGGCAGAAAGACGTGGCCCTGGGGCCTGAAGGATCAATGACAGCAGTCACAGGTCCTACTGTGCTGTAAGGGGACTCAGCTTCAGTCTGGACCTTACCCACGTGTGCAGTGCGCTGGTTACTTCCCCACTAGACCCGCAGGGGCCCTTAGAGGCTGCACGGATGCTGACCTGTGCAAAGGCCCGAACGCGGTCGGTTCTGTTATTCATATTAACCAAGGGTATTCAAAGTTGCTACAAATCCACAGATCTTTTTCACATTGCCTGCTTGCAGCTCTCCCTAAATGTTGACTGAATGGCTGAATACATTAACATACAAATGAATATTTGGCAGTAGGTTTTAGTATTTGGATTTGCACATCTGCGTCTTGAACGTTCTGAGGATTTGCAGCAGCCGTCACCAAATGATGAGGCACACTACCAAAAGAGGCTCCACAGGCCAAGAAAACCAGGGCAGGCCAGAAAAACCGGGTGGCAGGGAATGGGCCCATCACCTCAGCCGAAGCCTGCCCAGCACAGAGCCTGCAGGCTCCTGCCCCACACCATGCTTGCCATGGGTAGTTAAACACCTCTTCTGGGTCTCTAACGGGGGGCGTGGCCCCGCAGAGATGTTCTCGCCCCAATTCTAAGACCGTGTGACCATGTTGTGGCAAAGGACTTTGCAGATTTAATTACGGTTACGGACCTTACTTACAACAGGGAGATCACCGCGAATCGTCCGGATGGGCCCAATTCAATCACATCAGTTCTCGAAAGCAGAGAACTTTCTCTGGCTGGAGTCGGAGAAATGCAGCAGAGGGAGGAGTTGGAGGGATTCAAACCAAGAGAAGGATTCCTTATGTCCTTGCTGGTTTAAGGGGGGAAGGGCAATGAGACAGGAATGCAGGCAGCCTCTGGATGACAACCTGGGAGGAAAGGGGGACTCGGCCCTATAACCACTACGGCCTGAGTTCTGCTAACAAAGTCAATGCGCTTAGAAGAAGAATCTTCCCAGTGTCTAGAAAGGGCTGAAGCCCTGCTGACGTCTTGATTTTGGCCTGTGAGACCCTAAGCGGACAACCAGCTGAGCCCTCCCTCGCCCCAGCTTCTGACCCAGGGAAACTGAATAAGAAGTGGGTGTCCGTTTGTGGCATCGGATTAGTGGTAATTTGTTACTATGGCAGCATGTGAATAGGGGAGCACTGCCTTCAGCTCTCAGGACCCCGTTTTCCTCTGCCACAGTGGAAGGGGTTGGGCTAGGTCTCTAACACCTCTCCTGGCTCGCGAGTCATAGGATCCACGGTCAAAAATTAATTGAGTTGATAAAAACACAAGTATATCGTGAAGTAAGGTTGTGGACTCAACCGGACTGGGTTCCGAGATTGGCTTTAACAAGTGGAAACCTCATTTACAACCTTTCTGTGTTTTGTTCCTTTTCCGTAAATAGGGAGAGCAACACTGGCCTCACCAGGTTTTAAGGATTAAACGGGAAAACGTGTGGACAAAACCTGGCTCATAACTGCGTGTTATTTTAACAGTCTTCCATTGCAAGTTCGGCTGCCCAGAGAAATGCAAGGGCACATCTCAGCCACTTTCAAGGTTTCTGTCTTCCTTGTACTTTAGATGTGAGCCAGAGCTCTAGGGACAAGAAAATGGCCAGGACTTGTTATGGTTACGAGGAACTTGATCGGCCCGCAGAGCTGCCAGAAACAGCCACATTTACTCTTTCCTTTCAGGTCCACCAGCTGGCTGAGAGCCTGGGCCAGTTTGCCCGCCACTGAGGGCAGCCCACAGAATGGGGCACTGCTGACCAGCCTGGGCCAGGAGCCCATCTCTTTCCTTCCTGGGTACTAGGAGTTCAGCTGGCCCAGTTTCATGGCCACTGTTGGCTTCATTTAGGAGGCTGGAATCATTTTTTTTCTGACATTTGGGATAGTTCTAGAATTTTCCAGGCTCTCTGGGATGTATATTTCCTGGGATTTGTAATTCAGAAAGCTGACTGCTCCAGGGAGAGACATTTTTCAGGGGGGGGCTCTTTGATTTTCTGAAGCTGGAGTTTACCATATTTTACCTGTCTTGTTGACATCACCTCTGCCAATAGGTCAGTCATTTCTTGGGGGTGACAGGAACCTGAGCACAGGGATGGAAAACACAATAGACCCTCACAGACTTCCTGTTTCCACTGCTCTTGGCTCTCTCTGCAGAGATCACTAATGCCTGTGATGTCCTGCTTCCCTGGAACCTTCTGGAAGTAGCCAGAACCAGAACCCAACTAGTGAAGAAACCCATATTATTTTTTACACTCTGGAAGAGATGTGATTAACGACCAACAAACACCACCGATTGTCCATCTGGATAGGCCCCGCTTTGGAAATGGTAGAAAGAAGCCCCTTATTTAAATGCAAGTTGGGGAATAACCAGCCCTTCTTCAGTAAAATCTTGACCTTCAAAATGGCATCTATATATCCATTAGTGCGTATGTAGGAATTTTAGCTTTGGAATACCTGAGGGACTTTTCCTTAATTGTGTCAGTCCCTTCTCACTGGACCCAGTGGGGTTTAAAACCCCAGAACAGTCCAGAAAAGAGTTAAGTTGAAGTAAAACATATGGGATTAGCAGGCACTCCGCAGACTCAAGAGCCAAGCAGTCCAGTCAAATTCTGGCACCTAATAGCTGTGTGACTCTGGGACAATTACTTAACCGTTCTGTGCCTCACTTTTGTCAGCTAGAAGAGCTGTTATGAAGAGAAAGGCAATTTTCATTTGTAAATCTGTAGAGCTTTCAGAGCTTTGCCTGGCCCATGCAAGTATTAGCTGTTAGTGTGGAGTCTCTTATATTTCCTGGGATTTGGAATTCAGAAAGCTGTCTACCCCAAGGAGAGACATCCCCCAGAGCTAATTCTCTTCATCCAAACACACCAGCATGACCCTAAGTGGGGATGCACTGGGATTAACCTGAGGTTATCCTTCTGGTCCCCGCCACCTTGGCCCAAAGAGTCTCTCTCTGTTGGAACTGGCTGGCGGTGGAATTCTGCAGACCAGGTGAGGCCACTGCCTTCTTTCTCATGTGCCAGGATTGCTATTCCAGATGGGCAAACTTAAAAAAAAAATACATTTCTAGTACTCCGTTAAAAAAAAAAAATTATGTCAATAAGTTTATTGGCTCAAGATCAGCAAAAAGAAAAAAGGGAAGAAAAAAAGCCCTGCCTTTCAACAGAGCAATCAAAAATGCTGAATATGCCTTCCCCCCCCCCCGCAAGACTTATTTATGGCTTTCTTTTTAGAATTCCTTCCTTTGGTGGTTAAGACATGCACGATGTCTTTGAAGTGGGCTAGGCATGTTTTCTGCATGTGTGAGCAGCTGTTTGCCTCTTTGCAGAGCTGGTTCAGATGGACTGTTTTTCCTTACAATTTCCAGTTGTGGGTAGAGGGATCTTGCACGGGACTTTGCACATGATTCGGTCACGGTGGACAAATGAGGGAATTTCCCAGGTGGATCCTTGGCTCCACTGAGAGCAGTGGTCTTCAAATGCTCCTCGCAGGCAGCCTTTTCGCCAAGGCTTTGTAGGCCTGGGGGAAGGCGCTGCACTGGGACAGCTGACCCAGGATCTGTCCGTCCTTCTTCCTGCTTGCGCCTACACCGCTTCTGAGTCAGAAGCTGCATTGTCAGTTATACACGTGAGCAGGCAAAGCCCACCACGTGAAAGAGGATGTCAGTATAACTGGGACCCTTTTCTTGTCCGTCCTAAGGTCCAAGTGTCCCCAGATCCCTCGGGGATTATGTTTTGATTCTGATGATGCCTCAGCTCCAACTGTGATTTAACAATGCTCATTCCAGTCTCTGCTTTTCTTCTCAAAGCAACATCTACGAGTCTGTGATTAGATGTTGATTAAGTGTGATAACACGTGAAGAAAGTATGACAAACATAGTAAGCACTCAGTGGACCTTATTGTATGACTCTTGTTACCCCATGTTGCTTTAACCGGGAAGCTCTCAAAGATGGCCTCCATTATCCGTCAATACCACAAGTCTCTCTCGGTACAGCTTCTTTCCCTGAGCCTGTCAATATTCCTAGCGCTCCTCTGTCTCATGGGAAAAAAAATCCAAAGTTCTGTGGTTCTACATTCACTGTGCCTCCTATACGTTCTCTCTCCTTTCTTATAAAGTCAATAGCCAAGAAATGTACCTTGCCTATTGGCGTTTCCTCAGGTTTCCTTCATTCTTCGACCCTCCGTTCCCAGGCTGTGGCACCAAACCCACTCAAACCGTTGCTTCTTTGCACTGCCTTGCACAGTGGTCTCTGGCCCATTGTGTCCGTTGGCGGCTCTGTGTCATTTGATTCTGTGGCCTGCACTGTCCACGGCGGTGTCCAGAAGTGTGGCCAACTGGCCAGAGGGTTATTTCAAGAACACGTGAAGCATGAAGCGACTGAATTGTTCATTTATTAATTATCTAAAATTCAAAATTAAAAGCAGATACTGGATTTGGCGATTGACAAACTTTTCAAGTATGACCGGAACAACTTCGGGCCTGTGAATGTAGTTTTTCAACTGGAAATTTTATGCGATCTAAACACTGTTCAAGCATCTCTGATGCAAATTTAGCATCCGAACTGAGATGTGCTGTGAGTGTAAAATTATGCATCAGGTTTCTGAGATCTGGTTTGAAACAAAGAACGTAACATTTCTCAGTGCTTTTTATATTAATTACATTTTGAAATCATAGTATTTTGGCTAGAGAGGGTTAAACAAAACGGGTTATTAAAGTTGGTTTCACCTGCTTTGATTTTCTTCTCGGTGTGGCTTCAGAAACATCACGTCTTGCACTTTTTCTTAATCAGACGGCGCTGCTGTGGGTCATTTGCTCCTGGAAATTCTCTCCTCCTTCGGCTTCTGAGCCCCAGCCTCTCCTCTTCCCTCTGACATCTTTCCTGAGAGTGCTGATAGTCTCTGCAGCTGCTCCTCCGTGTCGGTGCTTCCCAGAGTTCTGTCCCGGGTCCTGTTCTCTTGTCACACAATCTGTTCTTGCTGAGTGACTCCCTCCACCCCCCCTTTGCTGGCATGTGCACAACCTATAACATTTGCAGAAGACTCTGCAGGACAACTCCAGGAGAATGTCCTCCAATATCTCCAACTCGACCTGGCCCCAGTTCCTGTTTCCCTCTTGCCTCTGAATCTTGACCTTCTCTTGGATGTCCCCTTCTGTGAGTCGTGCATTTACCATTTGTGCCAGAAACCAGGGCCAGGCCAGAGTGGTCCTTTTTCCTCATGGTCTGACTTATCAGATACTAAACCCACAGCTTCTTTTTACTGAATGGGCCTCCTCCCTCCTCTTCTGGCCTGTGCCTGGCCTGGTGGGGCTGTGGTCTCCCTGTCTTGGCTCCTTCCTCTTGTCCAGTCTCCAGATCTAGCCAGGACGAGGCATCTAAAACGTAACCTGACAGCACTCCATGCTTGATACTTTCCACCAGTGCCAATTTATTAGAAAAATTGTTAAATACTTTTCTTTTTGGATCATGCTAATTCATTTTCTAAAATTAAGGTAAAATCGACATGTAACATTATATTACTTCCGGTATGCAACATAATGATCTGAGATTTGCATATATTGCAAAATGATCACCACAATAAGTCTAGTTAACATCTGTTACCATAGTTACAGATTTTTTTTTTTTTTTTTGTGATGAGATCTACTGTCTTAGACCTTAGCAACTTTCAAGTATATAATGCAGTGTGGTTAACTATAGTCATGCTGTACATTACATCAACATGGCTTACTTATTTTACAAATGGAATTTTGTGCCTTCTGACCACCTTTACCCAAAATGCTTTCTGATGTGCCAGCTACCTACCTAGCACAAAATTGGAAGAGGGACATAGGAGAATAGAGAAGCACAAGGTACAAGTCCAAATTTTTGTCCTAATTCCTCAGGGCAGCATAAAAGCCCTTAGTATATCTCTCCATCTGTATCTGCCAGACCCTCCTGCACCTGATTCTAGCTCTCTCTGTGCCAACTGGTATCTCTCAGTGCCAGGCTGTTCCATGCTTTGCCCAGCAGGCTTCCTCTGCCCAGACACCCCAAACCCACGCATCGACATTGTAAGACAGATGCTGCCCTTCTCCAGTTTCTTTACTGATGTCCCCCCTCCTCCCGCCGCACTCCCCCCCCCCCCCCCCATACGACTGAGCATTCTCTCTTTGGGCCTCTTTGAACTGCTGGAGACTTCTGTCATGCTACCTAATTATTACCATGACTTACCAGTTTGGCTCCAAATGACCTCATATTAAGATTAATATCCCAATTATGGCCAGATCACAACAGATCTGATCCAGAAACTCAATTGCCCCCAAAGTCCTTGTTGGTTCTCTGAGGGGTGGTCTTTGATTAGCTGGGACTCAGGTTTGCCCATGTTCTTCTCTCCTGCCCTGCTCTGTGAGGTGATTCTCTTGGCCCCCTGCCAATCAGGTGCCATCAAGGAGGGAGGTGGCCTTGGAGCAGTGCAGGCAATAAGAGGTGCATGGTCGGTCTCCAGAGAATTTTAAAACATTGATGAAATTGACCAGAAGTCAATTTATTACCTCACACTAGCAACTCTAATCAATGGCAGAAATAGACTATTCCTTCCCGCCAGGGTGGTCCTCTCCCACTGTAGCCCCTCCCCTACTTAAAGCATTTGTCATTTCAACTTATCCCACTGTCTTGTCATTTCTGGTTTACTTCTCTACATTATCAGTTAGATCGTATATATATACATGTATATATATGAGGTCAGCATCCTTTTTTTGTCGTTGCCTAAAAAATTTTTTAATTCAAATATCATTCACATACAGTATTATATTATTTTCAAATGTTCAATATAATTGTTTAACAACTCTGTACATTACTCAGTGCTCATCACAGTGAGTAAACTCTTAATGCCCTCCACCTACTTCATCCATCCCACCCACCTCCCCTCTGGCAACCACCAGTTGCTCTCTATATTTAAGACTCTGTTTTTTGTTTGTCTCTTTTTTTTCTTTGTTTTGTTCCTTAAATTCCACATATAAGTAAAGTCACAAGGTATTTGTATATCCCTGAATAACTTATTTCACTTAGCATTATACCCTCTAGGTCCATCCGTGTTGTTGCAAATGGCAAGATTTCATTCTTTTTTCTTTTTAATTAAAAAAAATTTTTTTTTAAAACATTTATTCATTTTTGAAAGACAGAGAGAGACAGAGTGCAAATGGGGGAGGGCCAGAGAGAGAGGGAGACACAGAATCCGAAGCAGGCTCCAGGCTCTGAGGTGTCAGCACAGTGCCTGACATGGGGCTTGAACTCATGGACCGCGAGATCATGATCTGAGCCGAAGTCGGCCACTTAACCAACTGAGCCACCCAGGAGCCCCAAGATTTCATTCTTTTTTATGGCTGAGTAATATTCCATTATATACCATATATATACTCTGTGGTGTATATGTATACCATATCTTCTTTATCTGTGTATCTATGGATGGACACTTGGGTTGCTTCCATATCTTGGTTATTATAAATAATATTGCAATAAACATAGCATGCATATATCTTTTCAAATTGATATTTTCATTTTCTTTGGGTAAATACTCAATAGTGAAATTACTAGATCATATGGTATTTCTATTTTTAAGTTTTTGAGGAAACTCCAGACTGTTTTCCACAGTGGCTGCACCAGTTTGCATTTCCACCAACAGTGCATGAAGGTTCCTTTTTCTTCACATCCTCGTTAACACTTGTTGTCTCTTGTTTTTTATTTTAGCCATTCTGACAGCTGTGAGGGGATATCTCCTTGTGGTCTTGATTTGCATTTCCCTGATGATTAGTGATGTTGAGCATCTCTTCATGTGTCTGTTGGCCATCCGTATGTCTTCTTTGGAAAAATGTCTGTTCATGTCTTCTGCCTATTTTTAATTAGATTATTTGCTTTTTTCGCGTTGAGTTGTATAACTTCTTTACATATTTTGGATATTAACCCCTTATTGAATATATGATTTACAAATATCTTCTCCCATTTGGTGGGTTGTCTTTTTGTTTTGTTGATGGTTTCTTTCCCTGTGAAAAAATCTTTTTATTTTGGTGTAGTCCCAAGAATTTAATTTTGCTTTTGTTGCCCTTGCCAAGGGAGATGCATCTAGAAAAATGTTTGCTATGGCTGATGCCAAAGAAATTACTGCCTATGTTTTCTCCTAGGAATTTTATGGTTTTAGGTATTGCACTTAGGACTTCAATTCATTTTGAGTTTATTTTTGGGTATGGTGTAAGAAAGTGATCTAGTTTCATTCTTTTGCTTGTAGCTGTCCAGGTTTCCTAGCACAATTTGTGGAAGAGACTGTCTTTTTCTGATTGTATATTCTTGTTTTCTTTATTATAGATTAACTGACCATACAAATGTGGGTTTATTTCTGGGCTTTCTGTTCTGCTCCATGGATCCACATGCCCGTTTTTGTGCCAGTGCCATACTGTTTTGATTACTACAGCTTTGTAGTGTATCTTGAAATCTAGACTGTATTTTTTCAGGATAGAGGCTGAATTCTATATTTACCTTTTTTTCAAGGCTAGCATAGAGTCTAACAAAGGCAATGAGAAAATTTTCTTGAATTGATAGATCAATGGATTTCCTCAATTTACCAGAATATCCTTTGGCAGGAAATCCTTTGTCCAAAAAGGAAGTGGTAAGAAGACAAATTCATAGTAGGGATTTACTTAAAATAATCTTGTAATGTATATTCTAAGTTTATTAGAGATCCAGCCAATAATTTATACCTAGCTTTTGTTTTTGTGGTATTGAAAAGGAATTCTTGCATACAGAATATAAATTTGAAGCCCTTCAATATCTTAGATCAACAATGGAAAACATTATTAATTATTTCATCCATGACTATTTATTGTTCAGCATGTGCTAGGCCTGTGTTATTAGAGTCAAACAGGAAAATAGACCAATGTATTTTATTAAAATTTTCACCAATGACAGTAAAATTGAGCTGGGGAATACTGAACTTACTCAGTTAACCAGACATGTGATTTTGCAAGGGTTTCCTGGGATAATGTGGCATAGTTCCCCAGAACAGTGAAGCTCCGACTCCGTTCATCATCATGACTTGGACACTTCAATCAACTAATGGAAATAAAAACCACCACATTTCCAGGAAATCTATTGATTTCTGGGTCCTTTTGTTATTCATAACAGAGATCAGAAAGTTTTTACACATCCGGACAGATTTTATTCATCAGTGTGTGTGTGTCATATGCATGCCTAGAAGAAAGACTTGCCAGGTTTCATCAACCAGAGCCTTTAAGGACCACGTGAGATGTCACATTTTCTTTTTAGGGGAAGCCTCGGTGTGTGCTGCCTTTGATCTGAGCCTGAGATGGCCTTGAATTAGGGCAGAGTGGGATGGACCACCATTCAAATTGCGTGGGTGAATATGGGGGGGGGGGTCAGTGGTTACTTTGGTTTAATAATTTAAAGCCACATTTTAGAATAGTAGAAGGTGATTTGCTTTGAAAAGCCTGTCCAGTTTGTAGATGAGTGACAAAATATGAATCTCAGTGTGCCAATAGTGTCAATGTATTTTGGGGTGAGATTTGCTGCCTGGGCAAGAAATAAGGGTATCTCATGCATGGTCACGTCTCTAAAAAGTTCCACAAAAGTTTATGTGAAATAGGAAACGGTAGAAAATATTAAAGAAGCCTTTTCAAAATAGGCTTTAGCATACAGATTGGATCTTAACCTAAGTAAGTCTGGCATCAGTCCTATTGAAATCAGGTTTTCCTTTTGGGTTCTAGCTAATGAGATGTGAACTGCAGAAAGACTAGTAAGTGTCCAAAGTCAAGTCAAACCACTTATAGGGGTAGATGGGGTAAAAACAAAAAAAATAGACAGTCTGCCATAGGAGAAATTTGTATGGGACTTGGAAGGAGTGAGGTAGAGGCCATTGTCATGATCAGTGGGTCACCATTGCAGACAGAGCCCCAACTCCCTGACCTGCTGGCTGACCTTGTTGCGTGGGGCAGCAGTCAGATCTGAACGGCTCTGGCTTCCCATGAACCTCTTCTTCTGTCTCCAATTTATCCTCCCTGTCACCCATGTCATCATGGCTGGAGGAAGCGGGGAGGGACAGATGCCATTCCCCTCTGTTCCTGGTCTCTGCCACTTCTACCCTGCTTCCCTTCCTGGGGGTTGGCCTGCTGACTTCTGGCCAATTGTGCGCCAGGGGCAGAGGTAGCTGACTTGCACAGATGCCTTGTCTGGCTCTCACGACGGTGGAACGGCCATGCCCTGTAATAAAGCCTGTATTCCACGTCACTCAAGGCGGTGATCTACTGCTCTGATTGTACCCTGGCTGAAACATGTGTTTGTTCCCTGTCTCTGAGAAGAGAAGGACTTGGAGGAAGAAGGCAGCCACTCTCCTCTGTGTCAGAGATGACTGAACGGGGGTGTTGCTCTGGGACACAGTGAGATAATGGCATTAGCCTTAAGCTGCAGTCCCTGGGAGACTTTGGGAGTGTCAGCTTTGGAAAACTTTGGGAATAGGCAGAACTTGCTCTCTCTACAAGTGTCACATTGCTGGAAGGTAGAAGAATGAAACAGCTTCTCAGCAGCTCCTGATGGGAGATAGCTGTCGAAGAGCAGTGACCTGCGAGGCAGGAGCCCCAGCCCCCCATCTACCACTGCGGGTGGTTAGACCTCTGGCAACTTGTCTAATCTCTCTACCACCCAGGGAGGGATCAAAATATTGGGGAAATAGCGATTCCTATGTTGTTGGCTGTTCAGATGGTTAAGCAGCCCGATTTTTGTTTAAATGCCATGCAATCCACAGTGTTACGCAAAAGTTATTTTTATTGATGTGTCCATTAAAATAGTCAACTGGGTTCGTGTTTCTCTATCTCTAGCAATGCTGTGGAAGGAAAGAAATCAATGGGTTGGCAGTCAAATTGTCCTCAAAACAACTCATGAAAGCGATGACTTTGCCACCTGGTGAGTGGCCATCTGGTACTCTGACAGGCATAGTAGGCATCCCTCTGTCTCCCCCTCGTCAGGCCAGGCCCAGGTATCAGCTAGACTGTGTACCAACAGGAATCTGCAGGGATCAGGAGGCAGGGATGAACATAAATAGATCCTTGTGTCGGCAGGAGAGATCTTCACCACCTTAAAGCACCAGAAACGATTTTTCTCACAGTCTGGCCTCACTCCTCGGCAGAAAGAATGGGATTTGTTATTTTTACATCTCTTAAGAAATTTAAAGACCAAACTCACCGGGGCTCCTGCATGGAAATTTCGACCAGGACCTATTTCTCAAAGACTCGTTCCCATTGCGTTACCATTTCAAAAGAGCTGAGTTCATAAGCATCTACTGTGCAGTCTTGAACTCATCTCATTTTGGAGGTGTTCTGGGAAAAGTTTGACATTTAACGGGGAGAGCTGTGATCGGAAGCTTTTAGGTCAGCACCCTGGAGCACGGAATTGTTTTGGTGACTGTTTTGCAGGCAAGATTTTGTAAAAAAAAAAAAAAAAAAATCACTCCTATTCTTAAAGGCCCATCTGTCTGGGGCAGGAGCGTATTTCGCCTGTGAGGGTAGGCGCGATGATGTCCCAGCTGGCGTGATAGTCACGGGATGAGCTGTTTTCCAAAATGCTGAGGGGGGCGGGGGGGCACACAGGGTGAGGGCAATGGCTCCAAAGGCTTCAGGAGAGGTTGGGGAGAGGCCAGGGCCCTGGTGAGATGCCCCTGGAGGCGGGGTGGCGAGATGAGGGACCCATCCCGTGAGTTTGAGGTGGCACCCACCTTCTCCGAACCAGAGTCCACACACTCATACTGGGGCTCAGATGTAGTTGTGGCCACTCCTCCATGGTTCTGACAAGTCGGGGCTGGGGTGCTGGAGGGTCTTGAGGCCCTTGATTGGCTGGAGGAGGGGCGGCGGGGGATGTGGCCCTAGAGGAAGGACCATTTTCCCTTCCTGTCCAGAGCTGCCCTGCTGAGCAGTTCCGCAGGGACATCTAAATCTAGGTGAGCCTGAGGCGGAAACTCTGAAGAGTTGTGTCCTCTACTTTGCTTGCGATAGGGTCGTAGTAAATATTTACCAACTGGATTTGTTTACTCTGGTATGAGGACGCTCCTCTTTTACCCCCCACGCCATTGCAGTGAATTTTAGTTTACTTCTGATGACAGGAATGCAGCTGGCCACCAGGTTTCCTGATTATTTTCCATCACTCGAGACGCATTTCACTTTGCAATTTGAAAAAGCAGTTTGGTTTGGGGGGTGCGTTTCTCATCCTGAAATGCACAATATAATGAAGCAAACTTGCTTAACCTGCTGACGATGCACGTGAGCGGTCTGAGATGGTGAAAAGGAGCTGGAATATCTCATTTTTTCCCACCTGACCCCCCCACTGCTGACCCTCACCAGATGGTCCCATGGGGTGTGGGTGTAGGGGGCGACGAAGGAGGGGGAGGGAGAGGAGGATAAAAATGAAGAAGAAAGGAAAGAGGCAGCAAAGGAGAGGGGAGGAAAAAATAGATGAGAACACAGAGGGGTGGGGGCGTGTGGATGGGAAGGGGGCAGATACGGGTGAGTGTGACAGAGGCTACAGAGAGAAGGATTTTGAATGTTTCCAGCTCTGTAAAGAAATTTAGCACACCATACAACTCTTCTTTCTCCAAAAGCAATCAAATCAACAAACAAATACACAAGAGCGTGACTCCCCCTTAGCCACACATGGCCACTCCAAATGCAGAGCAGAGTGGCCCGTGGCTGGGGAAGATGAGGTAAGACAGGGCCCTGGGGCTGTGGAGGCTGTTGGCCCCTTTCCCGGGAACCTAAGACTCTCCCTGAGCCCACAGGGTGGCGGGACAGGGGACAAAAATTCCTATCTAGTCTCTGTGCATTGGAGCTGGGCGCTCTGCCAAGAACGAGTTGTCTTCTCGGGCTGCTTCTTAAACAGAATTGGGTTCTGGGACTAGTGACCCCGGGGGACGGGTGACCAGAACATAGACCGGCTCTTGAGGAGTCCTATGAGCAGATGCAGATTTGCCCAAAGTCATCAAGCACTTACCGTGTGCCTGGCAGGGTCGCAAGTCCTCAGTGTGTTTTTATCTCTTTGGACCTCCGCACCCCCACTCCGGGGACCCTTTGGCAGTGGCTGCTGCCCCGTGTTGAGCCCAAATGGAGCTGAGACTGTATTTGCCTGATTTGGACTCTCTTGGTCCCCGAATGGACACCATGACCGCAGGGTTGCGGATCTGGAAGGCAGGCTTTGGGGCTGCCTGGGGCTTGTAGCGCTTGACGTATGCAGATGAACCAGCAAAACGGTGTCCCGAGCAGGCTGCACACACTGTTAAGAATCCTAACGCAGGAGTGAGCCGTCTTCTTGGCGTCGGTGGCTCACTTTGAACAGGGTTTGCCGTCAGATTCCCGAGAGGGCAAAATGTTATCAGGAGATCAATCAACACGTCCCCTCTGCTCTGGCCAAAGCAGAAATCCCCAGTTTTGCAACATCCTTGTTCCTTTTTCGCACGCAGGGGGAGAAGGTGGGAGCTTTGCTTAGTCTCACTCTGATGTGATGGGCTGTGACCGCTGGTGGTACCTGCCGTATAAGAAATGGCTGGGAATGGTCATGGAGCATTTTCTTGATGGTATGACACAAGCCAAAAGACTGCCTTGGTCCACTGTCAGTCCGTTTCCGGGACACCGATGAGCCAGACTGGGAGTCTCCAAAGTCCCTGGTTCTGATGCTGAATTCTGCTGGTTCCGTGGGCCACCTGCTCCTGATTACTGGATGCAGGGATTCTCTCCTGTGTTCGGCTATGAAGGCATCTGATAAAGCCCGGATGCTTTACTGCCTGGCTGATGCTGATCTGTGGCGAGTTTTTATTGCTTTACACGTCGGTGCTTATCCCTCTGGGCAATAAGAAATCAACAAGACTGTCTTGGTAGGAGGGGCCCAGAGCCACCAGCATTTTTCTCCACCTAAACCACTGGGTGTGACATGGGACTTTGGGTCACAGTTGGGGTTCATGTGTTCTCTGCTTGGAGGCCATGACCTCCTGTCCCTGGAGATGAGGTCCTCCAGGGCAGAGGTTCATAGAGCATTCTGGGGCAGCTGGAAAGGGGAGGCCACAGTGTTTTTTGTCCCGGGTCTTACCCCAGTGGCTGCTGGAGAGGGGCCTTGGGGGCAAGGAGATGTGGGGCAGGTCCTGGCCAAGTGGGAAGAAGCAAATTCACCTCCGAGGGGCCAGCCTCACCTCTCAGCCCTTCTCCTCCCCACCTTTCCCCCCTCTCTTCCCTGCTCATCTGGGTCTCCCTCCTCCTCCTCCTTTTTTTCTGGCCTTTGTCCAACTTTCCAGGCACGTGATTTCCGTGTGCTCCTCACCCTGTGATATGCCACCCTCTGTGATATCAGGGCCTGTTCCCCCCAGCTCCTGTGTTCTCAAGGGGCCCCTGGACCAGCCCCACTGCCAGCTGCTCTCTTCTGGCCCGTGGGCAGGCCATTCATTAGCCAAGAAGGCCTTCCAAGGACCCATGGCTTCTTTGGAACTCACAACAAAACAGGTTCTGTAAGGAATAGTGAGGCACCAGCTTTTATGCAATAACAGCTAATCCCTTGTTTTCATAACAAGGTTGGGAGAATCTGTTTCTTGTTTCTCCAGCTTGTTTGTTGATTCTAAATAGCTGCAGTGCCCGTGGCAGGGATGGTTAAACTCCATCCATGACTCATTGGTACCCCTGTCTCTGCCTCACAGGTGTCACTGCTGTCCTTGGAGCGGGCCGTCCTCTGATCACTCAGCTGTCCTCGGTCCTGGATGCATGTGGAAATCACCAGGAGCTTAAAAAATTACTGATGTCTAGTCCCGTCCCGAGGCTTCTGATTTAAGTGGTTTGGATGGTGGCCTGGGCATTGAGATTTTTTAAATATTTCCTGGTACTTCTCATATGCAACCATGAAGAAAACCACTGCTTTCTGTGAATTCAGGAAAGACTGAAGGTTGGTCAGGGGCCTGGGACAGGGTGGGGGAACAGACCCTTTGCAGTGCTCTCAAATGGTTTCACAAGGGTCCTGTCTGTCTAGGAGACCAACATCTTGCACTTCTCCTTGTTTATTCACTCAACAAACATGAGTTGAGACCTTAATAAGTGTTAGACTTTAGGGAGACCCATGGAGAGGACACGAGGTGGCTGTCACAGAGTTTACCAGCTCTGGGGAAAATGGAGTTGAAAAGAGATAATTGGGACACTCTGCCATAACTATTTTAAAAGAGATTGTGTATGAGCTCAGTGGAAGGAGGGTTGGGTTGGGGGTAGGGTTATAGCATGCTTTTTAGAAGTTATAATCCTTATTTGGCAGAGAGAGAGAGAGAGAGAGAGAGAGAGAGAGACTGAGCAGTTTAGCACAAGTTGTGTGCTCTCAGTTACTCAAGGTCAAGGGAGAGACAAGGTGTTGATTCCCGCAAGGTCTGTCTTCAGATGTGTCTGATAGGCTTCTCCCTCCACAGCTAAGGAGATGACCTACCATTGCACTATGGGATATTAGATATTATCTGGAGAATTAAAATGTTTTTACCTACTGTCCCATGGATCTGATACTCAGTTCTTAGGAATGCACTATGGGTCATTGCTATTGGACATGTGGCCTGTAGACCAGCAGTGGCAGGGTCACCTGGGAGCTTGTTAGAAATGTAAATTTTCAGGCTCCCTCTCAGACCTACTTAATCTGGATCTCTGGTAGTGGGGCCAGGAATTTGTACTTGATGAGCGCTGGAGGCAATTCTTATGAGGGCCAGTGTCTGAGAAACTCTACCAGAGGTCATTGACTCGGTTCCCAATGGGGTGATGTGATAGGTTGCACTGTTATTCCCGATCTTTCACCCTCTTGGGATCCACACCTTTTCCATGCGACTCTGCATTCTTCCCACTGGAGTAGAAGTATATTCCCTTGCTCTGACGGTTGACAATCTTTGGCAATAGAAGGCATTACATGTTTTTGCTTGCCCCTCTGGGAGCTTCCAGCTTTCACGTGGAAAAAATGCCATCAAGAAGCTGCTGCCTCTTCAGCCTAAGGCGGCATGACTGCATGGAGCAGAGCTTCCCCAGCTGGCCTGTAGACTGTAGCCCAAAGCGGAATTTCCCTAGCTGAACTGTAGATCTCTGACCCTGAGAATAAATGCATAGTATTGCTTGCCCCTGAGTTCTGGGATGGTTTGTTATGCAGCAATGGCTGACTGATACAGCTGATTGGCATGGGTTTTATATATCCACGCAGACAAGATTCAGCACCCCAGAGGTGAAGCTATTGGTATCAGGAAGCGAGGCCAGCGTCTGGGGTTGGGGGTCAGGGGAGGCTGTTTGTGCCCAGGGGCCCCGAGCTCTTTGCCTCATGCGTTCTCAGTGGCTGTCCCTGAAGTTCCCTGCTTCATTCTCCTGGTATTATCCATTCAGATCCCTAAGAGAATTTGATGAACTATGCCATAGGCCACAGGAACCATCATTTATCACTCACCTGAATTATGTAATGACTTCCCAATGGATCTCCTTGCTTCTATGTATTGCCCTAGTGTCTCCTCTCAATGGAGCAACCAGACCTACCCTTTTAAAGTCTAAGTCAGATAGTGCCCCTCTTTGGCTCCACACCTTTAAATGACTTCCCATTCTACTCAAAGCCAGAGCCCTTGCCGTGCCCACATGAGCCTGTGCGTTATGGCTCCCTGTTCCCCATGGATCTTCATTCCTATTATTCCTTTGTTCATCCTCTGGGCCCCTCTGGCTTCCTGCGGTTTCTTGACCAAACAAGCTTGCTCCACCTAAAGATTTTTGCAACCGTTGTTCCTCTCACAACCACACTTTCCCCTGGATCTGGGAAAAGCCCACACGGCCGTCTCCCTGATTTCTTCACTGTCTTGCTCAAATGTCACCTCACCAGAGAAACCTTTCCTTTGAGACATAGAAATGGCAGTCCCTCCTTTGCCCCATATCACACTCTTTATCCTCCTTACCCTACTTTCATTTTCTGCTCTTTATATCCATCTGACGTGTTATCTATTTATCTATTTTCATACTTAGCGGCCGCCTTCCAGCCTCCAGAATACAATATTCATGACAGCAGGGAGTTTGTTCACTGCCCTTTCCCCAGTGCCCATAACAGGCACATAGTAGGTGCTTAATAAATACTCGTAGAGCGGATGAATGAAAAAAATGAATGAGTCATAAGCTAGACTGTGGTTTGGGAACCCCGTGGTCAGAACATGGCTGCCTAAATTGGCCCATCAGCCGGGCCTAGGGGCAGGGACATTGCCCCTACAAGGGGCTAGAAGTATGCCAGAAGCCAGAACTGATTATGTCTAATTAGACTCTGTCAAGGAATGTTTTTTTTTTCTTTTTTTTTAAAAAAATGTTTATTTATTTATTTATTTGAGAGAGAGAGAGAATGAGATGGTGGGGGGAGAGGGGAAGAGGGAGAGAAAGAATCCCAAGTAGGCTCCACATGGTCAGCACAGAGCCCTACGTGGAGCTCCATCCCACAGACTGTGAGATCACAACCTAAAGCTGAAACCAAGAGCGGGATGCTTAACTGACTGAGCCACTCAGGCGCTCCTTTCACAGACGTGTTTTAACTCAAAATTCATCTCATGTGATATCCTCTCCCTGTCAATAAAACTGTATCAGATACCGAATCAGAATTAGAGTTTCGGTGAGCTGTGAATATGAACGAGGGACCCGGGTTGAACTGGTAACTTAACAGTTTCAGGTAACTAGACAAGTTGCCTGAATAACCGTATCAGTTTCTACCTCCTGGGAGACTTTCCAGTGGGAGCCAGAAAAAGCTCCCAGGACGAAGCTCCCCTACCTTCCAGGACAGTGCTGGGTAGGGGCAGTGGCTGACAGTCTTGGGAACACTTATTCTCTGCTTTTGGGACGGGCCTGTTGAAGTCTCAGGATAGGGTAGGCTTTGCTGGAGTTATAGACCCTGACGTGTCAGTGGCTTAACACAAACAAGTCGATTTCTTGCCCGCACCGCATCTGAGGTGATCCGACGTCTCTCTCAGAGGCCCTTCTCCAACTGGGACTCAGGGACCCACAGAGATTCTCACTGCGGCTCTGCCCCCTGGGAGTTCTCTGCTTCCAACCGTGCAGATGTCAGTGGTCGTGGAGAAGGTACACCTGTTCCCCACTGCCCTGGTCCGGCTGGGGCGTTACTGCTGCTCACGGGCTCGTGAGGAAGGCTCAGGCATGCGGGTCAAACCCAACTTTCGGGGAGGCTGAGAAAGGTGTCTTCCAGCATGCCTGGACAACGGAGCTGGTGTGGGGAGCACGCAGCGGTGTTTCTGTTATTCTTCTACGTAAGTTAACATGTCTCTGCCGTAGGTCCATTGAATTATGTCATACTTTAGTTTTTACATGGCAGTCTTATTTCTAACAAGGCAAGTAGCAACCAGGAACTTACTCCCGAAATAAATCAATAAAAGCTGAGCCACGTCGAGGAGTAAGGCGTGAGCGCTGGACAGTTGCTTGCAATGGCAAGTAAGCCCCTGGGAGGTGGGCATTGAGTGAAATATTCAGATAGGTACAAACTTCCTGTTTGTGCAAATCTTTTAGATGCGTATGCAAGTCACTGAGACCTTTTTTTTTTTTTTAATGAAATATGTGTTACCAATTCAGTTAAATGACTAGAACGGAGGTGACGTATTGCCAATGTTTGTCAGCAGTTTGCATTGCCTTAGCATTTCAGATCACTGGATCTTGAAGGATATGAGAGGTCACTAAATTGAATTCCTTGACTGTTAAATATGGGGTAACTGAGGCATGGGGATGGGAACGACATCCTCAAAATACAGCAGAGCTGGCCGGTTGACCGGATCACCTGAATCTTCCCGCCCCCACTCTGGGCTTCCTCTGGGACTTGGGTTCTTCTTCAGGTGCAAGGAGGGTTCCTGCCGAGGATGTCAAAGATGCCCCAGGGTATCGGTGAGCCCGAGGGGTTGTGCTTTCTTCTGATTGTTTAGCCATTGCCCCAAGGCAAACCTAGAAGGAGCGAGTGGCATTTGCACACACAATTTCCATGAGAGGGCAGAGACCTGTCTCCTCATCCTGTTGGGGCTCCCTTCCAGGTGGAACCGCAGGAAGCAGCAGGACCGCGTTCAATAGCCTTGGGGAAAAACACTGGGGCAAGATTTCTTTGTGTCCTTTTTGTGGCACCTGATTCACTTCCTTTGCTTTATATATAGTTTTCCAGGAATAGGAAGAGGTGCTTCTCACCACAAAGATATTAATACCCCGAGCAGAGAATTTGAAAGAAAACAACCAGGGATGGAAACATCAAGTTGGATGGGAGCAGGGTGGAGAAGGAGAGAGAGAGATTGAGAGAGAGTGTTTCACTATTGTGGAGGAAAGTTCAAAGAGATAAGCCAAGGCCACTTTCCTGTGTAATCAAATGATCTGTTTTATTAGCATGGTATCCTCACAAGAATTTTCTATAGCCTACTAGGTGATACAAAACATAGCTTATTATTATTATATTATATACAGTATATAACATTATGATTATATATTTTATTATCTGCTATTAAACATGTCAGAATTAGCTGACTTTGGAAGAGCATTGGGAATAATTAGCAGTCATCTGCCATTCACCAGGCAAGTTGGCCATACCTCCCTGCCACTAAGTCACGGTAGTGGCATCGAGAGAAGACACGATAATGAGCCCCAATAATAAGGCAGCCCAGAATCAGAGCCGTCCTCCGGAGCCCAAGGCACCGTTTTAGGAGGACAATTTTGGGGCAACTCTATAATGGAAAATCCCCAGTTCCGTGAGCATTCAGGGTTGAAATAAATGCAGATTTATTTCATCTAGGAAGTTTAATTACTAAGTGAAAAACGAAGCCTTTCTTCTGCAATTGGAAAATTTAACTAACATGGAACAAAGGAGAATTTCTTTTTTTGAAGCTAGCGAGGAAAACTACCAGTGTTTTGGTTTAGAGAAACCAGTCTTTTTTTTGGTTTGTTTTTACTCTATTTCTGACAGAGAGAGAGAGAGAGAGAGAGAGAGAGAGAAACAGAGAGAGAGATACAGAGTGTGAGTGGGGGAGGGGCAGACAGAGAGGGAGACACAGAATCCGAGGCAGGCTCCAGGCTCTGAGCTGTCAGCACAGAGCCCAAATTGGGGCTCGAGCCCACAAACTGAACCGTGAGATCATGACCTGAGCCGAAGTCGGATGCTTAACCGACTGAGCCACCCAGGCGCCCCGGGGAGATAGTCTTTGACTTCATCCTAAAATGAAACCTGTCAGACCATAGCCGAAGACACGCAAACACATTTTTGTGCATCTTCATGTAAGTCCATAGAGGTGGGCTAAGGGGATATGTATGTAAACGCTGGGGAAGGCAGGAATGTGGGGTTGCCGCATAGGGCTTTGCCAAAGGGAACGTAGGTACATGTGTGCATATCGGAAGAGAGGAAGATGGGCATCTGGGCTGGGCACCAGGATAGGAAAGAATACAGAGGGGGTCCGTCCCACCTCCAGGGACATCCTAACCTACAAGAGATGCTCTGTTGGGGGAGCATCAAGAGTAAGAGGGCCCGTGTTTTTTTCTGAGGGTTTTGTGCACCTTGGAGGCATGGCATGACGAGATGTCATCTAACTGAGAAGTGTTGTCACCTCCGGGAAACCTACCGCCTGGGGTGTTTTAGGGGACAGTGTAGATGCCCAAAGTAAAAATGGTGCAGTAGATCTGAGTGAGCAGTACTCACTGTGTGTAGGACCTAACTCTGGCCATGTGGATGCAATGTCCTGTGCTTTTTTTTTTTTTAAAGTAAAAGTTTGGATGGTGGTTGTAGATCTTGCAGAATCCCTGTGGGCTGGACAGTTGGTTGTCAGCAGTGATTGGGAGCCGGACTTGAGGAGGGCGTAGACCTTTGTTCTCTTTGGATCTAGGATGGCTGGGAAGTCACACGCCATGTGGACCTCTGAGATACAGTCAGTAAAACCCACCTGGGGAGCTTTCAAAAGTGCATACGCCTGGATTCCATTCTAGCAAGACTAACGCTGAATCTCAGGAGGTAGAATGGGAATCTGGGCAACATGAGTCTGAAAGGAGCCTTCAAGGGCTTGCAAGGCCATTAAGGCTGAGAAATACTGTCAGAGAGCTTGGGGGATTGAAGCCTGTCCCCCCAGAATTCATGTTTACCCTGAACCAGAGGACGTGACCTTGTTTGGAATCAGGGTCCTTGCAGAAATAATTAGTTGAGTTCATGCTGGGGTAGGGAAGGCCCTGAGTCCAATGACTGGGGTCCTTATAGGAAGAGGTGAGCACAGAGGTGCACATAGAAGAAAAGGTCAGGTGGAGGTGGAGAGGACATTGGCATGACACCATGAGCAGAGAATGCCTGAGGTCACCATAGGCTGGAGAGGCAAGGAAGGATCCTTACCCTAGAGCTTTCAGAGGGAGAACGGCCTGGCTGACATTTTGATTTCTAGCTTCTAGCCTCTAGGATTGTGAGAAAATACATTTCTGTCATTTTAAGCCACCTAGGTTGCTGGTAATTCCAGCAGCCCTAGGAAATGAAAGAAATGAATACAGAGGGGATTTGTAATACCTGACTTTAGGGCCTTTCTTTTTCTTTCTTCTTCTTTTTTTTTTTTTTTTAACCAAGGTGCTAACGGATTTATATGCAAAGAATCTCATTAGGGGCTCATGTTCCCCCAAGAGGGGAGCAGAGGCTAGGCAGCCTTTTTCTTTCTGGGTAGCTGCAGAGCCTTAGTCTCCCCAATAAGCGACACTGTAGGGGTGTAAGACTGTCCAGACACATAGTGGAAGATGCCCTTGGTGGATAAGAAGACATGTTTGGAGAAGAGTCCATCACTCTGAGGAGCGTGCCCACCATTTGGCTTCTCAGAGCAAATGGAGGTGTGGCTGTGACTGCTCATCGGCAGTGAGGTTGACCCTAAAGCACAGCCACAGGTGCATACTGTAGATGTCCTTGGCCTTCTCCAGAGGGATGTGCAGCCATTTTGCAGGTGACTGCATTTTGAGGAAGGGGAACGAGTGAGACTTTGAGAGAATTGTTAGATGCTGGCTGTGAAATGACACTACCTCTTAGGGACTCAACCTCTTAGGGACTCAACCCCCATCAGCCAGAGCAGGGGATTGTTATGGTCAAGCGATTAATAGGATTTTGACTCAGGTCCATTTCACAGTGGGCCAAGTGTATCTCTGAACCCATTCTATGCTTATATCTCCAGTTCTGGGCTACATAATTGGAAAAGACATACTCAGTAACTGGCAGAATCCCCACATTGGTTTCCTGACCCATGGGATGACCTAAGGGCTATTATGGTGGGAAAGGCCAAGTGGAAGATTCTAGAACTGCCACAGAAGCATTACGGCATTCCTGGAGGGACTGCAGGGGTTAGTGCTACTATTAAGGACTTGAAAGTCAAAGTTAGCAAATTCGACAGTGTTTTCATTTAACTTTCCTGTTTGGCTTATGCAGATGACAGATGGATTTTAGGAGCCAACGGTGGGTCATTGTGCATTCAGTCACGTGGCGACTCCAATGGCAATTGTTATTCCACATGTGTACATTTTTCACATCTTCTAGCATCTGACATGCAGCTACCAGGATTTTGCAGATGCCTCTTCCCCTCTATACATGTTAGCGAAGGTTATCAGAAGCAGCGTGCGCTTAGCTGGCAGGGCTAACAATGTACCTTCACTGAAACAAACTCGTCTCTAGTCCTCTGTCATAATCTAATCCACAGGGCTCTTGCTTGTCCCTCTATCCCACGGGACATCATACTGATCTATTATACTGATGGCCATTGATGATATGCTGATTGGACCTAGTGAGCGAGAAGTAAGCTGGGGGACACTGACCTAGACACTTCGGTGAGACATATGTGTAACCGAGGGTGGAAATGGATCCCATAAAAATTTAGGAGCTTTAGCTCAGTGAGACTTTCTAGGCGCCAAAACACGCTGAAAGAGAATTCTCTATATCTTGCACTTCCTCCACTAAGGAGAAGACACAAGTCTAGTGGGTTTTTTTGGATGTTGAAGGCAGCAGGCACTTCATTTGGTCATGTCATCTGCATCATTCATTGAAAGACTCCACAAGGTACCAGTTCTGAGTGGGTCCCCCAACAAAAGAAGGCTCTGTGGTAGATGGCTTGGCAAGCTGTGTTGCCAGGTTGACCTTGCAATGAAGGATATTTTATGACGCGTCATGTCTCTGACACATGGATGCTATCCTGAAACTTTGGCAGCTCCTTGTGAATGAATCAGAGAGAAGATCTTTAGGATTTTGGAGCATAGCCATGCCGTTCTGCAGATGGCTCTTCATTTGAAAAATAGATTTTGGCTCATTACAAGACTCAGTCTCTATGTCTTTATAGAGCAGAGACTGAACACTTAACCACGGAATCCATACCGTCCATCATGAACTGAATGTTTTCTGACAGACCAAGTCATAAAGTTGGGCAGGCACAGCTTTCTGTCATCGGTTGGATGTAACATGTACAATATCAGTCTTGTGATAAGCCACATGTAAATTATACAAACAAATGGCTCAGATACTCATGGCTCCCAGTCCCGCTTTATTGCCTCCTCTTTCTCAGCATCCACATATGGCATCACTGGGGATTCGTTATGACCAGGTTAATGAGAGGAAAAAACTTCAGTCTTACCTTATAAAAGATTGCAAGACATGGTCCTCCAAAGATGGATGAAGTAACAAGTAGGATTTTGTATGCTGCTTTAGGGAGAGACTTAGTCTGTCTTTGGTCATGTGATGGTAGTTGCATCATTTTGGGTGAAAACGTAGTTTTGTTATCATCCTTACTTGGGAATGAAACATGATCTAAGGGGTGCCTGGTGGCTCAGTCTGTTAAGTGGCCAATTCTTGATTTTGGCTCAGGTCAGGATCTCACGGTTTGTGAGATTGAGCCTCGTGTTGGGCTCTGCACTGACAGCATGGAGCCTGCTTGACATTCTCTCTCTCCCCCTCTCTGTCCCTCCCCTTCTTGTGCATTCTCTCTTTCTCTCTCTCTGTCAAAATAAATAAGCTTAGAAAATGATTTCAAAAGGTATATACGGATGTCTCATTGAAAAAGGGTGGGCTGTGATGGTTTTGTGCAGTGTTAACTTGGCTACACTGGAAATATGTTCCCAAGGGTCATTGTGTGGATGTGAGTTAGACACACTCAAAGAGAAATCGTGTGATGCTTGAAAGGTGGAAAGAAAGCAGCAGCCATTACTTTCTGAAGATAGTTGTGGTTAGATGTGTCGAGAGACAAATGTAGAGACTCGAGTGGATTCCGGGCTGTTCTTTCTGCTCCTCAGTGAGAGTCCGTCAGACAGTTGCTGGTGGGGCCCACACTATCCTTGCTGTGCCCCACTCCACCTCCAACTCACCTTCCTGACAGCTGGCCCTGCTGGCCACCAGTGAGCGAGACCTGCCTTCCACAGCCTTCTCCACGGGCTCTTCTCTTGGGAGATGGGCGTGCCTGGTCCCAGCAACTCTGGCAAGTACTGACTTGTCCATTGGTGCCATCCCTCTCCAGTTCCAGTTAAAGAATCCCTCTTTTGGAGCCTTATTTCCCTAGTTTTCCCATAATTGCATGAGGTGTTGTTTCTCTAATAAATAAGAATTGTTGGTACCTCGAGCTTGGAAGAGAAGGAGAAAGTCCCCAAATCCTTGAAGAAATGAGAACAAATCTGGCCATTGTCAGGGAAGCACAGCAGGAACCAGGTCATTGACCCGTCTGCCTTCGCCACCTTTGCTGCCCTGCAGGCACACACCGAAACACATCTCAGTAGAAGTCTTCAGCGTGAAGTTTCCACCTCAGTGATCTGAACCTTCAATGCACACGTTGAGGCTGAGAGGCAATTGTGAATCCAGACATATTCACGGCTACACTTCAGAAGACAGTAGGAGCCCCATGCACCCGTCTTGGCAATCTGAGTTTGAGGTAAGTTATGTAATAGTGTCAACAGTCGGATCTTGGGTGTGGGATGGAGAGAGGAAGCTTCCAGAGTATGTCAGTGGGCGGGTTGTTGAGGTCTAAATCTCAAGCAGTCATATTAACTCACAGTTTAGCAGTAAGCAACATGTGAGTTGGGAGCCTCAGGGAAAACTGTCGAAACATGTGTCTGGAGTCTCCAAGTGCCACGAGGTAATCATTTGAAAACTTTTCACCCCCTAAAGAAACGCTCATAGAGCTGGGATCACAAAAGCAGACTTCTGAGATAAATTTGGAAATATTTCTTATCTAGACCGGCAAACAAACAAACAACCAAACAAACACAAAGCCCAGGTGCACTATGGGATTCTAGAAGGACTTAGTTGCAGAGATCCTTAAACCTGGAACTTTTAGGAAATTAATTGAGCACCATTAAATGTGGCTATCTTTCCAGGGGGACTTTTTAATGTTTAAGTCATGGGGAGAGCTAGTTACTAAACCAGAAAGGTGGTGCTTTTTTAAGAACTCTGACAAAATCAGGAAATTTAAGTTCTCATCTGGGTGTTCCCAGAAGAGTCACTTATTCTCTTTAGGTCAAAGTTTATTCATCTGTAAAACAAACAGGTTGGGCTAGATCAGAGGATAGATTAATCTCCCGATTCAGCTCTAATCAACGAGACTTCAGGGCTGAGGGGAAGTGTTCTGGGAATGACGTCTGCCTTGGCCAGGCAGGAGCCTGTAATTGAATGAGAACCAAGCCTTTAGCCTGGGATCTTGGATGTTCAGCCTCACCACTTACCCAGCTTTGTGACTGAGCTTCAATTTTCCCACTTTCTGGTTCCCAAATGCCACTCTGGTCAGATGCCACAACCAACTGGGTGCATTTAAAAAATACTGATTTCTGAATTCCAAAATTGGAATTTCAACAGATACAGTTCTTTAGTTCAACAGATCCAGTTTGGAACAGGGATCTGTGTTTTTAGAAACCTTTTCAGGTAACAGTGACTGGTAGCCTTATTTCAAAATCCCTGCTCTAACCAACACACACACACACACACACACTCAGGTTATTACTCTTACACACTCCATGTATGTAAGGAAGTCCATTTAAACACAGAATTCTAATTTGAAAAAGAGAGAATTCCTTAGTCTCATAATAAAATGAGTTTATTCACTTATGCCCCTATCTCTGCTAAAGGGTTTGAAGTGCAGGAAGTCTCAGTTAGAAGTTCTTCATCTAGGGACACCTGGGTGGCTCAGTCGGTTGAGCCTCCGACTTTGGCTCGGGTCATGATCTCGTGGCCCATGGGTTCGAGCCCCGCGTTGGGCTCTGTGCTGACAGCTCAGAGCCTAGAACCTGCTTCTGATCCTGTGTCTCCCCTTCTCTCTGCTCCTCCCCCACTCACTGTCTGTCTCTCTTTCTCAAAAATAAATAAACGTTAAAAAAAAAAAACAAAACAAAAAAAAAAGAAGTTCTTCATCCGACTTTCCAAAAGACTACAGGAAAGGCTCACTTGGAGGAATACAGTGGAGACGTCCGGCATCTGGACATTCCTTCTGCGTGATGGCACACATCTGGCTCTTTGGAATGAGCAGGACGTTTCCTTTCCAGTTTCCCTCCAGATGTCTGAGGATGTGAAGATACAGCCCAAGAGGTGAGCAATTTATCAAGCGTCACTGACTAATTAAAAGCCAGGGCTCGGCAGAAACCTTGCCGGCTTCATTATCCTCATCGTGTAAAAATGCCCAGGCTTTCTCATGCAGACACACGCTTCGGTCAATCAGACAGTGGACTTGTTTGCTCCCTTCGCTTTATCCATCCAGGCCTAAGAGGCCCACAACTAAGCGAGAGATTGGTGTGCACGTGCAAAAGGATGTCCTGGAACAGAGGGGTGAAGAGGGGCTCGACAGAGGGGCTTCTATAGAATCCAGATTAAGCTAATGCCATTCAAACTCCTGCCCAGCTTATGTTGGGCCTTCTCAAGGTTGCCGAAATTGAATTCAAAAGCCAAAAACGTATTGCTAGCCCGGCTCACAGAACAACTGCCGATTGCGAACACATGGTTTAGCAATGCGTAAGATGCTCTGGGGTGACACTTGGGGTTGTTGATTAAGTGGGATAATCAAAGAAACATCATTCCATACCCTTGCCCTTGCACACCCACTCACATCCAAAATAATATTTTTTTAGAAAAAGCACTAAGAAAAAAAAAATCACTAGGTGAAATAAAAATCCCTGATGAAAATACTTACTGGTCCCAAAGATGGAAATTAAACTTTGAATTTGATTTTTATAGATGTCCGCGGAAATGCCACACAAAGCAAGATGCTGTGCACTTAGGGATTCTTGCAGTTTTGGGTGCAATGTCTGAAACGAAGGAGGTTAAGATCCTCGGCCATGAAGAATCCAGCACGTATATCTTTAGGGGACAGCAAAACAAACAAACAAACAAATCACGCCGGAGACATGTCTGTTTCATCAGTCAAGGACGCCTGTGGACGCCAGGCGAGGGCCAAACCAAATGCCTGCGCTCGGAAAATACCCACTGGGCTGAGGAGGGGCAAGGGAGGAGGTGGTCAAGGATAGCCTGGCGGCCCCCCTCCAAAACCCCAGCTTGGAAATGCTTTGTTACAGGCAAGTGTCGGTGGCTTAGGTTCGAGTGGGTGAAACCTGGACCAAGAAGGTGGTCCTGCCGAGTGGAGGAGATGAAAAGGTGCTGGTGCTCAGGCAATTTCAGCGTTCTGGAGTATTTTCTTTTAGTGCGTGCTATTAGAAGAACTCCTGGCTGTAAGAGGCTGTGCAGATAGGCAGAGAGCACCCTGGCTCGGCTCTCCGGGTTTTGTGCTCAGCCTTGCTGTTAACTCCCTGCAACTTGGGGGACTCACTCCACCTTCCGAGTCTGAGTCTCTGTTTCTCCTTATCTTCTTCGGCAGATTCCCTTTGCAAGAGGAATTCCTGGCAGAGTTCTGCTTCTTTCCCTCCTCCTTCTCCTTTGTCTGTAACCACGTTCGTGCTGAATAAATCCGTCCCCATATCCTCACGGACACAGGCCTGAAACCCTTTGAGATGTACTAACGGCAGGCAGAGTGTGTGTTTGGGGAGGGGGTGGCTGGGTAACGCTGCTGCGTGTAGATTGCAAGGGGGACAAAAAAACCGTGCAGACAGATGCTTTTCTCTTTCTGTTCTTCTCTGGTGGAGGTTTCCCCCAGGCTTGGCCTGGTTGGAGCAGAGCTGAGCATCAGGACATTCTGAGTTCAGAAGGCAAGAAAGAAAATGCAATCAGCAAGGATTTTCTCTTGCTCAAGCCCCATCCTGAGTGCAGCCTGGTGGCGGGGACTGTGGTCTGAAGCAGCGCTTCCCAAAGTGTGCCCCATCCCCTCCACCTGGTTAGCAGCCAACATTGCCCAGATTCAGATTCAGGGAAGGAGTGTGGGTACAGCCGGGGTGGGGGGCATTCTCAGTCTTGGTTCACTTCCCAGTGGATTCTTGCTGTGTTTCTCAATCACTTTTTTCATTATCACCTCCCTTAGGAGAAAAATTAGCTTCGATTAAAGTTCTGCCTGTTGAAGGAAATGAAATACTGAGAAGTAAGCTTTTGATGGGTAGCATTCACCTTTGGAAAGCCACAAACCGTGATAATATCTGTGGTTTTTGGCCCCAGAGAATTAATTTGTGCCCCATTAGGGGTGATGTCTCCCACCTCGAGAGGGCATGCTTTGGAGGTCCAAGCAGGTGTTTCAACAACATTGCCTGGTTTCCAGAGGCCATACCTGGCGTCTCCTTCTTCTTTTCCTGGGACAGATGGGAAACTGTCCCAGGAAAAGAAACTCATTCTTAATTTGCTTGGAACCCGATCAGGTTTGTGATAGAGATAACAGATAGAAGAATTATTAATGTATGGAGGGGATTTGGAATAGGTTTTAAGAGGAAGGGTTCACATTTTAGTTCTGCCTGTCGTTGGCTAGTTAACCTTAGGCAAGTTATGTAACCTCCCTGGGCTTCACTTTCTCAATCTGTAAATTGGAAATAGTATGACCTCACCGGGTTTTTGTGACCATTTAATGATAAAGTACATGACATGTGCTTAAGAGAGTGCCTGGCACCTATTTAGCTTTTATTGGAGTCCCCATTTGTTCATTTTCATGATTAATTTTTAATCCGATTACCTAATTTCAGGCATGTGAAGTGATAATAAGTAAGTGTTCCCAAATAACACTTTTATGTTTTTGCTTATTGGAGGGTGGAGTGGGTGGGGTGGTGCTGATTTCTCCTTTAAGGAATGATTAATGGCAAGAATTCTTGGCTCTTGACTTTGGTAAACAGGAGAGTAGCACTTTTCTACAGCCTCCCAGTTAGGTCATTTTGCAAGCCATGAAGTTATTAGGAACCCACGTTTTAAATCTTGCCTCTATTGCTTGAAACCTACGTGAGCAGAACATGTTCCGAGACGTTGCTGTGTCTCAGTTTCCTCTTCAGTGAAATGGGAGCAATCGTGCCTGCCTCACACGTGGTGATTCGATGAGGTCATCCATGCCAGATGGCGCAACTTGTTAGCAAGGGTGTCTGTCTAGTCTCGTCAGAAAACCGTCCAGGGAAGTCTACGTGTCTTAAGTGGTCTGACTTCACCCCTAATTGCAGTCCAAGCTGCTGTCGTCCGCAGGGCACTTCCCTGGGATGCGGGTAGGGGAGTGTGCTATCTCCCACCAGGTTCGAACAAAAACACCCACGACCCCCGTCGCGGCTGGCAGCCGCTCTCACAGCCGTGGGGCCACCCGCTTAGGATGAAGCCAGCCGGGTGGGTGTGGGACAGGGAGAATAGGAAAGGCTTGTATTGCTGGTGGCTGTGCTGGGTCACTTATCAACCGGCCCTAATACTCTCCCTCCCGCTGCACTTCCGGTTATGTGTCATAATAAGAAATAGCCTATTTCTTTATTGCGTGAGGAAGTCTGAGTGCAGGTTAAAAGCCCCCCAGTGAATACATCTAGTTTCCAAAAATCATTACAACTTTGGATTTTATTTAGCTCCTCTTTTATTTATCCACTCTTCTTTTTAAAAAAATTTTTTTAAATTTCTATTTGAGAGAGAGAGAGAGAGAGAGAGGAGAGAACATGAGCGGAGGGGGCAGAGACAGAGACAGAATCTGAAGCAAACTCCAGGCTTGGAGCTGCGGGCTGTCAGCACACAGAGCCCAATGCAGGGCTTAGACTCACGAGTGGTGACATCATGACCTGAGCTGAATGGAGTTGGACGCTTAACCGACCGAGCCACCCAGGTGCCCCTATTCATATTCACTTTTCTATTCATGCATTCAATTATTTTTCCTGAGCCTTTGTGTGAATAGCACCATGCCACGCAGTGGGAAACACAAGAACTTAATGCTCTGCCTACCTCCCCAAGAAGCTTAGATTAGATACGTATCTTCCTGTGAGGAGGAAGGTCACGGATGGAGACACTGGTTGAGAAGACCCTTCGGGGAGGGGGTCCCATGAGACACGGCATCGAGGCAGGACCGCCTGGTTGAGTTTCTGGAAGACAATGGCCGGTCAGTTTGGTTGGAGAATTCATAGAAGACCGTTAAGACAAGAATCTAGGGAATCGAGAATTAGCATGGCATTAGCCTAAAGAGTTTGCGTTGTTTTTTTAAATACAAATAAGAACTCACTGAAGACTTGAGGTCTAGAGCCATAGGATGCAAAAAGCATTTTCGGAGGAGTAAGTTGACAGACTTGTGGAACCGAGATAAGGAGGTTGGAGGGAGGAGGGCCAGTTCGGAGGGTCTATTACCTAGGCCTCCCGCACCCCCGCCCCGCCACTCCTTTCAAAGTGACAGAGGTGTGCGGGACCCCCCAGGGGAACACTGGTTCTGTGTGTCTTGACTCCAGTCTTTCTGGAGATAGTCCCAGGTTATCAGTAAGACCCACTCTGGAGCCAAAGCAAGATACAAGGATGTGAGGTATTTTGTTTTGTAATGTGGGAGATTGGTGTTCATTTTATTTCATTTCTCCTTATGTCCAGTGCACGGAGTTGGGTTCATCACACTCCTCAGCTCATGGCCCCTGAGAGGATTGAAGGAAGGTTCTCAGTTTAATATTCTGAGGTAAACCAGTCCATAATTCAGATGGTTGGCCTCTCGATGGTCCTCATCTTTTCTGTTTTCGTCCGTATTCTTAAACATGTGAGATAACCCAAAAGTATTTAGACTATTGGCTCTGCCTTTAGTGAGGTGGGCCCGAGTCAGAACAAGGTCTACTCTTCCAGATCATCAGATCTTCAAAGCCCCGAGTATCTAATAATCACCCTCTAGTGTACTTCGTGGTCTGATTCGCTGCATTCATTATAAGTATGGGCGACTTTACTGTCCTATCACTAAATAGTGTTCATCTGGCTTGAAAAAAAAACTCGAGGCTTTTCTGTAACTAATTAGCGATTGTAAATATGCCCATCTCCCACTCTTTTAAAAAAAATTTTTAATGTTTATTTTTTTTTTCTGAGAGAGAGAGAGAGAGAGAAAAACAGAGCATGGAGCAGGGGAGGGGCAGAGAGAGAGAGGGAGACACAGAATCTGAAGCAGGCTCCAGGCTCTGAGCTGTCAGCACGGAGCCGGATGTGGGGCTTGAACTCGTGAATCGAGAGATCATGCCCTGAGCCGAAGTTGAACGCTTAACAGACTGAGCCACACAGGCGCCCCTCTCACTCTTAATATAGACGGTCATATATTCAGCAGTGACAATAGTTCTACTTACTTCTTTCCAAGTGTGTATTTATTCCCTCATTTACAGATGCAACAGACATTTGAGCACCTACCATGGGTCGCATCGTTTACCAAATGTGGCGGCCATTTGGAATCCACTGCATCCCTTCCCTTCCCTATTCAACATGTCTATAGTGCCTCCTGCTCTCCTGAGACTGCTCCCAGCTCTCAGACCGCATGGCATCCTTACCTTGCACCGTGCCTCAGTGCTGCTGGGTTCTGTCGATCACCCCTCCCTGAACGGTTTCCCTTGACCGCTAATTTTTGCTATCCTTCCCTCCGATGACTTATCTCTTAGATGGAATTCTTCAGACTTCTGGCCTTGGTACTCTTTCTTTCTGAAGCTATATCCCTAGCTGGTTTGTCTCATCCTGTGTGTCCATGACTCTCACATCTGTCTCTCCAGGCTGACCTTTCCCTGGAGATCTGTCCTCTGCCTCCACTCTACCCCTGGGGGCCACTTCTCAGTCTTTATCTGAAAAATGAAAACGTCATCCTCCCCCAGCCCCCTCTTTTCCCATATTTTTGCCCTGGCTAATGGAGCTCATCACTAAAGTCAGCTGATCCACGTGGGGTGCATCCACAAGACAGAGGCTGCAGAAGATTCTTGCACCTCTGGTAACTTGCTTCTATTGACTGAGGTGTGGGCCACAGAGTTGTTCAGAGTAAAATGCTGAACGTTGGTCTCTCCTTATACATAAGAATGATTGTTCCCAAAGAACATGTCTCCTTAGCTTGAGGTCTTTCTGGATGGACAGAAAAAGGGGTGGGGCTAAGGCCGCTTTGTCAACGGTCCATGGGTGGTTTGCTTCTTTGGGTGACCTCTGTCCTGGATGTCAAGGAAGAGGAATATTTGGGAACCAGTCCCGTTGTGGCTGTTCCTGGGAGTTTAGTCAGATTAAGCACACTCAGAAGATGAAAACGGTGGGTTTTCAGGAGAGCTCTTGCCTCTGTGGCCTCATCTGTGGGTCCCCCAGAGGAGCCATTCCAAATAGCTTCTGGCAGCACAGTTACGCGGGCTGTGCTGTGCTTTAGTGCCTTTGCACAAATTGGAGTCTGTGCTGACAACGGTCGTTCATTCGTTGGTCCCTCAAATATAAATGGAGAGATGACTCAGCAGCCCCACTCCTAGGTATATACCTGAAATAATTGAAAGCAGGGACTCAAGACGATACTTCTACACCCATGTTCATAGGTGCCCTTTTCACAGCAGCCAAAAGATGGAAGCAGGCCAAGTGTCCACCGACAGACGAACGGACACACAAAATGGGGGCGGGGGGGACGTACACACAAGGGGGAATTATTCAGTCTTAAAAAAGAATGAAAATCTGATACATACACAACATGGATGAACCTCGAAAGCCTTATGCTAAGTGAAATAAGCCAGACAAGAAAGTAAAAGTATTGTGCAATTCCAACTTACATGGGATATGTAGAATAGGCAAATTCAGAGAGACAGAGAGACAGAAAGTGTGTAGAGGTTACCAGGGGCTGGGGGAGGGGAGGGGAGGGGGGGAGCTATTGCGTAATGGGTACAGAGTTTCTGTGCAGGATGACAAAAAGTTTTGGACACAGTGGTGATGATTGCACAACACTGTGGATATAATTAATGCCCCTGAATAGAACACTTAAAAATGCTTAAAATGGCAAATTTTGTTATATATATTTTGCCACAATAAGAAAATATATAAACGGAGAGAGAGCGTGCGCCAGGGTGCGTTCACCAATGTGAATTTCTAGGGCAGGAACCTTGCCTGATCTGACGGTGTATCCTCTGAGCCCAGCACACAGGAAGCGCAACTAACAAGGACCTTGAGGTTGGGTCTTGAAAAACTGAGAGATGAGAGGCAGTAGCATGTAAGTACATCTAATCTTTCTATTTTGTTATCCTGGAACTTAGGTACTGTGCTGTATAGGCCCCTTTTTGCTCTAGCAATTGTCCCCTTCTGGGTGGTAAGGCGGAGAGAAGGATTGGCCACAGCTCCATGAAGTGTCGTCTGGTGACAAGCTTTGGACAAACCTGGAGGACACAGGGCATGGTTTTTTGAGGGCACATGCGGGGACTGGATTTGGAAAGTCAAGTGAAGGGGGGCTGGGGATGTCTCGATTCTCAGCTCAGAGCTTTGAGGTAGAGAGGCCGAGGGCTCCTGGGCAGGGGAGTGCTATAGGAGAGTGTGGGTTGAGAGAGGTGGCCTCTGGGGACCAGATGCACTCTTCCTGTGCAGGCTGGGCTCTTCCAGGCAGCCTTCAGCAGCCACACGTAGCCTTGTGGCTTCAGCACACAGCTAGGCACGGCCCGTGCAAAGGTTGTGATTATGTGGATCAGAACTGGCTTTTCCCCGGGAGGAGGGGAAGGATGTCTCCTCTTTTTCTTCTTCAGTTTTTCCTGAAAAAAAGAAAACAACAACAACAACAACAACAACAACAAAACCAGCCAAACCCAAAAAACAAGGAAGTACTCCTCCCTGTGTCCTTCAAAGCTCTGTGGCATCTTCAGATCTGGGTACTTGAAAGCTAAAGCTGGTCATAATTTCCGATGGACATAATGTGCATTTGAAATTCTTTTCCACATCAAATTAAATCTGTCTTGGACTGATTTCCTGGAAGTGTTTTTCATTAGAATAATAGTCCTCAGCTGAGAGATCAGATACTGCAGAAGGGGAAACAGGAACAGGGGACCATCAAGTACATCCTTCGGGGAGATACCCAGTGGTTGCCTCTGGGGGACTATTCGGGAGAGACCATCCCTTCTCTAGGCCTGTGCCAGGGAAGATGTGCTGGTCTGGTGGCCCACCAGTTACTTCAGTGATACAATCTTTCTTTCTCTTTCTCTTTCTCTTTCTCTTTCTCTTTCTCTTTCTCTTTCTCTTTCTCTTTCTTTTTCTCTTTCTTTTCTTTTCTTTTTTTCTTTCTTTCTTTCTTTCTTTCTTTCTTTCTTTCTTTCTTTCTTCTTTTTCTTTCTCTTTCTCTTTCTTTCTTTCTTTCTTTCTTTCTTTCTTTCTTTCTTTCTTTCTTTCTTTCTTTTCTTTCTTCTTTCGAGACATAACCAGCAGGGGAGAGGGGCAGAAGGAGAGAGAGGGAGAATCCTAAACAGGCTCCACACTCAGCACAGACCCCAATGTAGGGCTCGATCCCACGACACTGGAATCATGACCTAAGCTGAAATCCAGAGTTGGACACTCACCCAACTGAGCCCCCTAGGCACCCCATTTTTAACTTAAAGTGTAAACAAAAAAGGAATTGGGTTCAACTAGGAAACCACCCACTAACCCCCGCCCCCACGCCCCCCCACCCCCCACCCCCAACCAACTAAAATCCATTGCGTCCCTACTGGCTGCGCATCCTTCTGTGGTGCCAGGAATATAATGGTTAGTAAGACAAAGTCCTTGAAAGAGAATAAAGCTCACAGGAGGAAACCCCAGGGACCAAGACAAAGCTCCGGGAGTATCTGATGACTCTTTTTTCTGGTCTGAAATGTATCCTTCTGTGGAAGGCAGATATGCATCCTCTGCCTTACCTACAGAGGGTTCCAGACTGATGGAGGAAATCCTTCTGAAATTCTTTCCTCCTCCTCCTCTCTGAAACATGACTTGTTTACTGCAGGCTGTTAACGGCCTTGAGAGTGTCTTTAATCCTCAGCCAGGGTCTTTAAATATAATACATCAATAACAGGTAATTATTCTCTTTGAACTTTTTGCTCCTTTCCCCTATACCCTGCGGGGTGAGCTTGGAACTTTTAAGCACTGTAACAGATTCTTCCTATCAAAGTGTCAAAACTCATAAGGCATATGTCAAAGAATTCGTTTGCTTACTTTAATCTGCCTCCCCTCCTCCCTCCTTGTACTTCTAAGTCTCACCACAAGCTTTGTGGATTACTGTGCTGAGGGCCAGTCTTCAGCCTTGAAGCTTTTCTTTAAACCAGGACCACCTCGGACCCTGAAGAATTTGCCCCCACGCACCCAACCTCGTCGCCCTTAAGAACCTCGGGGGCGCCTGGGTGGCTCAGTCGGTTAAGCGGCCGACTTCAGCTCAGGTCACGATCTCGCGGTCCGTGAGTTCGAGCCCCGCATCGGGCTCTGGGCTGATGGCTCAGAGCCTGGAGCCTGCTTCCGATTCTGTGTCTCCCTCTCTCTCTGCCCCTCCCCCGTTCATGCTCTGTCTCTCTCTGTCTCAAAATAAATAAAACGTTAAAAAAAAATTAAAAAAAAAAAAAAAAGAACCTCATGCGGTTGAGTTTGTTGCTCCTGGCCTGTCACGTTATTCCTGTTTCGAACGTGTCCAGGAAAATCCTGTCAAATTCAAAACTTCCTTTTGCCCCAAACCCATCTTTGATCTGAGAGGCCTGGACACAACTGGCTCTGAGCAGCTCGCTCTGTGCACGCTGGGGCCCAGGAGCTCTTTTTGCAAGCATCTCAAGGAAACAAGAAATGGTTTATTTGTTCCGTTGGCCAGGGTGAGTGATGGATGGCCTGCTCCTTAGCTCTTGTGAACTCCTGGACCAGCCCTGTCCTGACGACAGCTTTGTCACCAGGGAGCTCTTGTCATCTCCCTGAGTACTCTCTATGGGCTGTGGATTGGTCTGCTCCATGGAAGCCACTGGCACAGTTTTCCACTTTTTTTTTTTTTTTTTCTAACAGGTTGGAGTAGCCAAGTGACTGCTCTAACCTTATTGCTACATCATTGTGTTAAGGGTGTCAGGTTGGTTCTCTGTTCAAATAAACTCTTTATTGCCCACCCAAGGCTCTCGTGTGTGTGTGAAGGGGATTTCCAGACATCAGCTAAAGTGGTACACAAATGAATATACATGCTGTTCATTCAGAAATTGAATGCTTAGGTGTGCAGAGCAGATGGTCAAGGGCTTCTGTCAGAATTTCCTGTCTCCGGCTCGCCCGAGGGAATGAAATCAATAGCGAACTAGGAACTCATTTTAGGTGTAAGGAATTAGCCAGATTTAACTAAAGAGAAACATCGAGGCTGTTACTTGACATGGAGAAAGTTATCCACATTTCTATACCCCAAATAATCAAATTGGATAATTGAATTCTGCGATGTTGCTCAGATGGTTTCCTTGCTTGCTAAGGATAGAAATTCGCTTTGAACGTAGACATAACAAGATCTAACAGGATGTTCTGGAGTCTCGCTGGGGAATAATGACTAACAAAGTGGAAACTTTCACTCTTAAATCTGATTTCATCCCTGACCTTGCTAGTGACCTTTGGCCTATGGCCTCCTCTTTCAATATCTGTTTCCCCATGATTATGATGGTTATACAGTATCAAAGGGGCCTTTACATGTCATGAAGAACTCATACGATAAGCAATATGTTTATAGTGAAGAACATCGAAGAATTTAGATTCTGTCTCTCCAGGATGTCAAAACGTCCTTATTTAAATCAATGTGGTTAAAAAAAAAAAATCAGTGTCTGGATATCATGAAGATCAATGAACTAGCGAGCTGACCGTAGTTTTCCTTTATCCAACAGTTATTTTGGCAAAATGTGATAGAGCTTGAGTGTGCCATGTGCATAATTAACAATGGCTGAAAAACAAGGATAACGTTGTGCTAGTAACCTTCAGGGAGGGGCCTGGGTGTTTGCCCTTGAATGAGCTCAGCAGGGAGGGTGGGCTGGGAGCTCTGTAAGGAAAGAAGTCAGATTTAAAGCTCCCGTGTTTTTGAAACTTCAGTGAGCAGAGGGACATCTGGTAGAGAAGATATCAACAGTTTCCTGTTCTCGGCTTTGTTATTTTTTCCCCCATTCTGATTACAGGTTAGGCTTTCACGGGCTGGCCTGGCCAGGGGCTGGGAGACGGAGAGTTACGGGAGTGGGTAGTTGATCACTTTAATTACAGGCCCAAGGGTCTTTGAGGGTATTTCTTTCCTTAGGATAATCTTCACAGCTTTGTTAGCATCTCAGACCCATGGATTCTTGTCATCACCACACTGGATTCCCACAACTAGCTAGCTTTCTAGGAAAAGAACTGTCAAAAAAATGTGTAATTCATCAGCATGAATTCCTAAACAAGTATGAAGAGTAGCCATAAATATTGATTGATTTGTAGTTTAGTGTCAAAATGAATTCCTTATCGCATTGGAATAATCAGACTATAGGGTATTAAATCAAATAGAGAGTTTGATAAATTTTAATCATTCGAGTTAATTTGTGAATAGAAAGACAATTCAACATAAACAGAAGGTAGCAGCATCTTTTTTTGTTCGGTAAAAATTGAACGAAGAGGTTACTAATTGCTTCAGGATGAATGCTTTTGATGAATCTAACTAGAAATAAGTAAGTATACATATTAAAAAAAATCTTCGGCTCTACATAGTGAGTATGTATAAAAGGCAAGAAGAACTGGGGCCAGCTTCATTGACATGAAGGAATTTTAGCAAATCATAGGCACCCTTCATGTTGTAGACCCGGGGCTCCTTAGCGTCCCACACATTTGTAGGACTCAGATCACAGGAACGATGTTCTGGGTGGGTCAGACTATTGTTTCCAACTCTAGGTGCCATGTTTCTAGATGGATATTATGAGCCGGAGTGCCACAAGAAGGCACAAGATAGTGAGGAGGTCTTGAAATCATCTCAAATAAGGAAGTGGTTGATGTATTCTGTGCTGGAGAAGACTGTGGGCATATCACGTATTTGCCTTCAAACAGTTAAAAGACTCTTGTAGAGAAAGGAGGAGGCCTTCTTCATAGGAGGTTGACTAACATTTCAGAAAGCGACAATTCCTTTCAACATAGGAAATATCTGCCGAAGCACGTAGTTTCCCAACTTTGGAGTGGGCTGTCTTCTAACTAAGTTCCTGTTCACTCATTACTTCTATAGGTGGGGGTGCTGGAGAAGAAGTATCATGTATTATGAGGGAGTGTGTATAAAGTGATTGAATCTGTGTATGGGTTGGTGGTTCACTGTGTCTCCTTCTCCACTTGCTGGAAGGCCCCCATAAACCCTGCTCCCATCATTAATAGTACTATTCCAAAGATGAGATGAGTGTTAAAGGTTAAGTTTTGAAAGACAATCAAACCATGACTCTCATATAATTTCAAAATGAACATGTCTCAAATATTGTATTTAGCTCATAGACACATGTGAGATTCACTGGATGTTAGGACCGGTTCAAGGGGCACACATCTAGAATCAGATAAGGAGTGAAGAATCGAATTTAGAAATGGATGCAAAGCTGGCAAAACTG
Organism: Panthera tigris; assembly: GCF_018350195.1. Taxonomy (NCBI): domain Eukaryota; kingdom Metazoa; phylum Chordata; class Mammalia; order Carnivora; family Felidae; genus Panthera; species Panthera tigris. The sequence goes on along the minus strand of NC_056671.1, from coordinate 34,396,653 downwards.
GTCAATATCCACGGGGCTGTAATCAACGGCATTCCATTGGATACAATCTACATTTCTGTGGATAGGAGTAAGTCGCATTACTCTCAGTTAATCTTCATCTCTATTGAGTTGTGAAACAGTCTAGTCAAAGTCAAACATCCTCAGAGGAGTGTCTGTTAGTCTAATGAAAAGGTGTTCAGCAATCTCTTCTGACTTCTTCAGTAATCTCAAAATCTTCCACAATGTTTTCCTACGTGAGTTAACATAGAAAAAGTTCTCCCTAGAGTGCCTGGAAAATGGTAAGTGTTCAATCAACATTACGTATTATTATCATTGCTGTTATTTTTACCCAAGTCCTGGGTAGATGAATCAACCAAGTGGTTGATGTGGAAAACTCTTTGACCAAGGTCTTGACCACCATTTTTTTCCCCCTTCCCTTTGGAGGTGACACACATCAGCTGCCATCTTTCATCTCTCATGAATCCATGCCTTTTGTGTTAGGAAATCTTTTTTCCAAAGTGCATACCAAAAGCATCCTTATCCTTGATTCCTTCCAATTCCTAGTTACCCTTTGTAGGAAAATTTCTCTCTGACTCAAATGTGTAGTGAGGTGTAAGAAAAATTCTAATGACATTCCTAAGTTAGGGAAAGAACAGACAGTAGGGTTTTACTAAAGTTATAAATGATAAATTTTAGATTCAGTTGTCTCAGCAAACAGAAGCCAAATATCCATTGCTTAGAGTTGTTGAGTATTCAAACATAGACACAGGAATAATATAATTTAGACAATTTACACATAGAGTTGGCCCTTGAACTATGTGGGGGTTAGGAGTGCTATGCACCTACTCAGTCAGAAATCTTCGTATAACTTTTGTCTCCCCCAAAACTTAACTACTAAAAGCCCACTGTTGACCAGAGAAGCCTCACCGATAACATAAAGTTGATTAACACATATTTTGTATGTGATATGTGTTATATTGTTACAATATGATAAAGTATTCTTACAACAAAGTAAGCTAGAGAAAAGAAAATGTTAGGAAAATCAAAGGAAGAGAAAATACATTTACAGGGCTGTAGTATATTTATTGAAAATAAAATCTGTGTTAAGTTGACCTGTGTAGTTCAAACCCATGTTGTTTAAGGGTCAACTACATATACGTATTATTTAACTTGCCTTTGTATGTATGTATGTATGTATGTATGTATGTATGTATGTATATGTGTCTCTATCTATCTCTATCATCTATCTATCATCTATATCTATCTACCTATCTCTATTATCTATCTACCTATCTCTATTATCTATCTATCTATCTATCTATCTATCTATCTATCTATCTATCATCTATCTATACTATTTCCTAAGGAGATCTATCTATCTATCTATCTAGTCTATCTATTTCCTAAGGAGATCTGTCTATCTATCTATCTATCTATCTATCTATCTATCTATCATCTATCTATCTAATCTATCTGTCATCTATTTCCTAAGGATATCTATCTATCTATCTATCTATCTATCTATCTATCTATCTATCATCTATCTATATAATCGATTTACTAAGGAGATCTATCTATCTATCTATCTATCTATCTATCTATCATCTATCTATCTATCATCTATATCTATCTACCTATCTATCTCTATTATCTATCTATCTATCTATCTATCTATCATCACATGTACCCACATGAGTATTTAACTCATCTACAGGCAAGTACGTGTATATGACTTGCCACCTCCACCTGAGTCCTGCCATCCATGGTTCTGAACCATGTTTTGTGATTGGAGGCACTGGTGTTGCTCGTAACCATGGCTCACAGGTGATATGTGTCCAGTCTTTCTCAAAAATCCAGACCCAGGTCAGGGGAGGCAACAATGGGGTGGGGACAGAGGGAGCTGGAGCCCAAGGAGAGTGATAGCATGAGAGAATGGATGCCACACAGAAACCATTGCTCTGGAAAGATCGCTACCAAGGAATTTGGACAATGTTTCCCATTATGTCAATTTATCCAGAAAGAAACTCCTGCTGACCCCCATGAAGATATCCCATTACTAGGAGAGGTAAAATGTCTGTGGAGCAAAACAAAGTTGTGTGAGAGTTGATGTGTGTGTGTGTGTGTGTGTGTGTGTGTCCACGTGGCAGGCAGACCAGCCAGGTGGCCTGAGGCAGTATTGACTGTTGTCTTGCCCCAGAGAGCTTGTAGCTTCTGTTGGTCATCCTGATGAAAGTTGCAGCTTTTCATTGTTGCAAAACAATAGAATGGAAAAGTACATTCTATGATTTTTGTAACTTATATGCCTTTGATAATTCTATCCCATTCCTGACAATTATGCATGCTTTCCTTATTGGACAGCTTGGAGGAAAGTACATCCCTGCTCCCCTGAAGCCCCATCTGTCACAGGTTTGTGTCCGATCTCATTGGTAGAGGCAGAGACCCTCCCTTGGGAACCTCAGGGATACATTGGAAAGATCCTAAAAATATCTGTAGGACTATGTAAGAACAGTATACAATTATGTGTTTTAGTGTTTAAAATGGAAGATGATTAAACTCTTAATCACCAACTTTTGGTTTAGGACTTATCTCTCACTTGAAAATATTTTAGGGGCGCCCGGATGGCTCAGTCCGTTAAAGTGTCTGACTTCGGCTCAGGTCATGATCTCACGGTTCATGAGTCTGAGCCCTGCGTCAGGCTCTGTGCTGACAGCTTGGATCCTGGAGGCTGCTTCAGATTCTGTGTTTCCCCCCCACCTCCGTCCCACCCCTGCTTGTGCTCTGTCTCTCTCTGTCTTTGAAAAATGAATAAACATTAAAAAAATTTTTTTTAAATAAAATATTTTAACAATGCTTTGTCTGTTGAAAATTTTCACAAAACATTTTCATTTGAAAACTTGCACATAAAATTTCCTGGGTCCAAGTCTAAATAGAAGCACTATGGCTACTCGTGTGTCAAATAAAGATCTGTTTATGTTCTTGTACTTTTCAGTGAGGACGTGTGTGTTTGGCTTGGGGGTTATTTTATATCACCCCCCACTCCACTCAATTGCATATGAAAAATCACAGGATTAACCTCTGGGTGTGGATAAGGGCCAACTCAAAGGCCACTCCACCTATAAATCAGGGAACTGGAGGGCTTTATTTGATGTGCCCAAACCTCTCCCAGAGAGATGATGTGTGCATGCACACAGAGCAGACACTGAATGCCAAAAATGCTTCCCAGAGTGCTTTGGGACTTGGCCATCTCCTGAAGAATTCTAGACATCTATGTATTCTTTATTGAGCTGTGTTTATTTACTTTTCCATGGCAGTGAAATCTCTTTCAAGACCTTTAATGGCCTCAGCACCCTCTGTCCGGTGAGCTTTACGTGTGATCCCGGCTGGGATCTGCTGAGCCCATAGCACCTGGGTCACATAACTGTTCCTGGTGCCAGCACACGTTTTCTTTCACATCGCCATTAACTCAGCAGTAAAGAAGGGAGATTGGCTGGTGAAAGTGTCCTGGGTCCTTCAAGTTTTACTCAGGTTTCACAGTCCCTGTAATCTGAGCTCCCTGTACTGAGTGGTTTGGTGGTTATGGTAAGATGACTGCTTTATTCTGACCTGTCCACTAGACAGTCGTGTGTGTGTGTGTGTGTGTGTGTGTGTGTTTGCACAGCCTTATAATTGTTCTGACGGAGCTCAGAAAGGTCCTGTGAAGGATGCCTCTACGTGGATAGGCACACACAGCCAGAATCTCCACCTGACACATAGCCAGCTTGCCTGATGCCCAGGCCTCCTGGTCACCCCGACCCCCGGCAAGAGACCGACGGTTCAGTGCATCCACAGCAGAAGCAACGCGTAGGTGGGCCACTGCCTCTACCTGGTCTGAAAGCACCATAGCTATCTTAGGGACATTGCAAGAAGGGTGTCCGTGACAAATAGGGGAGTTAGAGACCTCCCCTCTCAAGGCCCGGTGGCTGTGGAAGACACAGAGTTGTTCTGAAGTTTATGGAGGCAGCTATCTTGCACCCCACGGGCTATGGGCTGGGGAGGAATCAGAATACATGGAGGGTTTCATGCTCCTTTTAAGTAGTACGTATATGCACATTTTTGGTGTAGCTATTTATAAGTACATTTATGTCTCAGTCGCTGTGCTTATTAAAGACATAAATATTTTACCTCTTAGCAAAGAAGAAAATAGTTTTCACAGATTTCCTGGCAGGCAACACCACCACCTCGCCAGCCCTTTTCATCTGCAGATTTCAACCTAATAAAGTATTGATCTAGGGAACAGAGCTTGTCTCAGTGTCACCCTCTCGAAAAGTGCAAAACCAGGTTGATCAGGGCGCAGGGGGGCTTGCCTCCAGCTGATGATGTTTTAAAATGTTACTGGGGAGATGTCAAAATAGGAAGCAGAAGTCGAGTAACAAAGCTTAAATTCTCCAAGGTGTGAGAGTGCTTGACTGACGGGAAAACATCTTTCTTGCAGGTCGTCCGGTTACTCGTGTTAATTAGGTATTAGCCGTGTGGCAAAATTCTTCTTCTGGCTCCAAGACCTCATAATGAGTAAGTTCTACACCCAAGCCTCAGAGTGAAAACCCTTTGGGTATTGTAGACACCTGCAGGCAACTGTGGGAAGTGGCTGGGTCTGAAGGCAGAATACTGTCTTTAGGGGCGCCTGGGTGGCTCAGTCAGTTAAGCGTCTGTTGATTTTTGGCTCAGGCTATGATCTCACGGTTCGTGAGTTCAAGACCTGTGTTGGGCTCTGTGCCGACGTGTGGAACCTGCTTGGGATTCTCTCTTTCCTGCTGTCTCTGCTCTTCCCCTGATCACATGATCTCTCTCTCTCTCAAAATAAATACATTATATATATATAAAAAATATTGTGTTTAAAGAAGGATTCTCCTGGGGGAGCTAGGGAAGGGGCAGGGATGACAGGAAGAAAGCCTGGGGGTGGATGTGTTGAAGAAAATGGTTGCTTAGCCAGGTGGGACTTACGAAGAAGGCAGACTAAGGAGGGTACTTCAAGGAGCAAGAAAGATAATCATCACTCCCTTTTCTTGACTGGGTCCCAGCCACTATGCTGGTACGTTTTTGGTGTCTTCCCACCAAATCCTCTCCACGACCCATGAGTGCGGCCTGGCAGGTGCACGGCTGCCCTCCTGGCCCACCCTTGCTCCACCGTCCTGCGGTGACACGGTTCTCTTTCTCTCCCCTCCGAGGTGAGGCTGCTTCTTTTTCTTCTCTGGCTCCTCCCACACGGGAACTGGAACTCCCTCATCCCAGGCACTGCTGACACAGGGCATTGTGTGTAATAGGCTTTTATCACCGATTTGCCGAGAGCAGCGGACAGAGATGCCGCACCTTTGCACAGCACCCAGCCTCGGGTCGCCGACCGATGCTCCAGCTCTTAAAGCCTCCTGCCGCTTCTGCTTTTGCAGACTGGGCTCTGCTTCCTCTCATCTTATCCTTTGCTGACTCCTTGTCAACTCTCTCACCGCAGCATCCCTCCCTGAGTTAGAGAGAGAGAGTCCTCCAGCTACACCAGCCCTTATCCCTAAAACCAGGGCCTGGGGCTTCACATAACCGAAAGCCCCCAATTCCCTCTACTCCTCCATGGGGTCGGGGGCCTCCGCTTCCCCACCAGGTTGTCTTTCTGGAAGCGACACTTTTCAGTGTGTCAGTGACAGCTTCCACACCAAGTCCGGGGCGGGGGGTGGGGGGGGCCAGGGCCCAGCAGGCTGCTGAAGAGGGACGTAGGACACATATGGCCCTGGACCCTAAGTCTCTAACTTGGATAATAGCCAATTTGGTTTCAGGGAACCGGGGTCGCCTCCCATTGTCTGTTGCTCACCAGGTCTCACCAGCTGAAGACCCAAACAAATTCACAGTGAGGTTCCCACCGCAGTAATTTGAGGTCATTAACCCGGGCATTCAGCTGTTCACTTAAGAAACAAATAACGGAAAGTGGTGTGAGGGGGCCAATGCCATCGTTCTGCCATGCCAGCAGATACAATTATTATTGTTTTTTGTCTTGTTTTGTTTTCCTGACCCATGCCTGTTGCGATTCAATCCAATTAGTGCTTCAATTACTAGAGAATGTAATTTTGCAACACACGCAGGGTAGGGCTACCCTCAAAAATCAAGGGCTTTTTGCCACCCCACCCTCCCACCCCCCACTGGTTACCCTACTTTCCTCAGCCTGAGTCCGTTTGCTGCCCCAGGACCTTATGTTGGTCTGCGTGTTAGTGACAGAGAAACTGGCTCATCATAAACCCAAACCCAAAAGCCGGGTCTGGGAAGAACCTGAGAGTGAGGGGTTTCCGAACGTCCATTGCCCTGGGATAAGGGCCCAGCCCAGCTATGCGGTTGATCACGGATTCTGAGAAAGATGCAAACTTCCAGAGAGTCTTCCTCTTGCGAGATAGCTTAGACCCACTGAAAACAAACTTCTTGTTTAAATTGAAGAACGACACCCCCACGGAAAAGTGCATGTCTGTTAGGCGTACAACACAAGAACTTGTTACAACTGAACTTACCTGTGTAACCAGCTCCAGGATCAAGGAACAGAACATTCCAGAAACTCCTAGAGTCTCCTTTCAGTCATTACTGCCTTCCCTCCACGTGACCACTGTCTTCCTTCTCTCACGTCATGCTTTTGTGATTCACCTGTGCTGCTGAGGTACATCAAGGTTGCTGTATGGTGTACAAGTTCACCCTTTTTCATTCATTTATAGGCAGAATTTCATTGTATAGATATACTATAGACACCCTATTAATTCATTCTCTAGTTGCTGGGTGTTTTGATTGCTTCCTGTTCCGGAATGTTATGAATAAAGTTGCCTTGAACATGTCTGCGGTGGTCATGTACACGTATTTCTGTTGCCTATGTATCTGAGTGCAATTGCTTGGTCATAGGGGATGTGCATGTTGAACTTCGGTGTGTATATCATCACACAGCTTTCAAAGGTCAGTTCCAACATATACACTCACTCCGCAGGGTATGAGAGTTTCGTATGCTCCATATTCTTGCCAACCATTTGGCACTTGGCATGTCTGTCTTTAATTTTAGCCATTAAGTGGGGGTATGCCCTTAGCACCTCCCTGATTACTACTAAAATTCAGTATCGTTTTACAGGTCTAGTGACCATTTGGATATATTTTTTTCTGGTATAGCACCTGTTTAAGATTTTTGCCTATTGGGGCGCCTGGGTGGCTCAGTCGGTTAAGCGGCCGACTTCGGCTCAGGTCACGATCTCGCGGTCCGTGAGTTCGAGCCCCACGTCGGGCTCTGTGCTGACAGCTCAGAGCCTGGAGCCTGTTTCAGATTCTGTGTCTCCCTCTCTCTGACCCTCCCCCGTTCATGCTCTGTCTCTCTCTGTCTCAAAAATAGATAAACGTTAAAAAAAAAATTAAAAAAAAGATTTTTGCCTATTTAAAAAATAATTGTACTATCTTCTTTTTTTTTTTTATTTCCTTGTAGAAGTCCTTCCTGTATCCCAAATTTAAGAGTCCTTTGTCATATAGATGCATGAAAAATAGCTTTTCCCACTCGATGGCTTGACTCCTTCCTTATCGAAACATTGGTAAAATGATTATTTTCTATTAGGCAAACTATTATGAAATTCTTCTTTATCTCTGGGAATGTTTCTTGCCTTAAAGTCTGTAATATTAGGACAGATATGCCAGCTTTCCTTTAGTTGTTGTTTGCATGCTTAATCCTTCCCCTCCTTTCAATCTTTCTATACTCTTATATTTAAGGCATGGCTCTTGTAAGCATTAGTATTTTTTTTTTCCCATTCCAGCTGATAATCTTTGTCTTTGAATTAAATGTACATTTACATTTAGTGTAATTACTGATATAATTGGTTAAAATCTACCCTTTTTCCTATTTGTTTTCCATTTGCCTTCCTGTTTATGTTCCTTCTTCTTTCTTGTATTGCTTTTCTTTAGGTTAATATGTTTAAAAATTCAGCCCTCTCTTCTGTTAGTTTGTTAGTTACATGTTGCTTTAGTGTTCTTTTAGTGGTTATTATAGAAATGATAATCCCCTTCCCTGACTCACTAAAGTCTAATATAAATGAATTCTTTACCCCTTTCTGAATGGAGTGCAGTTAGGATACTTTAACTCCATTGTTGTGTGGATCTTAGTCTATTAATAGTGGCACTCTTGGTTATGGATGCCTGAGGGCCTCATCTGGGCCAGTACGTCTGGTGGTGAGCTCTCACAGACATTTCCCCAGCTGCAACCAACGTTGTGGCTGGGCTGGCCCTTGTGGTCCTTTTTAGGATTGCAAGATGCACCTCAGCAGCAACCACCAGAAAACTTCGAAACATCAAGGTTTATTACTCACAAGTCCTGAAGGATGCACAACACGCCTAGGGCCGCACAGTGAGGTCACTGGTGGGGAGGAAGAGGGAGAGAGGAGGGGAGTGAGAAATATAGAGCAGAACCGGGACTCTGCCTTTATTGGGGTCCAGGGTAGGGTGCCTAGGGTTTTTCTTTTTTTCCATGTTATTTATTTTAGAGAGGGAGCACACGCACAAGTGAGGGAGAGGGGCGGAGGGGGAGAGAGAATCTTAAGCAGACCCCATGCTCAGCATGGAGCCTGATATGAGGCTTGATCCTATGACTCTGGATCATGACCTGAGCTGAAATCAAGAGTCAGATGCTCAACTGGGCTCAACCCAGGTGCCCCAGGGTGCCTAGGGTTTTGCAGGCTCACTGCATCTAGAAATTAGGCTAGGAGAATGGAAAAGCAGGGTCACTCAAATGGTTGGTTATCTGGGTTTACCCAGGGCTTGTAAAAAGGACTTCCTTTTAAAGTTCTGGGTGCATCCTGGTTTCATACCTAGTTGATTTGCTAGTAGCTGTGTTATATGGCTCGCAGTATGTTTACTCCAGATAGATGTTTTTGAAATGGATGCCCAGGCAATCAAAAGCCTAACATCAGGGACTTATATCACAATTAAAAAGCTTAATATCAGAAACTTACACTGCATATATATATATATACACACACACACACACATATATATATATATATATATATATATATATATACACCCATCTCTGTCCTCTTATGTTGTTGATGTGTGCTTTAATTTTACATGTTTAACCTCTTCAGGGCAAGATTATTGTATTATATAGTCAGTATTCATTTCTTCTGACCCCTACACTCATTCCTCTTTGTGTCCTCCTGCATTTTCGTGTTCCTACCTGGAACCATTTCTTTCTGCCTGAAGGATTTACTTTTGCTTCTGAGAGGCTGCTGAGCATCTTGATCCAGTTGAGGACTGAGGTGATTCAGGGGCCAAGCTAGGTGGCAGTCCTTGTGAGGCTGGTCCATTCCTGGTTCCCTCTTGCTCCTCAAGTGTAGCCTGTGGCATTCAAATGGACAACCCGAGTTGCTTCCCAGGGCCTGTTCTTTTTGCTGAGTGCAGGTTCTCTTTGCACCGTGAGTTTGCAAAAAAACCTCTGCTCAACTTCTGAGCCACTGCCTTTGCTTATCTTAACATATAAGATCACGTTGCTGATCTGGGACCCCTGACTCTCAGTCGCTAACTCTTCCCCAAGGCCATGCCTTTTGCAATGTTTCTGATGCTGTGTGTGTAGGGGTGGAGAGAGGAGGGGCAGACTCTCAAGGAGGGGAGGAAGCAGGAGAAAGAACTGGAGGGGAGGAGGCCTTTGGGTAGCTCTGTGCCCGGGGGCCTGACCCCGTGCCGAAGTCACAGCCCAGGATGAGACACCCTGCTTTGCGGCGTGGCGGTCTGCCCAGCAGGCGCCGGGAGCCTCCGCAGCTGGCACCGCCTTTCGGCGTCGATCAAACTGAAAGCCAGTTGCAGATGGACGTGACATTCTCCCATCAGCTTTCTACTACTGAGTGTATCGACCAGAGGAATACTAACTATGGGACAGACCCTCGTACTAGGTATATACGCCTCTCAGAGGGAAAATGACAGGTAACAAACATCAAGTCAGTATTTTCACTTGGAATCGCAAATTCCCCAGGCCATCGGATTTTATTCCGTGGATGCTCATGTTTCTCAGGTTGAGGGTCTGGGCCTCTTTGGGGGGGCAGCTATTCAGATTCCTGTTGTGTGCATCACCTGTGGTCGTCCGGGGCCACACGCAGGTGCTGTTAGCCACGCCCTCCGCGTTGGATTATTTGCCACATGGACTTCTCTTGGAGGAGAAAAAGGGAACTGATGACTCTTGGTCTCTGAGAGACACCACGTTTCATGTCACTTTCTCTCCAACCGTGAGAGTCCCCTCTGATCCCCAGTGCAAGCTACTCTGCTTCCACAGTGCATCTCCCAAGAATCTCCTTCCGGAGTCAATTTGAATCCTTACCTGTGCCCTCCGTACGTTACCGCACTAGGGAGGCAGGATGGCCAGGTGCCGAAGTGCACATTCTGGCGTCAGAGAGACCCAGCTCTACTCCAGCTCTGCCAGTTAATGGCTGTGTGAGCATGAGAAACATACCTATCTCCGTTGGCCTCAGTTTCCTCGTCTGTTAAATGGGACAGGAATTTAGCATTACTGGAAAGTCTGATGAGGTAACAGTTGCAAAAGACCAACAATAGTGTCCCGCACAGAGTCAATGCTCAGTAAATGGTAGCTGCCGCTGTTGGCGTGCTGTTGTGAACCTCATTATCGACCTAAACTCAGATACTATTGCAGCCAAGCAAACGACTCTTTCCCCTTAAGTTTTGCACGAACACGTAAAAGCGTCTCAAGGCTGGCTCCTCTCATCTTATAACCTGCTCAGAACCTGTGAAAACAGGAGCCTGGGCTGCCTTCAAGTCTCCTCTCCTGATATCATCACTGGACGGCCAGTTCACATGCTCTCTCTTTGGAAACTTTCTTGGTAATTCGAGCAGACAGGCTCGTCCTCCCTCTTGAGTGCTACCGTGTGCATTTTCCACCCCATCACAGGGAGCTGACAGTTTATGGGTAGAACTCTTTGCACAAGCAGACTCTAGACTCCTCTCGGGCAATGGATTTCTCTGTAGGATGGTAGGGGGGTTGGATTCCTTCAGAACAGGCATTTTCTTTTGTCTTTCCAACAAGATGCTCATTTAAAAGAGAGATCGTGGTGGTTACAAATAGCCTTGATTGTTAAACGCATCTTAGATCATATTTATGTTCGGAAACAGACCATTCTAGTGGTTGGGGTGGAAACTTCCCAGGGGGATGATGGTGGGCAAAGGGTTGGGGTTGAAGCATGGAGTTGGGAGGAGGGGAGTCCTTAGGTCACCTGCTTCCTTTTGTAGGCCCGGAGTCAAATCCTATCGTGTCAATTATTATGTCTTAAAAAAGTGAGCTTAGGGTGACTCACTTTAGTCAGTCTTTGAGTGTCTGACTTGGGCTCAGGTTGTGATCTCCCAGTTTGTGAGTTCGAACCCCACGTCAGGCTTGCTGCTGTCAGCACAGAGCCCACTTCCGATTCCTCTGTCCTCCTCTCTCTCTGTCCTTCCTCTGCTCATGCCCTCTCTCTCCCAAAAAATAAATAAACATTAAAAAAAAAAAAAGGTGAGCATAATGGTTCCTACTTCTCAGTGGGATGCTGTGGGGATTGAACAATAACCTGCAGGGCTGGCCACAAAATAAATGCTCAGTAAATAGTAACTAAAGTTAATAAGCATTGATTAATTAATTGCATTAACAAATTAATAGGGACACCTAACCTTTTGGACATTTCCTTTCAGGGTTTGTAGCCGAAATGGCAGCTTCCCTTTGACCAGATCCTATTCATCAAATGCCTAAGTGAGCACGTGTTTAGCTGAGTGTCATCCAAGAAGAACTCTGTAGACCGGGCCTTTCTCTGCAGCCCTCACAGTCATTAAGCAAGTGCAAATGAATTAGCAAGGCACCCTTATGAAAAACAGACCGGCCAAGAGGGGCCTCTCATGTTTAATACATTGCAGACCCAGTGAACTGTAAAAATAAATTAAGACCCACAATGCTATTGTTTTCTGAAGCCCTTAATAAAATTCCTTCTCTTTTTACTAAGGGGCGAGGACATATGTTTTAAAACTACGTGATGCTTTAAACATCACGGCACCTTCTTACAGTTTTTCTGATCGCTTGCACCCATCTTGAGAGCATCACAGGCATTTTCTTTTGTCTTCCCAACAAGACGGTTGTTTAAAAGGGAGATCATGATGGTTATAAACAGCTTTAATTGTTAAATGCATCTTAGATCATATTTATGTTCAGAAATGGAACATTCTAGTGGTCAGGGTGGAAACTTCCTTGGGGGGGTGGATGATGGTGGGCAAAGAGTTGGGGTTGCAGCATAGAGTTGGAAGGGGATTCCTTTGGTCAACTGCTTCCAGACTTTTCCTTTGGTGGCCTTGAACGTGGTGGTCTCAGTCTAGTCTGGCACTTCCCTTCAAGAGACAAGCTGCCCAAGATGGCTTGGCAATGCCAACAGGTTCCCAGACTTGGGACACAGTGATGAGGAGCTCTGTCTGCTTCCATGCAATAATAAAGGTTCCTAAGTTACGCTGCTTCTGAATTGGCCATCTTAAGTTTGTCTCATCCCACCTCCTTTCCTGCACAACCTGCCTATGTATCCTCACTGCCCACCTCCAAATATATTGGTGCCATATAATGACTAAACGAATCCCGGTTTTAGCCTCATTTAGACGTAGCCTGTGAGATGCACTTGCTATCAAATCACATGGGCAGATTTGCTCTGCTCCTGTGCTTCAGGTCTCAGGGGCTGCCTCCTCTTTCCCTCTTCATGCTTCCTTATCACTTCCGCTCTTCTCCATATCACTGGGCCAACATGAGCAGCATAAAGGATGATGGATTAGAGAACTGACCTTGAACAACAGGAGCGTGGACTGCACGGGTCCACTTATACATGGATTTTTTCCATAAATATAGTACAGTGTTGTAAATGTATTTCTTCTTTATGATTTCCTTAATGACATTTTCTTTCCTCTACCTTACTTACTGTAAGAATACAGTATAGAATACACATAACACACAAAATACCTGAGTCGACTGTTTCTGGTGTTAAGTAAGGCTTCCGATCAAGAGTAGGCTATTAAGGGGCGCCTGGGGGGGCTCAGTCAATTAAGCGTTTGACTTCGGCTCAGGTCACGATCTCGCGGTCCGTGAGTTCGAGCCCCGCGTCGGGCTCTGTTCTGACAGCTCGGAGCCTGGAGCCTGCTTCGGATTGTCTCCCTCTCTCTGCCCCTCCCCTGCTCACACTCTGTCCGTCTCTCTCTCAAAAACAAACATTAAACCAAATTGAGTAAGCTATTAGTAGTTAAGTTTTGGGGAGAGCCAAAAGTTAGATGCAGATTTTTGAGTGGGAGGGGGTCTGTGCCCCTAACCCCTGCGTGGTTCAAGGGTTAAGGTAGTTAGAATCGTCCAGGTTATGTTCATTCCCTGGACACTGGAAAAGTGAGTGATATGAGGGGGGGACTTCCTAAATTTCCTCTAGCCGAGTCTGGTCTCACTTTTGTGTCTTTATAGCTGTTTTCTAGAGATAGCTCTCTGCTTCTCCCTGTATTACTCTTTCAGACCCACTTCATATCCTGTGTGTGCAATCTTGAGTGAATGCTATTCCTTCTCCATTCCATCCAGCTCAACCCTGTCTAGTTCAATTAATCCCAAACCAAGTGCTGTCAGCGTTGGGAGCCAGCCACTGGGGCTATTTGGTCTCTGCCTTTGGGAGCTCAATTAACCATTGTAGCAATTTGTTAGTATGAATTTAACCCATGTTAATTTAGAAAACCTGAAAGCTAGAGCAAAGCACACCAAAAAATGGAAATAAAAATCACTTTTAATCACATTCAGAGATGACACCATGATAATTTTACTTTATACAGATGGGCATGTATATAGTACATACACGCAAATTTGGATTCTGATGTTCTAATTACATGTTCGTTACACACGGCCTCGCATCATTTCCTCTTGCTTTATTCGTAAGAGTTCTGTCGGGACAAGGAGGCAGAACACATTATTCCCTTATTGGAGTCTCAGTTTCTCCCAGGTCCAGGGCGTGTTGTGTCGGTCCACACAACCACGCAAGGGAGACTAATCATCTCCTACAGCCTGGCTTGCTGGGAGAACCATCCTGTTAATCAGATAAAGGGTTAACCAGAGCAGAGTGTCAAAGGGCTCTCAAAAATGCAGCCCCTTTGCAGAGGGGCCTCAAAGCCTCTTCCCGAAGGAGGGAAGGAGCGGGCAGTTAAGAGGAGCCTTATCTGTGAGAGCGATCATCAGGAAAAGTTGTATGTTTTCTGCACTACAAAGGCGCTGCTTTCTTCTCTTCGGCTCTGACTGGAGCTCTTGAGATTGAAGAAAACTGTTGGCCACAGTTCTAAAAACTCCAGATAAAGGCTTTGATTTGTTAATTAAATTTTTACTATCTGCATTTGATATCTCAGCCAAATTGTATCCGCCGCAGGAACAACAAGAAAGTCCCTCACTTCAAAGGGGCGCCCACTCGGTGACCTGTAATTATGGAATTTACTGCGGGGTGAAGCGTTGTCTGGGGTGCACCTGCCTTCCTAGAGCCCTCCACGCGGCCCCCCAGGGACAGCCGCTCTTTCTGGCCCTGGCTCCTAGCAAAGGCACAGGGGCGGAGCCAGCACACCTGCCGGCGCTGGGCGGGCGCGGGACCCTGGTGAGGAGCAGGTGTCAGCCGGGGGGGCCCCACCCCGCCCAAACCCGTCTCGGCCCCGCCCACAGACAGCCCCCGCCCACCCCGAAAGCCTCCTGGACGCCTTGGTGAAACATGGCTTGTTTAATGAAAAAATTGAAAGGCCGGAGCCACTCTGGCTGCTGGTCCCAGGCAGAGTCTTTTCCTCTCCTGTGAGCCTGACCAGAATCTCCCTCTGCTTGGCAGGGGCCACACCACCATCAGGCCCTTTCATTCCCTCTGTGGCGTGGATATTATTGAAGGAAATTTAGAGGTCCCTATACAGGGTTGCTTCCGCAGAACTTTCCCCATTCAGCACTGGTCATTTCTTACACGCATATAATCGAAACCTGCAGATTTCCTTTATAGACGTCCCTCTCCGGTGCTTGGCATAAGCTTTGCCTTGGCCATAAGCAGAGTAGAGCCAAGTTTTGAGATACCTTAAGCAATCCTGTAGGACTTTCTAGCGGACCCCTTCCAATGCAAGCTTTGGTTTTACTAGTTTTTCCTATTTTCCTTCATTTTTGTTTTTAAAATTCAACGTTGGTACCATTGTGTTAGATACAAAGTGGCCTCCAACCCATTTACAAAAGATGCAGAAGTATATGGTAAAAAGTACAACATTCAATTAAAACTACTTGGGGTCCATACAATTTTCACACAGTGGGTTCGGATAGATTTTTTTCCCCCCTCTCTCAGATAAAAGTCCTGGTTGTTTTTACTCAGGGTGGACCCAATCATGACTGCAGACTGCTCTGTATAAGGGGGAATTTATGCCTACAGGAGGAAGGAAGGGGGAGAAAAGGACACTTTCTAGTGACCGTATGCTTTATCAAAGGGTGCGATCTAACCTGACATAAATAGACGTTGAGCTGTTGGCCTGAGTTTGAAAATGCAGGCTTGCTGATACTCAGACTCGTTCCACGTCATCTTATCTCTCTTACCAACGGGTGCTACTTACCAGCCTCCATTTGTTGCCTGGGCTCTCTTCGGAGGAGGAATCTGCTTTCGTTCGCTCCTGCCGGGCTCTTTCTGAACAGTGGCATCTGAGTATCACTGGAAACGTTTCACCAAAAAAGGATCTTAATGGTGTCGGCATATTCTAAGGTAGACCTTGCCACTCTGAGAACCTTCTAGAAACCACGAACTCTTTGTTATATCCTTGTCTGGAAGCCTAACAGAGAACACACAGCACCACATCAGGGAACCACAGAATTTAAGAATTTATCACGAAGAAGAGAAACCAATGGCAAGATGGCAGCAGTAGTACTGGGAAAGGGTGTGTATGACATCATGACATTCAATGTCTTATAGACCAAAGCCAATAATAATCTTTTTCGGATCATTAAAATGGTGCTTTCACTTCTGATGTTTATTAACACTTATACATTGCAGGCTCCGTACTGAGTAAACTCCTCCTGTATATTACTCCATTTAATCCTGACAACAACTTTGTGAGCCAGGTGATATTATAGCCAACGAACAAACAAAGGCTTGGAAAGGGCGACTTCTGACAAGGTCGCATGATGCCAAGATTTGATCCCACGTATAGTCGGTACCTTTCTCTTCCATATTACACTATTCCCTAAAATGGACAGAATAGCCTTCATGGGAAATAAGGGTGTCTTTTGGACGCAATAAAATGTCAGAGGGTTGAGTTCCTCTTTGCTGAATGCTTTCTGAAGTGATACAGAATGTAGGAGTAGCCAAGGTCACATTTGACCCAATATTGGAGGACACGTACTATTATTTTCTAACGAATTAACTTCACAAGCCCAGGAATTTCTGCTCCTCTCCCCCAGATAATAATGTTTATAATTTGTCTGTAACCTACGAGAGATTTCTTTTTGCCAAGGTCAAGAAATAATAGATAACTTCAGATCTACAACAACAAAAATCAGAGAAGGACTACTTACAGGAATGAAGAGAGGAGAATACAACAGCCCCACATTCAAAAGCTCAAGAGAAAAATAAACATGTCTTTTTAAAAATGTGCATAGAGTTGAGAGGCCATAAGCTAGAGAAATGAAGATTATGCTATAACATTTAGTCTATTGGTGGCCCCCAAACATCTTCCTGTAATTATTGGAATGAAATGAAGAGTGCCTTCAAAACCACATATGGAAACAGATGTATGTGGTGTGCTTTGCATTATGAACGTTTCTTGTGGCTCTGAGTCCAGAGGTGGGTTAACTAATTATGCCTGTTGTGAGCTAAATGTAAATATTAGAATTGTGTTCATCCAAAGCCTGCCCATACGCTCTTACACACCACCCTGCATGATTCAACAAGGATACATGGCACACAGGCAAGGTCAAGGACGCAGGGTCTCCTGAGATGAGGCTCTGTCTCCAAACCCCTGAGAAGAGACACTTTCTCTAGAGGATTTTTACCATATGACACCACCCAGTGAAGGGGACAGCTGGATTTTCCTGGGTCCCTTTCCCTTCCATTTGTCCCTAAGACAAATATGGACAGAACAACTCATAACTGAAAACTGTCACGTCTTTGGGCAGGGGAGGTGCTTTATGGAAACTGACCCGGTCTCCTGTATTCTTTTGTGACCACCACGAGGGGAATTGGTCACATATTCATATTATTTCTAATTTATGATCTTATGTGACACTGTGGCTTAAGAGGAATAAGAGATCAGAGCTGCTGCAGAGTTAAAGTATAATCGTAACGATTATTCCCATTATCTATTTGTGATCCCCATATTCTACTTCTCACTCAACCCTGGGGGATTGAGGAGGTCTAAGAATCATGTGATTATCTCCTGCCCCAGCAGAGAAAAATCTGCTTTAACTGCTGTCATTCATGCTTCACAAAACGTCACGAAAACTTTGGGGTTATTTGACATGAGTTCTGGTTTCTTACCGGTCTGGGGGCTCGGAGATAACAACAGACCACTCGATTAAGATTTGTATCCTCCATAAGTGCTAGAAAACAAAGTTAAAAGTCATTTGAAGTCTGTCTAGTCATCAGCTCTTGAATGGCCAGGATGACAAATTAAGATGGATGCAGATGGTCCAGGATCAATGTCAACAGGGCTGATAACCTTCATCCGCTCTCTGTGTCTCCAGGGTCTTTCATGAGGTGATCTGAATGTTCCAGTAAAACGTGGCAGTGGACTGCTTCCAGATGCTGTTCTTCCCAGTTAAAGGCAAGCTGGAGGATCTATCCTGCAGAGGATGTACCTAGCACAGGACTTCTGGACTCTCTTTTTCATTCTAGGGAACAAGTTAATGAAAACCGCGTATGTGTGTTTTGAGAGATCCTTGCAATTCACATCAGTTTGGCATATGCAGACTAGAGGTGACTCAAATCTCCTTTAACATGAGGCTTGGGGAACTCCCCATCTTCAGCCTTCGTTCCTGATGACTGTAGAAAACAATTAGCCAATTGGACAGGAAATTCCTGGACAGACCATCTGAATGGGTCAGCGCAAATGGGAGGAACATGCAAACTTGGTTTGCTCATAAAAAAGAGAACAGATCACAGTGGAGGCATACATGTGGAGAAGCCAGGGCAGTGCTGATGGGAGAAGGCGTGAGATAGCACAGCTCTGAGCTTTCAAGGGAAGGAGGATGAGAGCATTAAGGCACAGAAGGTGAGCTAAGCAAGTTGTGCCTCCCTGGATCAGCAATGACGCAGCCCAGTGTCCTGGAGAAGCCAGGTACCCCCGGCACCCTCTGCCACACGTGTCTGGGTGGGAATCCCTACCCTGCCACTTAGGTGTCATACGACCTTGGGCAAGGTCATCAATGGTCAGATTGAGTTATTTCCCTATCTGATAAACAGGGGCTGGTGGCAATGTCCACTGCATAGTGGTTATTAAGAGGATTAAATGAATTAGTATGTATATGTCCTGAGAAGACTTTCTGCTGTGTGCTTGTCGCTTTTATGCTCATTATTATTACCAGATAAGAGACTGAATCTGTTTCTCGTGAACTTTTAATATCTCCTTAGCATGCCCTTCTGTTGATCGGAGAATTGATAGGGTAAAAGCAGACTTCTATGGCAATCTGCCAAACGCACCACCATTGTCCCATCTAGATTTGGAGGGAACGACATGAGACAGGTGCACTGCATGTTGAGCAAATACGGGGTATGGAGTGTCTCCACCAGAGGGTCTGTGTGTGGACCCTGAGAGGCCATCAGGACACAGCCTTTGGCTCTCCCTGGAGCCAGTGAGGTGAAGAGCAGGAGTTCACATCTCAACTCTAGCTGTGTAACCTGGCACTTTACCAGCCAGTGCTCTAGGTTCCTCACCAGGAAAATAAGAAGTAATAAATAGCGTTTCCCTCCGGGGGCACTTAGGGGGATTATGGGAGTTCATACATGTAAAACACCTAGAATAGTACTTGACATACTGTAAGCACCATATGAATGTTAAGTATCCCTATTATTTTTATTAAAGGCAAACAGGGACCCAGGTTCTTGGGGACATAGCCTCTGAATGCCAAGTGGGAGAGCTAGTATTCACTTATTGATCAGCCATTTAAAAATCTAACATTTAAAAGTACTTACTCCACCAGACACTCTGCTGGGCTGTGCGTACAGAAGTTAATGGGACTCGGGCCTTTGAGTAGCACCGGAGACGGGGGGAGAGGGTAGATGCTTCACCGAGGGGAAGATGAGATGGTTCTTACACAATGGCAGGTGTGCACCAGGCAGGGAGGCTGAGAGAAAAGAGGTGAAAACGATAGGGCGCATTAGGGTTTGAGGAAAAACAATTGTTTGTTAGGGCCAAAGCATGGAGTGGACGATAAAAGGTGATGAGGATGGGGAAAGAGAAGAGCCAGCTCAGTGGAGCATCTTTATGCCACGTAGAGGTTGACCTTGTCCTGAGGCAATGGAAAGTCATCAAGGGCATTTAGAGGAGGGACATCACATGCTCAAGGTTCTGATTTGGAGTTGGTACCAAAAATGAGGCTGGAAGCAGGGAGAAGCAATGATTGTAGGAGAGAAGGCAGCTTGACTGGACCAAGGCAGTTGCATCAGGGGAAGGGGGCAAATTCAAGAGATATTTACGAGAAAAGGGAGATGTGGTTTCATGAGTAAGACGAATGAGAGAGAGACAGACAGAGACAGAGAGGGAGGGAGAAATCAAAAGTAAATTTCAGGTTTATAAAGAGGGATTAGTGAGTTTGTTTATTTATTTATTTATTTATTTATTTATTTATTTATTATGTTTTTACTGCGTGATGGCATTGGGAATAATTCAGAGGCAGTGAATTTTCAGAATGCCGAGTCTGATTAAAGTAGGCATTAACATCGGATCATCCTAGACTGGAGAACTACTTTTCAGTTCTTGAGTCTCCAGTTCTTAGGGGAGCCATTCTCCTGCCCCCATGAAGTATGCATGGCCACATGACTTCTTCAGGTTAACAAAAGAACATTTTACTGCTGGTGCTCTTGTGTGTTCCTTTCCCTCCCCCTGCCATGGGAATGATGAGAGCCGAGAAGATATGGAATGTCCTAAGATTGGGCAAAACACGGGGGGCAGCTGCCGTGGACAGTCACCTAGACCTGCAGAGGACTTTGCAACTCTTGTTTTGTTGAGCCATTGAATGGGAAGGAGGGAGAAGATTTTACTGCGGACTTAGAGCTGGCCCGGAGTCACGGGGTTCTTTTTCTCTCTGTGTGGAATCAGTGGGATTTCATAAGTTTGCTGATAAAGTTATAGTATTTTAAAAATCCTCAGAGACTGAAGTTTTTACCCCTAGGAATAGTAGCCAGGTGGTAGAAAAATCTGGAACACAGCAGATTCTCAACAAACGTTCCCCCCCTCCCTTTTTTTTCCAAGTTCCAACTAATACTTATCTGTTCTGACCAGAGAGAAGTACCTTTCCTCCCTTTGCCCAGACGTAACAAGTGCTGGTTATATAGTCTTTATTTGTATGTTTCCATATATTTACTGTTTACTATCTCTGGCCTTCCATCTGGGAATATTTCCTTCTGCCGGAAGAGAGCCTCTCAGTATTTCATTTAGTGTGGATCTACTTGCCACTTGCATACTTTGGCATTTGTGGGCATAAAAGTGTCTTTATTTAACTTTTACTCTTAAGGAACATTTTCCCCAGGTGCAGTGTGCTACTTCCTCTCGCTTTTTGTATATATCACTCTGCCTTCCATTGTTTTTGTCAAAAATCAGACGTGAGTCTAGTTACTGCTTGTCAAAAATTATTTCGCCTTTTTTCCCCTGGCCGTTGGTAAGATTTCCTTTTTGTCTTTCTGGTGTTCTGTAGTTTTAGGGTTCATAAATAATCACTAATAAAGCAATTCATCATTCTCTTACTTAAAAAATATTTACTGAGCACATCCCCCACAGCTTGGCATCTAGCAGGGAGAAAAGACCAGACAGTCGGCAAGCTTAGTGTGGAGGATCAATGCGACCCTGGGGGCAAGCCCGGGTGCTTTGGGAAGATATGCTTCCGGGGTTGTGTTTTCACCAAGCTCTGAAGGACCCAGTAGGGGATCAGCAGGTAATAATCAGTAAGGGATGAGCAGAAGCTAGAGAGAGAGAGAGAGAGAGAGAGAGAGACAGAGAGACAGAGAGACAGAGATAGAGAGAGAGAGAGACAGTGGTTCTGAATGTAGGGTCTGGATGCAAGGTTCCAAAAGAGGAGGGCCCGAGGGGCTTCGTGAAATTACAAGTAGGTCGGAGTGCCGCACAGCAAGAGGGTGTGGGCCATGAAGAAGGGTGGCCAGGCACAAGGTTTGTTTATCAAATGCCCCCCTCTGGCTGCAGTGTCTGTTTTTAGCTTTAGACAGATATTTACTTTCTACATGACATCTCTCCTAGGATGATTCAAACCCTCTCGAACTCAGCTTGTCCAAGGATCTGGCTGGTATTTCCCCAACCTTAACCTCACCTGGAATGCCAGCCACGTTGGTTCAGTTGCGTGCAATGGAGAAGAGGGCATCGTTCTCCGTGTGGCCCGGTGGCCCGGTATGATTTTGGCCCTCCTCATCGCTGTGGTCTTAGCTCACACCGAACATCGTCTTGTCCTCTCCACTCCAGCTGTGGGGGCCTTGTTTTCAGTTTCTCAAGCACATGCTCCCTCCTAATCAGATAGATCTTATAATTGGTGTTCCCGCTTTCTGGAAAGCTCCTCCCTCCACCTCATCACTTCCTTGGGGAAGCCATGCAGCCTTCCCCCCACCCCCATTACTCATTCTCATTCTGTATCACATTTCCTGTCACAGTGCACGCACAGCTTGGGATTGGGTGTTGACGGGTGTGGCTCTGTGTGTGGTGCTGAATCCCCCACTAGCCGAGTTTCAGGAGGGCCACATGTGCCCTGTTTATTCTCGGGACCTGGCACGGAGAACCTACTCGATAAATCCTTGTGGAATGAGTGCCCCGTAGCTCTATTAAGGAGTCTGTGTGTTATCTGTAGGGCATGGAGGAACCACCAGTGTTGCAAAAGGGAGGATGATTTCGTAAGAGGTTTTGCACTGGGAAACCCACTTTTGACTACCCAGTGGACCAAGCATTGGATTGGGCCAAACCGAAAGGGAAAGAGCCTTAGGGGTTGTGATACGGGTACCTGTCTGAGAGACAGTAGCAGTGGCTGTAGAGAGGAGGCTGGCAGGTGTGAGAAGTCCTAGCAAGCCCCACGTGATGAGATCTGGGGACTGAATGGAGGGGACAGGATGATAGCTGGATCTCTGGCTTGAATCCATCGGCCAATGGCGGTTCCATTTATAAAACAGAGAGCAAAGGGCAGAAGGAAGAGGAGTAGGAAAGGAATGGCTTATTGGCTTGTTGAATCAGAATGTAGGTGCTTAGGAGGCCGCTGATCTTAGTCTCAGGTGAGAAACTGGCCTTGAAGGTATGGGGTTGGGATTTGTTACAAAATCCATCATAGAATGCTTCATTTACAGTCTGCCTTAGCTCTGAATAGCTGACTAACCCCAAGGACTTACTCAAGAGTCACTTTATAAATCCTGACAGTCAAAATATATTTCTTGGGGTGGTTTTTTTTTTTTTCATTTTTATAAGGAAATAACAGCTAAAATAAGTCAGAGGTCAGTCTTAATGTAAAACTTCCTGAAGTGATTTGAGCCTGGGAGCTCATTTGCCTTTGACTGATTCTGTCAGTTGAATATAGACTTTTCACCAAAGCTGGAGTGGGGCTGACAGTGGAGGTCAGAGAAAACTGGACTGGCCAAGTTGGCAAACACCATTCTCACCCAGTGGGACCCCAACCCCCTGCCGAGAACCGTCTACTTAGGCCACTCCGTTTTGCAAATAACTGCTGTTTGGTTTTCAGCTTTCGAGATGAAAGCACCTGAAAGATCAGTCATAGGGCAGATTCAACAAGGGAAACATTAACTAGATATCGACCTGGATCCCCTTCATGTTTGATGAGTAACGTATTGAATGGTCAAGCAGAGTTGTAACCAACCCAGAAAGTCGATATTGACTTTTGGGGGCGCTAATCAATGAGAAACGGAGACGTCCTAAAGGGGAACTGTTTTCACGCAGGTGGGTGAGTCAACTGTTCTGAGTACCATAGCTCATACGGCCAGTGGACATGGTGACACCCAGCCTGATTGGTCTGCATCAAGCAAGGTGAAGGGTACAGAGGCGTTCGTTTGGAAACAGCCAAATTCTCTTCCAGGTGCTGCTGCTGCTTAACATCCAGAGTTCTTGCTCTGTGAGAGCTCAGAGTATTCTGCTGGGGTTTGAGTTAAAGGGAGAGATTTCATATCTTGCAGGGTGGCGGACGCCCAGACGGAATTCTCACTGAGGAGGCACAGCACCCGCATGGGCACCAGCCACTCTCCTGGGAAACCAGGAGGTCCCGTCGATTTCACAGAGTTGGACTTATCAGAGAAAAGTCATGCTAAGGAATCCTTTGCACATTCCTGGAGTCTCCCGAGACTTGGCTCTCCTCCTTGGGATGTTTTTTCTACTCAGTCCCTCAGGAGGCCACCAACATGCACCTACTCTGACTTTCCCACCTCGTGACATTGCAAGAGGTATCAGCATCTTGAGTCTGTGTATTGAGCACGTAAAAGGTTCGACTTTTTTTCTCATAAACCTTCCAAAAGTCACAAACTGATTTCATGACAAGATTCTCTTCTCTACTGTACTTTCTTTAGTTCCCAATTCTTCACTTTTATCACTAGGGTCCGATAAATAATTCAAATTAGCAGCAACCATCGTATTTGGGCAGCTCAGGGAATTCTCACTTTCAAACCGCTTACAAGCATTGCCTGCTTGTGGTGAAGGAAAACCCTCAGAGCCCAACGTGATCGACATGCTGGTATATTTCAGGTTGTGAAAGGGATGCAAATAGCCAAGTCTTCCCATTGCTCTGAGCCTCTCCCTGACAGACAATGCAGTCATAAAGGCTATTATGGTTTCATTGCCCAATATTGGAACATTATTTACCATCGAACTCACTTGGCTCTTGATTGTGTTATTGAGAAATTTGAAAACAAGTTGCAATTAAAATTTATCTACTGTCATCTATCTATTATCTATCTATCTATCATCTATCTATCTATCTATCTATGAAAGAGCTCTGGGTCATTAGATTTAAAAAGAACAACTAATCTGAGTTCCGACTTTTCCTTGTTTCACGGGACTAGTCATGTAAGCACCTGGCTTCAGTTTCTATGAAATGTAAAACAAAAATTGAGCATGTGATTTTCAGGGTGATTTCCAGCTTATTCCGCCCCTCCCCAATTCTGCGATTCTCAAACATTCCTGCTGCCTAGTCCTTGCCTCACCCCGTTCTCAAGCCCTCATCCTGCATTGGCCCAGCCTTTAGGGTTGTGCTTTGCTTGGCTGCCCTTCCTTGGGGTCTGCCCATTCAGGCAGCCATGGGGCCCTTTCCCCTTTATAACATGGGCACTTTCTCCTGAGACCATGCTTCTGGCTGAGGCCCAGTCACAGTGTTCCCATCACTGCTACTTTTGCAATTGCTGTCTCCACTTCTCCACTCAGACAGCATAGGAAAAACACTTCGAGTAAGCCAAGTTTGTGTTCCACACCCCTGCATCTCCCCTGGTATGTTCCCTTTCCCGCCACCTCCAGCCTATCTTCCAAGCCCTGAGCTAGTGATCTTAATCTGCACAGACCCTCTTGTGAAAGAAGAAAGTCACGTGATGATCAAATTCACATGGAAATTCTAACAGCAGTGCTATTTCCTCCTTGGGAGGATCTCACATCTATTGTGCATTTCATGAGCACCAGGCTCGCCTAACCATGTGATGGAGTCAGTATTCTTGTCATAGCTCATATGATTGAAGCCCTGGGCAGCCCCCTCAGGACTGTTGTGGGACTCAACCAGCAGTGATTGGACAGTACTTTAAGATAAACCTTGGACTAATGTTTATGCAAGGTGTTCCTGGAGCCAGTGGTCCTTTGACACTTGGAGTCATTGTAGTCTTAATATTAACACGACACAGAGGTGGCTTTCCTAGTTCTCTTTCGGCCCCTACCATTTAGTTCAATCCTTGAGAGAGCAGGTTCCCTGCAGCGTCTTGGGGGCCAGCTGGCTTCGCAGCTTCCTCCAAGATCCCTGGACGGGTCTCACGTAGCACAGGACCTGCGCCCCACAGTCAATCAGTGTCTTTCTGGTATGGTGAGTCCCTCACATTATTTTTAGTGTCATTAGCTTTGCTAAGGTTCATTATGTTAATATCATAACTCGCCTCTGTAAAGCGAAGAAGAAAAGCATTCAGGTGCCAAACAGTTATTAGGTTCCTACAATGACACCTAAATATTCACTGCGGAATCTAAAAATGTGCAAATCCAAAATGGCAGCCTGCCAAACCAAGTGCATTTGTTGGACTGTTGCTTGTCAAGCCAAGAGTGGATTCTGAGGCATCAGTTTCAAGCCGTCTCTCTCCTTGTATTCGGATCTGGGCCGGGGCTGGTGCAAGCTTCCCTTTGGATAGCTACATTTTTGTGGGAAAGTGTCCTTAACTCAGAAGGGGGCACTGCTTTTCCAAGGGTGAGAGAGATCTTCACCACTGCCATCCTTTGCCAGATGGGTTGGTTTTGCCTGGTTTTCGACAGAGAAGATGAAATTGTGTCTGGGCATCTTAAAATCTATCCGGCGTGAAAAACAATTATTTACTTTGTTTTATGCCAGTTTTTAGTGAGGAGTTGCTATTTGAATTAACAGCTCGGGCTTGAGCAATGTGTTTGAGGGAAACAATAAGTGATTTGGGGAATGTGGGAAACTTAGAAATTTCCATGTTACAGGAGGACCACCTGTTTTACTGGTGAGGCACAGAGAGTTTCTCCTTTAACCCAGTGTTTGAAGTGAAAAATGAGATTAAATATGTCTGCTCGGGGCATTTTGAAATGAGTCTTATCAAAATAAGGGAGGTAACAGGAATGGAAGGGAGAGAGGAAAAAAATTTCTGGATTTTCTGTATCTCGGTAGGAACTGACATGCACTCAAATTAGTTGGGTCACAATGTTAGATGCCTTCGTGGTTGTTCACATCATAAGGAGACACTGCCGTGTGTGACACTAACCACATGCAAGTAATGTGTGATCAGATATATCCCAGGCCACAGACCGTCTGAAAGCTTCTGACTCATTTTGTTACTTAACCTCTCGGAAGGCAATTTGGAAGCTACACTTGATTACAAAAAGCCCTTCTCTACTTAGGTACTTCAGTGGGGATTTGAAATTCTTTTGGTTTACTTCCATTTTCATGATAAACTCTTTATACTCGGGGGGTTGCCTTGTCCCAGCCACATGCACAGGTGCATTGAGCGCCAATTGGCGAGGCACCGCTTAGAAATTGGGCAAGGGACAGAGGTGAAATAGAGGGAGGCCAGTGGTCCCAGGAGATGTTAAGTCCTGAGCCCCAGCCTGTAGTGACGCTCAGAGGCAAGCATCTGGGCGCTTAGGACAATGTGCAGTAGCCAAATCTGGTGCAAGTATCTACCAGCCTTGAAAAGGAAAGGTGCCGTCCCAAGTGTGCACGGCGGTCGTGTAGATGTCCCTCCTGAGTCTGACTGTGATGGCCACTGTCCTAACTGTTGGTCATTTGCTCAGACACAGGCCTGGCCTCGTAAGGGCAGAGGTGGGGAGAGGACGTTTCAGTAAGGAGGCTCTCAGGTCAAAGTGAGAATCTTTCATTTGGGGTATGATCCAAAGGGCTCTCCCAGTCCCCGAGGCTAAGCTCCAGGGACACACTGCCAGCACATGCTGACATTTAAAAGCAACAGACAGCTTGAATTAATTACACATGAATGAAATCACAGCAGGCCTCAGAGCTGATACCTGAGCTCTCCTTTGGCAACTGAAGTCATAAAAAGTACACTGAAGAGGGGCCAAAGAGAGTGTTAAAAAACCTAAAAGGAATAAGAAAATGTTTTGAAGAGTTTTTTGAAAAGGTGCCTTGACAAGGATGGCTGGATAATGGATAATCCAGTTGGCCCCTTACGTATCGTTCAAATGCAGGTCGCGAGCAAATCTGCTTGTAGTTAGTGCTATCCCTGGGGAGAGCAAATTGGGAGTGATTGCGACAGGCTAGTGCTTCTCAACCTTTCTGACTATGACTTACTTTAAGAAATACTTTCGCATCTTATCCTGATACACACACACACACACACACACACACACACACAGTCTCTGTGTTAAACACACGCCGCCTCAAAAAGAATTTCATGAAACAATACTTGCCCTTCCTATATACACTGTGACATTTTCTAGTCTAGTCTAGTCTTTTAGTCTTATCTCTTCGTGAAATCATTCAACAACTGCTGTGCAGCATTTTATCAAATTCATTTCCAGTGTATTTCACTGTCTGTTAATGTTTTGAAACCTTCCTTTGAAAATTAGAGTCTTGAGTGCTCAGACTCATGCAACCTGGGTTTACATCTCCCATGGAAACGATCACTGGAAGAGATGGAGGGATCCGCAAACTAAGGTCCAGGGGGACAATCTGCCCTGTGGGCAGTGTGAGTTTCACGGGCACACAGCCACGCCGTGGCTTCACCTGTTGTCTGCCGCCACTTTTTTGCTACAGCTATGGTTGAATAGTTACAACAGAGCCCGTGTGACCTGCAAAGCTGAAAATATTTACTGTCTGGTCCTTCACAGAAAAAATTTGCTCACCCCCATCAGTGCCTCAGAATGTCTGCCTCGAAACCACTCAGCTTAGCCCTTCTACAAATGTATCTCAGGCTGCAGGCTGACCTTTTGTGTTCCATCTCCCTTTCCGGCCTTGAGGATAAGTTACCTTTTTTTTTTTTTTTTTGATGTTTATTTTTGAGAGACAGAGACAGCGGTGGAGGGGCAGAGAGAGAGGGAGACAGAGGATCTGAAGCGGGTTCTGTGCTGATAGTAGAGAGCCCTATGTGGGGCTCAAACTCAGGAACTGTGAGAGCATGACCTGAACCAAAGTCAGACGCTTAACCGACTGAGCCAGTAAGACGCGCCAGTCAAATTGAACAACAACTTTGGGGCCAGTGGGGGACACCGAAGACAGAATTCCCCTCCCTGCTTCCCATACTCCTGCTAGGTGGCTACTGGAGTAATAGTTGGCCATGGGAAATCCAGCGACTGTGCTGCTGTTGGGTGATCGGGAAGCCGATGCCGAGGAGGAGTCTGGGGTGCAGGAGTAACATCTGTGGAAAGAAAGGTAAAGAAACAGGCGGGCAGAAGGAGTTGTTGAACTGCAGGGGAGGCCTGATGAAGCCTCAGCCGACCTGCCAGGGAATGCAGGGGGCAGAGTTGTCCTCGGGGGGCGGGGTGCTCATTTCCATTCCTGCTTTGTCTGTTCCTTGACTGGTGACCTCCGAATGGGCATGACCTCAGGTGAGGCCTGCTGACCTTGTGGATGGGAGCCCTTCTGGAAGGGCGATCGGGGCTGTGCATCTGTTGTTTCTCTGTCTACCTCCGTGCCACTCGATGGACCTGCCACACTCTTGGGGGGCAACTCCTCCACAATCCGGGGCTCCTCTCTTTCTCAGGCGAAACAGAGCAAGGAGGCTCATGGGACATATTACAGCACCCACTGCCGCATTCCTTCATTTTCTGGAGTCTCAGCCACCACCTCTGTAGTCTTTGTGTCTCACCTGGGCGCTTGACTTAGAGACTCATTCCCGAGGTCCCGGTCACCACCTCTGTCTCCAGCCGGATTTGCTATCCTCGTCCACGTCCAGTCACACACTGAGGGGCCAGACTGCTCTTCTCGTCACCATTGTATACCAGCAACCTCACCTCTGCCTATGATCAGGCCTGGATGGTGACTTCTCTCCTTGACTGCGTAGGTGGCTGTTGAGATTACGATTCATGGAGACTCTTGCGACGGTGTCCAAGTAAAAGCGTGCTCCCTGGAAGACCAAGACCCGTTGCCATGCAGAGCCCAGTGTTTTGGGCATGGGAGACAAAACCTCCCCTCATGGGTCATTGGGGGTGATGGCAGGTAGGGCCACTCTTGCTATTATCCCTTGATTCCTGGACCCATATATTCACCCTTTTAGGGGTGCAGTGCAATAACAAGGTCTTTGATTCTGTGTGTATCCTGTGTGCCTGGAGTATGGCATGAGCCTTCGTGAGTGTTGCTTCTGAGCTGGCCCTTCAGCTATGCCTTCAGCAGGCTGACCTCTGGGAGGGGAGATACGGGATGTGGACACGGATCTCACAGTCATGGGCCCAGTCCCACACCTTCTTTGCTGCAATGTGGGTCTCCTGGCCTGAAGCAATGGTGCATTAAATCTTGCATAAACTCTGGCACAGTGGTTTGGCTGAGGCTCTGAAGGGCAAAGCTAAACTCAGAATACTGGTTTATTCTTGTGAGAACGAGGTCGCTCAGCCCTGGTACTGTTCTATTGGCTTTTTTGACTGGATCATTCCTTGCTGTGTGCTGTTATGTATTGAATGTTTTCATTGCCCCTAATTCATATGTAGAAGTCCTCACCCTTGATGTCATGTATTTGGATATGGGCATTTGGGGGGTGGCTAGGGCTGGATGAGTTCATGAGGATGGGGTTCTCATGATGGGATTAGCGGCTTCATAAGAAGAGACATTAAAGAAGTTGTTCTCAGGACGCCTGGGTGGCTCAGCTGGTTGAGCTCCCAACTTCAGCTCAGGTCATGATCTTGCGGATCGTGGGTTTGGGCCCCGTATCAGGCTCTGTGCTGACAGCTCGGAGCCTGGAGCCTGCTTTAGATTCTGTCTCTGTCTCTCTTTGCTCCTCCCTTGCTCATGCTCTGTGTCTCTCTGTCTCTCAAAAATGAACCAAACCTTTAAAAATGTTTTTAAAAAAGGATTTTTAAAGAGGTTGTTCTCTCTCTCTGTCTACCCCCTGCCCTCTCTCTCTGAACCATGTGAGGGCAAAGCGAGAAAGCAGCTGTCTGCAAGCCAGAAAGAGACCTCTCACTGCAAACCAAACCATGCGGTCCCTTGATCTTGGACTTTTCAGCCTCCAGAGCTCTGAGAAAATAAATTTCCGTTGTTGAAGCCCCACAGTCTGGGGATTTGTTATGGCAGCCTGGGCTAACACAATGTGCATTATAGGATGTTTGGCAACATCTTTGGTTTCTACCTACTGGATGCTGGTGGCACCCTCCAATGGTGACGATTAAAAATGTCTCTGGACACTGCCAAATATCTCTGGGGACAAAATTGCCTCCAGTTGAGAACTACTGGGGTGCTGCCCAGGACTGCGTCTCTCACTTGTGTTCTTTAGCCTCTATGAGTTTGGGATTGGCAGATTGGGGATGAGCAGAAGGGGGGATTCATTCTGGAAATTGGCTCTCACTTGGTCGCTGCTGGAGTCTCATTCTGTGACACTGTGATAGCCTGCAGGTAGCTGAAGAAGAAATGTCTGGGAGGAGAACAGGAATTACAGTGAAACTGGTCAGGCCGGCACTGGCCCTTGGAAGGCACCTTTGCAGCTCTATATCACTTTGGAGGGACAGAGCCCTATGGTCCACACTGGTCCTTTAACTCCTGCCTTCCTGAGTGTATTGCCACACTGGCTGGCAGAGAAACAAAGCCCAGTATCATTAATGACCTGATTTCTGCCCAAACTTTCATAAACGTCGTCTTGATTTGGCCATCGTTACCTGGAAACTTCTGACAAATGGATTTTGGAAAAGCTCTTTTTTTTTTTTTTTCATTCTTTCTTTCTTTTTTTTTAGACAAGCTTGGATGAGACAAGCTTTCAAATCTGGACTAAAATCAGAGAGAAGACTCTGGTTAATTGCCCTTACCTTACCTGGGACTTTTGAGATGCTGAAGACAGAAAATATTCCATAGCCATATACTGAGAAATCATTTCCATCTGAGGTGGTTTGGATCAACTATCTTTCCAAGAAAGGGATGATGTGTCTATTTCCAATGGTGCTTTCCCCCCAAATGGGCACAGCAATTGCAATATTTCATAACTTCCCTCCAGATATTAGTTTTAAGCGTGCCCCTGCTCTTCTCCAGGCAGTTGTGGAACCATTAGAAACACAAAGTCACATTCAGAGTTTATGGATGGGAAGGCACCACACAACATGTGTGGATTGTTACATGGAGACCCCTACAAGGTGACAGGTACCTGAGTGCAGACCCCACCCCCTCAAAGCCACTGTGAATATACACGTGGGACCCAGGGCTGTGCGGATCTCCCTGTGCCAAGTTTCTTCACGGTCTTTATGGCAGATGTGATGGGTGGGAAGTGGACGGGAATCTTGTTCCACTGTCTTTCCTCTCCGCCTCCCTGGCTCTATGGAGCCATCAGCTCTTTACTTTTCTCAATAACTGTGTCTTGTCTGAGTTATTCTCGACTGCAGCCACACATACGAGGAGCTTGCATTGATGGGTTGCACCTTGTCTCTTGTGTTTGTCATTGTTGTTTGCTACTGATTTTTATTGCATCCTTCCTGGGTCCTCCAAAGACTGTCCCAGGTTCCTCCAGCCCATCTACAGTGCTGTGTTGTCCAATCCCGATATACAGGCAGATGCTTTGGTGAGTGGCCCAACACGTCATGACCATCAGCCACCGTGCCACCAGTACCTTCCTGATTTCTATTCTTTGACCTTTTCCTGCTCCACGGCCTCAGATCTCATGTGTTCTGGGCATGTTTGCTCTCCAAGGGCTGCTGCTTTGACTTGCCCCACTTCCTTTTCCTCCAAGACTTTCTCCTCGGTCGTGTCACTGAGTCTGGCCAGCGTGGGCAAAAGTGAAGCCTTCCCAAATGTGATCCAAGCTCTCTCCTTCTGTCTTTTGCTGACCAGACGCAGAGAACCCTGGGGAAGACTCTAAGAGGTGAAGAGGGAGATGAAAGATGGAGGAAGGGAGGGACTCTGTGAGTCAAACGACTCAGACCATGCCTGCCTCCTCCACTGACCCAGAATATAAATGTCTGTTGGGCTGAGCCTCCAAGATCTGCTGGTTGTTTGTTACAATGACTAGTCTACCCTGGTTCATGCCCCTTCATTCCCAGTCACCTGAAGCCACTGGTTGCCTTTTCTTACCCGTGGGCCCTGGACTAGCTTCCTGGGGTTCCCGGACACTGAGGGAGTTCTGTCCTCTGTGAGTTCATAATCATGGCAGCTTGGGTTCTATATTGGTATTCGCCCATTTCATCAATGCCCAGAGACGAGATCTCTCCTTCCACCACTTTTCTTCTTCTTCTTCTTCTTCTTCTTCTTCTTCTTCTTCTTCTTCTTTTCTTCTTCCTTTTCTTCTTCTTGTTCTTCTTCTTCTTGTTCTTCTTCTTCTTTTTTTGCTTTATACCATTTGCATTGGTAGCATGCACATAGATTCCAGTATTATCCCCCTAATCCAGAGCCTGCCTCCCTCATTCCAAATGTCTATTGTGGCTCCAGGCTGCCTGCGTGACTCTCCAGTCGTAGAATGTTGGAGGCTCCTGGACGCCCCACCACCTGCTGGCCTCCTGGGAGCCTTGACATCAGCCTGCCGTTGCCATGAGCTGAACACCTCACAGTCCAGCGCTGTGCCCCAGTGCCCCAGCACTGTCACTGTCTGATCTACTTCCTGTAATACCTGGCTTTCATAATGGCATTCACTCTCCAAGATCAATCATTGCCCCTCACAGGGGGACATTTGAACCCTAAGAGGAAGGGAGGAGACTTCTCTGGAAGGGCTGAATCACTCTGCATGGAAGGTCTGGCATCTGTGTGGTGGTGTCTCCGGGTTTGTGGTTGTGGAGGTGTGCCCTTGGTGTGTTTGTGTCTGTGTGGAGGTACCTCTGTCCATGTGGAGACATCTCTGAGCATGCGTACAGAGGGCTGCTGGGGGCCTTCACAGCCACTCTCCCTCCTGGGCTCTCTCCTCCCCCATCAGCGATGAACTGCCAGTTTCATAATACCCCACATTCATTACAACTCTGAGTCTTTAAAGACGTTTCCTTTTGGCCCATAATCCGATGAAATCATTTTTTGTGTTAAATCTTGCTGTGTTGTAAGTGTTGTGCCTGGTGTGGGAGAAACCAGATGAGGAAGCCCTAGGCCCTGTCTTTGAGGAGTTCACTACCTAGTGGAAGGGAAAGAGACACGCACACTAGCAACTTTTATGTAATGTGGCTTGTAGAAACGTCAGCACGAAAAACAGAAACCAAAATACCATAGGAAAAAGCACAGTCAGATAGGTAGGGTCTAGATGCACTTCTGGATTTTTGGCTGCATTCCTTTTGAGAACTATCTGACCGCTCTCTCCTGGATCATGGTGGATGGCATGGGTTTTTTGTCGTCCTTCACTGTGGTCTGGCCTTGCTCTTCAATGCACTCTTTGCGTTTCTCTCTACACCTAGGCTCTGCTTTCTTAGGCTTCGCTGGAGTAAATGCTTTGGTGAAACCATGCTTCGTCAGCAAGCAACTGGGCCTGTGCATTCCAGTCCTCCTGGGGATGTAAACTTGCTCATCTGCCTTTGATCCTGTCACCTGCTCTCCAACACACTCAGCTCGGCTGCCTTCAGTGTCTGTGCCTGCTCAGATCTGTGTGCGGACATCTGTTTCCCAGGCGAAACCCAACACTGGCTGCGGTGGTGAGATGTGGGATTGGACAGGCACCCAGAAAAGCGTAGAAATCATGTCAGTAGTAACCATAATAATAATTAATAGTCCGGATAGCTGCATGGGCAATGCACTTGAAAGAATATTCTTTGGGTGTTTTTTTTTTTTTTAAATGTCCCAGATGGGACAGGAGAATTGGGCTTTTGAAGATACAAAAGAAACTCAAAAAGGACCAGTCTGGGATCTATGTTGATTTCACTCATGTTAATGACTATTTGGTTTCCAAACTTGGAGCCATTGAACTTTCTGAATTTTTTTTTTTTTCTGAGATGGTTGAAAAGTACAACTGTGGAAAATGGAGTGATGAGGACAGACTGTGGGGCCCAGCTTTACTCACAGACTCCACCATGTCTTTCCTTCGAGATGGGGGGCACATGGCCTCTGTTGGCTCTGCCCTCCTGAGTTTTCAGATCCACACAGAAGATTTTAAGAAAATGTCAGTTGTGGGGCACCTGGGTGTCTCAGTCAGTTAAGCATCCGACTTCGGCTCAGGTCATGATCTCGCGGTCCGTGAGTTTGAGCCCCGCATCGGGCTCTGGGCTGACAGCTCAGAGCCTGGAGCCTGTTTCAGATTCTGTGTCTCCCTCTCTCTCTGACCCTCCCCCGTTCATGCTCTGTCTCTCCCTGTCTCAAAAATAAATAAACATTTAAAAAAAATTAAAAAAAAAAAAAGAAAATGTCAGTTGTGAACTTTGGGTATGTGCATGTCTGACTCCAGATTTGGGCTTCCCTCCTCATAACCCAGCTGTCTTCCTTGCTGCTGGAACCAGCTTCCACTTTTCAGGAGTATCGGATCAAATAGGTGTCTGTCTTTCCCTCTGCATTCCTCTATTCTCGAAACCCTAACATTTATTCCAGTCTCTCTAGCATGGAAAGCTTGTCCTTTTTACTGCAGTCATGAGTTTATCCAAGCCTCCAGCCCATGATTCCAGAGAGGGGCCCAGCCACCTGCGGACTGACTCCCAGGCTGATGGCGCTCCACCCCACCTGGCTTTGCACTTGCCCTGTTCCACCCATCTGATGGGACAAAGGCAGGACAAGAATGGATGCTTGGATTAGCCCCTGTTGACTGTGACTTCATTCTTTAGGTGTTTGTCTGGTTTTTCAACTTCTCAGCTTCTGCAGTTAAGCCTAGGTGACGGTCTGTGGGTTGGCTCCAGACTTTATACATTCCCCACTTTCTATAGTGATAGAAAAGTCCCAGTTTCTGATGGAACATGGCCAGAATAAAGACATTTCCTCGCCTCCTTTGAAGCTGTCATATGTGCAGAAGTAATATGGGAGACCTTCAGATAGTGCTCTAGACCGGGAGACTCTCTCTCTTGGATCCCTGAGCTATCATGAAGGAAGTCTGACCACCCTGATACTGCCATGCTGGTGGGCTTTATGGGAGCTTAGGTGGGCCAGCTGAGCCAGCCTTCCACTGACCCTGCCCAAAGCCAATTTGTTCCCTCCAGACCAGCCCATCCACCCCTGAACGACCTCTGTTGATGCCCCGTTGAAAGGAAAAGAACAGCCAAGCCCTGCTCGAATTCCTGACTCACAAAATCATGAGATATATAACAAAATGGTTTGTTTGAAGCTATTTGAAACTTTCCTCTAAGTTTTAGAGTAGTGACGTCAATGCCTCCCCTATCCTAGTTGGGCTGATCTTACCTTCTATTTCATCCTTTGTTTCTTTTGCCTCCTCTTCCTCTTCTGCCACACCTAGATACTTAAGAAGCTAGAGAAATGATTTGCTTTTTAAAATGCCAAGGGAAATGATGGTTCAGTTGGGTCCTAATTATAGAGAAGATGAAATTAGACATCTTCTAGAGGAAGTAACAATAGAGCCATAAAGCACGATACCAGTGCTTACTAAATAGTGCTTCAATGTCTGGTTTGTTCTTTTGACTCTAAATTTCCATATGGGAAAAAGTAGAAAAGCATGGGCTTTGGAGTTAGACATAGTTTTGAATTCTGTCTAAATCACTCATGAACCACATAGTCCTGGGTCTCTTATTAGACTACTCCAGACCTTAGTGCCCTAGTTTTAAAAGTGGGGATAACGTGGGGTGCCTGGGTGGCTTAGTCAGTGAAGCGTCCAACTTTGGCTCAGGTCACGATCTCACAGGTCGTGGGTTCGAGCCCCATGTCGGGTTCTGTGCTGACAGCTCGGAGCCTGGAGCCTGCTTCATATTCTGTCTCTCTCTCTCTCTCTCTCTGCCCCTCCCCTGCTCGTGCTCTGTCTCTCAAAAATGAATAAACATTAAAAAAAATTTAAAAAAATTAAATTAAATTAAAAAAATGGAGACAACGTTATTTATCTCATAGTAGTGTTATGAGAATTAAGTATGCCAATTTATGCAAATGTCTGGCAAGCCGGTGGTCAATGAACATAGTTTTCTCTACATTCCACTTCTGTGCTGTCCACTGAGCATTTGAAATGCAGCTAGTTGGAATTACAGTGTGCTAGCAAGGCAGAATGCATACTGGATTTTGAACGCTTTGTACAAAGAAAGGAAAATATTTAATTTTAAAATATATTGATTGCATAATAAAATAATATTTTGAGTATGTTGGGGTGAGTACAATATATTCTTTTTAAAATTTATTTATTTATTTTGAGACAGAGAGAGAGAGAGAGAGAGAGAGAGAGAGCAGGGGAGGGGCAGAGAGAGAGAGGGAGAGAGAGAATCCCAACAGGCTCCACACCGCCAGCATGGAGCCCAATGCAGGGCTCGAACTCACAAACTGTGAGATCATGACTTGAGCTGAAATCAAGAGCTGGATGCTTAACCAACTGAGCCACCCATGTGCCCCTTCAATATATTCTCAAAATTAATCTTATTAGTTCCTTTTTACATTTTTCATATGGCTATATAGAAAGTTTAGAAGTACATACATGACTCACATCGATAGCTTGCGTTATATTTGTATTGAACAGTGCTGTTCTCGATGACTGGAAATCTAAGCTAGTTTTAGACACTTTTTGAGTGAGGGTGTGATGATCTCATTTATACACAATTTTATTATTTATATGTGGCAGAGATTTCCAGGGACCTTACATATCTTTTTCTCCTCCTATCCCCAACACACAGGAAGACGACAATTCTATGTAGCGACATTCAATTGACTGTGAGACCTTCTACAACTTTTGTATCCCTTGCAGAGTTAGCGATAGAAGTGTCGTCTCTCAGCCTGGAGTATTGAGCCACTGCATGAAGGTAGGTGCTCCGAAGAGTTGCCTGGATCTGGAGTGGAATTTGCATGAATGAAAAATAAACCATTGTCTTGTTAAGTCATTGAAGTTTGGGGGTTATTTGTAGCCATAGCATAACCCAACCTTTTCTAATACATGTGTTTTCTGATGAACAAACTCAAATGGTCAACTTGCTTTATTTCTAATTTACCTTGTGCGCAGAGATTCAAAGAGAATTTTGGAAAAGCAAAGAGAATTTTTTGAAAAAGTGGATTAAAATTATTTTGTAGTGTAGTTGACATCTGACATTATATTAGTTTCAGGTGTACAACATAGTGAAAGAATCGATTTTTGATGAGTAATATTTTATGGGGAAAAAGTTTGGCTGGGACTTAGAAATCTATGGAAAAAAAATAGAGCAAAGGGTGAGAAGCATTGATGTGTAACCAAAAGAAGAGTGTTTTTTGTCTCAAGTCCATCTTGTCTCATTTTTAGACATTAATAGGCTGATAGGAAAAATCACAGGACTGAGTGATGTATGTTCTAACATGTGACACCCAAGTAAGAAGTTTACAGGTAGTGTGAAAGGTAACACAAAAATCAGAATGTCTAGGGATATGGCAGATTGTCTCTTTGGAAATAGTGTTGGCATCTCCATGGGGAGAACTGTAACTGGCTTTCTGTGCAGGAATCAGGTTCTGGAATCACTGGAGATCGATTTTGAAGTAGGCCGCATCTATTATAATCCTCCTTATGGATTTTACTTTGTCTTTTTCCTTCCATGTAGGAATTTCAGTTGGTCCTCAGAAGGTAAATACTGATTTTTTTCTTGCTTCTTTTTGTATCTGTATGAAACGAGAGGTGCTAACTAAACTTATTATGGCGGACACTTCATGATACATGTAGATCGTTACGCTGGACGCTTGAAACGTCTACAGTGCTATATGTAACCATATCTCAGTAAAACTGGAAAATAAAAAAATGCTGCTACTTGGAATTCCTTGTGTGGTTTGGAATTTGGAGCCAAGGATTAGGACTTCAGTTTTAACATGGAAACCTTCCCTACCGTATCTTACCGTATCTACGGTACCTAAGGTATCTAAGGTACTACGTACCTTACCGTATCTCCTTCCAAAGGAGAATGCAGGCCCTGGGAGCTCTTCAAAGAGTGGGGGCAGGGGTGAGGATGTTATTCCTGTTGCTTCGGGGTGGAGTCAAGAGGGCTGACCGTTCTGGATATAAAATGAATGCAGTTAAGTCTCCCTACTGATGACAATCGTGCAGAGCTTGGATAATATGTAAGCCAGAGTTCAATCATTTGTAAACACAAATCCATGAAAGCACAAGAATGATGTAATCAAGGCAGTTATCAAATGAAGTTATAAATACTCCTGTTATTTTTTAAGACGCAAAAGGTCGAGCAGGATGTTCCCAATGGAGAAATGTTAAAGACGCCATCGAGCAATCGCAGTTTGTTTACAGGGTCCTTTTTGAGAGAAAGAAGTGCTGTCCTCCATCTGATGAATGTTCATTTCTGGTCTTGTGAGAAACATCGGCAGAGCCAGTCTATAGGAAGTCATGTGGCTTTAGGACCATTAACATGAGGGTAAATATTGCCTTTCTTTTTTTTTTTTTAATTTTTTTTTTTAACGTTTATTTATTTTTGAGACAGAGAGAGACAGAGCATGAACGGGGGAGGAGCAGAGAGAGAGGGAGACACAGAATCGGAAGCAGGCTCCAGGCTCTGAGCCATCAGCCCAGAGCCCGAGGCGGGGCTCGAACTCAGGGACCCTGAGATCGTGACCTGAGCTGAAGTCGGACGCTTAACCGACTGAGTCACCCAGGCGCCCCAATATTGCCTTTCTTAAAAAGGAACCACAAAAATGATGGGGTCCTTCCTAGTAATTCACATGGTAGCAGGGAAGTTAGAGTCTAAAAATGCAAATATTTTGTCAATAACTTTTTTATTTAAAACAATTTTTTAATGTTTATTTTGAGAGAGAGAGAGAGTGTGTGTGTGTGTGTGTGTGTGTGAATGCGTGAATGAGAGGGGAGGGGCAGAGAGAGAGGGAGAGAGAGAATCCCAAGCAGACTCCATGCTGCCAGGGCAGAACCCAATGTGGGCCTTGAACTCATGAAACCGTGAGCAAAATCAAGAATTGGATGCTTAACTGACTGAATCACCCAAGTGCCTCTTGTCGATAATTTTTAAAGTCCATACATTTCTTTTTGGTATTGGAACAGTTTGATTTAGTGAATTTGTTCTTGTGTATTTTTTTATTGTTGTAAAAGTAATATTTTAAATATTTAAAACAACAAAAAGTTAAGATTTTTAAAATGTTTTTGTGTTCTGTTCTAGTATTTGTTCATAGGCATACTTATTTCTAGATGATTGTACAAAAACATTTGTATTTTTTCTTCACATTTATCATAAAGATTCTCCAGGGTTCCTTAATCTTTATAATTATAATTA
Source organism: Panthera tigris (assembly GCF_018350195.1). NCBI lineage: Eukaryota > Metazoa > Chordata > Mammalia > Carnivora > Felidae > Panthera > Panthera tigris. The sequence goes on along the minus strand of NC_056671.1, from coordinate 34,357,347 downwards.
TAGTGTTCGATGGCTAGACAGCAATGGTAAAGTACATTTACCGCAATTTATGTAACTGTCGTAGACACTTAAATTGTTTCGAATGTTGGGCTGGATAGGAAACTTCAATAAACATCTCACAGATGACTAAAATTTGTTTCACATTCTCTAAGCTCAACTCCCCATGGGCCCCATATACTGACTTATCCACCATAAATTACTGTGGGAATAGGCCACATCTAACTACTGTCTCCCCATCAAAGTGGACTATTCCTATGCTCTTTTTCTTTGGTCCCGTTTTTGACAAGAGCCTTAAGACGACGTGGACGGACCTAGAGGGTATTATGCTAAATGAAATAAACCAGACAGAGAAATATTGCATGCTTTCACTTATACGTGGAATTAAAAACGAAGAAAGAAACGAAGAACAATGGAGAGAGAAACAGACTCAGAAACACGGAGAACAGACTGGTGGTGGCCAACGCGGTGGAGGGCGGGAGGATGGGTGAAATGGGTGAAAGGGATTAAGAGGTACAGACTTCCAGTTATACAATAAATAAGTCACGGGAATGAAAAGTACAGCCTAGGAAATATATTCAATAATACCCTAATACACTTATCGTGGCGAGTGTTTCATAATGTATATAATTGTTCAATCACTATGTTATACACTTGAAACTACTGTAATATTATGTGTCAGCTATGCTTCAATTTTTAAAGCAGAGCCTTCCTATACTAGTTTGAGCTAAGATACCTATGTTAGTCAGCCTCTACTAGGCAAGCTGTTCTAACAAGTAAGCCCCAAACCTCAGGGGCCTTCAGCAATAAAAGTTCACTTTCACTTACTTTACTTTTGATGAGGTAATAGATTTAGTCTCTTTTTTTTTTTTTTTTTTACAAAAAGACCAGAGAAGGAGTGTGCACTAAGAGAAAGAACGTTGCTTATCTGCTCCTCAAAGAAACGATCTTACCTGGTTTGTGTCTCAGGACTGTGTACAAAAAGATGAAAAGTACTGTATTGTTAGGTGATTTGGACAAAAGGGGTCGCCTGCGCTTTGTGTTCTTTGAGGAGCAAGAAGAGTATGGCGAGCCCTTCTTTCCTCCTCTTGCCTCCATACCGAGGTGACCTCAGGGGTCCAACAGCGCTGGCCATGCTCCAGACCCACTGTGGAATCCTACCCCAGGGGAGGATACTGGTATGAATGAGCTCAACTTGTATCAGTGGAATAATATGAGCTATCTTGGAGCCCACTTACAGCGCTTAATATTTTTTTCCATTTTCCCGACTTAGAATATAAACAGGAATACGATATACAATAATGGGAAAATTTTGTCAAGAGTTGGATAAAGCTGGCATCACATACCACAATAACCAGGGGAATAGGAACTATTTTCATAGTCTACATGTTACTGCCACACAAAGGTATCGAGAGTATTATCAACAATTCGAGGGATTACTTAAAAGACAACCGACTATCCCCGTGTAGATTTCTTGTCTGTCTGTCTCTCTTTCCTCCATTTGGTTTGTGAGCATTAGGGAAAAAAAAGAACAACAACAACACAGGTGCCTTTTCTTCTCTGTTGCCCCAGACTTCCTGGAAAAGCCTATCATTGACTCCCTGGGACAGAAGCACCATATCTAGAAGCCGCCTGCTCAATTGGAGGTGCTGATGAACAGCCGTGGACATGAGCAGCCCTGTCTGCTGGGCTTGGTCTGCATGGTGTGACTGTGAACCGGGGGGTTTGAGGCCCTAAGGGAGGGTGAGCACTTGGGGAAGTGTGCCGAAGCTTTCAGACCTTGGCCCGTGCACTGAAGGAGGCTGAATGTAGCAGTGATGCTGTTGGCTCCAACTGTTGGGGCTTTCCCGGGGAAAGACTGCACCTGACATCTCTTTTCTCCAGTTCGCAGGTCATAGACTTGCGTGGCGTTTGCACGCCACGAATCATTTAGGCAATTGAAAAGAAAAGATAGCCATCACAAACCACACACTTCAAAAACAAGGTCGGGGCGCCTGGGTGGCTCAGTCGGTTAAGTGTCTGACTTCGGCTCAGGTCATGATCTCACAGTTCCTAAGTTCTAGCCCTGTGTTGGGCTCTGGGCTGACAGCTCAGAGCCTGGAGCCTGCTTCGGATTCTGTGTCTCCCTCTCTCTCTGCCCCTCCTCCACTCACACTCCGTCTCTCTCTCTCTCTCTCTCTCTCTCTCAAAAATAAATAAACATTTAAACAAATTAAGCGAAAACAAAAACAACAACGTATTCTGATTACAAGATTTCCTTATTGTCCAACACATTTTAATGAATTAGAACATGTTCAACATAGATATCTTCTAGATCTGAAAACAGTGACTAAAAGGAACCTGGGTCTCCCACTGCCCTTGCTGGCCAGGGATATGTAGGCAACAGCTTCTACATTCTTTCGAGATGGATTTCAAGCCATCCTTGGATTCCTGCGTCAAGTGCAACATCTTTATGATTTCATCTGCTTGTTCATACTGTGAACTTAGTTTGCCAATGTTTTGAGCTCTGTGCTTTCATAAATGTGACTAGGCTGTAAATGTTTTGCACTGTACTCCCCTGGAAAGCCACTGGGGTCTGGTGTCTTTTGGGTGTGAGACTTTTGATTTCTAGATCAGTTTCTGAAATGGTTATGTGATCACTTGGGCTTTCTATTTCTTCTTGAATAAAATTTTCATTCATATTTACATTTGATTTAGATGTATGTGTAACTTTATATTTTTCTGGAAAGTTGGCCATTTCTTCCAAGTTTTTCAAGTTGGAAGTATGAAAGTATAAAAAGTATTCATTGTTTCTTACTGGAATTTTAAAAATCTTTATAGTATCCACCTTTGTATTACTAATCTTAGTAATTTTGGTTTTTTTCCTCTTTGTTTAGGTAAGTCTGGTTGGATGTTTGTCCTACTTAGTTTTTTAAAGGGTAGCTTTGGTTTTTGTTGATCTCTGTTATATGTTTGTTTCCTATTTCATCAATTCCTGCTCTTATCTTTTTATTTTATTTTATTAAAAGGTTTTTTTACTGTTTATTTATTTTTGAGAGAGAGAGAGAGCAGGGGAAGGGCAGAGAGAGGGAGACACAGAATCTGAAGGAGGCTCCAGGCTCTGAGCTGTCAGCACAGAGCCCAATGAGGGGCTTGAACCCATGAACTACGAGATCATGACCTGAGTCGAAGTCAGACACATAACCAACTGAGCCACCCAGCCTCCCCTCCTGCTCTTATCTTTATTGTTTACATCTCATGACTTCTTCAAGTTTTTGAATTGAGCAATTAGTCCACTGACATGGATTTATTTTTTAAAAATTTTTAATATCTACTTCAAGGCAATAAATATTCCTTTATGTATCACTTTTAATACACACTGAAATACTTTCACTTCCATCCTAAATATGTTATAATTTCTATTAAGACTTCTCTTAACCTGGAGTTATATAAGAGTGCAATTTTAGTGTTTTCAAATATATCTATTTAAACGACCTTTCAATGTGGGTTTCTAAAATAATTGCCAATTTGTCAGAAAAAATTCTCTTCCATTTATTAACACTTCTTTTGAACTTAATGTGTGTGTGTGTGTGTGTGTGTGTGTGTGTATTTTCCAAATCTTTGATGTGTACTTGAAAAGAATTTATTCGTTGGGTAAACAATAATTATATTTATTTATCATATTCAACCAACCTCTTAGATTTTATTACTATATCATATGTAAATAGCCCACTTAACTTTTGTTGACTTATTTATTAATTTCTCAGACAGGCATGCCATGTATCCTGCTATAGTTACAAATTTGTCCATTTCTCTTAAAACTTCTGAACACTTTTCTTTTGAGGAGGGCGGCTATGTTGGCTCATGATTGCTGTATCTTTCTGACGGATCATACGTTATATTTTACAGATACGCGTGCTGTCATCGTCAGAAACGACTTATCTTTCAAACACTGCATTTCAATTTCAGTGTTGTCTCAGAGCCTGGATGAGAAGGTCAACCCCACCTATTCACGGTGCTCAGCAGACACATATAGTGGCGGATGCCAGCAGAACAGGGGGGGCGGCATTTCTTCAGGCCACGCTGGGCCCCGTAGACGTTTTCCCGGAGCGTCCCAGACAGCAGAGCTGGAGGCAGGTGCTGTCACTGAGCGACTTCCCTCTTGACGTGTGTGTGTCTCACTGTAAACTCAGAGGCTCCAATAGTTTCTGAAACAAATCAAACGTTGAGCAGCTGGCGACCCCAAGCCCTCCCGGGATCAGAGCAGCCACACCGTGAGGGCGGGCTCCACGCAGGACCGCACCTTGGTTGATCCTCACAGGTACTGTCGGTGGAGCCAGAAAATAGCAGGTTTGGGTTTCCTTGCTAATCCCTCCAACCAGTGTTACTGTTACCATGCTTGGCCTGGTGACGCACGGATCACTTTCCCAGGAGCTGATGAGATTCGTTTTGTGAGCCCGTCCCCTTCACTCCGGGGAGAAAGGAAAGCAAGTCGGCTGGAGGCGGATTTGGCGCCAGCTGCTGTGTTTGCTAGAGCAGGGGCTGGGACAGAGGTCCCTTGGGAACTCGGTAACGGCCATCTGCAAGCCCAACGGGGAATGGTCCGGGATTTGTTGCTTCCAGTCCTTACCCGTGGAACATCTCTCAGCTGATCGGTGACCACTCAGCAAGCACCTGGAACATCTCTCAGCTGATCGGTGACCACTCAGCAAGCACCTTGGAGACCTGGTCCCAACAGGTGCCCTCCTCAATGCCCATCACCCACCCTTCTCTCCCTCCCACCTCCCATCAACCCTCAGTGTATTCTCAGTTTTTAAGAGTCTCTTATGGTTTGGCTCCCTCCTTCTCTATTTTTTTTTCCTCCCCCTCCCCCATGGTCTTCTGTTAAGTTTCTCAGGATCCACATAAGACTGAAAACATATGGTAAAGTTTCTATGGGACCACGAAAGACCCCGAAGAGCCAAAGTCATGTTGAAGAAGAAGACCGAGGCGGGAGGCGTCACAATCCCAGACTTTAGCCTCTACTACAAAGCTGTAATAATCATCAAGACAGCACGGCATTGGCACAGAAACAGACACATAGACCAATGGGATAGAACAGAGACTCCAGAATTGGAAGTCAGCTGGACGTGTGCTGAGTGCAGCCAAAGGGCCCCGAGGGCTCTGTGCTTGTGGTGATCCGGGCCCGGGCTCAGGAGACCTGTGGAAACACCCCATGATGGACACAGCAGGCCCCCGAAGATTGCTTCCATATCTCTTTTCTTCTCTGAAGAAGTGTCTCTCTAAAGGCCGGGTTTTCGTACCCTGGTATAGGGCTATGTCTGTTAAATTCTGCCCAGTCCACGTTACCAAGGACCGGTCCACACACTCTCTGGGCTTCCTGCGTAAGCCCCACGGATGAATGTGCTGCAGAGCCTGTGGCCAGAAGATGAGGGTCTAGGGCAGGGTCTGGGGGGGGGGAACCAGGAGGCAGCTACGGTGCAGAGTTTCCATCGAGAATGCACAACACTGAGGGGACAGCCGAGCGGGGAAGCCATAAAGACGGAGGTGTTCTAGTGGCTGGAATGGCGTGAGCAAAAAAAACAAAAACCAAAACAAAAACGGCAGAGGCAGGAGAGTGCCGAGCGTGCAGAGAGAACTATATGCCAGTTGTCCAGAACACACGGAGGGGCGTGAGGGGTGGTCTGCAGCAAGAGGGTAGATGGGTGGTCAGGAACCTGGCCTGGCCTCGTTGCTGAAGGGTCATGGGCGGACTTACATGTAAGAAAGATTATTCAGGGCTGCGGTGTGCAGATAGAGTGGAGGGCAAGGCAATCCTATCCAGTCAGGACGTCACTCCTGATGTGTGGGCGGGGGTGGGGGTGGCGGAGGGGTCTCACCGAACTCTCTAGTCCTGGCTGAAGTCTAAGCTTTGCAAATGTGCTCCTTGGAGCCTAGGTCCAACGGCCGGTGTTCCAGCCTGAGCCCCACAGCTTAGGGGCCCTCACTCTTGTTGTTCTCCTTGCTGGGCCCCTCTCACGGTGGGGAGGGGCTTCAAACGCCACGGAGACGTGCCCACCCAGAGCCTGTGCCCCGTCCTCTAGACCATGTTTCTGGTCCCCAGGGCTGCAAGCTGACCCCAAAGGCAGGGGCTGTTCACAGGCCAGTGTGCCCGCAGACATGTGTGCACTTCTCCGGGAGGGCCAGGATGGACGGAGGTGGGAAAAACAGGCCTCCATTGTACCCTTGCCCCAGCCTTGCCCACGGGGTGGGTGGGCCTGCCTCAGGCCTGGGGTAAGGGGGCAGGATCCTGTGAGCACCCGGGTTCCAGTCCCACTTGCCTGTTTCCAACCATGGCTGTACCACTTTGCACCTGTTCTATCCCCAGGCGTTGGGCTAAGACGTAGCCTGAATAACCACTCCGAGGCAGGGCAAAATGCATTTGCAAAACCACTGGCCGAAATAAACTTCCCTGGCTTGTCCAAGTAGAAAATCCAATTTGATAAGGTTTAGGCAAGAGCTGAATCGGAAATGCCATCAAAGCATCTGCCACCCCTGCATTTCTCCAGCCACGGCGGGATCTTTATCAACAAAGTGAGGCTTTGTCTCCTCCACATTTCTGCAAGATTCTGAGGAGCTTTTGATCTCGTGGTCGCCACGTCTCACTCCGATTCCTTGTCCCCTTGAATTCCCGATGGCTTTCAGGATTTGCCTTCTGTGGAGATTCTCTGGGTTTTGGGTTTTTTTTTTCCCCTCAGTGTTGACTTCAAGTTGGGACAAAGCCCTTTTCCTTCTAGTCCCCAGGCAACTGCAACCCAGGCTGTTGTGTGGGTGAAGATCGGGGTGACGTGGGGGCACAGTGAGCCCATGGCAGGTGCAGGTGTTCTTTGGTCACTGGATCACCCCAGACAGGATCACACGCTGGCTGACGTCCTCTTCAGGGTCCTGACTGCTGCCACGGTGCTCAGAACCCCATCTGCCCCAAACCCCTCACATCTCCTGCCTTCTTCCTATTTGTTGGTTTCTTTCTTGTCCTTTTACAAATTTTCTTTAGCTTGAGAGGTAGGCTTCAAAGCCTGATAGGTGAATTTCAGCCCCTACCAGAATCTCTGCAGGAAAGTTACCTAGAAGGAATCACAAATCCGATGTACAAAACGCTAGGACAGCTACAATTCCTCTTTTGGCCTTTTCCAAAATCTCTTCTACCTATCATCTGTCCCTTAAAACCTCTCTGTTCCTTCTTCCTTCCAGGGAACGATGTCTCTGTACTCATTCATGCTCATTCACACTGACACATGTTTGCTGTGTGTGCGTCCCAAGTGTCACCCGACAGCCATCCTGTGTGTGAGCACCAGCCTGTGGGTCCCCATTCTCTGAAGCTCACGCCTGAGACCCCTGGAGCCACCCTGCACGTCACCACAGTGCTGGCCTGAGGGACGGTCCTGTCCCCAGGGACCTCTGCCGCTGCATCTTGAGCCTGAGCACCAGGGCAGCCTCTGGGGGCTTAGCAAAATGCACTCCTCATAAAGCCCCTGACTTGTTGATTCTTCCTTGCCTCCTGGGAACGTGTTTGTTTCAATACAGCACAGGAAGCCACAAAAGCATGGAGCCTGGGGTAAAGAGAGAGAGAGGGGGCAGGGTACTCTCAGGGTCGCTGAGTGAACTCAAAGGCCACTCAACGGCGGGGGGGGGGGGGGGGAGGGGGGGACTGGTGACACCCACATCACTCCCACGTCGAAGCCCTCCCTGCTTGGCTCTTATGCCCTGGCTCTAATGACTACAAGCCCGCTTTCTCCCCAGGCTCTGCTTCCCACACAGCTCCCGGAATTGGTAGCTGGAGCTCTCCTTTGCTTCCTGTGCCTAAGCATTGGCCCTGGGAACATGCCTGAGGCCATGTCCTTGGACTAACATTCCATTCCGTTCTCTCTTTGTTCCCTTTGACCCCTTTTCCAAGACAATTTTGATGCTACCCTAACTGATTATTATGGCTCCAAGATTTCTCCTCCCCAGTCCCTCGATGGTAAGGCTCCCACTGACCAGAGACTCTTCCTAATACACACCTCAGATCACAGACTTGTATCAACAGGTGTTTCAAAACAGAATGAACCTAGACATTTTGAACCTACCTTTCTCTGGCTCAGAAATCTTCAGTGTTTTCCCCTAGTCAACCAACAAAGACCCTATAAATCAAACAAGCCTCCAGCAGTATGGTGTCAATGTAACTTTCCCTCTTTGTGAAGTTTCCTCGTAATTAACTTGGTGGTGGGACATTTTCTGCAGAAAACTGGATGTGGAAAGCATCCAGAACATTGCCTGACCTGAGTAACAGCCAACTAAGTGTTAACACAGGTCCACAATCCCTTATTTGAAAGCCCCAGGGCCCAGTGTGTTTCAGAATTCAGAATTTTCATACTTTGGAGAGGGAATATGGTGAATATGCCACGTATTATATAAATCTTACGACAGGGCCTGGGGCTGTGCCCCATAATTGAGCATGTTAATATTTCTGCAGAGAAATGTACGGCTATTCATACTAAGTAGGATGAACAAAGATTAAAAATAGCCTCGTGTTGATTCAGGTCAGGTTTTGCTGCTAAATGAAGTATGAAAAACCTTTGTTGTTTCAGTGCTTTGTGAATTTCAGACTAGTGGCGCAAGCACCCTGAGTGCGTTCCGTTACTATTGCTGTGAGCTGGGGTGGCTGAGGCAGGGCGGCCTCAGAGCAGGGCATCGGCTGGGGCTTGAGGGGTGGCGGGCCCCAGATAATGGAGGTGGGGGTCAGAGGATATTCTGGGCAGGGACCCTGGAGGAGTAGAGGGCAGAAGCAGGGCAGCCGCTCATTGGGCAAGAGCCATATGCCGGGGACCAGGAAGGCACGCCAGAAGGCACATTGTCTTGAGTTACCAGGGTTACTCTGGGAAGTATAAACATTCGGCACCGCCAGGCCCTGCTGGGAGATGCCTGCTGTGTCAGAGACGGGTTGCTCTTCAGAGCCAGAATCTTGGAGCGTCACTTGGCCATTTACTCTTTGATTAATTCACAGAATGGTTGGAACCTTCCATTTACATGAAGAGGACTGGGCAGAGGGTGAAGTCACTCACCGGCAAGACACAACGACGAGGCCACAGACGGAGCTGCTGGTGACAGGTCTGGGAAAGCCTCATCTTGCCAATGGCCAGACCCTCCCTCCCTGGGCGTCTGACGCCGTCTGCATCTGCCGAGTTTTATGAATGCCCACACCGGCTTTTCTTCAGTCCCAGGTCACGTGGCCCGCGCTCTATCGTTTTAGTTATTAGGGGATACGTCATTTTGAAATATGACATTATAAATTAAAGTCAGTCCTTTTATTTGGACTTAAGGTTTACCTTATTCCCAAATTGTCTTTACGTCTATTTTCATATCTCATTCTGGCAGCAAGTTCTAAAGAACAGCTTGCCCTCACCCCCACCCCTCCTTCTGCTCAAAGAGAGGCAAAAAGCCTTTTGTGTTCATACGAGTCTGGCCAGGCACCGGGGCTCCCTTGAGGGCCTATGAGGGGGGCGCGGAACCCCAGAGCTTCTGTCTGCAGGGGACTCACACATCTGGAAGGGGGGTAGGCTGGGGAGGGGAGTCCTGTAAGTGGGGGGGGGGAGAAGGGACAGAGTTCGAACTTGGGGTGCTGGCTGCATGTTGGAGTCACCCAGAGACAAAGAGCGGCAATAACAACACAACATCAAGCCAAACGCGGGTGACTGGGACCTTCCAAAGACTGTCATTTAGTAATGAATAATAATTATATTGCGATGTAATCATCGCTGTGGGGCGCGTCCCCCAAATGGAAAAATGTAAGCACTTTCTAGGTAGTTCTAACATGGCACCAAGGTAGAAAACCCATTCTTAATTCTATTTCCTTGTTCGACAAAGTGAGGTCCAGATGTGGTTGGTTAACGAGGGGCACCTGGGTGGCTCCGTCGGTTGAACGTCTGACTTCGGCTCAGGTCACGATCTCATGGTTTGTGAGTTCGAGCCCTGCGTCGGGCTCTGTGCTGACAGGTCGGAGCCTGGAGCCTGCTAAGGATTCTGTGTCTCCCTCTCTCTCTGCCCCTCCCCAACTCACACTCTGTGTCTCTTAAAAATAAATAACCATTAAAAAAAATATAAAAGGTTAATGAACTACTAACCTGGGCTTGAAGGGAAGGTTTGGAGTAAATGAGAGATTAAAACTCAAGGTCTGATTTGCCAGCACTATTAGAGGGTACCGGGCCAGCCGTGTGGGACTGGGGGGCTTTTTGGGACTCGAGACCTTCAGTTTTAAAACGAGGCCCCCTACCAGATCTCCTTGAACAAGAATGATAACCTTATAAGCCCACCGGGTGGTGCAGCTGCCACTGAGAGCAACCTCCCTTTGTGTGTGTGGCATCTCTTGGTTCATGAACGTGCACGAATCTACTTGAACTTGTTGGATCCTTGCTACCGCCCCGCCAGATGCATCGGTTTAGGGCGGGCAACACTGGACTCATTTTACAAACGAGGACACTGCCGTTAAGTGACTCTGCCAAGATGGATAGATGGCAAGTAAACCCAGGTCTCTTGATTTAGACAGCCTTTTCTTTCTACTGACTCATGGCCTCCGAGACTCTGTACCCCTAGCAGTCTGCTCTTAAGTCATGAAGCATCAAATGACAGATTCATGCCATCCCCCCAAATGGAAAAACCAACCACGAGCTTCCTTTTTACCTAGAGCTGTAACCCTGTAGGACTCTAATGAAAGCTATCGCATTTGGAGGTGCAGAGGCATGTTGGAAACGTAGATATGCTTTGCAGGAAGAAGTCGTGTCTGACCCTCTCAGGCAGAGGAGGGACACCTGTTATGAACGAAGCATCTTCAAGTTGTCCCAGTTGTAAAATTTGTTCCGCTGGTTACTTGCCTTCTTCTCCCTCTAGAATATCAGCTTCTTGAGGGCGGAATCTGGCTTGCTTATGGCTTAATTCTCAGTGCACAGAGTGTAGGGTGATGCGAGGTCGTGTTGGCAGTATCTTAATAGCACTCAGCTCAGACCACGTCTGGCAGGGTCTCCAATGCCATCTCCGTAGTCCTACTGGGGCAGAAGCCTCAGGCCCTTCCAGAATTTTCCTTTTGTCCAGGGTAATCCAGTGAGACTGATGAGGTCACAGGTTATTTACACGAAGATGCTCTTGATATTCTTGGCAGAATGATTCTCAGTCCTTGGTTCCACCTTAGACGCACCATTTCTCAAATACCATTTACGTTACCTTAAAATGGGGTCCTTCCCCCAGAGCGGGGAGAGACTCTCTGTTCATCTCTCAGTGGAATCTGCCATCCAGATAGCACAGCATCCCGATGCCAAGCTGTTGGCGCAGGTGGCCTTTGTCTCTGCCTCTGTCGGCTTTCTTCCTCTTGCTCCTTATAGACCTCACAGTATGCTCAGGGAATATTTTCCTGAGACACTTATATGGCCAAAGATTTTATAACGAGAAGTTCCTGCTGACATTTTTGAGGGTAAATGAGATGGTGTGCGTCTCTTCATGCAAAAGATGTGTTTCTGGAAATGTGTCTGTAGAACTTTAAATGTGTATCATTTCCCCAGCAGCTGATCATTTCTGAACTCCCCTTGGGCCCCCAGTGTCTGTAAAAGAGACACGAGAGAAGTCCGCCACAGAAGGAGCCTTGAAAGGGAAGGATGCTAAGGCATGCTAAGCCTCAGCTGCGCAGCGCCCCTGGCGGGCAACCGTCCAGACAATGAGGTTGAGTTGCCACACCGTGTTGCTCCCCTGGCTCCTCCCCAGAGGGCGGTGGGGAGTCTTTGGGCATTCATGTCTTGTGAGGCTGATAGAATTTGCTCAGACCAGTCCTTGGGGGAAAGACAGCAGAGGCCATGGAGGGAAGGGACTCCAAGGAGCTGAGACAATGAAGAACCAGGAGAGGGGCCTATACCCTGCTCCCTGAACATCCTGGCCTGCCCTCGGCCATGGACCTCTCGTTATGTGCTCTCTGCTTGCCGGGCACACCCTCTCTGCATGCTGGGTGCTTGGTCCCAGACCCCCGCAGCTCCAGTTCCAGGATCGGACTGGTCAAATGCCCATGCCTCACGCTCTGTGTCTGAATTACACAACCCAAGTCACCAGATGGGAGAAACAGCAGCGGGTGGAGAAGGTGGTTCTGCCACCATCACGTTAGCACAAAGCTTGGATCACAGTGTGCAGGCAGGCAGTACCATCGAGGCCAGTGTAACCTTTAAGCCCTAACACTGCAGGAATTGAGGGTGGAGGCATTTTTTCCCCCTGGGAATGATTACTTTCTCCCCAGGCTGCTGAAAACCAGGAGAAGACAGAGAACTGGGATCCTAGAGAAGGAATGGGGATGAGGCTAATAAGTAAAGAGAAGGAGGGGGGTGTAGAGAGAACAGGGGTGGAGGAAAGAGTTATAAAGAACAGTGGAAGAGAGAGAGGAGAAAAAACACACAGAAGACTGTGGACAGACTCATACGTTTCCTGAAATTCCTGCTGTTTAGGTCTCTGAAATTTTCTGCCAGGCCACCCTGCCAGATGGCAGAGTGAGTCCGGGGACCCCCTTATCCCTCCTGACAGAGGCGTGGGGGCTTGGGAAAGCCATCAACAGCCTCAGCCTCCTGGGGGATAGTATTTCCTTCAGAACAAGCAGGAAGATGTGGGCAAAATAATTCCCAGGCTGAGACCCTCTCCCTTCCACATTCAGAGTCCCTGGAGGTAACATTCAACTGACCATGCCTCCTGGGGCACCTAGCTCATTTGTTAGAAGGCTTGCAACATTCTGTCTACTCTGCCTGTGGACTAGGTCCAAGCCCCGAGGTATCTGAGGAGCTCATTCCAGAGAGGAGAGACTGAAACTTCTGAAGAGGTGAGTACCCAACAGAACTGAGGGAGCTGGTGTTTGCATCTTACAGTGGCCCCTGGACATTAGCCTCGGAGGTGATCATTAATGTTATAGATAATAGTAGCCCAGCAACACCATTCTTTGGAGAATTGTGAATGTTCTTGCCATTCGAAAGAGGGAGGAAGAGAAAGAGGAGAAGCAGGAGGAGCGCAGGGGGAGAGGGAAAAGAGGAGGAGAAGAAGAGGGAGTAAAAAAATAATAAAAAAATAAAAAAAAAATAATAATAAAAGGCAGCCAGCAAGTGTGAGATCCTGTGTCTATGTGTCTATGTGTGTATCCCCCCGGAACTTGGCCCAATGTGGCTGATAGGCAATGTAGCAAAGCCCCTCGTAATCATATGTAGGGTGTTTCTATGCATAGCTGTCACTCCCCAGAATTTAAATAATCAGTCTAATGGAACCGAGAGGCTAACGATAAACTGTATTTCTGAAATAATGAAGTTCTGGGTTCTTTTTTTTTTTTTTAAATTTTTTTTTTCCAACGTTTTTTATTTATTTTTGGGACAGAGAGAGACAGAGCATGAACGGGGGAGGGGCAGAGAGAGAGGGAGACACAGAGTCGGAAACAGGCTCCAGGCTCCGAGCCATCAGCCCAGAGCCTGACGCGGGGCTCGAACTCACGGACCGCGAGATCGTGACCTGGCTGAAGTCCGACGCTTAATCGACTGCGCCACCCAGGCGCCCCGAAGTTCTGCGTTTTAATGCTCTCATTGCAGCCATCATGATGCCAAATAGGTATCTTCAAAATTGTACAGACCGTTTATTTTTCAGTTCACTCTACACCGTTCAGGATATTTCCATGACATTGTTTTTACATGTGCTCGAATAAAAAAAAATTGCTTCTTACTGGATTACCAAAAAATAGAAAGGTTTTAGCATAATGCAGTGTAACAATTGTTTGCATTTTCTAGGGCACCGTTATGTTCTAGCTTCACGTTTTCTATGAACCTAAAGGACAGGGAAGGATGATGAACTGATTGTGCAGTTCCCTGTGGAAAAATGAGTTCTTTACAATGGGAGATGAAAAGCCCAATTAGGTCATTTTGTCCGATGTGGGAGAGAGCGCTCCTGGACGTTTGCGGACACTTTGTCTGGTTCCATTCAAAATGACTCAGCTAATGAGCTTTCCATGACCTGCCTTTGGAAAAGTGTCCACAAACCTACAGGGCCTCTTGATTAGGAAAAACTTCTCCTATTTCAATGAATTTTCTTGTGTTTCTGTGCCATTAACTGAAGTTCCTTTTCATTCTGTCATCATAGTTAGACCCTCAAAATATGACATTCTAAAAACTTTTCGTTCGTACCTTCCAGAGGGCTTAGAGTTAGAGTCAGAATTTTAGGAGACTTTAGCTAAAGTTCAGGGCCCAGTTCTACTACCCAAATTTGAGCAAGACTTATGTAACTGTTGGTATATCCTGGTGACGAAGGATCTAGGCACCGAAGGTCCTGTGGTCAAAGCCTCGTCTGCCTCTTATGAGCCGTATGACCTTGAACAAGTCACATGACCTTTCTTTCCAAGCCTCAGTTTCCTCATCTGCAAAATAGAGATGATCATAAGTGAAGGGTTGCCCATAAGTTGTTACTGGGATAAATATAGAAAGCATTTAGTACTGGGTCTGATGTTAGCTACCACTATTATTGGAAATATAAGTCCAGATCTTTAGAAGCCTTGTAGGTATTTAAAATAGTTGCAGTTTGATGTCCCACTTCGGCTCACGTCATAAGCTCACGGTTCGTGAGTTCGAGCCCCACATCGGGCTCTGTGCTGATAGTTCAGAGCCTGTAGCCTGCTTCGGATTCTGTGTCTCCCTCTCTCTCTGCCCCTCCCTCTTTCACACTCTGTCTCTCTCTCAAAAAACAAATAAACAGGAGCACCTGGGTGGTTCAGTTGGTTGGGTGACCAACTTCAGCTCAGGTCATGATCTCGCAGGTTGTGAGTTTGAGCCCCGCGTCGGGCTCTGCACTGACAGCTCGGAGCCTGGAGCCTGCTCCGGATTCTGTGTCTCCTCCTCTCTCTGCCCCCCTCCTGCTCACATTCTGTGTCTCTCTGTCTCTCAATAATAAATAAACATTAAAAAAAAATTAAAAACAAAAAAAAAACCCAAATAGACATGAAATTTTTTTTTTTTTTTAAGTTGGCATTTGGGGCTTTGGCCATCTTACTTGCCCTTCCCCTCCTTCTAGTTCCTGTCCGTCTCTTGTGCAGAATGGTCTTGCTTCTGAAATAGTCATTATTCCGGGCTGGCCCAGAGCACTTGGTTAAGGTTGGGACTCCTAATGCTGGATCTTCTAACCAGCTGCAAAGAACATGCAACTTTCCCTGTATCATCTCAGCTTATCTCCTCCGTGGCTTCCGGATGAGTCACCTGCCTGAGTCACTGCTGAGGTTGTCCCCTGCTCGGCAGGTCTGCACAGTCTACTCAAGATAATCCCTGTTGTCTCCAAGGACTGGAACATGCCTCCCCGTTGTCTCTGCAGGGAGCCTGTCAGCCCGTCCTCCCTTCTGATTTAGTGGCTCCCACGCCGCCGTGGTTAGGATTGGTTGTCCTCTCCTCTCCTCTCTGTTACCAACCATGCTGCCCACTGACCTCAGTGCTGAGTGAATCCCACTGCCAAAGCTCCGTGCCAAGCAGCTCCCTCATGTGCCTCTGCTTTAGGATGCCGGCTCCACTCCAAAGGGGATTGACTGGCATCCCAGGGCACTGAGTGAGCTCTCACCTCAACCAGACACTTGCCCTCATATCAGGAAAGACCCCTTCTTACCCAGTACAAGGTCGGGAAGAACAAGGACTCATCTTGACCTCAGCAGCTAAGTGTTCTTAGACCTGGAGGCCCGGGCCAGCCTCAGAGTGTCAGCCACTGATCTTTAACGTGGGGTTCCTGGGTGCCTCCTGTCAACGCCAGCCATGCTTGGGCGAGTCCGCATTTGCAGAAAGGTCACTGCTTCTCGGGCCACTGGGTCTACGGCTTTCAACTTACAAGGGAAAAGTTGCTCTCACCCTGTCACGTTCAGGTGCTTGTATCAAGGGAGTTGCCCCCCATCTGCTGGGACAGATTTTTAGATTTTTCTGGTTGCGATGCAAATTAGACGGGCAAGAAATGCCTGGGTCCTGGTGTAGCCATTCGTCACTTCCGGTCAAGATCACCATGACTGCCAGGCCTTCCTGGGCCAGGCTACCGATTACAATCACTGATTATGTTATCGGTGTTCCATTGGACCTGCTCCTGACTCTATCACCGGAGTCAATGAAATCTTACACTGTTATTAATGGCATTGGGCTGTGTTAGGCTAAATCTGCCAGCATTTTCTGTGTCATAAGGCAGCTTGGTTCTGGTTCCATTATGATCTTATGGTCTTCCCCATTTCTCATGTTCATTCTTGCAAAAGGAATCATGGTGACACCTTGGTCGTCTGACCTGGCCAATGTCCAATTCCTAGTGGAAATATATTAGGAGTACCCTTTTTGCCTTTGAAAATGCGAACAAATGTCAGCTTTCTCATATTAATGTCTAAAGGGACCAAAATTCCTCTCTGAAGGAACAAAGCCCTCAAAATAGTCTCAAAAGTAGACAGGACCTCTAAGGTATTTCTATATTAGAGGCTCATCTGCCCATCTGTCACATGGAGGGCAGTCATCTTGACACAAATACCCGAGTGTGACAAGTGTCACAGAGTAAGAGTGGGTTTTCCCTTGAATGGTGAAGGCAGAACTTTCTTCTGGAAAAATAGACGTGTCCAAGAAGCTAGGAGGCTGCAGGAGGCGCTCAAAGGAGTCCTGAGAAGATGGGAGACAAGAAGTCTTCTCCTCCCTGCACCCCCTTTAGTCAAGGCAGGTCAGCTCTTATCTAATCTTTATATGTATGTATCTGTGTGTATGTGTACATATGTATATATTTGTATGTATGTGCATATGTATATGTGCATGTGTGAATATGCATGTATGTGTATGTCTGCATACAGTTTAAAGAAAGTTTGTCGGGCTCTGTGCTGACAGCTCAGGGCCTGGAGCCTGCTTGGGATTCTGTGTCTCCCTCTCTCTCTGCCCCTCCCCCACTCACACTCTGTCTCTCTCTCCTTCAAAAATAAATAAACATTAAAAAAAATTTCAGCGTCGTTATGAAGCTTCAGAGAAAGTGACGGTGGCCGCAGGGGGATGAGTTTCGGTACATACTACCTTCATTTGGAGACTTAAAATGATATTCTCACACTACATTTCAAATGTATGTTGATATTGTTGTAATTGGTAAATACAAATCTATTTGCAAATTACTGACTCACGACAGGTTTCTGTCATGACTGTCCTCTTACGTGTTTCCAATCAGTGGATCCTAGAGATACAACTACCACCGCGTAGAACGCACAAACGTATTTGTTGTTCAAGTGCGACCTTCAAGCTTGGAGAGATGGGGAACTCCTGCCTTCTCTTGGTTAACTCTCACACCTCTCAGATGAGCAGTAATAGCTGTCCCACTGAACAGTCCTTTGTCATTATTTTGTTCCGATATTCAAGTGGGATAACTCAGCGTCAGCCATTCACCGGCTACACCAGAATAGCCTCGCCTGCTGGCCTACGAGGTGTCTATATTTGGTGAACAAATATTCCCTGGACTCTGCGTGAGGGCTCTTGACCAAGCCTCCCTTACATCTGACAGGCACTTAAACGGATCCAAAATAAAACAGATGCAGGTCATTTTCCCCTCCCTGGTCCCGGTTGCCATCCTGGGCCTCCTGGGAGAAGTGGAAGGGCGTTCCCAGAAGCCCACGCCTCATGCAGAATTAGATCCGCTTCCTCCCCTCCCTTGGCCTTGGAGTCGGCTGGAATGTGGGCGGGAAGAGTTAATACACTCTCCCCCAAGGCTGCTTCGCTGATCGCAGAACCTCATGCAAGTGGGCACTTGGCTAATTTCAGAAGTGAACCCATTTCCCTGGGCCGCTCTTGAGCATTTTTATAGATAGCAAATGGATCCTTACATGTGACCTTCACAGTGTCACAGTTAGGCTCTGAGACCACTGCTCGTTCTAAGTTTACTTCTGTTTCCACGATACGATAAAGGGACTTCCTGACCGTCATTCTTAGCTGGTTCTTGGCTATCTCATGGATAATTCTCCTTGCTATGTGGTTGAGAGGACACAGATTCTCCGTTGAAGAGAAGTCCAAGTCTGTGAAACAGTGTGTGGGCAAGAAGAAAAAACATGACGCACCATATCGGTCATTTTATATTTTTCTGAAGGAGACGGAGGGGTAAGATATGTAGAGTAAGAACAATATGAGATATCTGACTTCAGCAAATCAGTGGAAATACCATGTTCCCAAATTTCCTTCAGAGGCAGCCATTTTGTCTTCTTCCATAAAGCAAGGCGTAGAGGGGTGAAGTCCACCATAGTTCCAGGTAGGTTTTTATTTCTAATAATTTCTAATGAAAAAACTTCCAGCTGCAAACCTCGATTCATGTCATGTTCCCAGACAGGGCTTTCTATTGGGGTTTTTTGAAGAAGTGAAACATGTTCCATGTAGATCCCGGGTCGTTCTGGTTTAACATGTATTGTGTGTACACGGTCTTTTAAATATCTCCAGAAGGATATTTTATCTGCCAGTAAATATCAGTAACATCAGAGTGATTTGGATCTCATTAGGCAGTTTATTCTAAGGAGTGATGGAATTGAGGCCCAGAAGAAAGAATCTGAGTGAGCCCATTCATGAATATTCAGAGTTTTTATGAAGCTTTAGAGAGAACGACTTGGGACCAAGGAAAACAAAGGAAGGAGGAGTGAGCTTTGAACATGGGAGTTAGGCGAGTTAGGCAGTTACCCTCCCAAATACTGGAAAACCCTTGGCCTAGAACCAACTCCCCAGCCTCCTGGTGAAAGCGGCCGCTGTGTAGGTGAAGTGAAGGGCATGGCGTTTCAGTCAGTCGTCCTCAGTGGCGAAAAGCTTATTTATTCCGGTATTATGTTTACGTGGAGAACTCAGGAATGGAACAACATTCTCCTGGAGAATACAGAGGAGGATTGAACCCACAGCCAGGTAAAGGGTTCACATGATGATGGCTTCAGCAAGTCCCCGGGTGCTTTCTCGGACCATAAGCAGGCAAATATCTGAAGGTCACAAGTGTTGAGAATTTGTAGTTCACGGCCCCCCAAACCACCACACGATTGTTTCAAATAAACCATGGGAGCCAGCCTTCCCATCTGAAGGAGCCAGTGGTGATGGGTACTGCTCTCCTAGGTCACCTTTGGGGAAAAAAAAACACAGCTCACAGGGACACAAAGAAGAAACCGGTTTGCTCTGCTTGAGCGATGGGCACTGAGTGAGCTCTGCCCTGACTTTGGGGGTCCTGGACACCCCTCAGCAGGTTGCACCGCTGAGTGAGGGAGCTTGTGGACCGAGATGTTCCAGGGGGAGGCGGGGCCCCCACCTCACTTTTGCTGGGAAAGTCGCTGTCATTTTCACAAGGCTGGAGACTTCTGGCCTTTCAAGACCCTCGGCCCCGGGTTCCAGCGAGCGGAAGGAACACGGCCAGGTGGGCCGTGGGGTCGCAGGGGGAGCCAGCTGAAGGTGGGTGGCAGCTGCTGCTGTCACCTTCAGCCTGCCCCTCCTTGTACTGTTTCCTTCACTTTGGGAGTTGATATCATCACCTCTTTGCAAGTCCTCCTATCAAAATGATTATTTTTAAAAAATATATTTATTTATTTATTTTGAGAGAGAAAGAGCACAAGTGGGGAAGGGGCAGAGAGCGAGGGGAAGAGAATCCCAAGCAGGCTGTGCCCCGTCAGTGTGGAGTCTGACGCGGGGCTCAAACTCACGGACCTTGAGATCATGACCTGAGCCGACATCAAGAATTGGACGCTTAACCAACTGAACCAGCCAGAAGCCCCGAGAGAGACAGACAGAGAGAGAGAGAGACTGAAAGAGACAGAGAGAGAGAGAGAGACAGAATTTTAAGCAGGCTCCACACTCAGCACAGAACCCCACATGGGGCTAGAACTCATGAACCATGAGATCATGACCTGAACCTAAATCAAGAATCAGACGCTTAACCAACTGAGCCACTCAGGTGTCCCTCCTATCATAAAGATTCTTAAAACTGTTCTCACACATCATCTATACCTGATGCAAATATAAATGCGTTCCCAGCACTAGGCATTTAGGGCTTCGGGCATGGGAAAGGGTGTCTGGGTCGGGGACGGTTTTGCAGAGGGACAGTTTCAACATCTCAGAATCCTCAGAGAGCAAGGAGAGGCTTAGTTGTCTGGGCAGGTGACATGAGGACCCTGGGTTCATCCGCATGAGCCCGTGCCTGACCGAGACCTCCATAGAACTCACTCTTCCCCAGGATGGGCTCCAGCCTTGACTCAGGCTGGCTGTGGACCCCTTGACTTGTTCTGTTGGATTCACATGTCCAAGGTGGCCCTGGACCTACGTATAGGAAAGGCACGCAGGGGGTCTGTGGCCTTGCCAGCTGAGAACAGCAAGACATAAACCCCCCGGAGGAGGGTGTCAGGCCCCATGGCCGTGAAAGCAGAGAGGCCCTGGTTGGGCGGTGGGGGGAGGCGGGGGAATGGTTTTGCCATCTCCAGTTTCCTCCTCCACATTCCAACACCCTTGGCTCAGTTGGTCCTTTCCAGGGAAACCGAAGAATAAATGGAGCTGCTACCTACTCACTTCAAAAGGAAAAAGTTTCTTTTATCTTCTGTGGTAAGATTAGGAGGCCAGGCACATTTACTTGTGTCTGAATACTTTAAACACACTCTTGGGAAAACATAAACAGGATTTATATGAAATGCTTTAATCCCCCCAAAGAGCAGTGAACTCTTTTGAAAGGGCACCAGCCATTCTGGAGTTGGGTGGGATAATACTTGCTCACGCCTGTTTCTCACCTGTGACTTGGTAGTGGCCGAAGTTCAACTGTAAACATCTCCAGGATACCTCCTGGATGCAGGTGCCGGACTGGGGAAACAAAGATGAGCAGAAGTGGTCTGGGATGGTCTGGGACTGTGATGAGCTCAAGATCCCACATTTATTTTTTTTTTTTTTAATTTTTTTTTTTTAACGTTTTTATTTATTTTTGAGACAGAGAAAGACACAGCATGAACAGGGGAGGGGCAGAGAGAGAGGGAGACACAGAATCTGAAACAGGCTCCAGGCTCTGAGCGGTCAGCACAGAGCCTGACGCGGGGCTCGAACCCACGGACCGTGAGATCATGACCTGAGCCGAAGTCGGACGCTTAACCGACCGAGCCACCCAGGCGCCCCAAGATCCCACATTTAAAGACAAACCTCAGCTTTTAATTTTTTTAAAAAAATATTTATTTGTTTTTGAGAGAGATGGTGAGAGGGGGGGAGGAGCAGAGACAGAGGGGGCCTGAGGATCCACAGCAGGCTCCGTGCTGACAGCAGCGAGCCAGACGCGGGGCTCAAACCCGTGAACCGTGAGATCATGACCTGAGCCGAAGTTGGACACCCAACTGACTGAGCCACCCAGGCGCCCTTGTATTTTTAAGTTTTAATTGACCTGACTTTCTTATCCGGTGAGTCTAACTGATTCTCAGTAAGTTCCTTAGGAGGTTACTGCAAACCACATGTTCCTAAAAGTGGAAGTGTGGATGGAGTTTTGGCCAGTTGAATCACTGATCCGTATGAGCGCTGGGATGTCGTCTCTGTCTCCCGAAATACGATTGGCGAAAGGTCTTCCTGTGTAAAGAAAGGAGCCCTTCCCATATCGGTCCAGAAAATCAGGACTTTCTCAGCCTCACAGAACTTACTAGGAGAGTAGATTTCAAGATTGTGTCCTGCAATGGGCTTGTGTTATGGAGGAGGAAACTGGGGCCCAGATAGGTTCAAGTCCTACCCGATGTCACACAGCCAGGCTGTGTTTAAAACAGAGCGTGTTTGCACACTTAGACCCAACAGTGTGCACTGTGACTGCACATTGGAATTTCCACACCATTTCAAGGGCCTAAGGCCAGCATTTACAAACTTTGTGGTAGGAGAAAAGATACACGCGCTCTCACAGACGCACATACACTTGCTCACATGTGCACGCACACTTTTGTTTTTACAGAAGAAAGGAAACTTGGGGAAAGGAGCGCTCCCTCCAGCGTTCACATCCTAAGAAGGGAGGGCAAGTACTCCATTGACTTCAAGTATCTGAAGTACTAATTTTGCTTTCTTAAAATTAAGCAAGTTCAGGGGCGCCTGGGTGGCTCGGTCAGGTCAGGTCATGATCTCACAGTCCATGAGTTCGAGCCCCGCGTCGGGCTCCGGGCTGACAGCTCGGAGCCTGGAGCCTGTTTCGGATTCTGTGTCTCCCTCTCTCTCTGCCCCTCCCCCGTTCATGCTCTGTCTCTCTCTGTCTCAAAAATAAATAAACGTTAAAAAAAATTTTTTTTAAATTACGCAAGTTCTTAAAATAAAGTGGGGATCAGTGTGAAAGTCAGGGGGGACAGGAGAGGAAATGGCCTAACTATCTCTTTTCCTCCTTATGAATTAATGTCTCTGTTGTCTGGGTTCTATTATGTCTTTGGAAATAATCACTCTGGAGGTTTATTTTCGTTTTATTTATTTATCAGTTTATTTGTTGGCTGTGCCGTCTGGCTGCCCGTGGCCTGCGTTCACAGTGGGGCCCCGGGACTGGGCCTGTCCGGAAGAACTTCGGGGAGAGTGTTGTTTGCTTTCTGCATCTGAATGAACATCTGCCAGAAACTCACAGCCCAGCATCCTCTATTTGTTTTTAGAGTGCGGTCACTATTTTTTCAGACAATGCACCTAAGCCTGAGAGATTTGGGCCCCCTTGTGGGTGGAAAATGATCCAGGGCACCCCCAAGTAGCATTTTCTTCTTTTGCTCATGGAGCTAGCTGTTCCTGAGGGCCCAGTGGTGGCTGGCAGGAAGTTAGTGCCACCCTGGCTCCCAGTGACGGAAAGGAAGTCGGAGGACCCTACCTCCCAGAGACGCGGTTCCTTTGGCCGTGTCCCCTGCGTTAACACGTACATCACAACATGGTGAGTAATGCGAGCGGGCAGGCCTCGGAAAGGCTGACGGTAGGGTGCTAGTGTGGCTGAGCCCTTCCAAGTGGGAAGGGCTTATCTGCCTTAGTCCTGGCCTCTGTGTCACTTCAAATGGGACTTAAAAGCAATTCTCTAAGTGGATTAGGTCTAGAGATTAAGTTGAGTATCCTGTGTTGAAAGGCCTGGATTTCACTCTCTCCCGAGACCAGTCTTTCCAATACTTGGGCAGCAGCTGCCGGGCGGGCGACCCCACTGATGAGAGATGGGGAGAGGGGAGTAAGACACCATCTTTTCACCCTGGCTTGTCCACTCACCTCCCTTTCTTCCAGACCTGCACCAGGGCACCACGCACGACACCTCCCAGGGGCTTCGAGCCCCACCCCCACATTTAAGGGTCGGGATGTCTCCTAGACGGTCACTGGGAAGGCTGGTTGTCATGAAGGTGTCAGAAGGCTCTTCTTCAGGAAATGTTCAGGGCTCCCAGAGTCACTTGGTAAAAAGGCTGGAGGGATTCATTGGACATCAGAAGTCATAACCAAATGTGGACTTGTACAAGAACCTGAGATTCACAGGCTGCTGCTGGTCACTCCGGCAGTGATGAGCAAGAGGAGGGAAGAGTAGCAGCGAGAGGGATCTAGGGGTGAGGCTTCCTAGGCTTCCTCAGGGTCTCTCTGTCCTGACAAAGCTCAGAAGAGGAAGGAAGGGGGACTCGTCTCTGCCCGGGAGTTGGGCACATCGTCACCCTCAGATGCCGAGGGGATAGATGTTTTTCACCAAGATGGAAGTTGCTTGCTAGACATCCTGATGTAGAAGGGGCCTTTGTTAATTGTATATTGTTTTCAAATTTTCTACTGGAAGGGCAAGGAATTGGAAAGTGTGCAAACATTCAAGCACCCACTGTGATTTAGTCGTATAGGGATTTTCCATGCGGTTCATTCGTACGCCCTACGGCAACACTTGAGGTAAAGAAAGTTGATTCCACGGTGCAGATATCAGTTGAGGGAGCCTTGGGAAATTGCTTAGGATCAAGTCCCTAAGAGGTGACAGGGCAAGGAATCGAACCCAGGACGTTCAGGTTATCCAGGACTGACTGACGTTACGATGCCCACGCTGTGCGCTTATCAGACAGAGGATGTGGATTTTCCACATCGGTTGTGGAATCCACGTTTGGCTCAGGCGACAGACCGGCACCCTCCCCCATACTTGCCTTTGCACATGGTGGCCAGCTGTGGCTCCCGCCCGGGGTAGAGATGGAACAGAGCCAAGACTGAACATCAAAGGCTTAGCAGGGAAGTGCACGCTGCTTCTTCCTGGCTCTGGCCTCAATTGCATGCTTTCTGGGCCGTATGAAATTAACCATGGCAAAAGGATTGGGGGAATCCTGTTGTGGAGGACAAACACTGTTTTCCCAGCTTTGTCCAATCCAATTACAACTGTCGATTGGTAGGCAGGTAGTGGATGGTGAAAAAAGCTCCAGAGGTTTCTTTATAAGGAAGTGCTTATGACTTTCCCTGGGAAGTGAAAGAATCCTTGACCACACAGTTGAAACTGCTTAAAATAAAAAAGCAGAGATCAAAGTAGTGTAAATTCTTAGTCACTTAGCAGTGCCATGGAAGGAGGTGATCTTACCAGTTTTTCAAGGAATTGGAACAATATAAAATAGCCTTCACAAAATTCTGTGGAACGTAATAATTCCGAAACAGAAATCTACTAAGCCCTCGTACTGTGCTTTGCGTAAAGTTGCACAAGACCCCAGAGAGCTTCTAGCCCAGTGGGAAGACACACATTTGAACATTCAGAGTCCCAAACAATTAGGACCATAGCTGAAGTGAGCACAAAATGCTTTAGAAACAGGGAGAAGAACATGGATGGCTTTATTTGGGGGAGTGAAGAAGACCTCGGAGTCTTCCCAAGATTAAAGTATTTTAGCTGAAGGCTGAAGCCTGCCTGAGCAAAGGGAGAAAGGCATTGAGAGCTGAGAGAGCCACGTACGCAAACATGCGAACACGACAAGGGGGCTGATGTGTTAGGGACCTGGCTTTTGGACCATGATTCATAACATAAATAAGTGATCGTTGTTGTCTACTGCAAGTGGAGAGTGTTGAATTTCAGTTTATTAGGCAATAAAACAAATTTTACTATATGGTTTTGGGATGCACAGACTTTGGGTTTAAGAAGACTGGATTAGAATCTTAGTTCTGCCACACTATTTGTTCATTCATTCATTCATTCATTCACTCGTTCACTCATTCATTCATTCAAATACACCATCAGGCAATATGCTTGGTTCTGGACATAAAAAAGTGTGCGGGGACATAGTAGCTGCTCTTTAAAGATCTGACAAGTGTAGAGGTGATATGTAGAAGGATATGTGATATGTAGGAAAGAAAGTGATATGTAGAAGGATACAGAATGGGTGCTTTTCTCAAGTCCCTGTGAGGGCAGGGGATAGAATCAATGATAAGGGAGGGGGAGTCTTCTTGGAGGAAATGACCTTTGATCTGAATTTTATTTTATTTTATTATTATTTTTTTAATATATGACATTTATTGTCAAATTGGTTTCCATACAACACCCAGTGCTCATCCCAAAAGATGCCCTCTTCAATATGATCTGAATTTTAAATCTGAATGAAAGTTAGGAGGTCACAGAAAGGTGGGACAAAGGGAGAGGAGAGAGCATTCTGGGCAGAAAGGAAAGGGATGGAGATAAGGAATCCTTGTGTGTGGGAGGATCTAGAAGCAAGCCTGTGTTCCTGGAGTGTGAAACGTGAACAGGGGTGGGTAGCAAGGGCAGGGTCGATGACATCTTCAGGGCCAGGTGATGGAGGGATCTGTAGAGCGTGAACTCGGTGTTTCACTCCGGTTGAGTATTAGAATCACCATGGGGTGCTTTAAAAAGGTAAAATGCTCAGCCCCGGTACAAAAGGTCTATTTAATTGGACTGGGTCTGGCTGTGTTGCTGTTTGTTTGTTTTTCAAACTGGGTGACTGACGTGCACGTAGGGCTGAGAACTGCTCCTGTGGGGGTCGGGAAGCTTTTGAAGAGACCCAGTAAAGACATGGGCTAGTCAACTGTGTAACAGAGAAGGGTCTTTCTGATTAAAGTCTGGAGGAACTAGCAACATAAGCAACAGGGAAAACATTTTGGAAGTGAACATCCATAGTGGGGTTGATGAGGGCTCGGATGGGGCAGCGGTTATAGGAATAAAGACCAATGGGAGGAGGTGATTCTGAGAAGCATTCAGGAAGTAAAATCAGCAGGGGTCAATTGATGATATCGAGGTGAGGATGTGGGAGGGCATGAGGATGGATCCCACACTCACTGCTGGCTACCCGGTAGGATGTCTTCACACAGAAGTCACCCAGTTAGATTTGCATTTCAGATAAACAACGAAGTTTTTTAGAGTAAGTATACCCCGTGCAAGATTTGAAACAATATACATATATACATTCCCCACTCCCACCCCCCAAATCTGACAATCTTAGTCCCCGGGCTAAGGTAGAGACATCAATTAAACAGAGAATGTATGGGAATTGGACAAACTCTGAAGTTGTGTTGACAATGAATCCAGGTCTGGACTTGGAAACTTTGCAGTGTGCAGGTAGAAATCTCTAGCTGGCAGTTGGATATATATGTCTGAAGTCTGCAGAGCTATCCAGGCTGAAATCATCAGTGTAATTTTTTAAATGTTTATGTATTTTTTTTGAAAGAGAGAGTGCATGAGCGGGGGAGTGGCAGAGAGAGTGGGAGACAGAGGGTCCGAAGTGGGCTCTGTGCTGACACTAGCATGCCTGATGTGGGGCTGAAGTCATGAGTGAGATTATGACCTGAGCTGAAGTCAGACGCTCAACCGATTGAGCCACCCAGGTATCCCACCATCAGTGTATTTATGTAGAAGTCAAAAACGTGGAATGGGGATGAGTTTTCTCGGGCACACCAGATGGAGGGGGAGAAGTGGCAGCCCACGATGGAACCCTGCTTTCTAGGTCACTTTGAGCAAGTCTCGTAACTTCTCTGAACTTCAACTCCCCCCAGAGAATAATAAAGCGGAGAATAATAAAACCTGTGTCATAGGCTTGTCATATACGTGTATAATGCCATGTAAGAGGCCCTGGGGACCTTGCCTGGTTCCTCCCATCAACATTTTCCTTGCCATTATCAGCATTGGTCAAATAGATCACATAAACCAATGAGCAAAGACAAACTGGTGTCTATGAAGACAAATATGTCAAAATATTAGCAAAATAATATTATTAAGACATAAAGACAAACAACAAAAATAACAAAGCCCCAAACTATAAATTATTTTAGAAGCTCAAATAGTAGGAGAACTCAGAAGGGTAATTCCTCTGTTACAATAATATCAATTTTTATCAATTTTATTCTCCAGAGGATGGAGTAAAGGAAGATAATTTGCATCCCCCGAAGGCACCCTACCAATAGTGTCTGTAGTAAGGAGTTTATTTGCTTTTTCTTTAGCCTTTCTGGGAAATAAATGTTTAAAGATAAAAATAACACTCATTTTCTGTAGCAGGAGAAAGAATGTTAATTGTCTGAATTGGCCCACAAATATATACAAATTGGGTGTGCACTTGTGCACACACGTGCATGCACACACACGCACGCGCATGCACACACGCACACACCCCCCTCTGATCTCTCTTCAAATTTTGTCTGGACACGTTAGCCACACAATGAGTCACTGTTTGTTCTGTACATACAGAAAGAAGCAGGACCACCAGGGCTTTCTAATCTTGTACCAAAGGTGGGAAACTAATGCCTTGATGAAAAGAGAAGGGAACATAGAAATGTTTGGAAAAGACTCAAAAACACTAATTCCACAAAGGACTCCATTTAGCTCGTCTTGCATACTGTAAACGCTTTGAAAGAAACCTATATTCGTGTAGGTTGAATAAGTGTTTATTTCAAGCTTCTATTTGCTATGCACTTTCTGTTTGTATTCCAGTGGGTAACGGAGTAGTACCCTTGCCCATTCCATCTGACCATGAAATTGCCAAAATTCTTGAAATGATCTCACGATGCCTTGCTCTATTGTAATAAATTATAGTTAGGAAATAAGGAAGAAATGCAGGACTCACCCTTAGTCTCTGAGCATCTGGAAGAAAGGGGCTGATTTAAATATATGAACACAGTTTCAAGAAACCCCAAAGGAGCAGGTAGCAGCAGCTTTGTTTATTTGCTCATTCATTTCATACCAGTAGGCATTAAAGACCAACCGGGAGTTTGGTCTTGCGAGGCAGGAATGGGGGTAGACGGGCAGATAACCAGCTTCCTATTTATTACACAATGTGATAGGGCTGCACTTAATGAGAAAAACAAAGTGCTAAGAGAGAAGACCCCTGGATTAATTCTGCCTGGGTGGGTACCAGAAGGCTTAGCCTGAGTTTTCCAGCTGGTTGGTTGCTCATCCAGTCTTAAATTTAGAGGATTAAAAACAAAACAAAACAAAACAAAAAACATTGCCTGATTTGTTATGGTTCAATACTCTCCTGGCAGAATTAGTCTCTGCCTCCCCTAGGCAACCCCCACACTTATTTCATGCCCCCACGATGGCTAGGTTCCTTTGTATGTGTCTACGTGGCTACTGCCCAAAGCATGGGCTTGGGCTTCGTTCACATGCACCTTACCAGCACGCAGGTGTGAGCTGCTCAGTAGGTGTTTCTCGCACATTTGCTGTGCAGAGCCATACTAGAAAACAAGAGTCTTCTGGAGAAGGAGTTTTCTCACCCTTCCCTCACCCACATCTCTTTGCTAAAAGAAGGGCAACGCAGACATCTAGAAGTGTCATGAGTCAGAATATTCGATGCTGTTAGCTTCCATTCCTGTGTCTTTGCTGGGGAGATGTCACCCCTGTGACAGGACAGTAGGACGGATTCCAAAAGTGGTCAACAAAATGGTGGGACTGGTGAACTCATCCAGTGAATTAGGATTGCCGGGAGCCTTCCTATTATCTATCTCAAACTGTCGCAAACCACTGACTTGACCATTAAGAAGAATTCAGCCCAACTGACTGATTCTCAGCCTGGGAGCAGGATGAAGAAGAAACCACCATTGTTGTCAGCCCAAGAAGCCATTCGGTTGCTTTTCTGCCCCTCCCCCCCACTTTTTAAGTTTATTTTATTTTGAGAGAGAAAGAGAATGAGGGAGGGGCAGAGAGAGGGGAGAGAGAGAATCCAAAGCAGGCTCTGTGCTGTCAGCACAGAGTCCAACGTGGAGCTCGATCCCATGAACTGTGACATCATGACCTGAGCCAAAATCAAGAGTCAGACACTCAACCGACTGAGACACCCAGGCCACCCTGCCCTTATTCTTTTGTCTCATTCTATTCAGAGCTCTAAGTGTTCTTTGGAAATAAACAGAAAACTGTAATAAAGTATGTAGCGTTCAGTAAGGGCACATAGAACATTTAAAAACCAACCAACCAACTGGATTTCCTCTCATACATATTGGTTGAAAAATGTTCAGTCTGAGAAATCCTCTGGGAATTATAATCTTGACAGTAATCATTTCACCTGGTTTAGCCAAGAAACAACACACATACTCTTTCAGTTTGACTAATTAAGGCACATGGAAGAAAACAGGGAAGAGAGAAAGGGTGATATGAGAGCCCAGACCACACTGCACTTCAGATCCTTCTGTACAGATGTCCAGCTTCTCTAGCTCGTCTGATGGAGTCACGACAACTCTGTATGGAACCCACAAAAGGTTTCCAAATATCTTCTAGATCCAAGGTTTGTTCTGAAGTCCAGATATCATCATCTTTTATGCTCTGTGCTTTTTTCATCACAGAACTAAACTGGAGTCTGGCACTTTCCACACCTGTAGACACAAACCATGGATGTGAGGAGAGGAAGGAGTTGGGATCTCCTCTGGGTCCAATCCTCCCAGACTCACCAGTGAAGATACAGTTTTCATTCTGGGCCAGGATCTCAGCTTCAAACTCTTATTCCCATCCCACCACATTAAAAAAGAGAAAGAAAGAAAAGAAGGAAAGAAAGAAAGAAAAAAGAAGAAAGAAAAGAGAACACTCAAAATACTGAAATCAATTTTACAGCTGGGAAGAGGCACCATGGAGAGGCTCTTCCTACCATGCATATTTTATAAGTTTATTTATTTATTTTGAGAGACAGAGAAAGAGCAGAGGAGGGGCAGAGAGAGAGAAAGAAAATCCTAAGCAGGCTCTGCATTGTCAGCACAGAGCCCAACAGGGGGCTTGAACTCACAAACTATGAGATCATGACCTGAGCCCAAACCAAGAGTCAGCTGCTTAACTGACTGATCCACCCACCACTGAGAGATTAAAACAACCCTCTTCAGGTGAACCAGGGAGGAAGTAGTGCCCCAGGATTTCCATTTACAAGGTCAGCTGGTGTCTTCTTTCTCCGGGTGTCTGTATTAAAACTGCCTTGATGGTCTTTGTTAAACTGAGACTTAATTAAGCAAACCAAGATGCTTATTATTCATGAAGAGTTGAATGAATGAATGAGTCAGACTTCGTGATGAAAGCAGACTCACTTCAAACTCTCTGAAAGTTTTCTAAGAAATGTATACATTTAATTCAGAATTGAGAACACGTTTTGCCATCGCTGATAAGAGCATTTCCTAAAGATCAGAGGAAACATTAATTTATATATCCTCTACATGTATGTATATGTCATATACATACATATTTTAAATGTGTGTATTTCTTCTTTTGGAAAATAGAAAACCATGATTTTCAGATTACTTTTAAACTTTTTTGCTCTTAGGACTTACAAAAAATTCTCCAAACCAAAATTTAGTAGCCACCAGATATATTCAAATTATTTACAAAGATCCTGATTAAACAAAATTTACTAGCCTGGAAACAATTATTCCATACTTACAGCAGCAAAATGCAGTTCAATTATAGTAATTC
The DNA here is from genome assembly GCF_018350195.1 of Panthera tigris. Lineage (NCBI taxonomy): Eukaryota > Metazoa > Chordata > Mammalia > Carnivora > Felidae > Panthera > Panthera tigris. The sequence goes on along the minus strand of NC_056671.1, from coordinate 34,326,552 downwards.
TTTCAGATCCAGCTCTTCAGAACTGAGATTTCTATTTTTATGTTTCAGTGAAAGGTTTTGAAGATTTTAACTGACCAGTGATTTTTTTTTTAGAGTACTGTGGAGTATTCATCCAGGTAAAATCTTATTGCAATGGGTAATTCTTTATCAGAGGTTTCTATGGACTATTTTGACATATACTCCAGGAATTCTACAATAACGGATATATTTTGTTGTTGTTCTTTACAATGACTAGTTGAGCTTCATCAGTTTCTATATCCTTCAGAAATCATGGAAGATTATGTGATGACTGATAGAGCCAAGAAAGGTCCTGAACTGAGTTATTTGGGGTGTATGTTTGCTCTAAAGTAAAACTATACTTCCAGTTCTCAAATATAGCAGCCAACCCCACCTATCACCCATCAGGTGAATAATCATTGTAATACAAGGGTGTTGGAGAAAAAACAGTGTGGTTGTTCTGTGGAGTTCCTTCAACTGGAGTTGGCCCTCAACACATGGGAAGTAACAGAAAAATGACACCGTCTCAAGGATGGAGACAAAAACTGTCTTGATTAATAAAAAAAATGTCATCTCTCCTCCTTCTCAAAAAAGTAGCTGTGGGGACACCTGGGTGGCTCAGGTGGTTAAGCTTCTGACTTCAGCTCAGGTCATGATCTCACGGTTTGTGAGTTCAAGTCCCGCCTCGGGCTGTCTGCTGTTAGAGCAGAGCCCGCTTTGGATCCTCTGTCCCCCTCTTTCTCTGCCCCTCCTCTGCTCATTTTCTCTCTTTCTCTCTCTCAAAAATAAATAAATACACTTTAAAAAAGTAGCTGTAGAAAAACTTAAAATAATAATTAAAATAATCTCAGAAACCTTGAGATAAGGTTGGGTCTAGAAAATTCTGTGTACTCTTACATGTATATAAAGGCTATGGATGTCTTTCTGATTTTCTTTCCAAGATAAATAGATTAATGGTTATCAGCACCTGTTAATTCAATTAGGAGCTATATATTCAATAGAATCAATTCCCTTTTACTGAAGTGGGATCTTTCAAAATCTGAGATACAATGAAACAATTTTTGATGGCTCTACACAGAAATCAAAATGGTTTTTCATATTAATTTAGTATCATTTTCCTGCTTTATGATTTTCCTTCATAGATGTCATTAGGCATTTTTTAAGCTCTAGGACATTTTCCTGTCATTTTGCATTTATAATATCTGAGAGGTTTCATTTTTTGACACAGAGCACCTGTTGTAATCGTTTTCATCAAACAAATGTTACAGCTAAAGTCCAACTCAATTAAAAATACTCTTGTAGGGGCGCCTGGCTGACTCAGCCGGTTAAGCATCCGACTTTGGCTCAGGTCATGATCTCACAGTTTGTGAGTTCAAGCCCCGCGTCGGACTCTGTGCTGACAGCTCAGAGCCTGGAGCCTGTTTCAGATTCTTTGTCTCCCTCTCTCTCTGTCCCTGCCCTGCTTGCACTCTGTCTTGCTGTCTCTCTCAAAAATAAATAAACATTTTAAAAAAGTACTCATGTAGAACGTATGTTCTAAACTGCTGTGAAAAGTCTTGGGACTATTGAAAGTTTCAGGTGTAAACTTGATAGTTACAAGATGGTCAGTGGAAATCACATGAGGTCTCAGAAATAGACCAGCAAAACATCATTTTTCAGGAGATAGAAGTGGTGTTGACTTAGCCTGGTGTTTATTTTCCGAACACCAGAAGAAACTCAGGAGAACACTTCAGAAAAGGAAGGAAAAGAAATGCAATGTCACGGCCCAGGGGAGATGACCCCCAGAGAGACTTGAGCTTGGAATGAAGTAAGGTCCTCAGATTTTGTTGTCCTGACTCTTACTAGGATGTGACCCTGGCAAGTCACTGAACTTTCCAGTAAATGAGACAGCTGGATTCCTTGTTGCTGCAAAATTCTATTACCCCGTGACTCTGAAGCTGGGTCCAGGTGAGAGAGCGTGGCTGTGCAATCCTAGGCCAGAGTTGCTCCGGGTTGGCGTGAACCCGCAAAAAGGAGACTGGTGCTTGTTTGATGCTGGAGAAGTGGATGCCTGTCAGGATGAAGACCCTGGCTTTGGGACAGCTGGGTCCCAGCCCCTTCACGGACAGGGATCTGATCTGAGAGTACGGCACTCTGTGTTTCTGCTGCCTGGTCTGTAACATGGGGTCAATAGAGCCTCCACCTTCGGGTTGTGATGACCGAGTAACACAACTCAGGAAGAACCTGGGTCAGAGTGCTTGGCCTAAGAACAATTTGCCAGGTCGAAGGAGCTTCTCGGCTTTGCCATGCAGGCCACCTACTCTGACCCGGGCTCCCTGGCTTCTTGTCACTTCATCTCTGTTTCCTGGACACTGGACGTGCCACAGGCCCCTGACCCTCTGTGTTAAGATGGCCATTCCAGTTACCCCTTGGATTTATAGATGGAGACAACAGGGGTAAGGTGATGTGGACCTGGGTTCCAGAAGGTCCAGAAGGTTCCAAATGGCGGATGAATGCGGTCGTGTTTTAAGGAGTTGACTGAAGTATATGGGGACAGTGACTCTGGAAGGGGCTGTCGTCCAAGTATAGGGGCGTAGCTTCAGGGACAGGGAGGGGGGGATTAGAGAGAGCTGTTTGTCTGCATGTAGTTTAGGAATGAGGAAGGAAAGAGGAAGGAGGCTCGAGCTGCCTCTCCCTCTTCCTAATCCCTCCCTCTTCAGTCCACACTGTCACTAGTGATGTCTGTCACCTCCCTGTTTACAAAGCCTCTACAACTCCCCACTGCCCGCAGGATGAGGATCAAGCACCTCACTATGGCAGGAGCTAGGCTCAGCCAGCCGTTCTAGCCATCCTCCGTTACTCAGCCCTTATGTGCATTATCTCCTGGACCTGGTTGTTAGCCACTTCCAGAACGTAGACTTTCTCTGAGCTACCCCATGCCTGCTTCCTCTACTGGGGGCCCTTCTTACCTGGTAAGATACTACTCATTGTACAGAATGCAGTGCAAACAAAGTTCACCTTCCCATGCCTCCTGGCTCCCACCACTTTGCTGGCCAGCACGAATGGATTTGTTCTTCCATACCTGATTCACAGAAGTTGTTGGGTTCACGGGTACCATGGTGGCTTCTCCACATCTGACCACGAGGTCTTTAAGGACGGGGCCATGATCTCATCCTCTTGTGCATCTTCCACACAGAGCCAGAACTTGAGAAAGTTGGTGGCAGGGGAGGAACGGAGGCCAGGCACTAGCGGTCAGGCCTTGATGGGGCAGGTGGATGATGGGATGCCACCTTTCCCTCGAGGACCAGGCATGTGTGTGGCCGAGGAGAGGTCAGGCCAGGAGGGGAGCAGGTAGGAATGTGTGGCAGTGGAAAAGGTCAGATGGAATCCCGGCTGCTGCAGGTGTCACGGGACCCTAAGGCAGAGACAGACCTGGGGGTGGGGTTATTTGTGGGCAGAAAAGACTAGGAAGAAGCACTTGCAGAGGTCGTTACTGTGGAAGATTCTTGGGTCTCCAAGGACCCTATAGATGAAAGATGTCCCAAGGATGTTTCCTAGTTAGCTCAGGCTACTGTAAGAGACTTCCATGGACTGGGCAACTTATAAACAGCAGACATTTATTCTCACCGTTCCAGAGACCAGAAGTCTGACATCAGGGTGCCAGGGTGATTGGGTTCTGGTGAGGACCCCTTTCCAGGTTGCAGATGCTGACTTTTCATTGTGTCCTTACGGGGTGGAGAGCAGACACAGGAAGCTCACTGTCCGGTGTCCCTTCCAAGGGCACTAATCCTATCACGAGTGTTCTATCCTCTAACCTTGAGTCACTTTCCAAATCTATGCCATTGAGGAGTAAGGTTTTGGTATATGAATTTTGGGGAGGTGGGGGACACAAACAGTCAGCCCTTACCAGGAGTCCGGGAATGACAGCACTAACCTTCCTTATTAGGATGAAACTTTATACGAACCAGCTATGCCAATGATGATAATCCTGGGCATTTGCCGTCCAACTTCTACCGTAGAAGTCGACTTCTACAAGAAAACATCAAAATTGGTCTTTCCAAAGTGCCTAACTTCTATTTTTTTGTTTTTGTTTTTGAGAGACAGAGCGCAAGCACGGGAGGGGCCGAGAGAGAGGGAGACAGAATCCGAAGCAGGCTCCAGGCACTGAGCCATCAGCACAGAGCCCGATACAGGGCTCAAACCCACAAACTGTGAGATCATGACCTGAGCCGAAGTCGGACGCCCAACCGACTGAGCCACCTAGGCGCCCCCTTAATTTTGATTAAAAAAAAAAATTATTTTTGAGAGACAGAGTGCCAGCAGGGGAGGGGCAGAGAGAGAGGGAGACAGAGAATCTGAAGCAGGCTCCAGGCTCCAGGCTCCAAGCTGTAAGAACAGAGCCTGGTGGAGCTCAAACTCACAAACCGTGAGATCATGAGCTGAGCTGAAATCAGACACTTAACCGACTGAGCCACCCAGGCGCCCCAATGCCCAATTTCAATTTTAAATTTTTTTAAATGTTTATTTATTTTTGAGAGAGACAGAGACAGAATGCAAGTGGGTTAGGGGCAGAGAGAGAGGGAGACGCAGAATCCGAAGCAGGCTCCAGGCTCTGAGCCATCAGCACAGAGCCCGATGCGGGGCTCGATCCCACAGAGCTGTGAGATCATGACCTGAGCCGAAGTCAGGCGCTCAACCGACCGAGCCACCCAGGCGCCCCGCCAAATTTCAATTTTAATTGTACATCTGTATCCCTGGAGGCTCTCTTCTTTCATTGTTGTTTACTGAAGTGGGTTACAAGTAGCATATATATCAACAACCTGCTAGGAACAATGGTTCATAACCTTGACTCTTTAATTTTCTTGCACATCAGATTGCCAATGGCTCCACACCTACGGTCCCCACGGGCTCCAACTGCTTGTTCCTGTTGGCAACCATCAAAGTTAGGATTGTACTCAAAACGATAACTTTCTTTCTTTTGGGTGGCTGGGAGGAACCAAACGATTAAAGTTGTAGAACATTGAGATAATTTTCTTTTTTTTTTCTTTTTTCTTTTTTGGTCAGAACGTGTGGCACCATGTCATGAGCTGTTACTCCGTTTGAGGACGTGCTGGCAACCCTGTCCCTTTGCTGAGACGGTCGCCTGAGAATAAGGCCCGAGGAGGCCACAGCTGGGTGCTTTCCCTCTGGACACGATACATTGGTCGGCCCAGACTCGAGGCTTGTCTGGATGCTGGGTGGTGGCCAGAAAACACTTTTTACTGTTATTTGGAAACATCAGCTGGCACTTGGACGCCTCACGTGCCGTTTTCTCTTTGTCACAGAGAAACTTGGTCCCCTGGGGATGGATTGCACGTGCCAGAACCCCTCCCCCAGCTTATCTGGCCGAAAGACTTGGGAAACGGGAGAAAAGAGAAGACAGCAATGGGTCCACAGTTCTGCTGTGCACACCTACCGTCTCTGCTGTCGTAACAGAGCCAGGCTCACTCCCTGCCGTTTCCGATCCCTGTATGAAAGGAAAAGCAAAGCAGGCACTGTCAGAAGAACTACATCCCTTCCCTGACTCACCGTGGCACCTTGCTGTGACTCTGGCCCCATCAGGTCGAAGGTGGTTGCTGTTGAACTCCTGCCATGGCTTCTCTGTGGCCAGGCAGTTTTGTGGGTCGGGGTGGCCTTCTTGCCTCACCCTGGGCTGTCATCACACCAGACTGCCATCCTTCTGGTACCACGCCTGGCACCTTGAACCTCCGAGACCCGCTTACCTAGTGTTTCCGACCTGGAGTGACCCGGCCGACCCCCCATTTGTTGGAACCTGAACATCTTTACGGTTCCCATCCAGTGTTGCCTCACTACAGACTTTCCCCCCAAACATCGTAGAAATTCATGCCTGAACTTCGTTCCTGTCCTGAGCACCAAGCACCCTGCCTGGGGTGAGTCATCATGAAAGGTTACTTGTTCCTCCTTACCCCAGAATGGTCTATTTTCCTAATTAGCTAATTGTGAGCAGAACTGATTTTGTATGCCGGGTATTGATACAAACAGCAAAGGGTAACAAACAGCAATTACCCGTGAGATATATTAGTTGGGGCTGACATTTTCTGCACTCGCTTTCCACATCTCCCAGGCTAAGGATTTCAAGATCGACCACGGAACTGAACAACCAAAGCAAAGATTTGCTCTGGGTGGACCGTCTCACGTGTCCCACAGCAAGACGTCGGGTCTTGACTGACTGTGATGGGATAGACGTGCCGACGAGCCCCCCACACCCCTTCGCACTCACCGATGACAGCAAAAAGCTCTAGGCAACCCGCAAAAACAACTATCTAGCGGTTTGAAAAGTAAACAGGAGCAGGCAGCAATGGAGAAGAGGCAAACTTGGAGAAATAATGCCACACGAGAGCAGGTCCCAGTCATGGATACTTTAATACAAAGCTGAATACTTTAATAGAAACTCTATCTTTGTTGCCAGAGGAGCTAGGAAAAGGGGGCTCTGCCGATGAAAAAAGGGTAGGATAATCCCAGAGGGGGAAACCAGGTCAGAGGCTCTGCTAATTCTGTGTATAAATCCACACGCATTTCAGCCTAACCCCCGAGCCACCCCTGCCCCTTGGCAGACTGAAACCAGCCTAACAGGTGGATCAGTTTCCCGAGGCTGCTCTAAAAATCACCACAACCCCGGTGGCCTAAACCAACAGAAATCTGCCACACACTTCTGGAGGCCAGAAGTCTGAGATCAGTTGTACCTTTTGCTAATTGAATTTCATTCAAATTAATTCTTTTCCCCCCAAAGATACCATAAGAACGCGAAAGAGCAGGCCTCAGGCCAGGAGGAAATATCGACAAAAGGATTTGTATAGAGAATACATTGAGAACTCGTACAGCTCAGTTACAAACAACCCAAGGAAAAAGCGGGCAAAAGAGTGGGACGCTTCCAAAAGAAGACACACAAATGTCTGGTAAGCACAGGAAGCTGTGTTCAACATGATTTGTATCAGGGAAAGAAAAATGAAACGTATAACAGAATATCCACTTGCTCTCTTTGGCTTGGTGACAGTTAAATATACAGAAGCTGCCAAGTGTTGGTAAGGACATGGACCACCTGGAACTTCCATAGGCTGCTGGAGGCCATGTAAAATGGTGCAGCCTCGGGGCGCCTGGGTGGCTCAGTCGGTTGAGCGTCCGACTTCAGCTCAGGTCACGATCTCACACTTCGTGAGTTCGAGCCCCGCGTCCGGCTCTGTGCTGACAGCTCAGAGCCTGGCGCCCGCTTTCGATTCTGTGTCTCCCCCTCTGTCTGCCCCTCCCCTGCTCATGCTCGGTCTCTCTCTGTCTCAAAAATAAATAAAAACATTTAAAAAAATTAAAAATAAATAAATAAATAAATAAATAAATAAAATGGTGCAGCCTCTTTGGAAAACCTATTGGCAGTTTCTTTCAAGTTAAACATAAGCCCGCTGTATAACCCCGCCCAGCCTTTCCATTTGTAGTAAGTCTTTACCCAAGAAAAACAGAGACATAAATCCCATAAGTGAATGTTCATGGCGACTGTATTTGAAATAACCCAAACAGGATACAACCCAAACGTTCATTGTAAGGATAAATGAAAATTATTTTCTCCTTTTGATTAAGGGCAAAGAGACCATGTTCCCTTTCTGTTCTTTTTAGAGTGTTTTCTTAGAGACGTAGCAAATCTGAGTCCTTGCTCTGTTTGGAATAGACGTACATGTTTCTAGAGAGTGAGCCCCGTCTCCAGTGTTGCAACGTAAAGGTATTTCTCCGGCCTGGCCAAGCAGACGGCTCTCAGGAATTAGCTCAAGACTCTCTCACAGGAAATGTGGTAACGAGCAGTGGTTTAGTCTTTGGAAGATAAGAGACATTTTTGTTTTTCATTTTCTTTTGCTGCATATAATGTGTCAGATTTCCCCCCAAACTTTGCAGTCGGTTTTTGGCTACATGCATATAAACTTATTAAAGCTGACTCAGTAATAAAGTGTGTTTTCTGTTATTGGTATGGTGGGGTCTTTTGGGAGAATCTGATTGCTTTATACCCCCAATGCCACTCACAGCTGAATGGGTTAGCATATTGTTATCTAGTTATATGATGGAGTATTGATCAGCAACAGAAGAGAATGAATTATTGTATTCATGCAACAACATGAACGAATTTCAAAATAATTATACTGGAGCCCCAGAGTGAGCCAGGTCTCTCCTCCCCATCCTCTGGGCTTTTATTTTGGTCTCAGTGTCTTGGTATTTCCCAGTGCAGAGCTCTTGGACCAGAAAGAACCATACATTTCCTTCGGTTCTTTATCTTATCTCAGAATAATTTTTCACAGCCACAGTGGAATTCATAATTGGGGGACGGGAGAGGGTTGGACCTCAGTTTCATCATTTTTTAAAACATCTATAAAAATATGCAGGGCCCTCACCCCACCAAGTGCCAGAGATTCTGGGAGCAGTTTCAACGTCTGGATTTGCAAACAGGTGCTGACCGCAGAACTGCCTCCCATCACCTGGGGGACTTTCTTAAAAATAGCTTTCTGGCCACCTCTGGGAATCGTGGTTTAATAGATCTGAGGTGGCGGTGGGAATCTATATTTTTTTGAAGGGTCTCAGTTTAGTCTAATAAGCAGCAAAGTGTGGGTACCTTACATGTACATATAAGGGGGCTGCGTGGGTAACTTCATTGACCACAAAACCCCATCTTTTCCTGCCCCTCCCCCCTTTGCTTTCGTCAGCTGGCTGATGCCTGAAAAGCCCCTGAAGGAGCTTGCAGCAGCCTGCAGCACAAGTGCCAAAGGCTACCCGCAAGCTGTTCCCACTATCCTTGCACTTGGTTTTTATTCTTTTTAACAAAGTCTCTGAAGTCCATCAAAATGCAAAATCATTTAGGCAGATGTAGCGAATTAGGGATGGCTAAACATCCCTTGCCATTCTTCCCACTATGAGGTCGATGTCCCCACTGCCTTGGATTTTGGAGAAAGAGAATATGGCAGGAGCTATGCTGTGCCAGTTTCCGGGACCAGACCTTAGGAAATTGGCAGCTTCCGCTTCCTGCCTCTCAAACACTTGCATTTGGAATCAGCAGCCATGTTGTGAGAAAGACCAAGAAGCACCGTGGAGAGGCCCGGGAGAAGAGGAACCGAGGCTGGGCGGCCAGCCCATAGCAAGCACTGGAAGTGATCCTCTAGCTCGGGACACTCACCCCAGCCAATGCCTCGCAGATTAGAGCAAGCTGTCCCTGCCAGGCCCAGACGGGTGGCAGATTCATCAGGGAAATAAATGATTGCTCTTGTTCCGCGGCTGGCTGTTTGTTATGCAGAGAGGGGTAGCTGGAAGGGAGACCGATCAAAGTTTTTGGTTATTTAGTATAACCTCTCTCTTGTCCCTGTCCTGCTCCTAAGCACCTATGTGACGGTGGACCAGCGGCTGATCTTTACCAACCTCAGTTTTCTGTATTGTACATTTGGGTAACATTGGACTAAACAGTCAAGATAATTTGATTTGATAATTAAGATTTTGATAATGTGAGAGTTTGTGATTTTTATCTTCGTCTGAATGAAAGTGTTGGTGAATAGGTTTGAACAGGGCACAGAGAGAGGGACAAAGCTTTCATCCTTTTGGGGAAGTCTTCCTCAACACTGCCTCCCACCACCTTTGGGACAAGTGCAGGTCTTGGTTCTTACCCAGCATGCACCTTACCAGAGAATTGGCTACAGTCTAATAAAATTGTCTCTGTTTATCTTCCCCACAAGCAAGGATCATGATTTATTCTACTTCATCTGTCTAACGCCCAGAACCCAGCTTAGTGGACAATAAGTGCTTAATAAGTATTTGCTGATTGAATAAACGGATAGAGTGTAGACGGGTGGATGTTGAAAACAGATAGATGAAGTGAAAACCGTTAATAAGAAAAGGGCTAGAAATTCGAGCACAGCGGTTCTCAAGGAGGGCGAGTCAGAGAGTGTCTAACAGCTCCTCTGGGTTTTTGTTTTGATATTTAATAAACCTTAAAGAAGTGTATGAAATATTGAATCATTTATAGGCAGCATGTGTTAAAAAGAAGTTGGGGCACAATGTGTTCTAGCTACTTCACTTCTGCCTGAGGCTGGCCCATAATTGCTACCCAGGCAGGGGTAGCCGTTCTGCCACTCAGAGACCACCGTGTTACCCCTGATAAGAATTTCAAGACATCTGGGAGCAAGCCTAGAGCAGGTCATCCCATTTACCAACCTGCCTTGAACTCTCCCAGATAGACAATGTGGGGCTTGGCCTGGAAAAGGTTTAATTCTTTTATTTAGTGCCATGGAGGGTGTCGGAGGGGGTGTCCCCCTGGCCTCTAACCACGGAGAAACACATAATAAGGCTTTGGGTTCAGGTGCTGCTACCGTTGCCCCAGAAATGAAGTCGGGTCCGTGCATCCTGGAGAGAGCAGCCAGGAAGGCTCTCATTCGGTGTGGGGAGGTCAAATGCAGGTAATAGTTGGGGGGATTTCCTCTCCTGCGAGTAAAAAGGTATAGCCACGCCAAGTATAAACACTTACCATCAGATGCTTTTCAGAATTTATCCATAACACCAACATGTGGTTTGTGTCCTACTGGGAATTTAAGGTGGGATTGCATAAAGAGGGAGGGTGAGTGCTTTTTTCCCCCCTTCTGAAATTTGTTGCTTGCCTTTAAGCTGTACGGTCAGGAAGGACTGACTTGCAGAATAAATGCTGAGATGCCACTCTGCTCTCTGTTTTTTTTTCTCCCTCATATATTGAGGAATTCAAGGTTTCAAGGCCACAGGGAGTTTGCCAGTTTCTTTCCAGTTTGTCCAAGAAGTGTGTCTATTCTTACATGGACTTGTAGTTCAGACTTATTAAGGCTATAGAAACATCCCTTCTCTTCTGATTTCTGAGATGAGCAAATACACATTCTTTCTCTGTCTTTTATTTTAGGTTTAAAGCATTTCAGGCCCGTGGGCTTAAAAAGTATTTTTCTTATGTCTGTTGAATATTCTCTTTTTTTTTTTCAACTTTTTTTTTTTTTTTTTTTTTTTTATTTTTGGGACAGAGAGAGACAGAGCATGAACGGGGGAGGGGCAGAGAGAGAGGGAGACACAGAATCGGAAACAGGCTCCAGGCTCCGAGCCATCGGCCCAGAGCCTGACGCGGGGCTCGAACTCACAGACCGCGAGATCGTGACCTGGCTGAAGTCGGAGGCTTAACCGACTGCGCCACCCAGGCGCCCCGAATATTCTCTCTTTAAATTATGTTCTTCCATCTTTGCTGAAAATAAAAGCCAATCTGTTTGTGTTAGCTATAAACACAAATCATAAAGGAAAAAAAAGGGAACCCAGGTGATTTAGAGGGGCAGAGAAAAACCAGGATAGTAGATGGAGATGTGTTGGTAAAATGATGAAACCAGAGTTGAGACACAGAGACTTAGGACTGAGCGAGACAAAACAAGGAATATGTATCAGTCAGGACGGATGAGGTTGCGCTGTAATAACAAAGATCTCCTTGATCAGGGCCTTCGAACTATAAAGGCTCATTTATCGTGTGTAAAATTCCCCTGTGGTGTGGGTAACATTAGAAAGCAATCATCCTGTATGTCACGTTTTGTCAGAAAACATAAGACCAGGGTCTAATTTCAACATGTGAAGACATATGTCTTCCTATGTGCCAGAAGCAGAGGGGAATCAAGTATCAGCGAAGAAAAGTAATGACTACTGCAGAAGATAAAGAGGGGGAGTCTTGAGAAGTGAAGACAGAGTGCAGACCACAGTGGAGACACATTCCGGGGCACTCTGGGGCACAGAGTCAAGACTTCTGGGTATCAGGGCTTAGGGAGGGCCTTTGTGGGAGTCTAATGAATGTCAGCCTTAATCCCACCCAGTTGAGAAATGAGGCATGGGAGTCTTCTGATGGCATGCTGAAAGGTCATCTTTGTTTTTGACAAGGCTGATTCTGAGGACTGCCTTAGTGTGTTTGTGTTCTGTACCCCCTTCCAGGAGGTATGGTGGCCTGACTCAGGCAACACTGTGGGGAGAAGTGACAGAGCCAGCCTCTGAGCGGGAGAAGACGTGAGGCTGCTACACCCACCCACCCTCTTAGGCCATTCTTTTCCCATGGGGAGGAGCAGGTGTGGAAGTTACACAAATAGAGATGCCTTCAAATGAAGGAACGTCAAGAGGAAATGAGAAGCATCCCTTCTCCCCAACTGAGACATGGAGAAGAAGCAGCCAGTTCTCATGGAGGCAGTTCTGCCTAAATGCAGGGGTGGCCATGAGCCTTGCTTTCTCAAACACAGTGCAGCTGAGAGAGAGAAGGTGAGGGAGACAGAAGCAGATAGAGACAGAGAGGAACCCATACGGAGGAAGAAATACTCAAGAAAAGATAAAGACCCAGAGATACTTTCGAGACGGGAAGAGGGAGAATAAAAGGGCACTCAATGAAAAGCAGACAGGGAGGGAGAGCAAGAGATCACATTAGAGTTCCTAGGGCAACCAGGGCAATAAATACAAATACTCTTGTCCTGTGTGGGTTAGGAGGAATTAGAGGGGGCTGGAAGGCAGACTGAAGGTGGCTGTAGTTGGGCTGCCCACCTGGTTTGTCCTCCAAGATTCTTCGTCCTGTAGCTCTCGTCCTACCAAGCCCTCAGTATGATGCTGTTGGTGAGTCATTGCTTAGAAGATAATGTAGGGCCGTCTCAAGACAGATCTCGTAGGTCACCAGTGAACCCTTCCTTGCTCCCTAGAGCCCAGCTCTGGAGGATGGGAATGGGATGGGAATGGGGGGAGCGGTGGGCCACTGAGGTTTCACCATCACTTCATCCCTAGGCAACTTGGTTGTGAGGGGTGATTCTCTGGATTTCTCTTCCACCCATTTTGACAACCGTCTAAAAAGGTTGCTAAAATTTAGCCTGATTTTTTAAGGGTTCCCATTTGCTTGTTTGTTTGTTTTCCTACCCAAATCACACAGCAAACCTTTGCATTCATTTTCCCATTTGATTTTTAAACTCAGAATGTTAAAAAAAAAGGGGAGGTGGGATGGGAAGTGGGAATGGTTTTCTCACAGGAGACACTGAATTAAATTCCGGTTTCTAATGTTTGATACTAGTCAGTGTTATTGTCTTGTCTGTGTATATTCTTGTTTCAAAAACATTCATTTATTTATTTTGAGAGGTGGGGGCGTGGCAGAGAGAGAGAGAGAGAGCGAGAGAGAGCAAGAGAGGGAATACCATGCAGGCTCCATGCTGGTAGCATAGAGCCCAACACGGGGATTGATCCCACAACCGTGAGATCATGACCTGAGCCGAAATCAAGAGTCAGGTGCTTAGCCAATGGAACCACCCAGGTGCCCCTGTCTGTGTATATTCTTTTTGGCTGTTAGCAAAAATCACTCTCCAGGCCTGAGATGATACACGGATGTACATCATCTTGGTGAGGTTCCCAAGCTGAGTCATTTACATGATTGTGTATACACACCCCCATAGAGAGCTTTCTTCAAAATGCTTGCTCACATTTGGCATTTAGAGAATATCTGAAGTCGTTTACTTCCTTTTTGGCCTTGACAGAACCCATAATACATTTTCCCAAGCACTTTGCCCCTTTGCTTTTAAAGTGATCTATTTTCTCAGGGAAATGCAATCCGTATGTCTCTGACTCATTTACACTTAAGTCATCAGACTGCTGTCTGGTAAAGGGTATTGGTGTTCAAGGCACCCTAGGAGATAGTCACAGAGCTTTACAGGGTATGGGACACACAGTGGCCATCCCCTCCTGAGTCAGACCAATACTCCTCCCCTCAGTGTTTCAATCCAGAACTTAAGTGATTTGGGCCAACCTAAATGTGTGTCTCCTTTCCCAGAATGTGTGATTGATGTCTATAACCTTCATAAGGACTTAATAAGAAAAACATGGGCTGATTTCCCACCTCCCACATCTCCACTTCCCCTTTCCTTAGAAAGTGCTCGGCGTTACAAATAAATTTGGGCAGACAGATGACTTTAAGGAGTTCTGACTGCAGTCTGATTATAAAGGTCTAGCCTGGTCTTGGGTTCAGCTGAAATTGGGCTTCTGCCATTGACACAACTTTCCTTCTACTTGGGGAAGACTCATGTGCATCGTAAACAAAGAATAAACACAACTTGGATTAACTAGGAGCCAACCTTCCACTGGGAACGCAGCCAACCCTTACACATAGTTCCCAACCTGCTTTGATAAGTAAAAGGCAAACCCTAGTAAAGTGCTCTGATATCAGAGATTTATTTAAAACAAACAACCGACTAACTTGGAGGGGTTGATGCCTATCCTTGGGTCTGCACGACTTCCCACATCTGTATCTAAGTGCTGAACAATGAGAAGCCTTCGCTCTCAGAATGATTGCCCGGGGCACAGCCAGATCCTTAATCATCACAGAAAAATTCAATTGTGTTCAGTTCTGTGGCAGGAAAATAAGTGCACGCATATGTTTTAGAAACGTCTTCCACATGGAGGATGGAAACAACTAGAATTTTCTGGTTAAAACAAACTTAACCTCCCAAATTCAAGTAACCATAATATACCACTGCCTCTAGTATTTTTAAAAAATGATGATAAAAGTCGCCATTTATTGCTGGCTTGCTATGAACTAGGAGCTCTATGTGCGTTATCCTTAAGTCTCATCGTCCAATCCCTTTCAAGAACTGATGTCTCCTCCATTATATCGGTGGTGCCAGGTGGTTGCCAATGAGTGGTGATCCAGAGCTCAAGCTCTTTTCCTGAGAAAAGAGATTCTGCTCCTGTTGGAAGAGGGATTCCAAGGTTTCTTCCAAAATAGCCATATTTCAGCCTTCCTCCCCGGGTTAACCCAGGATTAAATCAGGTACCATCAGAGGAATCAAGGCTGTACTCTCTTTTTGGTAGATGTAAGGAGAAATCATGGAGCAGTAGCCATCACATTGGGAGGAGTTTGGAATTTCCCTCATACTTCCGTGAAAAATGATTTTGGAGGGGCAAGAGCGTCACAAAGCAGGGCTGCCCAATTTGGGGGGCTGGGTGTGTGAAGGATGAAGCACACACCTGTCCAATAGAGGAGGTCACTGGGTTTTACAGGCAGCCTCCAGCCTAGTGTTCATTGGTCCATCTATGGTTGGGAAATAACCATGCCTATATCCCTCAGCTACACTAAAGGGTAAATGAGAGAGCATATGAAATGTTTTATTATAGTGTCTGCTCATGACCACAGGCCCTGTATTAGGTAAATCAGAATCTCTGAGCAGTTTATGTTTGACCAAGGGAATGTTTTCCCCATCATGGAATGACCACTTTGGTTTTCTAATGTGGCAATCAAAGCTCTAATCATGGCGGATCTGTGGACTGGCTTTTGGACAAGATAATTTTTTTCCTCCTTTTGTTTTCCTGGGCTTGATTGATATCAGCAATGGGATTTTACCGGGTTTAAACACATCCCACTGCATACGGTCTGAAACTGGTCTGCAAAATCAAACTGGATATACATCTAGAGGATGGTTCTCAGACTCCCTGCCACTGGCCAATCCATAAATCCTAGACAGAAGTCCTGTCCATTCCACTTCTAAGGCCATTAGAGAAACAGATGTTCAGATACATGAGTTCCAAAATGCAGACCAAAAGAACATCTTTCTCAACATTTTTCAGTCCCCTAAAAATGTGTGTGCGTTTTAAAAGTAGGTAAAGAGCTGGTTTTAATCTTGGCTAAACTAAGAGAAACCATTAAGGCTATTTACCAATCCAATCATTTGTCAGTAGTAAGATAGCTCCAAGAAAAATTCATGGCCAGTGTAATGGCCATGGAGAGTGGCCTGGAGATTGCTAGGTAAATGCCGACTTTGTAGTCACATTTTGAAACAAGCTTCTCTTCCTCAACACAGTGCAGTGCCCGAGACCTTGCACGTTCTGTTTCCCATGTATGGGTGACAGATTCTGCTGGCTACTTGGAGTTGGACATAGTCAACCAAGTGGGAAAGATGAAATACCAGTTGGATTTTTGACATTCTGTTCTCATTGGGAGAGGCTGAGTCAGCTGTAGTGTGTGTGTGTGCGTGCGTGTGTGTGTGTGTGTGTGAGAGAGAGAGAGAGAGAGAGAGAGAAAGAGATGGAGGGAGAGACAGAGATAGACAGAGACAGAGAGGAGAGATCGAGTCTGCCATCCCCATACATCAGGGATGTATGTATCCCTGAACACACGTGCTTGAGCATATGTCTCAGAGAAAATTCGTGGCTTCCCTTGCCCTACAGTCTTTCAGATGAGACCCAGATGACAAAAGCAAGCATGGCTTGAATCTTCACGAAAAGCAATGCAACCCACTCACTTGAGTGAAGAAATGAAATGGGAATGAGAATTCCCAGAACCTACGACCTTGCTTGATCAGCGGGAAAGCCCCAACTCAACCCTGACTTTCAAATATACATTTGTCGGTGTTCATTTAACAGGGCTCTGTGCACTGCTTTGATCTTCTTACATGAGAAGAGTAACTTTAAATTATAAAAGATTACTTCTGATGACAGGAATAAAATTGATCTCCTTCCACCATGCTGGGCTTTGCATCCCCTCTCACATTCCTGAGCATTGAGCTTTCCAACTGAGTATTCGAGAGCTGACAACTCTGGGGAGAGACATGTGTAGAAAACAAGGCCTGGGCAATGGGAGGCAGACAGCAAATCTTCCCAGTTATTTTTGTCTTCATTTTGAGCAAGCTTACGGGAAATGCGTGGTCTTGTTCTTTCCAGCCACACGTACCGATGTCGAGCACACACAATACCCTGCCACCGTGTGCCGGGGTGAGGAGGGTCCGCTGCCGAGATGAGGAGAAGCGTGAAGGGAGGTGGGGAGGAGGTTAAAACACATTAACTTCTAAGGCTCCTTTAAATTGTACCATCTTGAGCAAAGAAAAGGCTGAATTATATAAAAGCTGGCCAGGTGCCCACATCTGGCAATGGTCAGAGTGTTTTGTAAGCAGGCAGTTTCCACACAGCATGCAGAGCTGGGTCCACTCTGGAAAGAATGATGAGGCTGTGAAGAAGTCCATGGGACCTGGCCCCCAGACGGATACCCCTGGGGTGAGGGGAGCGTTTGATCTCCCAGGGCAGCCAGGTGAGGTGAGTTATGTCCTCTGTGCTAGGACTCCATCAGGACCGTGTGAATTCCTGCTTGAGTCGAAAACCATGCGTCCGTTCTGGTGTCGGACTTTGAAATCAAATTTTCTCCAAGTCTTCCAAAGGTCTTGGAGGAAATAAGACCCTGTCCTGTGTCTGGAACTTTAGTCTTTCTGAGTAGACCACTCCCCTGCATTCCCTTGCCCACCCCCACCCCCCCAGCCCAGATGGCAATCGGTCATTCCCAGAAGCCGCACCACCCCTATGGCCCATTTGTTAGCTTCCTTCTATTTGCTGCTGTTAGGCCCGGACCCTGCCGGGGCTCCCGGAGCCCTGGACCAAGGATCTGAGAGTGCAGCCAAACGGCATCCATGTGGGTTTTGTATGTTGGGGGCATATGTTGTAAACAAGTCCCTACCTGGCCCAGTTTCTGTAGTTGGGACCCACCAAACCAGCTGAGGTAAATGCAGACATTAAGATGTGTATTCCTTTCTTAGAGGAACAAAAGAAGAAAATGTGTCAAGTGCGCACTTGGGGACCCATTTAACCCAAGCCCTAGCCTAGCGTTGCACTCTAGGAGACAGACCAGAGGCATTCACAGAGGGGAACGCACCCACTGCAGCCAGGCTTGAGTGTGTAGAAAGAAGCACATGGCTCTCTGTAAGGGCAAAAGGTCCTGGAGCCTCTTTTTAAAACCGGCCCCTGAAGCATGTGATATGATTTAGATATGTTCATAAAAACAGCCCGGTCGGTTTCTGTTAAGTCAATGGCATTTGAATTGCTTCTCGGATATTTAGCTCTTGCAGGATCCTTTATGACATGGCTGTGTGCAATGCTGCATTTCACAAAGTCTGGCAGGCTCTGCTATTTTCTTCTTTACCCAGAGGGAGTGGAGACGGAGAGGAGTTGAGAGGGTACGTACTAAACCCTGATTTTCACTGCTGATCTCACGCTTTGATGCCGAATGACTTAGCTACTATTTTACAAGAGTTGGATGCTTAACTGACCGAGCCACCCAGGCGCCCCGAACCTTCAGGTCATCTTAATAAAGCCCGTGCCAGATCCTCCAGTTTGGCTGTGGAGGGAGGGGGGGCTGTAGCTCAGAGGTCACATCTCCAAGGTTCACCTGTCCTTGGATAGCTCATTGCCCCGACTACATTATGGGTCTAGAGATGTTGGCATCCTCTTGATCTCCCAAGCTTCCCAACTTTCCTCTGGGAGCTTCTTCAGTCCATACAAAAGGCATTGCTCTTCTGGAGGAATTAGACAAAAAAAAAAGTTCGAAAACTTTGCTTTCAGCTGCGATGTAAAAATCATTAGGTACAGTCTGGATCAGGATTCCAGAGACAAAGCCATAGTGAGCAGAACTGTCTCACTTCTGTCAGAGAGGAGGGAAAACCAAGTTCAAGCCACTGCCCGATTCTCATGCATCTGCGAGAGAGCTTTTATTCTTTGGCTTCTAGAGCCACAGAGATCTACTTCAATGAGTAAGTTTGAAGAATGCCCCACAATTACTAGCAGTATTTTTTCATGCAAGGAGAACATAACTTTCGTTACTTTTTTTCCCGTCACTGGCGTTACTTCGTTCAGTCACCGGCCAGTCATATGGAACCAGATTGCTGGATTTTTATCACGCTTCAGTGTTTTGGAACACGTTCACGTGAGCCTTTTCTTCGATCTTCATATTAGCCCCATGAGGTGGACCGGGCAGGTTGTATTTCATAGAGGAGAAAGCATGGCAGCACCGGTGAGTCACTCGCCAGTGACAGAGTGTGGATGGCTTGTGACCGGAGCCTGCTGTTTGTCTCCTTTGCTCAGGTCTTCTTCAGTTAGTTCCGCAAGCAGGCCAGCTGGGAGCTTCCCGTTCACAGACATTCCCTGACCTGGGACAGGATCCTTCAGGTCGCTGTAGTCTGGTGTTTTTTTGTATCTCACAATTCCATAGGAACTCTTAGTTGTCCAGGTGTTTAAAAACATCACTTTATTTATTTTTTTAAATGTTTATTTATTTTTGACAGAGAAACAGAGCATGAGCAGGGGAGGGGCAGAGAGAGGGACACACAGAATCCGAAGCAGGCTCCAGGCTCTGAGCTGTCAGCACTGATCCCGATGCAGGGCTCGAACTCACAGAGATCATAACCTGAGCCGAAGTCGGATGCTCAACCGACTGAGCCACTCAGGCGCCCCTAAAAACATCACTTTAAAAAGTCCTCTGAAACCTTTTCCTTTGATCGTTCTGGGGTCACCCCTCCCTCTGGACAAATGCATTCTCAGGGCACAGGACGGAATAAGAGAACTCACCAGATTAGAGAAGCTGACCTGACTGGAGTTTACTGGTTGGTGCCCCTGGAGTCTGCTGTTTAATTTGTGTTGGCTTGTTTACCGCTCAGAGAAATTGCCAAACGTGCTTTTCCTGAAAAGATTTTTTTTTTCCTGTTAATTACACTGGCATCCCATCCAATCAACTCCGTTGAATCTGTGTCGTGTGTTCAAATTCCGGAAACTCTCATTTGGCTGCAGACACATCCGTGCAAAGATAGTTCTGGGGCCTCAGGCTTGCAAGGCTGACACTTCCCTTCCGGGGCCTGGTTCTCCTGGCTGCTTCCATGGGACATCTGGGGAGCATTACAGGCCACACTGAAGGGTTCAGAGAGGAGGTTATCCAAGAAGGGCAGGTCTGACCTGATGGGGACATTGGGTGAGTTTCCTATAGGCTGCGGTGCCTGTCGTTCAGACGCATTTGTTAAACACACACCGTGTGCAGAAGGCATTAGGGTCCTCATACTCTACCTGGAGACACCCACAGGGGCACTGTCACCATGCTGCAAATATTACGGCTGGAATGGAAAATACAACAGCCAACAACAGCCGCGGTGAGAGGTGTGGCCCAGGGGGAGAGAGCCTGCACAGAGGCCTGGGAAAGTCAGGCGCCAGGGCCACTTGTCCCTTTGACGTCAGACTGCATTTCCTTGTCTGTAAGGTGGAAAAGCTGGCCTGGGTGAGTTCTGAGATCCTTCCAGCTCAAGTGGTCTCTAATGGCAGCATTCCACTGGGAAAACACAAGGTAAGAAAAGCCCTTTGGTCCAGCCACCAAAGTTAAAACATTCTTTTCTCCAAATAGAAGTTGTTACTCTAAATACAGAGGCAGCCCCGACCGGGGAATGGAGAACACGGCCGAAAGCAGGTGGTTGGGTAAAAGTCGTTTTGGGTTCATGCCACACTCCTGAGGAGAATGGCTTTGCAAAGGATATGCCAGCCCCCCACTCCCTGCACACGGCCTGGTGGCTGGTGCCCCCTACTCTGGTTCCTCCCTCTTCCTGGCCAAATCCTTCTCCTGACTCCCAGCTTTCCCGGGTGAGACTGTAGCCTTGCCCAAGAGGCCTGTCCTTCACGCACAGGTTGGTGAAGGAGCTCATCCAACAAGCCACGAAGTGAGGGGGTCTCACAGGGCTGGAGGGCGCCCCTGACAAAAAGGACACAGGGAGGTGGCCCCAGGGGGCTGAAGGGTGGGGGGGAGCCTGCAGGGAGGGTCTGCCCAGGACTGCCTGCTTCGAATTCAAAGAGGGGCTGGCTTGGCCAGGGCACAAAGAACAGGCCCAGGGCTCTGTTCACCCAGAAGACCCATGTGGTTCCATTCAGATCGCTTTGGGATAATAATGCAGTTTTCTTTTGTTGTTTGGCTTGTTTGTTTGTTTTTTAAGAGTTCACATTTCCTGTGCCCAGGGTTTTCCAAACACCCCCATGCACTGCCCTTTCCAGATGGAAAGGCCTTTGAAGGAGTGACTCCCTCCGCCCCACCGCCCTCGCTTCCCCGTCTCCCGCCCCGAGCAGAAGCTCCCGGGCAGCCTAACAATGGGTTTTATTTTGGAGCATTTTCTGTTTTTCAGAACCGGAAGCACTGGAGAATTTTCTCCTGGTGGAAGTGCAGTTGCTTGAAGGAACTTTTGTTTTGAAAGGGAAAAATCAACCAAGGGAAAAAGAACAAGTGACATTTAGAGGCCTCAACGATGCCAAATGAGAAAGAAGAGGCCTTCGGGAAGGGTGATGTGGAGAACCGCGAGCTTCTGGCTGGCCCTAGGACATCTGGGGAGGGCCTGGCCTCGCCTGCATCCCAGCCACCCTCTCCGCGTGGAGAGGATCTCTCTTCATGAAGTGGTCCCTCCACCTACCTGTATTTGTTACATGGACTAGCTTCTGGGTAACAGATCTAAAGAAAGAAGGTAGTACTGTCAGGGATGAAGCGGTAGGATGTTATCTTACACTCCCCTGCCTATTTTATGGGGAACCTTATCAGCATGCCCCCTCCTTCTGGCAGTTTCCGAGGATGAGCACTACCTGGGCCGGAGCCCTTCTCCCAGACCTTCGACATCCTCGTGGCCCGTCTCAGAGACTCCACGCACGCGCTTCAGCCTCCATCTTTGTTCACTTCAGAGCTGGGGGATTCTTCAGGGGGGAAATGAGGAAGACACTGGGGGGAAAGACAGAAAGAAAGGGTCGGGGAAGGAACCCCAGGCAACAAGTGCCACTTGTGCAGGAGGGGACCATATCCTAATGACAGCTTCTGGGATCCACAGCCTTCCTGAACACGCAACCCTGGTGGTTCCCATATCTATTTGAGGGAGCTAAAGGCTCTCTTCATAAGAAGGGTCCTTGTGTGGTCATCCTCGGCCAAAGAGGAAAACAATAGTAAACAGACCACCACGAGTAGAAGAAGGACCATCCTCTCCCCCTCCCTGCATTCCTGCTCGCACACAAGATGAGAATTCTGTCTTTTCCAAGGTAGGATGCATGGCCTAGGTCTCTCTGTCTCTCTGTCTCTCTCTCATCTTGAACCTACCTCTGGCTACAAGCTTTCTCCCATCACCTCTGCTTCCAGGTGCTAAACAAACCTGGGCACTGCCTGAACCACTGCGCTCTGTCCTGGGCTCCTGGGCGCACTTTCCTCTGCAAGTCATTGGTCCATGTGTCTGGTGGGCAATGACCTCTATGCAGCCCCAACTCTCCCCTTGAGTGTATCCCAAAGTCTCTGCCTAACAAGAAAGGAGTGGGAAACTGCTTTGATCTCCATCCCAGCTTTCCCTGAAAATCATCTGGTGTGTGGATCTTTGATTCCTGTGCATAATTCTCATTTGGTTCAGAATCTACAGAAAGACTGCAATTAATAATGGCTAAGAGTTACTGAGGATTGAGGCTGTACCAGGAAAGCACAGGTTTAGAGGATTTCGGTAAAATGTACCAAGTCATTGGCCAGTTAATGGTGGGGCCTGCATGACCCTTAAGCTCGTGCTTTCAAGAATTTCGTGTGACATTCAATAAAAGCAAGAAATGAACAAGTGGGACCACATCACACTAAAAAGCTTATGCACAGCAAAGGAAACCATCAACAAAATAAAAAGGCCACCTACCGAATGGGAGAAGATATTTGTGAATCATGGCTGGTAAGGGGTTAATATACAAAACAGAAATGATAAAACTTAAAACCAAAGAACAAAACCAAAAAGAACAAAAACGATCTGACTAAAAAACAGTCAAGATCTGAATAGACATTTTCCCAAGGAAGACATACAGATGGCTAACAGGTACAGGAAAGGGAGCTCATCATCAGTAACCATCAGGGAAATGCAAATCAAAACCACAATGAGATATCACCTCACGCCTGTCAAAATAGCTATTATCAAAAAGACGAGAAGTAAATGTTGGCAAGGATGTGAAGAAAAAAAGGAGCTCTTGTGCACTGTTGGTGGGCACGTAAATTGGAGCAGCCACTCTGGAAAACAGTATGGAGGTTCCTCAAAAAAACTAAAAATAGAGCTAGTGCATGATCCAGCAATCCCACTTCTGGTTATCTGCCCACAGCCAATGGAAACTCTCACTTGAAAAGATATATGTACCCCATATTCACTGAAAGATTATGTGCAATCGTCAAGATATGAAAGCAACCCAAGGGTCCGTGATGGATGGAGAGATAAAGAGGATGTGGTATATGTGCACAATGGAATATTACTCAGCCATAAAAAGGAGTAAATCTTGCCATTTGAAACAACATGGGTAGACCTTGAAGGCATCATGCCAAGTGAAATAAGTCAGACTGAGAAAGATAAATACTGTTATGATCTCACTTTTACGTGGAATCTTTAAAAAAAAAAACCTCCAAAAAACTGAGCTCATAGACACAGAGAACAGATTTTGGGGTGGGTAGAAATGGGTAAAGGGAGCCAAAAGGTACTAACTTCCAGTTGTAAAAGAAATAAGCCATGGGGATGTAATGTATGGCATAGTGACTACAGCTAATAATACTATATTGCATATTTGAAAGTTGCTAAGAGAGTAGATCTTAAAAGTTCTCATCCTAAGAAAAACTTTCGTAACTATGTGTGGTGATGGATGTTAAATGGACTTATGGTGGTGATCGCTTCACAACAGATACAAATATTACATCACGTTGCACACCTGAAACTAACATAATGTTGAATGTCAATTATAACTCAATTTAAAAAACAGAGTTAAGCAATTTAACTTGGGAAAGAAAAAGAATTCTATGGGACAAAGAATCTGGGGAAAGTCAAAGGCAGGAAGCTGGAGAGAGACCCGCAGACGGTCTGAGGGAAGGCATCCCTGGGGCCCTTGGGACAAGTATAAGTACAGTTCCTGTCCCCATGCCCTTGCTGACCCATGCCAGCTCTCATGCGACAAGAAGCAGGGATTTATTAGGCCATATGGCTTGGATTTTCCGGGGTATCCCTTGTTTCAAATATTCTTTCTCGTCCCCAGATAGTTCCAAAGTGGCTCTAAAAATAGAGTTGACGTGAGTGTAGAGATTTTGGAAGCTTGAGCCATCTGCCCAAACTTTGAAAACATCATTGTTCAAGGATAGAAATTCATAAGTGCAATTTCAGAAAATGAATCTTCCCTCTCTCACTTATCCTTTCCCGGTGTGTATGGTAAGTGGAGTTATGAGAGAAAAAATAAGTTTAAAAATTTAAAAAAAAAATCACCAAAGCATTTCAAATACGGTGTTCATTTTATATTCCCAGCCTCTATGGAGTTGAAAGGCAAGGCCAGCAGCCCCCCTACCAGCCCATCATAAGCCCTCTTGGTGGGGTCCTTCCTGCAGCCAGGAGGGTATGAAGCTGAGAGGCTGGCTTTAGAGTGGCTGTGGGAGAGCCCTGGGGTCACCATGCCCGCAGGTGGCAAGGGGCATCTCCTGCCTTTGGCATGTGAGGGTGTTTCTGACTTTGCTGACCTGGGAGCCTCAGAGGGATATGAGACTTTGTGAAACTCTGCCTGGAAAATTCTTGTAGTCTGGGGGGTGTGGCTTCTCTACTCGGAACCCCTTGGTCCGAAATGCTTGTGAGATCTTTGCTGTCTCAAGTGAAACTTCCCAGACAGTCCCATTAAGACTTCATTTGCAGAAGGGAACTTAATCTCTATAGCTTCCAGTATTGCTGATGTCCACCTTTTGGGGGCTCCTGTCTTGCTGAACTGGAGGGAATATTTTGGGCAATGTGCAATGAGAGGACTCTGGAAAGGGAATGAAGCCAGGCTCTTTGAGTTTCAGGCCAGGACTGTCTTCTGGCTCTGTGTCTCCCAGTGACTCGCTCGGGAAGGCTGTACTGGCTTCTCCCCCCCAGTAAGGTCTCCTGCGGGACTAAGCCTGACCAGGTGGGGCTGACTCAGTCCTCCTGAATGGCCTTGATGGCTTCTGGGCCTTTTGAACAGGCAGAGTCCTTAAAATTCGCTGTGTCCTTTTAGGCAGAACCCCAAGACAGATCTCTCATCACTTGACAACTCTCCACTTTCCAAAAGGCTCCTTAGCTTTTCTTACAGGCTTGCCATGGCCAACAGCTGCTTGGGTCCCTTTTCCTCTAGTCTTCCTTTTGCCCTTACAGCTGAGTCAAAAATTTAGGCAGAATGGAAAGAAGGAGGAGGGCCCAGAATAGAGCATTTCTCCTTCCCATTCATTCTTCTGCAATCACAGAGCCTCTGTGGATTTTCCCACCTGCACATCCAGGAGGTCCAGGTCCAAGTTTAAGAAGTGCTGGAGTGGGTTAGTGGTACTCTACCAGGTTTGCAAAATAAAGTAAGCGGGCTACACATGAAATTTCTACCCACAGAAAGCGTTAGGACAGCCTCTTTGGAAGCATTCTTTGAGGGGTATGTCATTTACTAGGAAGCTCATTCTGGATAACGCCATAAAAAGGCTTACCTTAGCTCATATGCCAAATCTTTAATCAAATAACAGTGTATAGCAGGAGCCTGCCAAGACTCGCTGGATGAAAGCCACTGTGATTTCTCCCTACAGGGCTATACGTAGATGGAATCCGATGGATTCCACACAGTATGAATGAATAACATCAGAGCAAGCTCTTGGCGGATCTGCTACAACTACCTTAGGTGAAAAAAAGATTGTTTCTTCATATTAATATTTACGTGTCATGGGGTCATTGCCATTTGGCTGGGCTTGCTGCTTGAATGAACAAATGATGACATTCTGACCTGAAATGCTGCTGCTTTTAAGAAAGCCCATGCACATACTCTCCGAAACAGTCACAGACTAGTCATAAATGATGCTCAGCAGACAATGTTTACGGACTGGAAAAGCTAGGCAAAATATCCATGACCATTCCAGAGGGAAGAAAAAAATTGACGAAACACTGTGCTTGCCGCGAAAATCTCACCTCAAACTTAAGATGTTGATAAAATCTAACTAACCTAAATTTCAAATTAGACTTTTCAGATCTTCTAAGAGGAAAAGGAAAATGTTGCGTGACATCTTCCATCATTTGATTTTTTCCAATAGCTCCTATTTATGAGAAAATGGTCTGTATGCCTTTGCCTGCACAGTATACATTTTTCAATATGTTTTCCCTGTAGCGTTGGTTGAGGAGCACAGTTGACCATTTGGAGGGCCACCTGGTCTGAATTCCAAACTCCTGAAGCATAGTCTCCAGAGACCCACAAAGATTCTGAGGTTTCCAGGGTTCTGAGAAGTAGGTGTAGAGGCTACAGAAGATGAGCATCTATCCAACCAACATGTCAACATCCAATTATTTATTTATTCATCAAGACAGGGTGTTGAGGAATGTCTCTGAATTGGTCTTAGAAAAATGTGTTCCATAGGAAGTTAGAAATTACTTTCTTGCTGACAGGAAATAGATATATATGAAATATTCATGAAAAAGATGGACTTCAGCGAATTAGGGCAAAGAATTCCTGACCCAACATGACAGCTCAGTGCATGAGTCCCATGTTGAACATGAAGTCAGAAGCTATCTTGAATGTGAAAAAGGCTTATGATGTGTAAGCTGCTTGAGCGCCCCAAGAAAGCGTCAAAGAGACTGACGTGTCATGGTTTCCCATGGGATTGCCATGGGATCATGAAGAAGGCACGTGGCCAAGGGACAAAGGGACTTATTGTCTCATTTTGGCCATTGCTTCAGAGGTGAAGGACACTCAAAGGATTAGGAATTTGGCAACTAGGGAAAGGGGAGCTTTTCAGGTTAATATAGCAACTTCTTGTCAACGTTGACGTATATTGTTTCATGTTAATGAAATAATAATATCCTGTGCCAAAAGTCTTTATGAGAGATGGCACACAGGGAAAGAAATAACTATCTGATTCGATTTAGTATTTAATACAAGTCAAATATGTAGCAAACAAGATAGATTATTCATAAAATAATGAATCATACATAGCCTTTCATGTATCCAAGAGTTGGCATGAAGGTCATTCATTCATTCAGCAAATGTTTACCCATAGAAGGGTTTTTTTTTTCCTGTGCTGCGTGGGACACCTCATGTTACTTCATCAATGACTAATTTCATGTGGAAAATGGCCAGTGGTTTCTGTGTCTGCTCTGGACCATGGAAAGAAACATCGATTCATGCCAGACTGAAGAAGTCACCCCCAAGGCTACTGTCCTCAATCATTCTCTAGATAAGTTATGGTATGATGTTAGCCACTGTGACTTACAAAGCTATCATGCCAGTGACTCAAAAGAATGGTGGTTTCTTGTCTCTCATGTAATAGTTTCCAACGGGTTTTCCCTGTCAGTGAATAGCTCTTCTCCAAGTAAGGATGCAAGTCCCAGTTCTTTTTCCTCTTGTGGCACTGTCATTTTCAACTCGTGGCTTTCAGGTTCTCCTCCCTCATTTGCATAAAGCCAGAGGTGGAAGAGCATGAAGGCAAGTGTGTAGGAAGTTTTAAGGGCTAGATCTGCCATCACGCATCACTTCCTCCCATGGATCAGAACTCAGTCAATACCACCTGCCAAGCCACAGGAGATGCTGGGACAGTCTAGCTGTGTGCCGGTGAGGAATACAGCAGACTCTGCCACAAAATACATGGCGGGCCAAGTGCTGTGCTGAGTGTCACAGGTTTGAATGGTATGCACATGTTACATGGAACTCAAGTCACTTGTCAGGTTCACAGCTGACATACAAGTGGCAGAACTGAGACTGGACCCAGGTAACGGGACTCCAGAACACACACTCTTCACCACTATGCAGTCTGCTGTGCTCTATGCTCCAGTCACACCCCCATCCCAGAAACTTGGTGGGGGTTGCTGCTCTGAGCACAGCCTCCTGCCCCTGTCCACAAAGGTGCTGAAGGAGTGGTCGCAGCCTCCACAGTCAGTATGTGGTGTGTGTATTGGAGGGACCATACAGGTGCCTTAGGTGAGGTTTTTCTCAAATTGCAGAAATATGTTAAATGAAACATAATTTAGGAAGAACTACAGGAGACAAAATAAAATCTCTTTTTAAAGACCTCCAGGGGTGCCTTGGTGACTCAGTCCATTAAACAACCAACTCTTGATTTTGGCTCAGGTCATGATCGCCAAGTTCATGTGATTGAGCCCCACACTGGGCTCCACACTGTCAGCGTGGAGCCTGCTTGGGATCCTCTCTCTCTCTCTCTCTCTCTCTGCCCCTCCCCTGCTTGTGCACTCTCTCTTTCTCTCTCTCTTTCAAAAAAATAAACTTAAAAAAAATAAAGACCTCCAGTGAAGGCGACATCACAGCTTTCTGATGATGTCTTCACCTATAACCAGATTAGGACTTTCCTCTTTTTATCTTATGCTTCATGTTATGGCATAAATTCTAGCTCCCTCTTCACTAAAGATTGAGAACAGCTGTCTCCTTTCCAATTTATTAGACATAAGATTCACTTTTATTAAATTTCTTCTTTTTCTCCTCTCCAGTCTACAAGTATTTCACTTCCTTGCCTCATCTCTCCCCACTGGATCTCCAGTTTAGGGCTAACAGCATGTTGAGGATGGTCTTGGAGTCCATCTTCCATTCTGTCATGGGACCTAGGAGTGAACACAGAACAGTGAGCTAGGGCCTGGTGCCCTAACTGCAGAGCTGCTTCTGCCCCTAACTGTGTGACCCTTGGCATGTGACGGAAACTCTCTGCACTTGAGTGCCCCCATCTGAAAGAGAAATGGGCAAGATAATTTATTTCTAAATTTCTTCAACTCTGAAGCTGCTTTGAGTAAATCTTAACAGCTCTATTCCAGTTTTTAAATCTTGACAGAGAGCATACCAGTTCCAAAAAAGAAAAAAAAATCTCTGTTAAAGTTCCAAATCACTTGATTTTGCACTTTCTGGGTGCCAGAATCTTGACCCTAATCATCAAGTAAAACTTGTCCAGTTTAGATATATTTGATCATCCAGTGTGTGTGTGTGTGTGTGTGTGTGTGTGTGTGTGTGTGTGTAACTCAGATGATTCAAAGTCAGATACAAACGACATGATTCAGGGGCACCTGGGTGGCTCAGTCGGTTAAGCATCCAACTTCAGCTCAGGTCATGATCTCACAGTTCATGGGTTCCAGCCCTGTGTTGGGCTCTGTGCTGCCAGTTCAGAGTCTGGAACCTGCTTAGGATTCTGTGTCTTCCTCTCTCTCTGTCCCTCCCCTGCTTGTGCTTTCTCTCTCTCTCTCAAAAATAAATAAACATTAAAAAAGAAAAAGAAAAAGGAATAAAATACATGATTCAAAAGTCAAATATAAAAAAGTATAGATTGAGGATTCTGACTCCCACATCTTCCCTTCCACCCTGTTTTCTATTACCTCATTATTTCCTCCCCATAATCTCTGCTTCCCATATATTATTCTACTAGTTCTTTATGGAAATA
The DNA here is from genome assembly GCF_018350195.1 of Panthera tigris. NCBI lineage: Eukaryota > Metazoa > Chordata > Mammalia > Carnivora > Felidae > Panthera > Panthera tigris. The sequence continues at coordinate 34,297,337 of NC_056671.1, read as the reverse complement.
TGAACAAATGTGCTCCTCTCATCCACCAATTCTTATTATATTATCTGTACCTTTCCTTTATTTATTTTAAATGTTTAGTTTTGAGAGAGATTGTGTGAGTGTGGGGGGCAGATAGAAAGAGGTCAACAGAGGATCCAAAGTGGGCTTTGAGCTGACGGCAGCAAGCCCAATGCAGGGATCAAACTCACGAACTGAGACGTCAAGACCTGATCTGAAGTTGGTCACTCAACCGAGTCAACCGGGTGCCCCATCTTTTATTTTTTTATTTGAGAGACAGAGACAGAGACAGAGACAGAGAGAGACAGAGACAGAGAGAGAGAGATAGCTTGAGCAGGGGAGAGGGACAGAGGGAGAAAGAGAATCTTAAGCAGTATCCATGAGTAGTGCAGAGCTCAGTGTGGGGCTCAATCCCATGACCCTGCGATCATGACCCGAGGTGAAATCAAGATTTGGACGTTCAACCAACTGAACCACGCAGGTGCCCCTGCACCTCTCCTTTTTTGAATTCAGTTTTGATTTTTTATTGAGATATAATTGACATAGGTTTTATCAATCTCACGTGTACAACATAATGATTCCATATACAATCTAGATCACCATGATAAGTCTAATTAACATCCATGATCACACATAGTTACAATTTTTTTCTTGTAATGAGAACTTCTAAGATCTACTTTCTTCACAACTTTCAAATAAACAATACAGAATTGTTACCTATCTGTCACCCTGCTGTACATTATATCCCATGACTTATTTACTATATAACTGGGGGGTTGTACCTTTTCACCACTTTCATTCACGCCCAGTCCCCTGCACTTTTCCCTTTTCACTAGGCTCTGACATCTTTCCACGTTTCTCTTTAGACGGTGTCCTCTCTGTTTTCTCATAGCTGCATAGTATTCCTTTGTCTAGAGGTATCATGATTTAGTCAGCTTGTCTCCTGTAGATGGATGCTTGGCTCATTTCCAGTCTTTTGTCATTACAAACAATGCTACGATGGATAGCTTTGTAAATATGTGTGCAAATCCTTCTGTAAGATAAATTCCCAGAAGCAGTATTATGAGGTCAAAGAGTAAATGCACTTGAAGGTCCACTAGATCTTGCCAAATTGTCCTCCATGGGGCTTTATGGTTCTTACATTTCCATCCTCGATACAGGAGAGTCTCGTTTTTCCACAACCTCCCTGTTGGGTGGATTGTCAAATCTTTGGACTCTTGCCAGTCTGATAAGTGAGAAATGGTAACTGAGGACGGTTTGGATTTTATTTGCTTTTATTAATAACAAGTAACTCAGAGCCCTTTGAAAGCAACAAACAGATTTGTTGAGAATGCTGGAGTCACACCATGGTAGGAACCGTATTTGACTTATTACTTATGCTCTAAATCAGAGTTTCTTCACCTGGCTGCCCAGCAGAATCACCTTTTCACAAATGTGGGAGCCTGGGTCCCACCTTAGCCAATGAAAGGAGAGACCTTGGAGACAGAGCTTTAGCTCATTGTGCCTCAAGCTGAAGTTCTCTGGGTCGTGAATCTGTTTCTCTTTTTCTAGCTGTGTTCTCTGTGCGGCATCTGGGGCCAGCTTCTGTATTCTCTTTTCCCTTAGCTGCAGAGGAACATTCTAAGTCTTTTCTGCAGCAAGCATGGCTTCTTGCTTGGGAACAAAGCTGCGAATAGACCCCATTGAATGGCATGTCCCAACAAGCTGCATGTAGCATGGGAAGCAGCCACCATGGAGCATTGGCTGTTCAGCCCTTCCTGCCCAGTGCCTGCAGGCTCCACCAACACTTAGGACCACAGGTTTGTCTCTCTCTTTCTCTCTCTCTTTCAGAAGTAAACATTAAAAAAAGGAACAACAGGATTCTAAGGCTGGCTCATGTTCGTAGTTACGCTTCTGTCCTCCTAGAACATTTCCAACTTAGCTAGTGTAGGACTGCTCTGGATTTTCAAGACATATTCCAAATGCAAATCATCTGTCTTACCAATACGTATATATGGATGTAAATACACGGATACTCATCTATATCATAGAAATAAAATTGTGAAGTTCTGCGCCAATTTCAAAATCATGTCCTACAACTGAGAACTGTGGCTTAGGAACTTAGCAAAGTGGCGAAAAACCTTGGCTTCATCTCTAATACGCCTTCCAGAACTGTGGTGACTGGAGGGGCTAAGGTCCTCTTCTTTGAATGCCAAGGGAACCTCAAGATTTGCTCCAAGTGGCACACGGACTGCAGGTGGTAAAACACTGCTGCCCTTCTCCCTCTTGCTCTGCAGGAAAAGCAGTTCACTTCATCGCCCTTCAAGTAGGGAAGGCAACTGGTCCCAGTGAGGGAGGTCCTTGTGGGGGAGTGGGAGAGAAAGGGGATGTGCTTTGTCTTTCAGGGCAGGAGGGAGCTGTCCTACAGTCTTGGGGCTGGCCGGGGGCTGGCATAGACTCCAAATAACCTGCAGAATTGCCTGCAGTGGGTATGGAGGCAGAAGCCCAGCAGCAGCACCCTCTTCCTGCTCCAGAGAGTTTACAGAGGCACCTCATAACTCAACAGACTCGATTCCATCTCACTTCAGCCACTCACAGGATCAGCAATAATCTGTTCACTTGGCAACACCCTCTGAAGGGCATCTGAGGCAAGTAAACCGAGAATAGTAGCATTTATTGAATGAATTTGGGGCTAGTAAATGGGAACTGTATCTATAAGTAACATCATTTTCCATTCTGTTTCTAATGTAGTTATTTCTGGCTACTTCTGTGGCTTGGAAAGGTGGTGTTAAGAGTTTGAAAATGAGCAAAACTATCACTCTTACTGTCTCCAAGGTCCTAGACTTCATCTCCCCCAAGAACAGGGATAAGTTCATTCCCATGAAGAGAATAGTTCCTTCCTCTCCTTCAGCTCTGGTCCAAAAAGAATGGTCCTCACTTTTGTGGATGCCACTGAGGAAGGTCAAACAAATGTGTGGAGAGACATAGAAGGCCAGTGGACAGGGATACTTGCTGTGCTGTGATTCTTTGGAGCAGCTGTGGAGGTCCCTGGGGACACCTTGCCCAGTGTAGAGCCCTGACCTGGGCATCTCAGCAAGGTTAGTTTCCCCTGGACCCCAAACACCCACAAATGGAGACCACAAATTTCGGTTGGCTGTGCTGTGGATTCAGAAATGTCTTTTTTTTTTAAGTTTATTTTTATCTATTTTAAGAGAGAGAGATAGAGAGCCAGTGGGGAGGGGCAGAGAGAGAAAGAGGGGAAGAAAGAGAGAATCCCAAGCAGGCTCTGTGCTGTCAGCACAGAGCTCATTTGGGGGCTCGAACTCACAAACTATGAGATCATGACCTGAGCCAAAACCAGAAGTCAGATGCTTTAACCGACTGAGCCACCCAGGCACCCCCAGAAATTTCTCTAAGAACAGGGAATATGCAAAGTTGTATCTGGTAATCAAACAATAAAGGGTGGACTGGGGTGCCTGGTTGGCTCAGTCAGTTAAGCATCTGACTTTGGCTAATGATCTCATGGTTCACAGGTTCCAGCCCTGCGTCAGGCTCTGTGCTGACAGTTCAGAGCCTAGAGCCTGCTTCAGACTCTGTCTCTCTGTCTCTCTCCCTGCCCCTCCCCTGCTTGTGCTCTGTCTGTCTCTCTCTCTCAAAAATAAACATTAAAAAATTAAAAAAAAAATAAAGGGAGGACAGATTTTTGAAATCGGCACGTTTTGAAGCACTCAATGGGGCACAATTTACTTGCCTCCAGGAAAAGTCTCTGAAAAGATTCTATCTCCATGGTGCAGAGTAGACATTCGTTCTTTGCGAAGTTTCCAAGCAGGAGCAGATACCAGACAAGCTAGTTGTTCGGCATCACAAATTCAAAATAGTTATATTAGCTGCATTTAAAATGTTTTACCTGGTTATTTGGGCACCCACAAAGCCCAACCCAACACGCCTGATTTTCTTCTGGTAGCATCTAGAAAAGTTGATTTTTTTTTTTTCTGTTTGGCCGCCCTCTTCTTGACCTCCCTTTTCTCCCCAGTGCTACTTATAAGATGGCCAACCTCTCATTCCAAATAATTACTTAGTAGTACCAGACGCTGCTTTTTCCCACAGTGTGTCTCCCCCTTCTCCATGATTATAAGACAAAGGCAAGCGACGTTTCTCAGAAAAGAGCTGGAAAATTGGAACCCAGAGAAGTGTGTGCTGCTCGGTGACCCAAGAGTCCCCCAGGGGTACCAGATCCACTTCCCACCTCCAGGGTTTCCCTTTCGCAGTCCCCAGAGAAATGCCACCAGTGCACTTTTCTGCATCTCATTGCAAACTCACGAAGGTTCTCATTATATTTTCAACATGAAACCTCAGCACTCAAAACGAATCATTTAGGATGACAAGGAAAAGATATGAAAGCCTCTGGTAACTGGAATAATTAGAGGAACGGAATCCCCAACTGCACCGACTTGTCCCTTCCATTTTGAGTATGAGGACAGGCCAGAGAGCTTGGTTCACACCCAGAACCTTCCCCTGGCTCTCTGTGAGGCCTTGGGCAAATGACCTTCTTGGCATCCTGGGGAGCTTCATCTTTCTTTTCAGTAGTCCTGTTGGGAAAGGCAGGGGTTTAGAAACTTCTGCAGGAAGCTGGCCAATGCTTAGGCTTTTCAAGCTTATCTGGTGTCCTTGGCTTGTCCCAGGAGGGAGCATAAGTAGTATTGCCTTTCGAATGTGACCTATAGCGAAGCCGTGTCACTCTCCAGGATTCTGAATTTATGCCTGCCAGAGAAGTTTGTCCAGCGTTTAAATTAGGTAGAATTTCACAGAACCAGCACACCAGCAGGTTTTTAAATAGAATGTCTTCCCAGAGATAGTTGTCCATACCCATGGGGAAATGCACTGAGCTTTTCCAGGGAGGAGCTGGCCCGATACCCAGCCTAGTAGAATCCCAGCTGAGTCTTGTGCAGAGGTTCAGGCCAGCTTTCCGGGGAACACAGTAAGTTCGGGAATTGAATAGTGGCCAGACAGGTGTTATTCGGTCCAGAATTATCACAATCTTTGTTATTTGCATCATAAATGTGCACCCAACCTCATTTACTTTTAGTCATTAGAAACCTCCTTCCCTGCGGGATCCATTAGTGGGAAAGAGAGGCTGATTTCAGATACGGGAACTGTAGGAGGTAACTGATCGCCTGGCCTACCTGGCCCAGGTGCAGGCCAACCGGGAGGCTGTGGGGACTCAGCCTATGTGGGAAGAGTGGGGGGCTCCAGGGACACAGGCTGGAATGCACCGTGGACCTACAAAAAGCAGGGCAGAGTGACAACCTAGTGAGGCCAGCACCGGGGTCGGGGGTACTCACCATGTTGGATGTATAGTTTGCAATCCACAGAGGGTGGAGACGTGAAAGTCCTTAATGATACTGTGGTTGGAGATCGAGAATTTGGATTTATTTTCTATCACCACTGTTAAAGGAGCAGCAGTTACAATTTATGAAGTGAAATTCATCAACACACTGAGAGTAAAAAAGAAAGAGAGAGAGAGAGAGAGCAAAGCATAAATAAACTATTCTCCAGGAGGTCATGGGGTGGAGTTAAAGTTTTCTGAAGCATGGGTTTGGAGCCAATGAATCATTGTGTTTCACTCTTAGCCCTGACTTTTAGTGATGGTGAGACTTGAGCTTTGAGTCTCAGTTTGCTTGTCTTTAAGGTGGGAAAGTCATACACGACTTATGAGAGAGCTGTGGGTGTTACATATGAAGCTATCACTTCATGGTTTCTGAGATGCTAAATCCCCACCCCCTCTCCTTCCAATGAAGGGAGCACTTTAAAATTCAGTTTTCTGCTTAACTAGGTCAAATCTCCTTTGGTTCAGTCCTTGTTATAACACCTTTCTGAAAGGCATTAGTTAATTAATTCTGACTTTCGCCGATTCACTCAAAAATCCAATCCAAATTCACTCAAATTAGTCCTGTATTATGAATATTCCTTCATATTGTGCTGTATTGTGAGTTATTTGAGAGGCAGGAGACTGGGATGGACATGAGCTGTAAGGAACTATAGATGTTTTAAAATTCTGTTCCCAGTTTGCTCATTTATTTATTTTTCCGGAAAATGAGTAGCATAAATAAAAATGTAATTATTTAAGAGTTTTGATTAGTTGAGTTTTTGTCATATATAACCACTCATTATCTGCCTGTCTGTCTAATATTCATATACATCTAATCCATCAATGGTATGAGGTCATGCTTTGGGCACAATTTGATTACGCGTCTCTAAGTTATTTCATGACATTTGTGAAGTTGATTTGTACATCATTAATAGGATGGAATGATTTAAAGTCCATAGAGAGTGGTGCCCGGGTGGCTCAGTCGGTTAAGCGCATCTGGCTCTTGATTTTGGCTCAGGTCATGATCTCAGGGCTGTGAGATGGAGGCTCATGTCAGGCTCTGTGCTGAGAGCGCAGAGCCTGCTTGGGAATCTCTCTCCTCTTACTCTGCCCTTCCTCTGCTCTCTCTCTCTCTCTCTCTCTGCCTCGCTCAAAATGAATGAACATTAAAAAGATAAAATCCACAAAGAAACGATGAGTAGACTGGTTCCTCATTCTGTCCATCAGCATTTGCTGAGTCACACTGAGCAGTTTGCTCCAAGCACTGTCTGAAAGTGGTAATGGTTATGGGAAGGGAAAATCCAGGGAGATCTCAGACCATCAACTGAGTCCAACCAGGAGCACATGTGGGGTGTGGCAGTGCCTCCTTCTGGGGTTCCTAAAAGGAGGGGGGCCGTGTAGGAAGCCCATGCTGGAAGTAGCAATGGGAAAAAGTGTGCATCCCATTATCTGTCAGATCCGCTCGCTGCTCGGGTCTGGCTTAGAAGATGGCGTCCACGAGGGGTGAACTGAGCATGTGCAGTCTTCTCATACTTAGGGTTTCCCCCTACCGGTCATGACCATTTGTGGGTAATAAAAACATGGACTAGCATTTACAAAAGTGAACAATGAGAATAGGAGGTGTCTGAGTGGCTCTTGGGTAGTGAGGCTAAGTATTATTTTATGAAACCTGTATTTCAGTTGTGTGTATGGGTGTATGCCTGTGTCCTGTGTTGTGATGTAAAATGTGGTTCTTATCATGGGTCAAGGTCAAACAAGATTGAAATGTCACCGTGTTGACAATGGGTTCCCCAGTGGAAGTAGTTAGAATGGACTTTAATCTCCTAGAAATCATGAGTGCCAGCATTTAAAAGTATCCAACAAATGATATGCTTATCTTATACAACATTCCTTCATATGCTCCTTGAGCAAAAATAGAAAGATTATGATAGTCAGAACTCCACTGTCCATGAAAACAGAAGAAGCTAACACTGTAGAGCAGGAACCAAGCTCTACCTATATGGGAAAGCCTTCTTTTGTGCAGGAGGGGACAGGAATAATACTTTGTGTTCTTAAGGTAAGTATTATTATTGATCAGCTTGATGGGTCATCTGCTTTCCAACATCTCCTTGAATGCATTGCTCCAAATGACAGCATGTCCAAACTTTCTTGAAACTGTTTTTAAACCTACACCTTTTTATTTAATGTTAGCATTTCCAACAAAATCCTGGAATCATTTCAGTTTCCATTCTAGACATCAGTATATATAATTCTTCATTCCAGACTCAAGCTAATCAGCATAGCATGGAAATTGTTTAGTCCTGGAAGTCCTGGATGGGAGGTAAGGGAAGACGAGAGTTTTCACCTATCCACCCCTCCCCTGCGTCCTCCGCTGGTTATCTCCCCTCCTCCGACCTCCTGTTCTAAGCCACAAACTGAGAAGGTGGGTCCACTTTGGACCATCTCTGAAGCTCCTCTCAACCTCAATCCTTCCCTTCTCTATTCAAGTTAATTGTTCTTTTTATGTCTAGGACCAGTAGACCCCACCCACTTCCTTTCTTTCTCACATTTTCTGCTTGAGTGTGGCTAAAAACACAGGCTTGCTCCTGTCTCCAGGGCAAGATAAGCTTCTGACGGCTGGTAGTAATACACATCTAATTGGCGCACATCAGGGCCATATGGACTGCTTTAGAGGTTGAATAAATGCCAAGGTTGATTTAACTGGGTTATTTGGAATGGGGGAGGTTGTCTGTATTTACAAATTATTTAGTACTGGTAAAGTATCTTTTCTCCCAGAAATATAAACCATTTTTTCAAGCGACCCTTCCATGCTCTCTAAATTCACTTAATCCCATTCAGTGTAGAACAACTCCATGGCTCTTGACTCCAAGGCATAAAAAGAAAGGAACCTAATAAAAGCCATAAAATGTTAGGCTAGTGATCCCCCCTATCAGTTTATCTCTGTCCTGGGTGCTGGGAGATGTGTGCTGAGTGAGTTTTGCACTTTTCCTATATGAAGTTGATCTCCAAATATTAGTAAGGCCTATAGAATATTCCCAAATTTCCCTTAAGATCCTATTAATTAGGCCTAGTATGCATGAATTATCTGAATCTATTTTGAATCTATTTATAATTATCCCTGACATCCTCAGCATAATTTGTTCCATATGTTTACAGCTTGCGTAGTAAACAATGTTTCCTTCTATTTGTCACCAAGACAACCTCCCTCAAACTTTAAGGAGTCTCTATTGTTTAGCTTAGTGCTTTTGACTGAGCTGGGCTTTCCCCTGGCATCATCATCCCATTGTCTCACAGCCTCTGTTCCCAGGCATCAGAAGTCCATCCCCATGGTGGAAGACAACCCATCCATGTCCCTCTGGACTTTTTGTGGAATGTTCTTCCTGATGCTTGTGGGCAGAATTAGCCACAGCATTCTAGAGATAAGCCTTGATGTTGAGATTCACACTTTCAAGAGAATAACTTCTCGTGCTTTCTGAACTGGGTTTCTTTGACATAAAGACCCAGAATAATGTCTGGGTTATCAATTAACAACTTATGTGAATTATACACTGTCCGAAATAGACCTCATGCTTGAACAGTAAGGCCCCTAGCTTACCCACTGGAGCAAAATAACTCATTGAAGACCTATTGTAAATGTACTCCAAGAGCGTTCCATACTTGTAACAATCTCATATTCTAGTTGGAGAAACTGCCTCATACACACACGCACGTGAACATCATGAAGGACTCAGGGTTTTAACTAGGTTTTAAAAGATATGGTAGAATAAAAACCAACAATAAAAGAAGATTAAAGTAAGAAAACTGTTGGATGTCCCTTAGTCTTCATTGCCACAACTGGAGGCAGGAATGACCATTTCCATTGGTCAAGATGCAGAAACTGACTCAGAGAGATTGAGAGTCTGTCCGGGGCAGATCACTGCCGTACTTTTTGGTCAAGATCATTGGATCCTATTCTCATGGTGATCAGAGAATTTAATGGGAACCCTTTGCCCTGACTTACCTTGTACTGTGCTTCCTGAATATTCTCTGATCTTCCTGGCTTCTGATATCCTGAACTGCCTTCCCAGTTTTGGTCTTGGTGCCCTTGTGACCTAGACTTGGTTCTGTGCCCCAAGTGTGGAGTCTCTGTGTTCCTTCCCTGTAGTACCATGGACTATATCTGTGGCCACTGGGTCAGGCTGCCCAGATCCCACTCATCCCAATCCTACTTTGGGGACCCGGCTTCCATTACAGAAATGGAACTCTGACCTATTGGATTTTAAAGTTTCTGCTTTCCCCCTCAATCCACATCACCTCCAAGGGAGGAATGACAGGGCGTTTCAGATGGCTGAGAACACTCAGTGCATGATGTCATTGAGGCCCATTACTAGCCTTCCCACCTCTAACCCTTAGGAACATGTTGGCTGCCCCTCATTGCTTTCGCAAGACAGAGAAACATAACATGCAAGTTGCCCAAGAGCAGTTGAAGTGGAAAAAAATCCTTGATTTCTTTATTTTTCTAAATCAAATAAAATCCGGCTTAATTTCTTACTCAGAAAGCTTAGAAAAAATTAGAAAAATTAGAAAAAATTAGAAAAAAAAAGCTTAGAAAAATCTCTTTTCAGGGCTTTCCTTGCCTCTAACTGTCCCTCCCCTGCTCCTGCTCTACCTTTGGATTGTACAAGACACTGGAGAGGACCCACCCTGTGGCCTCTGCTCTGCTGTGGTGCTTGCCCTGAGCTCACTGATGCACCTTAGGTGGGCAGTTCTTGGGTCACTCCTAGTCAGGCCAGGAAGACCCCTTGACAGCTCCTGAGAGAGATGAGATACAGTAACTCACCAATTCCACTTTCTCCCCTGGCACACGTATATCTCACCTTGTATAGCAGTGAGGTTGAGGTTAAAAGACTGTTTCTCGTCAATGGGATATGGCAGAAGTGATGTACATCACCTCCCAGAGTGACCCCAGAGCCCATGTGACTCTCTACACCAGCTCTATCTGACGGAACTTTCTGCCATGATGGAAACTTTCCATACCCGCACTGATCACTATGATAGCCACTAGCCTTATGGCACTGAAGATCTGAATTTTTAATTTTAGTTAATTTTTATTAATTTAAACTCAAATAACCTCATGGGTCTAGTAGCCACCATACTGGGCATACAGGTCTACCCTCTCATTCCCCTTCTGCAATGACCTTGGAAGTCACGTGTTCTAGAAGGCATAGCTACAAGATAGAAGCGGCCCAGGTTCTCAGGTCACCACATGAAAGGCAACTGCCCAGGAAAGTTGCTAACTTAGAGCAACTTGACTCACTTTATGTGTTGTGTGGAGCCACAGAATTTTCAGGTGTATTTGTTAATGCAGAGTGACTGACCTGTGCTGACTATGGCAGCTCCTGGGGCCTCACAGGTGCCCATGTTGCCATCCCATCTGGGTCAACTCCAGCCCCGCCCACCAGCCAGCTCTGACCCCTGCCCTAGGAAGCCCATTTCCCTGCCCCTGCCCTGTTCCTTTCCCATTGCTTTGCTGGTCAATCCCTTCCCTCTTCAGCCTTCCATCTGCCAGACTTTATCCACCCCTACTCTGAGTCAACCTGGCTTGCTTATCCTCAGCAGGCCTAGACCATGGGGATTAAAAAAAAAGTCTTATTTTGGTTTTTTTTTTATCCTAGGCCCTGCCTAGTGACCTCTCTTTTTTTCAGCTCTATTCTTCCCTAGAGTCTGCCACCGAGAAAAACAAAGTACAAAATTTCTCAATAAGTACTATACTGCATTAAATTATTAATAAATCATCTAGTTTTAACTACAATTGCAGAGCTCTGGGAGTAGAGATAAGGGAAGAAATTATTTTCCTTTATTCGTGCCAAGTTGGCACTTTTGTCAAAGGCCTGAGATCCTGGCATGGGAAGTTCCACAGAAACAATTTATTTAAAAGTATAACCCAGCTGGGCAGGCCACAGAGAGCTCAGCTCTCACCCCACACCCACCCTGGTCCAAACTCAGCATCCCACAGAACAAACCCCATCCCCACAGGGTCTTAGGAAGAAAGGCATATGTTAAGAAAAGTCACAGCCCATTCTTCAGGGTAAATGGAACTCCCCATCAAACATTTCTTTTATTCCCCACCCCTCAAGTTTCTCCCCCTTGCCAGCTGTTTCTCTTCTTACTCATCCCTCTCCTGGCCTCTCAAATTCCCTCCTAACACCCCGAACAATTTCCTTTCTCCCTCAACTTGTGTTACTCGCTCTGCAAAACAACATCTCCCAGAGCTGGTCAGACAGGGAGGGCATTTCCTCACACATGTCCTTTGTGAGGGGGAGCTCACCCGCCACCCACTGCCCACCCAAAGCAGTTCAACAAAAACAAATAATACAACCTCGCTATTGTTAGAGAGGGATGTAACCACTGTAAGCAAAGCCTAACCATCTGCTTTTTTCTTCCTTTCAGATGGTCTCATGCCACCATTTGTGTGAGGGGATACCTTTCCCTGTGAGCCACGGTGGCTGAAGTCCTGGGATCTGGTCCTTTGAAGAGGATCTTACTCAACCTGCACTGTTTGTCCTCTGGCAGCTACAACACAGCACAGACCAGTTCCCTGCCCCAGAGAACCTACAGCTTTGACTACAGCTGGTGGAAGGAAGCTTGCTCTCCCAATGCCGCTGTTTCCGCTGCAACCCTCATTGTTCCTAGACTTAGTTACCACATGAGTGGTTCAAAGCAATAATCTTCTTTTGCTCTCATTTTGTAGTCCTGTGTTTTCCCCATCCGCCTCTATTATCCTGAGAGCCTTATTTTTCCTCTTGATCCAAACCAAACACTGTTTATCAGTCATAGGAAGGGCTTTGCAGGGTTCCTGCCCACAGTGCGGAGTGATACACAGAGCTTCCTGTGCAAGCATGGCCCTATTCCAACACAGTGGAACGGGCTGCAGGGCAGATCGGCGTCATAAGCTGGAATGGTCTGTGCCAGGGCCAGGGAGTCACATCTGTCCTTTCTCTGCCTGTCACCGTGGGCCAGAGAGGGCCTCAGACACAAATGTCAGAGCCTGAGTGCCTGGACCTTTCTTAGGGAGGACCTGGTGTGCATTGAGGGTAGTTCCGATAAAGAACGAGAAGAGTGATACTATGGAGCACTGTGTGTCTTAGAAATGTTTATATGCTTCCAAAGCTGCTTTAAACATGATGACACACACAGAGGGGTTCCATTTTTAGAGTTCACCGGAACCTAACGGGGTTGGGGAGGGTCATCTTGAGCACTGCCCTTAGAAGGGGTAGTGCTATTAAGGGCTCCTGCATGATTGATGAAGAGAAAGGAGACCGCCTTCCCACCCAGTGCTCCCATTTACCAGGCATGTGACCCTGTGAAGTTCCCTCATTTGCCAGGGTCTCAGTTTCCCTATCTGTAAGTTAAGAGAACTGGACTCAAGGTTCACCACTCTGTGAACTCTCCATATTATGAGCATGCTGTAGAGTACTTACTAGAAAGGCTTGGCTCACAGGTTAAATGGTGGCCACTTATTGAGTCACTCAGTAGGGACAACAATGGGCATTGGGAATACAAGGGCAGCTAAGATACGGTCTTTAGCCTTGAGATGATCACAGTCCAGTATAGGAGATACACAAGTGGACAGATAGTTATGATTCCATATGTAAGTGGCATAGTACATAGAGGTAAGTACAAGGTGCTTATAGAAGCATAAAGGAGGGGTGTACTGCTGCCTGAAGAAGTTAGGGTGGTTTTCTAGAAGAGTATGATCTCCCTTTTGAAGAACACATTGCCAGGCAGAGAAGGGGCTGAAGGAGGCAGGGCAGGTGTGTTTCAGGAAGAGGAAACCACCTGAGAGAATTGTTCTTGGAAAATGACCATCATCTCCCCACCCACCTATGGGGGCCACTTCCCACATCGGTGCCATAGGAGTCCAGCCCCCGGTCACACTGAGTGGACCAGGGATAGATATCTGATTTCAAAGCAGCTGGTTTATAACTGGGATAGGGCTCTATGACTTGCAGCCTGGATGGAGAAGCTTCAGGCAGCAGCTAGCATTGTTGTCTCTATTGAGTGACCAAATTGGGAACCAAAGATCGCTGTGCTTATCTGGGGAACTGAGAGAATGAGTTTGCATGAATAGTGGTGCTGAGGGAGTTGAGGTTGAGCCTGGGTATACAAAGTCATGAGGGAAAATGAGCCATGGGAGAATGGAGTAAGAAGGAGAGACCATGAAGGAGAGGCCATACAGAGGAAGCAGAGCTATCATGCATCGTCTTCCATTCCCTCATTCTGGGAGACCCCAAGAGGAGACTAGCCTCCAGCTCCTGGAACCTTCTCATTTCTGTTCTCAGGAGCCCTGTCATTGTGTTGAAATTCTTTTCTTTCTTTTGGATTTAATATTATAAAATTAAAAAAAAATGTATAGACAAAATTTTAACATACCCACATAGCTATTACCCAGAATTAGCAAATGTTAAATATTTGCTATGTTTTTTTTCTAGATATATACATTATAAAACAAGAAATTACAACTTAAATTTAATGTTGAATATTCTCTGCTTTTCTTCCTTGGTCTCTCACTCTTTTCACAAGAGGAAGCAATTAGAAATTTGGCCCATATAGGGGCTCCTGGGTGACCCAGTCAGTTAAGGGTCAGATCAGGTCATGATCTGACAGTCTGTGAGTTCAAGCCCCGCATTGGGCTCTCTGACAGCTCAGAGTCTGGAGTCTGATTCAGATTCTGTGTCTCCCTCTCTCTCTGCCCCTCTCCTCCCACTCATGCTTTGTCTCTCTCTGTCTCTCAAAAATGAATAAATGTTTAAAAAAATTTTTTTAAAGAAATTTGGGCTGTATCCATGAAGATTATATAAAGGGGCAATGCCTGTATCAGAAAAGAAAGACTTTCCAGAGGTGGGAGCTTCCATCCATGTCTCACTGACTAGAATCTTGTCACGTGGCCACTCCAGCATAAGGGGGAAGCTAAAACCAAGTGTGTTTTTTGACTGCTGTTGTTTGCTTAATCTGATGTACTGCTTGGAACAAAAAATGATTATGTTAAGATGGAAAGAGAGAATGAATTTGGGGTGGCAACAAGCTGATTTTACCCGTGAGGTGTATTTGTCAATTTGTAGCTGTGGCTCTGGCAGTTCTTAAGATTTTCTCGTTGTCTTTAGTGTTTGTTCCACAGTCACAGGACTGTGAGCCTGTGACTCCATTTATTTGTATGGATTCTGCTAAAGATCCAGGGTATTCTTTCACATCTGAAAACTTCTGTCTCCAGCTTTGGAAGACTCACTGTCTTCTCCACCACCATTTGCTTTTTCTGAAACATCTTATTCCAACCTCTCAGCCTCTGATTTTTTTATTTAATGTTTTCCATCCTTTTGCCTCTTGCCCTACATTCTAGGTGATTTACTCAGAGGCATTTTCTAGTTTAAGTATCTATTGAGTTGTGTCTAAATTTCTATTCAATTATCCATCTAGTTAGTTTTTTTTTTGAAACTAATGATATAACCTATTTTTCTACACTTTTAATATGTTGTTTTTCATTTTGATTTCTCATATTTTGTAGGGTTCCATTCTTGCCTCATGGAATCCTTTTTTTCCCCTTTATTTGTGAACTTGAAAAAAATGTTTACTTTATAAAGCAAGATTGACAATGAATTTATAATTGTTGGAACTGTGTGATGGGCACATAGAGCTTCTTTATTTTCTCCAATGCATGTGTTTGAAATTTTCCATTTAAAAGTTTTAATGATGAATCTGGGGTTAAAGCCAATAAGAACATTATTTTTCAAAGTTTACTAAGGTGCTGTTTGCCTGGTATGAGGCTGTTCTCTGATGTGTAAAGAGAAGATTGATTGAGGCCCCTTTCTTTTTTTTTTTTTTTTTTTAGTGTTTTCTAATGTTTATTTATTCTTGAGACAGAGACAGAGCGTGAACAGGGGAGGGGCAGAGAGAGAGGGAGACACAGAATCTGAAACAGGCTCCAGGCTCTGAGCTGTCCGCACAGAGCCCGACGTGGGGCTCAAACCCACGAACTGTGAGATCATGACCTGAGCTGAAGTCGGACGCTCAACCGACTGAGCCACCCAGGCAGAGGCCCCTTTCACTCCTCAAATAAATATTAATTCAGTGCCTTCCTCTTCAGTGCAAGATAGCAGTGAACTATCCTCAGAGCACTTACGTTCTAGAGGGGTGACACAAATAATAAATAAAAAGACAAATTTGAGGTGATTAATAGTTACATATATATATGAAGTTTTAATGATAATAGTCATTTATTTGGGATTTTGGTTTTTCCTCTAGTGCTAGGGGCACCAGGTATCTCACTTGTGTCACCTGGGACTCCTTTCCCTGTGTCATTGTCATTATGCCTTGAGAGTGCTTCTCTGGCACGTGCTGCTTTCTCTGGGACATGCAAATAAGCCAGGCTTCAGGAGCCACTGCACAGTAAGGCTTAGGTTTTGCTTCTGCCTGGCCTGGAGGGTTTCACTACTTAGTTTCTTTTCTTGAGCTCCTGGCATCATGTAGAAAGCCCAAGTTTGAGCTCTGTGCACAGGCATGGCACAATCCTGGGCTCTGACTACCACCAGATAATCCCTTTTCCAAACATAACTTTTGTGAATGGCAAGTTTTTCTGGTTCTTACCCAGGCCAATGGGCAGAATTTTTGCCATTGTTTTCTCAGCCCTTTTTGACTTTATGCAGGGACCTTATGCAGTAGATAGGATCCAGCTTCTCTTGTGCTGGTCTGCTTCTCTTGATCCCACATGCATCCTGCAGGCAGCAGAGCCATGGAAATCTATGTGGGTTTCATCTCCTACTAACTACTTTGAATTTGAGTTCCTTATTCCTGGCACCTGGGGATTACTCTCTTAGTTTTAAACATTCATAAAGAGCAAAAAAGTTATTTTATTACATTTTACTACATTCCATATTCTGGGGCCAGAAGGAGGGGAGTGGGCTTGGCAGTCTGCTTAGGTCTGGACCTGGTCCAATGTCATTGCCTTTCCAAGAGCTCTTGGCACCCTTGCACTAAACTTCCCCTTTTTTTAAGCTAGTTTGAGTGAGTATCTGTACCTTACAATCAAAAGAGCTCTAACTAGAACAGACATGATGTGGTCAGGGAAAGATGAGATGATAGAAGATAGATAGATGATAAGCAGTTTTATCTCTGGGAGTTAAGCAAAAGTTTTCAGCTGGGGAGTGATGTGACTGATTTGTGTGTGAGAAAGGCACAGAATGCAGCACTTGGAAAATCAGACTGCTTGGGGTTGAGGGCAGGGAAGAGAAGAGAGGCAGAAGGACTCTTTCTATGGCCATCTCAATAATGCAGGTGAGAGGTGATGAAGTCCTGAACTAAGAAGGCAGTGGGAATGTGGGTTTTTTAGGGGGGAAAAAAAGATTAAAATTGGTGAGTATCTGCTCTGCCTACACTAGACATTTTTCATGCGTTTTCTCATTTACTGTTTGCAACACTGTGGAGAGTTCCATATCTGACTATTATCCCTATTTACAGATAAGAAATTACAAGCTCAGAGAGATTAAGTAATTTGATCCAAGTCCTATAACTGGTAAGTGGCTGAGTCAAAATTTGAATGTAAGTCTCTAACATCAAAGTCCATCCACATTCTTTTCTTTACATAAAGGACCTTTTAATAGGAATTGGTATAAATTGCATGTGGAGGATAAGGAAGAGGGAAGAGTCGACAAGGACCCTTGAGGTTACTAGCTTGGGAAGCTAACAATTGGAGAGACCACTAATTGAGATAAGGGCACAGGAGGCAAAGCATGCTCGGGGAGGAAGGAAATTAGTTTATTTTGTGCAGTGGCTGGAAGTCATCTAGGTAGAGATTTCTAGTGGATGATTGGAAATAAGGGGCAGGAGCCAAGGAGAGACTTCAGCTGGAGATATAACCCTTGAGTCTTTGGCTTATTGCTGGTTACAGAAACCAGATGAGAAGATGAGAAGTCTTCAGTGAGTTGGTGGAGTGAGAACCTAGGGTAGACCATGGGAGGCATCAATATCTGAGGAGAGAGCATAGGTGGAGCCAGGGAAGTTGTTGGGAAATATGGTTTAAAAAAAAAAAGAAAAGAAAAGAAAAGAAAAGAAAAGAAAAGAAAAGAAAAGAAAAGATAGTCACAGGATCCATGGCAAGTAGAATCTTAAAAACGAAGGGAAGAGAGATTTTTTTAAAGAGGGTATTTTCAATACTAACAAATGCTAAAGAGGTCAAACAGGATATAGGCTGAAAATAAGACATTGGATGTGCCAGTTAGGAAGTCATCTATGACCTTTGCAAGGACAGAGAAAAGGAGTGATTAATCTTGCCTGGGGCAAGAGAAAGCTAGAGAAAGGCTTTACAGAAGACTTGACATTTGAGTTGGGCCCTGAAATATGGTGGGATTGTGCCAGGCAGAGAAGAGGGTGAAAGGCACTTCGGGCAAAGGGAACAACATGAGAGGAAAACAAAACCCCAGGCAAAGGCACCATTTGGAACTTAGAGCTCTTTGGATTTTCACAGGCAACGTCAAGTTGGCGGCGCAAGTATATTAGGCCATGTTTTGTTTTCTACATTTCAGAGAATCTTATGGTTTCTCTTTCCACTGTAGACATAATAATGGAGATTGGGAAATACGGTTGGTGTCTTCCAAAGGAACACAGGGTTCAATCCTTTACGAAGGCAGAGTTCTAATCAAGCAGAGCGAGTGGGGAGACTCTACAGGTACATCTCACAGAGCACGTCATGATTTAGAAGGGCAATAAAGGCTAGCTGCTGGTACAAGTAACCCAAAGCTGTCTGCAGTTTGACACAAAGTCTCATTCTCATGTACAGAATCTGACAGCATCCAGCAGCCCTTCTGGGAAGCTCTCTTCCACGTGGTGACTTGGACATCTGTGTCTCTTCCATGTGTGCTCTGCCATCTCGGACCCTTTCCCTCTCAGCAGATGGATGGGAAAAAACCTGTAGAGAAATCACGCTAGACACTTGGTCAGCCCAGGTAGAGGGGATACCTCACTGCCACTCACATTTGTATGCCATATTTGGTCACACAGCCAACCTAAAGGCAAAAAGCCTGGGAAATGTGTGCAAGCACACTGATACCGTGAGCACTAACTGTATATTCCATTGATTGATGTTAAAATATTGATTATTAAAGCATTTTTGTTTCTCTTGGAACATGTAAAAGGCTTCAGGCATTGTCCATTGTCTATGTTGAGGTAAGCCTGGTCATCTGATTCATTGCAGTCTGTTTCTCAGAATAATATTTCATGTTTTTGATGGGAAAGTAAATTGGTGCAGCCACTGTGGAGACTAGTTGAAGGATCCTCAAAAAATTAAAAACAGAACTACCCTACAGCAATTCCACTTCTGGGTATTTCACCCCCATGTTTGGTGCAACATTATTTACGATAGCCAAAACATCGAAATAATGTAAGTTTCCATCAATGGGTGAATGGACAAAGAAGATGTCACACACACACACACACACACACACACACACACACACACAGGAATATTATTCAACCAGGAAAAAAGAAAGGAAATCCTACCATTTGTGACTACAGGGATGGACCTTGGGGGTCTTTTGCTAAGTGAAGTAAGTCACCCAGAGAGAGACAAACACTGTGTGATATCACTTACTTGTGAAATCTAAGAAACAAAAACTGACCTCATTTCACAGATACAGAGAAGGGATTGGCGGTTGCCAGAGGGGTTAGAAGGTTTGCAAAATGGGTGAAATGTAGTCAAAAGGCACAAACTCCCAATTCTGAGGTGAATTAAGTCCTGGGCATGTAATACAACATGGTGACTATAGTCGTTAAGAGTGTAAATCGTAAAAGCTCTCACCACAAGAAAAAACTGGTTTTTAAGTATACCTGGTGATGGATGTTAACTGAACTTTTGCTGTTATACATGTATCAAGTCATTATGTTGTAAATCTAAAAGTAATAAAATGTTACATGTCAATTGTGTCTCAATTAAAGCAAGTAAGACAAAAACAAAAATCTCATATTAGTGGAATTCTTCCCTCACACCGTGAGCAACTCTCCTACAGGGTTAAAGACCATACAATGGTGCTTATTGGTGTTTGCCAAGGTGAACCCAATTCTCAAGGCAGATTCAATTTGATGGATTCATGGTGCCTCACTGTTGTGGTTGGCAGTATAGACAACACCACAGCACAGACGACTCCTTTCAAGAAACATCTATGTCAACTCTGCAGGCTGAGCATGAAGGAGGATTTATTGCATATCATGATGGTGCAATACTTTTTGTATATTTAGTCAAGGGCATCTTAATTTCTGTGTGTGGATAATATAAAAATCTTAACACCAATTCTAAGAAAGAAAAACTCCACACATCAGTTTTAAAATTTTTCTTATGTTTCCTTTGATTTTTTTTTTAAATTTTAAATGTTTATTGTTCCGAGAGAGAGAGCATGTATGTGAGTGGGGGAGGGTCAGAGCTAGAGGGGGTGCACAGAAGATCCCAAGTGGGCTATGAGCTGACAGTATCGAGTCTGATGTGGAGCTCAAACTCACGTACTGTGAGATCATGACCTGAGCTGAAGTCGGATGCTTAACCGACTGAGCCACAGTCCTTTCAACTTGTTTTAATAGGCATGTGAAGTCCTCGTGGAGTGGTGTAAATAGCATGGCTTGTCCTTAAGCTTTGCCACATCACATCATCTGCCTCTGTGACTCGACTTCCTGCCACTCTCGTTTTGCTGTCTACATCCCGGTCATGCTGCTCTACCCTGTTCTTGACCAGCGTCCTTCTACCTCAAGACGTCTGTTTGGCATTCTCGCAGATGGTCTTGCCCAAGCTTTTCACATGACTGGTTTGTTCTCGTAAACTGGTCTCCACTCAACTGCCACCCCCTTAGAGAGGATTTCCCTGAGCACCCCATGAAAAGCACCCCCCTTCTTCCCTATCATGTCAGATCACCCTACTTACATCATGGCATTTTCCACAACCGGTACGCTTTTCTTTCTTTCTTTCTTTAAGTTTTTGTTTAGCTATTTCACTAGAATGTGAGCTTCTATAATGAATATGCAAATTTGCTCCTTTTTTGAATTTTTCCTATAGGCTCTTTTCCTGAATAAATTCTCAGGAGAGAGATGATTGAATCAAACGTTGTAAATATTGTTATGTTTCTTGAAATGTAGTTGCCACATTGCTTTCCAAAGGCTGTACCATTGCCTACCGGGAAGTGGTTTGTACCATTTCACTTCATTATTGTTAATACATCGTTATATTATATATGTACGTTGAGTACATTTAGCCAAATTGCCAAATGACATATATATGTGTATATATGTATATACACACAAAAATACATATACATACATGTGTATATATACACACATGTATGTGAAAGTTAACAAACTGACTAAGCATATTCAAGTATTATTTATGAATTACTAGAGACTAATTAATACCTGAGCATGAGATAAAATCCCATATTTTATCCATATTCTCCTCAAGCCAAACTGAAGGACACAGTCTCTTTTATTCGTACCCCTTCCCCCCTTTCTGAAGTTCTTTATGCCTCATGCAATAAAGAATCTTCTCTAAGTGCACCAAGACAGAAAGGGGTACAGCATTCCTAAGAAACACATCCCATCTCTCTGCATTTACTTGTCTATGACCTCAATAACCAGAACAACAAATCTGCGAATGCCTTTAAATGCTGCGACCATTCGGATGAAGGAAAGTCTAGCTTTACTAAGCTTTTGCACCGTCAAAATAAACAGATTGGATTTATAGAAAATTATCAGGATCTCTGTGGCTCTAAGCAGAGCACACAATAAAATTCTTGCAATATTTGGAAGGGCCAGAAACTTGTTACTTAACAACTAATAAGACGTAAAGGTGCCTTGCCCCGGCAGGGTCCTAGTTCCCCAGGAAAAGAAGGACTGAGGAAAGGAAAGGATGAATAAAGAAACAAACACAATCAGGGCACCTTGCACAGATAGTGATAAAGTGATAGTGATAAGGTGCTGAGACCTGGAAGGTGTGTTTAACATACTCTCTGCGCCTGGGGCCCAAGACAAGGGACAAAGCAAAAAAAAGAAGGAAACCCGGAGGCCAAGGCCACCCCTTTGACTTTTGTCGATTTAACAAACGTTTATTACTCACACGTGGTGTGCAAGGGAGGCTGAGGCTATTAAGATACGGCCAGAGCCCTTGAGGAGTCTTTTTGCTTCCCTGGATTTCTACACACTCATGTTTAATGAAGGCTTAGAAACAGCCTGGCTTCCAGCTCTCGGGAGCTGACAGAGAGATTTAAGGCCATTTTATTGAAACACCAGAGTATCTGGCTACTCTAAGCCAGCGAGTTGCTGCTGGAGGGACGGGAGTGGGAGGGTCATGGGGTGCAGAGGAAGGGCTGGACGATGCCACTTCTCCACCAGGCTCTGCCCCTGCCTTGCTGTGTGACCGTGGGGAACCCTCTTCGCTCCCCTGCCACCTCAGCTACCTCCTTTGGGAGATATGGAGGTTGGACTATGTCACTGGGTTCTCAACCGCCTCTGATAAGTCCCAGGGTTTGGATAAACGTTTTCTAAACACCGAACATTTGAATGGCCTGAAGAAAGCTTTAATTCTGTCTTGATCTTTCTATAATTTCACTTTTTTTTTTTAAACATTTTATTTATTTTTGAGACAGAGAAAAAGAGAGCATGAACAGGGAAGGGTCAGAGAAAGAGGGAGACACAGAATCCGAAACAGGCTCCAGGCTCTGAGCTGTCAGCACAGAGCCCGACGCGGGCTCGACGCGGGGCTCGAACTCACGGACCGCGAGATCATGACCTGAGCCGAAGTCGGACGCTCAACCGACTGAGCCACCCAGGCGCCCCTATAATTTCACTTTTAAAAAGATTTTTGGCTTGTTCGTTTCTCATTTAAAAAAAAAAAAAGTGGTAAGCCATTGATCGCACTGGGACATCTCCAGCAGTCCCCCTATCTAGCATTTTTGAGTGTTAGAAATATTCCGGTTCCTGCTCCAGGTGATTGCAAAGCCCAGCGACTAGGTTAGTCCTCCTCAATCCCTTGATCTCCTCTCAATTTGAGCTAAGCCTGCTTTTCTTTTTTTTTTTTTAATTTTTTTTTTTTTAACGTTTATTTATTTTTGAGACAGAGAGAGACAGAGCATGAACGGGGGAGGGTCAGAGAGAGGGAGACACAGAATCTGAAACAGGCTCCAGGCTCTGAGCTGTCAGCACAGAGCCCGACGCGGGGCTCGAACTCACAGACTGCGAGATCATGACCTGAGCCGAAGTCGGCTGCTTAACCTACTGAGCCACCCAGGCGCCCCGAGCTAAGCCTGCTTTGAGGCTGGACGTGAGCGGCCTATACGCTGTTACTGACGGATGGCTTTGAACACAGGCACGGAGGTCTGTGAGAACTTGGGGGTCTCCCTTAAGGAAGAGACAAGTAACATTTGTGTGTACTTCAAGTTGGCCTGTGACAATGAGTCTTGCCCTTGACAAGAGCATCAAAAGTAAATTCTGGGGGGAGCCCAATGTAATTTTCACACTTCAGTGCCACTCCATCTCAGTTCAACAGTGGACTTCTGTGAAACATCCACGCTGGCTCACAAACTCTACTTGGGCAGAGGCCTAAGCTGCAGGTCTCAACACTGGTCTCAGAAGGACAGTTGGGGGGCGGGTACTGACACTGATAAACACAGATGGAACTGGTGAAAATTTTCAGAAGACTTACCGAAACAAAACAAAACAAAACAAAACAACCAGACGACTTTTCCCAGCATTCTGCATTGGCTCTTGAGTTAATTGACTGCATTGCCCAAGCCACTGTGTAAAGGAAAGAATGCCCAGAAACATGTGGAGAGCATCTCAATTAAAAACATGCACTGTAGGAGGCGTGTGTGCTAAGGTTATCGTAAATCTGAGGGCCGCGGGGCCTGACTGTGGATGGACGCCCTCCATAAGCCGGGGAGAGCTGACCGCATCTGGGACATGGGGGACTGAAACACCTCTGGAAAACACCTGGTGCTCTGCGTTCTGACCTCCTCGGATTTTCCCCTTCTTTCAAGGCAGGCTGATTTGCCACCATGGCCTGTATTTCAGGAGGGATTTTGGAATCCTGAAGGGGATGGTGATAATGAAACTTGGATTTGTTGTTTTCCTGCACAAAATGCTTAGGTGAACATTCTGAAGACAGATCTGCTTCCAGCCGGATGAAAATCGTCTCCGGCCTCAGAGATTCCTTTTGAGCCAAAGTCCTAAGGGGGGTGTCCAGGCATCCACTTGGGGTCCTTGATCTCCACCCAGCCAAAGCAACAGCTTTGCCCATCAGTCATCACCAAACCAATGTTAGATCATGAGATTTTAAGAGGTGAATCTCCCATTCCACATGCTATTGATGTACTATCGATGTTTCTCTACTGGAGAGTTTACATCAGTTACCGGTTGGCATTTTGGAGTGCCCGTGATATTTGAAAGATCAAATCTTACGCTAGGTGAGAATCTCTATTCCCTGGATCTTAACCCCAAAACACCATTATGGTCAAGTATTATTTGTAGTATCAAAATGCTGTTGAAATAGTTTGACCTCTTTATGATTTTGATAAGGTAACATATGAACCTTGTCGAATGTAAATCCTGTTAATGTGATCATTGAACTCTTCCACACTTCTGTTCTCCCTTCTTCTTGGAATGGATTGCTTAACCCAAAGAGAAATTGCTAGAAAGTCATTTTTATCAAAAGAATCCTTTTTCTTTGTTTTCTTATAGAGTTCCCTGTTGCTGGTGAAGTCTTAGCAGCTGTAGCAGATATTCTCTGCCACTCGTGGACTTATTTTAGGTTTTCAGCGTCTTAATCGGGATCATTATAATTCTGTAATTTTTGAAGTGTCTTTGGGATTGTGGATGATATAGGGTTCTAACCCTTCATGCTGGTATGGGCCGTCAGTACCCTCAAAGGAATAAAAGTCCTGTTCTCCGACACACCTTCTGATAGTTGGAACCAGCCTGAAAACTCCAGCAATTTCCCCCAAACACTGCTGAACCCAAAGTCATGGTCTATGCCAGGATGGCCAGAGGGACAGGCCCCAGACTGCAGTGCCTGGAAGTAAGGGCTGTGTGTCCTCACCAGCCTAGCCCGGGATGGGACTTTCAGTTTCAATAAATGCATTTGCTGCTCATATTAACCAGTGGGTTTCTGTACTTAAAATGAATAAACCTGATGAGGCACTGTCTCATTTAATTAATTTACTGAATGGTAGAGCTTTTGTTTTTTTCTTTTGCATGCTTCCTATCGAGTCTGTGAATTGAGGATGTTGCTTCTTTCGTAGACTGTGGACCCAACATTTCTTCCCCTTCACTGGTGTGTTGGACTGTTTGCAGTTAATTACTACCAGAAACTAGTTGTTCGTGTTTTAAAAGAGACTATTATGGCCCACAGAACTCAGCTTTGGGCCCTCGAAGACCCCAGAGGCCCTCTGCTCTCCATCCACACTCCATTCACACAGTTAAGGCCTTCTTAGCTGGCACGGGAGTGTCGCTCAGATTCGGTCATAGCAGATTTTCATCTTGCCTGTTCTTCGAAGAGCCATTGAGCTGTGCGAACAGGCAGGTGATCAGTCTTGCAATTCTTGTGATGTGGCATCCGGCAACCACATATTATGTATTCAGATTTGGCCACTAATATTTTCATTTCCTTGAGTTAACGAAGAGGCTGGGTCGAGAATTTTGAAGTAATTCAAAACAGATTAAAAATCCTTCTATGTGCTTTTAGTGATCTCGCTGGGTTTACCAGGAAGACAAAGAAATTGACAAAAAATAGAGCGTTCCTGTATCTAATGAAAAGTTAAATAATTTTCTCAGTCTTGAGGGTTTGACTCTAGCTTCTAGGCTATCACAAAACAGGCTGGGTTTTTGGTGTTTTTTTGTTTTTGTTTTTGTTTTTTTAACCTTTAGTGAATTTACATACAGTAATCAGGACAGAAATGTGAACCTGGTCACATTCCTCGGGGCATGAACCAGGAGATATGGACAGCCCTCGCAATGTAGCTCAAACAACTCACTTGCATTCGGAAGAATGGGGGGGGGGGGGGCGTTGGAATAAGAGCCTCTAAGAGACTTGAAAGCAAAGCGGGGTTTTCACATTGCCTTTATGTTTTATGAGTGTTAGGAAAATGTTGGCTGTTTACTAATTATCAAAGCTGTTTTTATGACTTCCCCAAAGGAAAACAAAAAAGGAAAGGATCCAAGTGCATATTCCTTTCGGCCTGGGATAAAAGCTTGACCTTTAGCGCTCTTGGGGGAACTACATGGTTTGTAGCATTGGAAAATAAAACTCGGAATGCATGTTCAGGAAAGCAGGAAGCTTTGAAGTTGGAAGCCAAACAGGAACAGCAACAGCTGGAGTGACTGGGGCAGTGCACGCGCTGGCCTGCGCGACAGAGCCCTTCATGCACGATCCCCATGGCAGAGTGGATGCCCTTCTCTTTCCATGGGGGCTTCTGCTGGTGTCCCAGGGACACTCAACTCTGATCAAAAAGGGACACGATAAATAAGCCCAAAGATCCCAGGGCATCTCTGTGTTTGCCGAGAGGAAGTATCATGGCCATGTGGTCCACACAACCAGTCTTGCATGGAAGCCTCAGACACAAGGAAAATAGGACAGAGAACACGCCATTACCACTGAAAATTTAATTATAATGATTTAAGACTACCAAGCAAGTTTGACAGGAACAAAAACACTTCTGCCTTTTTAAGTTTCTGGGGCCTTGGAACTGGCACCAAGCAGAAAAGTGTTTTCTTCACAGAAATTTTTATTTTCTCATTGGGATCTACATATTAGGTTAAATGCCATCCATCACCATTCAAAAATTAGCATAAAATATTCTTTTCCCCAGAGAGGATGTGAAAATCTCTGAGTTTGTCAGTTACCATAACCACTGGGTTCCAGTATTTATTTGCATTCTTAGTTTGGTCTCTTTTCAATGGACAGGCCCTTTACGGCTTCCTTCCTGTTTCTATCAGCGGAAATTGAACAGTAAAAATGGTAAATAACTTAGCTCTATCAGTTCCCAAGATTTAGATTCTCTCTTTTATATTCTCTTAAAAATCAATTCGGTTATACCACTTTCTAAAAATAAAATTTAGGGTTGCATTGATTGTTCTCCTCGTGTCATGTTAACCTGTTTGAAGAATTTATGACAACGTGCCGTTTCCGTTGGGTTGACATTCCCAAATGCTTGCGGATTTGGGTTTGCAGCACAGATCAGTTATGATTTGAAATTTACAATTTACTACAAGTGCTCTTCAAATGTACATCTATTAACAACATTCCCCCAAATGTAGATTTGGATTGGGCACCATATTTTTCTTCACCCCATCTGTGGGGTGTTGGAGTAAGGTAACACCAAAGACCAGAAACACTAAACATGGAAGCCCTTGTCAGCAGAATACAACAACAACCGCAACCACACAACAAAACCCGCAACAACTAGGCTAGTGTTGACAAGGTTTGACACCCATTATAGAAACCGTCTTGCAACAAACTATTCCTACCAAGTCTCATCTCTTCCTCTGGCAAATCTGGTCGTCCTTTTTGAAAAAAGTGAAGGTTTGCATGTACACAGTAGAAGAAACCAAGAGCACTGTGAGGCTTTGAATGAGAAAGAGTTCCTTGCTCTGCCCATTCCCTCTCCCAATGCCCAATTCCTGCTCACCAGTGGCAACTTCGCTCAACTGAATTGCCTGCTTCTTTGGGCTTCAAACTCTATGTGTCCAAATGTCTACAGATCTCTGCGGCCACTTCTTAGTTTACCACTTCAGGAGGAATCCTTGATGAAGAGTTTGCTTTCTTACAACTTGCCATCCAGCCCCCCTTCTCCCTTAGCTGTGTGCTCCCTTCATCCTGTTCTGCCGGCATTGCTATGTGGCCATTTTTGGCGAAATCAACATTCCTCATTTATGTTTTTTGGGCCACATTACTTTGATTTATAGTTGAGTCATATAACATAGCATGATTGCTTTTCCTTTTGTGCAAGATTCTCCTCTTTGAAATAATGACTGTCTCATTTTCTTTTTGTTTGCTTGGCTTTCTAAATATCTAGCACTCATTCATTCCCCAAATCTTCTACAGAAATGAGAATATTTTTTGCATACTCCTGAGCTTATTGTATGTTTCATTAGTTTTGTACAATATATTGTCATTATTGTTACCTCACTGCTATATCCGGTGATGTCTCTGCCTTTGGCTATCCTACTTCAATTGGGTCCAGGCTATTACAAATTAAATTGAGTTATAGAAAAAGGTAAGAAATAATGTTTCTTGCACATCTAAAAATATGAAAAAATTTTTTCACTTGCTTTGAAATAAAATATACTTCTGTCTTTTTCCTCCATAAACTTTTTAAAACAATTTTTTAATGTTTATTTACTTTTGAGAGAGAGAGAGAGAGGGAGACAGAGTGCAAGTGGGGGAGGTGCAGAGAGAGAGGGAGACACAGAATCGGAAGTAGGCTCCAGGCTCTGAGCTGTCAGCACAGAGCCTCACATGGGATTCAAACCCACAAAGCCATGAGATCATGACCTGAGCTGAAGTTGGATGCTTAACCAGTTGAGCCACCCAGGTGCCCGTTTCCTCTAAAAACTTCTTAAGGGCAAGAAGTGTGTCTTATTTAGTTTTGAGGTACCTACAGTCTAATTCAGAGCCTGACTTATTATAGAGGCAAGTTGTACAATGTTTCTTGAATTGAACCAACAAGGGAGGAGATATATAAATCCCTTCCAAAGAGGGTGTAAAGGCTTCTGGTTTCTGGAATCACATTTGCTTGGCAAATTTGGTTTATGAGCTCATGGGGCTCATCGAATTGCCTGGCCTTTCCTCCCTGCTGGATGGGCTGGATGTCCAGGGGCAGGCTGGGGACAGGTCACTCTGCTCTCACCAGGCTCCCCTCTGGGGCAGGACCTCATGCCCCTAGCCCAGGTTGGGTATGATGGGGACCATCAGCACCGGGCACAGTGCTTCTACTCTCCAGCTACGTCTCTCACACGACCCTCATCTTCACTGGAGCATCACTAACTGGGAGACAGAGTATCCAGCAGCCCCAGCACCTGACATGGTGCCTGACGCAGAGCGAGTTATTTACAAATATTTGTTGGATTAATTAATCATTTAATTAAGCAACAGAATCCAAATTATTCCTCCCAAGGAAACTGGTAGCGGTCAGCGGGCAATCTAACATTTCCATGCCGCAAAGTCTTCTGAGAACAAGCCCACAGAGCAGGAAAGGACCATGGAAGAAGGGTGTGCCTGGGGAAGGCTGGTGGAAGGAAAGTAGTCATATTTATGCCCAATAACGAGCCCCTTCCTTCCCCCCACTCTCTAACCAGCAGATTCCATATGTTGGATTACCATCTTTCCCTTGACATCAATGGACATCACCAGATCCTCTGCCTGCTGGTTCTTAGCAGCTCGGGCCCCCTGCCCAGAATGGAATAGCCCATAGCCAGGGCAGCTCTGATGCAGGACTTCCCAAAGGACAGCCCTGGGCCAGGCCCACACCAGCTGTCACCCTTTAGCTCTGAAGGGACATTTTAGTGGGTGGATGTGATGCAATGGTTAGTCTGGTTGTTTCTCATACATTAATTTCACTGACCAATGACTTCACATTTCCACACCATGTCATTGGCTTTCTTCAGGGTAGAATTGAAAAGGGATTGATCGGTCATTCCTGAAACAAAGTGTTAAATTGCACAGTAACACCCTCTGGCACTCCCAGGAATAACGGGACAGGCTTAGCATGTGGAGACCAAAGTAGAATCTGGCTCTTGTCCCTGATACTATTTGGTGACCCTGGTGCAGGTGGCTATCATCTGGAGGGGTCCCAGGGGACAGGTGGCCAGCTGGCTGAACTGACCACTACACTCTATCTAGACTCCTCTGGACAAAACTCCACCGACACTGGCTTTCCTGAGCCGGCAAACTACACATTCCACTCCAGTGGGAGGTTTGGAAACTGGGAATCTGAATAATCCCTCTGAACTTCAGGTCAGCCTGAAGATTCTGTGGGAACACACCACTGGCGTGGCAAGAACTAATCTGATGGAGGGACTTTCATCCTGCCCGTGGTCAAAGTCATCTTGCAAATGCCATGATACCAGGTGGGAAACACCT
The DNA here is from genome assembly GCF_018350195.1 of Panthera tigris. Taxonomy (NCBI): domain Eukaryota; kingdom Metazoa; phylum Chordata; class Mammalia; order Carnivora; family Felidae; genus Panthera; species Panthera tigris. The sequence goes on along the minus strand of NC_056671.1, from coordinate 34,267,857 downwards.
TTATCAATATTTCGAGGTACTAGAAAAGATGTACAATTTTTTTTCATAAATTTCTAGTAACCTGTATCTTCTTAGGATTTTAAGATTCTTCTTTGCCTTCAGTTAAATTGTCTGGAGAAGTTGGAGGTTATGCTTTTAGTAGCATTGCAGTGGACTCTCCATCGTCTTGTGGCATTGGGATCAGATCCCCCAGAAGTACTCAACAACAGACCTTAATGGGACCAGCCATAGCCCCAGTCAGAGGGGCAAAGGGAGGGCACCCACCTGGCCACATTCTGCAAGGTAGGGGCTGACCTTGCATTCCTTCTGCTGTGAGGAAAGGGCTGCTTCCTGGCTCAGGGGGAGGGCCAGCTTTTCAAGATACAGAGCCCATCACTGGCTTTCCAGAACAATGCCCTTGCTGACTTCATACATAAGTGAATCAGCACAGACCCAGCTGAACTTTTCCTGGAAACAAAAATGTGTGTTTAAACATTCAGCTAAGGGGAGCCTGGCTAAATGTGTACGAACTTTTACAGTGCTCAAGGAGAGGCTCTTGGAAACCTAGGGCCTCTTTCTGACCTCCACCCTGCTGAGCAGAACACAAGCCAGCACTGACCGGTCATCGGGAGGGCACAGCTTGCTTTGTTTAGATGTAGCCTGGGCAGGGCCCCAAGCCAGATTCTTCTCTTGTGTGGTTTTTATAGGAGTTCTCTTAGAGCAACAGACTAAATACAAATATGCTCTATAACCCCCAAACCGTTGCTTTAATGGGTTTATCATAAGGTTCCCACTGTCCTTATCTGTGGTGAGGTTCCTCTGGGAGCTTCTCTGAAGCTCCCTTCACCTCTGCCCCACCCCTACCTTTCCTGTGAGGAGGTGTGATGGGAAAGCCCCAGCCAGCACCCAGGAAACCGGCCTGGTGACTTTGAGAAGGCCATTTCATTTTCCTAAGTTTCAAATGTCCTCATCTGTAAGATAGAGATGATAAATTATCCCCCCCCACTCAAATGGCCTAAACTAATCTCTTAGTATTATACCTGCATATGTTATGGGAACCATCAATTTCAGTCGGGAGGGAGGCAAACCACAAGAGACTCAAATACAGAGAACAAAGGGCGGATGGAGGGGGTGGGGGAGAGGGAAAATGGGTGATGGACATTGAGGAGGACACTTGCTGGGATGAGCACTGGGTGTTGTATGTAAGCTAATTTGACAGTGAATGATATTCATAATAAAATAAAATAAAATAAAATAAAATAAAATAAAACTGATAGTTGCCTGTGAAATAAAAATAAATAAATAAATAAATAAATAAATAAATAAATAAATAAATAAAGGGACTGGCCTATGGGTGTATTTGAGTAGCCGCACACCCGCTAATGGAGTTTATGTTCTTCAAATGTTTGGGGGAGCTCCCTGGGGTGAAACTCATGCTGTAGATTATGCAGAAAGGATCCCATTGCCATCAGATGGATGGCGGCCCTTTGAGAGGGGAGGTTCTAGACAGACCGATGCATGGGCTGTGATCACATGAGGGCAGGAAGGGTTCTTCCGTTTGAGTCTCCCAACCTCTCACTGAATCTGAGACTTATTTCCAATTCCATTTAGCAGATAGGCAATGTAACTGAAGATTGTCTTGATAGGGAGGAATGTATACATGGGGAAGACGCTACAGAACCAAGAAAATGATACTTGCTTGAGAATAGCTATGTGCCAGGTGTTATAGCTAATGCTCATCCTGTGTTACCTCAATCCTTGTGGTTGGAGAAGGGGGTCTTCCGCCACAAGAAATACCCACCTCCTCTCAAGTGGTCTCGCTATAATTCCACAAGTGTTAGTTATGGCTTGGAAATTAATTACTTCTTTGAATTGAGTTATTGTAGACGTTTAGCCAAATGCAAATTTTATCTGGAAAAAAAGAAAGCTTGAAGTGCAATTTTCATCCATTGAGACTAACATGAGACTATCTGCCCACCCACAGAATAGAGAAGGAATGGACACTGGCGAATTTTCACATGAAGCAGAACTCCAGGAAGTGCAGGACTAAGGAACAAGTGTGCACACGATAGTGATGGAATTTTCCTTCCTTCTTCTCTCCTCTCTTCCTTTCTTCCCTTTCTGCCTTCCTCCCTTCTTCCCTCCCTCCCTTCCTCTCTCCCTCCCCTCCTTTCTCTCTTTTCTTCTTTCCTTCCTCCCTCCCTCCCTCTCTCCCCCCTTCCTTCCTTCCTCCCTTCCTTCCTCCCTCCCTTCCTTCCTTCCTTCCTTCCTCCCTCCCTCCCTCCCTCCCTTCCTTCCTCCCTCCCTTCCTTCCTTCCTTCCTTCCTCCCTCCCTCCCTCCCTTCCTCCCTCCCTCCCTCCCTTCCTCCCTTCCTTCCTTCCTTCCTTCCTTCCTTCCTTCCTTCCTTTCTCGACGGAGGAAATTGATACTGCTGCCATCCCTTCCTGTAGCCAAGGGAGAACGCTTTAGATTAGGAAGGAGTGATTAGGAAAAACGTCTTTGTTAGTTGATGGAAGAGAGCTTTATAATGAAATCCAGGCAGGGAGCATGATAAGGCTAGAATATTAGCTCACAAGAAGTAGAGTCAAAGCTAGTCTTATTGGAGGAACAGAAATGCTTTGTTTAGACTGGATGGGGGGGTGGGTTCAGAAGGAAATAATTATTTGAAGCAGAAGTTCTCTTTGACTCTAGATACTCTGGGAAGGAAGAAGCCACGATCTGGAGCAGGAGACTCTGAGCTTCTGCCTCACACCAAGGATGGAACTCCTTTCATCCTCCTCCTGGGGCCAGTTCACACTGCAGGAAACCAGTGTTTACACTGCAGGGCACACTACTGCAGAACTGCTGCAGAGGGAGAAAAGTCACCCTGATGGTGTAGAGGCTGCAAATTCTCCAGAGGCTCGAGGGCTCCCCACTGTTGTCGGGAGAGGCAGAGCTTCTGAGAAAATGGGCAATCTTCATGGAAGCAGTGGAACTTGAACAAGCTTAATCTAGTTGATAGAGACCAGGTGGCAGAGGGGCCTCTATGAGCAGAGTCCCAAACAGGAACCAGCATGACACTTTGGGGAAATCCCAGGAGGCCAGTATCCTGCAAACAAAGAATTCTGAGGTAAGGCTTGGGGCTCAGCTTGAGAACCAATTTGTACAGGTTGTGATTTGTGTGTTTTTTCTTCAGCAGTTCAGGTGCAGAGGTAGAGGAGAAGAGGTAGGTGGATGCAGAAGTGTGTTTGCAGGGCATTTGGGTGGGAGAACATGGGAAGAAGGATGCTGAGGCTGTTGGCAAGAAAGGGCTGAGAGGATCCTCTGTGAGTTTCAGTCTGGGTAAGGAAGGAAGGGAGACTTGGAGCACTGAGCCAGGGGCTCTGGATGCACTGCTTTAGTGAGCAAATGGAATTATCACAGAGGCTTGGATGTCAGGATTAGGAGTTGAGCAGGGTGGGGTTCTGATGGTGTCTGAGGCACACACAGGAGTGGATAACCAAAGGGAGTGCGAAGGAAGATTGCAGGGATGGAGATGGTCCAGAAACTAAGACTAGGCTCTTTTATTAAGCAGCTTTATTGAGATGCAATTCACATACCATGTAATTCACACATTTAAAGTGTGTAATTCAATGGTTTCTAGCATATTCAGGAACATGGGTCCATCAGTGTGCAACCATCATCACAACCTAATTCCAGACATGTTTATCACCCCCAAAGAAACCCGTACCCATTATCAGTTACCTTCCTTTCTCCCCTCCTGCCAGCTCCAGGCAGCCTTTGATCCCTTGATGTGCTTTCTGCTCCTAGAACTTGCCAGAGGCTAGACTTGGGATTGATCATCTGCATGGACATTGAATTTATTCTGATGCTGGGCTCCAGGATGGGGAGAAAGTCTCAGATTGTCCTCCCCTCTTTTTCCCCAGTGCATAGAAGAGTTCCTGTAAATGGACACTTGCTGAATGATGACCAGAACTGGACTGTGACTTGAGCTACCAACTCCCAGGAGATGAGAGGGAATGGCAGTGCGCTATGAGAAGATTTAGACTTTTTGCTGCCTAAGTATGGTTTTGCACTTTACTGAGTTGCAAACTTCATGCTGCTGAGCCAGTCCAGATAAGCCCATGTTCACTTGTGTGCAACAAAACAGGTGTCAGTGAGCTCAGCTTCATGAAAGGGATTTGTTCTGAGGATAATTGTGGGACCCTGGGTAAAACACTCCCCTTGATAATCAGGAGAGAAAGGTCCATTATCGATTTATAGTAGTTGTAGGAGCCATACTCAGGAATTTCTGAGCGCTATGGTCTACCCCACGGCCCTTCCTTCCTCATTCTTTTACATCTCAAGGACAAGATCCGCTTTTAGAATAATTTTTTGTGCATAAGCAAAGCCACACAAGTGCCAGCACATGTCCCTTTCCTGTCTCTCCAATATGACTACTTTTCTATATGGTCAGTGCGCAGACTTGTTTTTCTCATGGTCTCTGGGCTGTGAGGGCAACACTAGGTAAAACTGCCGACCCCATTAACCACTGTGCAAACGTGACTTATCCACCCATGTAATCTACCCACCTTGCTTGCCCTCAAGAGAGCATGGAAATCTGAGGGCAGCAGGATGTTGGGAAGAGGGCCCAAAGAAATAGTCAGCTCTGCTCCCTCCCCAAGGTTGGCTGTGAGAGTCCCACTCCTGAGTCTTCTAACCAAGCTATCCAGCCATCTTTTTCTTCCGTGAGTCTGTATGTGGTTTGTTTAGTCCTTTGTTCATGAAATTTAACAGTTTGCGGTAATCTCATGACAGCCATGGTGGTAGGCGCAAATGCTCGAGCCACACTAGGGTGGAAATGGTAACTGTCACTTGGCGTGAAGCCGGAAGCTTCAGCAGGCAGGAAGCAACAAACGTTCTGAATCTCGTGTGCAGTTGTAAGGCAGGAAAGTGTTTGGGAGTCTTCTTATCCAAAGTGGAGAGTCATAGAAGGTTCCAAAGCAAAAAGGGAACATGGGTCCATCTGCTTAAGGAAGACAATTCTGGTGGAGAGGAAGAGCTCAGAGGCTCTGCAGGATGTGTGTGTTTGTGGAAGGAATTAACTTCTCTTAAAGGGGCTGTGTTAGAGCGTGCTGGTGAACCTCTTAAAGACACTTTCCACTTCTTCCAGGGTTCTAGACATTCTGGCAGGAGCCATGGGTTCTCAACATAAAACTGCATTTTGCGGTCTCCTTTGAAGATGAAGCCATCAGACTACGTTCTAGTCAATAGGACTCAAACAGAGAAGTCTCGGGGAAGCTTTAGGGTGTTTTTCTTAAGAGATAATTGGCACATGTCCTTTGCCCCATTTTCCATGCCCTCCCTCTTTTGGTGCCAACACCCTGAAAATTGCCATAGTGACCTCTGAAGATGAGAACCATCTCAGGGATGGCTGAAAAGCACCCAGGCTTCCAAGAACTCATGGGGCTCTGGAATGCCCTCCTCTGGACTTGTGTGTGAGACACTCACCTCCCTGAATTTTAAGTCACTGTTACTTGGGTATTTTCTGTTATTTCCTCCAGACCTAATTCTAACCAATAAACAGGCTATTCGAACCCGAATCAGCCCTGCTTCCCTTCTGGAGCCCTTTTAGGAGTCATGGTGCCCCCAACTGAAAGACATCAAAATGCACTGAGCTCTCCACACATCTGAGGCCACTCACTGGGGTGGTTCCTGGTTCCATCTCCCAGTTGTGAGTCCATCTCAAAGTTACACATACGGCTTTTCCACCATGTGTGTCTTCATCATCCACGTGAATGGTGAAGGAAAACGCTCTTCCCGGGAACAACAGGGATCCCTTTGAGGTCATGAAGTGATGCTGGCTCTGGCACTTGGCTCTGTCACAGCTCCTGGGTCAGTCCCATTCCTGGAGGTGACCTGTGTGGTCCCTGCAGTGCCAGTCAGCATGCACACCTGTGATCACAGAAGGGCAGTTGTGGAAAGCCATACCCATAGCGGGCATTGGTGTCTGTCGCCCAACTCAACCCAGGGCTTCAGGGACATGGGAGCATTACGACCACCGGGTAGTCCTTGCAGAACAAAGATGCTACCGAGACCAGCTGGTAGGCGTCTGGTACCTCCCCACTCCCACCCCGTCTCTTCAAGTCTTTCTCTGTTTTAATCTAAATGGCTTCAGGCAGTCATTCCATGGGTGTCGGAGGGAAGACACAAGTGAAAAATTTCTGTTAAAAGGTCAAAAATGAAAGGAAGGGCAGAGCCTAGCAGTCTGGCTGAGATGGCCCATCTCTCCTGCCACCTTCTTTCTCCTTCTAGAACCTGATTCAGGAGGCTCTTGGACACCGGGTCCCACTCAGTCAACTTTGGCAGTGGCTAAGCTCCAGGCTCTTTTTTTTAATGTTTATTTTTGAGAGAGAGAGAGAGAGAGTGCAAGCAGGGGAGGGGCAGACAGAGAAAGAGACACAGAATCTGAAGCAGGCTCCAGGCTCTGAGCTGTCAGCACATAGCCCGATGTGGGGCCCAAACCCATGAAGCCATGAGATCGTGACCTGAGATGAAGTGTGATGCTTAACCGACTGAGCCACCCAGGCGCCCCAGCTCCAGACTTTTAGTTTCCATCATTCCCACAGATCTTTGAGGGGAAAGCAGCCTCCTATGCTCCCTAGTTAAATTGCACCATCGTTTCTAATAAATGTTCCTCTACAACAATATGCTCTGTCAGAGAGCAGGGCCCTGGAAGCCGTGAAGGGCTGTCTACTAGGGGCCACTTCCTGTGAGACTACATATGGCTCCATGGTCCACTCTTTCATGAGACAGATGGGCAGGCCTCCCTTCATATGCCTCCCTGAGCTGTTTCTGCAGTCCACACTGTCCTGCTGTGGCCTGCCCAACAATCTGAGGTGGACCATTGGAGTACGTATCTGGAACCTGTATTCTTCCCGTCAGGGGACTATTCCTGCCCTTGGAGTGAATAATCCCCCAGTGGAAATTCTTCCTGTCTAGTTCTACTGAGCATACATTCAGCTCATTAGCACACCTACCCACTAAGGAAGGAACCAGAATCAGTGGCTCTGCTACTTATTTTCTACTGGGCAGTGCAGAGGCCCAGAGGCCTGGCCACCCGCCCCCATTCTCTTGAGCTCCAGAATATTACACTTGGAAGAAGTGTCCAAAGAGTGCTCCAAAGAATGCAAAATGTCTTAGGAAATTAAGACTTTTCAGCTACATCTACATATTGAACCCGTCGAGAGGATATTGACAGCATTGATGAAAAGGTCCGTTCGTGGTGCATCTCTCATTCGTGGCATTGCCCTAAGACACCGGCAACAGCAGTACCTGGGTGCTGGCTCTGAGTCCTCGCTCGGGTCGGTTCACTTCTCCAGGGCAGGGTGAGAATACAGAGCGTGGGCCCCTGCACGGATAGGATTAGAGTGACAATGCTCAGTGTGGCTTTTGGAGGCAGACGCCTGCATTTGGGATTGGACCCCTCCTCTTGGAGCTGTAGTTTGCTTCTCTGTGATTCACTTTTCATCACTCTGTGCCCCACTTACTATCTGCAGGATGGGGATGATGATCCCAGCTGCTCCTGGGTGTCTTTTACTAAAGATAATGAGATAAGTCTGTGCCTATGTGGCTGATGAAGCCCCAGGAATGGGCATGTTTGCCTTCACACAGCCAGACAAGGATCTTACACTGCAACTTTGGAGGCCTTGGATTGGGCCTCGTAGCTCCAACCCTGGGGGTAAATCATTTGTACTTTACCAGGCTGTGAATGAAGGCTTGCCCATAACATCGGTTGGCTTTAGATGGACTCAATCCTATTAGTTTCTGATCCTCTTCTGTTTATGGATGTTGTTCACCAAAGCACCGGTTCTAGTCCTGATCCTGGAATCAGTTCTAGAAGATTAATTCACATACAAAGTTTCCCCTGGACCCTGTTGGCCCCTGGTCCTGTCTTTGTATCTCAGGTCACTTATTTTCTTGGCTTCGAACACCCTTATCTGTCCTTCCCAATCTACCCCCAGGCCCCCATGCAGGCACCGCAGCCCCTCAAGACCACGCTAATTCTTTCTGTTCCAGCCAGTGGTGGCCTTAGATCCTCTGCAGCAATCAAAATCGATGGGACACGCACATACACATATGCACTTACACACATGCAGAAACATACAACACATATACACACAGACACACACACACACATATATATATATATTGTATATACATGAAAGACTAATAGAAACATACAACTTTATATTTTATCATACCTCTCTGATAAACTTGGAAGCAACTTGAGATCAGGGACGATTTCTCAGACGTTGGTATATATTCGTGTCATGAATTGACATATTTCTTTTTTAAAAATTTTTTTAATGTTCTTTTGTTGAGAGAGAGAGAGAGAGAGAGAGAGAGCGGGAGAGGGGCAGAGAGAGAGGGAGACACAGGATCCGAAGCAGGGTCCAGGCTCTGAGGTGTCAGCACACAGCCCGACGTGGGGCTCGAACCCACGAACCATGAAATCATGACCTGAGCCGTAGTCAGACACTTAACTGAGTGAACCACCCAGGCACCCCATGACTTGACGTATTTCTAACGCATGTTTCCTCTTCAATATTCCAAGGAGAAAAACTTCACCTCCTGTACGAAACAAGAAATATCAGATAAGAAAGAAGAGAAAATAGAATTTCTGGAATTTCCTACTTAAAAATACTGGGATAGTTTCAACAACACACACGATCTCATACAACCTCAGTTGTTTCTAAATGAGATGATTTTCCAAACGTATTACCAAATGGTAATCTGGAGTTTGAACTTTAGTCTTGAACCCAATAGAACCGAGCTTGCCGGAAGGAGGAATGTGAGTCCTTTGGGGACGGGGGTGGGAAGGGAGAGCACTGGTGAAAATTAATGCCACTTTTATTTTTAAGAAAGGAGCACATCTGCTCGAATGGCCCGAAGTATGCAAGCAATGAAGTGGGAACAGTGTTATTGGTGCTGTGTGCTTGCCAGGCAGCTGCTATATCCGCCAAGGAAGACATGCTGGAAAGCGTGGTCTAGCCACGTGTCAGAGCCTCACGTGCCCACCACGTGAGCTCTGCAGCTCCTCCCGCAACTTTCTGGAATCACTCCTTCGGCCTGGGGGTGAGTTGTGGTTTATAAGCCACACTGCTGTTCCTCAGGAAGGGTGTATCTACACCATGGGGCAGGGACTTTGGTGGTGTTTTCTCTTGTTGGTTCATAGAACATGCCAGCATTTGTTGCGCCAAAAGGTAGTGGGCAAAGCACAGAAGCAAGAGTTTTAGAAATGGCCTCTGATCTTACCTCTGTCGCTGCGTGTCCCTGGGCAGATTGATCAACTTCTCTGGGCTTCAGTCTTCCTTCCTGTAAAAGACGGAGATTAAAGATTAAACTTTACTCGTAACTTAAAAAAGAATTTCTCCCTAATTGGTGGAATTCTTCCTTAAAGTACAAGTGTAAATAGAAAACCTTTGTTTATATAGCACACCAAAACAAGGCTGCTGGAATTGTAGGCTGTACCTTGGGTTCACTCTGGCTCCTTTACCCGTGAGGAGGCCCATGAGGTCCTCAAGGGTTTAGGAGAGTTTGAGAATCTGTGAAATGTGCGTAATCATATCTGCATAGCGTTCACCTCTGGGGCCCCAATGTTTCATGTATGCCATAATCCTGAGTGGTAGGTGGCTGGGCCAGGGCTGTTCTACCTGTTCCACAGGTGAGGAGAGGGAAGCTTGGAGTTGATGATGACCCAACCAGTTTGCACACAGCTACATGGTAGATTTTTTACTGGAATCAAGATCTAGATTTTGTCAAATCTTATGATTCTAAAATCTAGCATGTGCCTATGAAACGAGAAACTATCCATGGCTGAGATAAAACATTGGAAACACTGTAAGTGTCTTGTGTTTTTCCAGATCATTATGGGTGGGAACCATGTGGCCACAATGAGCAGCCCCCTGGGCTCATTAGGGTGAGAAAGGAAGCCCAGTAGATGGTTATAAATGGCTGAGATGACCTTGAGGGATTGTCCGTAGCTTAGAAATGGGCCAACTGTTTGGATATGGCTGCTAATTTTGTGTACTACACGTGTTGTCCTTTTATACATTCATGGTCTGGCCTTCAACTGTCTCCTTCCCGTGAGTTCTCCACCTGCCTTCTTTACACCTCCTCATGCTTTGGGACCTTGGTGAGACCCTTCTGGATTATTCTCCACCCTCCCCAGTCCATGGAGGTCTCCTTTCACTTTGTGGAGGCTCTGTGACTCTGCAAGTCTCTACTCCTTTTGCACTTGCCATGCGTTGCCTTACTTTTGAGAGTGAGAGAGAGCTAGGGGAGAAGCAGAGAGAGAGGGAGAGAGAGAGAGAGAGAGAATCTGAAGCAGGCCTGCACTGTCAGTGCAGAGCATGATGTGGAACTTGATCTCATGAACTGTGAGATCATGACCTGAGCTGAGATCAAGAGTTAGATGCTTAACTGACTGAGATACCCAGGTGCCTCTCATTTATTGACTTCTTAGTGAATTCACATCTCATTTTCCCGCCCCAACTATGGGCCCCATGGGTACAAAGTAAGATCTTTGAGGACACAACTGTCACTTGTGCAGTGCCTTCTGGAGTAAAACAGTCACAGTCCCATTTGGTCCTCATCAGGGATGGTCAGGATGGGGACAACTGACCTCACTTGCAGAAGATGATCTGAGGCCCCGTTGGCTTGTGCTTTTAGTCATCTTTGCGACACTGAGCTGAGCATACTGTGTGACACAAAAATGACATCTCATGGGAAAATAATATGGCTTTTGTTTAATAAAAACACAAAAGATACTCAGAAGCCCCAGTGCTCCGTCAGTCATTCAGGTCTCATCCTAACTGGAAGCACAGAAGGAAGCAGACATGGCAGTGGTTGGGGAAGCAGGTGTGAGGCTGGAAAGCCCGAGTCACAGGCGGAGCTTGGGCAGACAGGACCGCCCTGCATAGAACCTCCTTCCTCTCCCACCTTTACCCTTCCCCCTGTGATTCCTACTCAGAACAGCTCCCTTCTGACTAAATCCTACCCCTCTCATTAAAAGCATATTTAAACCTCCCTTTCTTAAAGCAGGCAAATATACAAACTTTACTGATGGGACTTTCCCTTCAAGCTGAAGGCAGATCTCCTGCCCCTACCGTGTTTCTCCCACTGAGCTATAGCATTCCGTGCTTTACCTTTCAAGGACGCCTGGGCAAATATCATCAACATTTCTACTTCATATCCTAGAAACCTGAGTCTCAGAGAGGTTGAACAAATTGTCCAAGGTCACATGCTTATGGCAGTTTCAGGGTCAAGATGCAAACCTAGGTGGGTCTTATTCTAAACTCAGGCTCTTCTCTAAATCCCAGGGCTGCATTTATGCCAGATGCCGATGACCCCTCATAGGCTTTGCTCTAACCAGTCACGCTCTAGATCCCAGGTCAAACCAGCCAATTTCATACCTGTTTTTAGAGAAAGCTTTTCCTAGTTGGCCCCATCTTTTCCTGAGAAACTTCTACCAAATCATTGTGGCTCCTCCTCTCGGACAGTAACGTAACTACATATTAGAGCATAGCTCATATCTCCAAATTCTCTAGGCTCAAAGTCTGATAACTTGGATTCTAGCAGTTTTAGGGCAGTTCAGGATCATTTACAGCTAGAATAGAAAAGGATGATGGGGATCTGGGCTTCCTCATTGTTTAAGTTGTTTAAGATTTTTTTTTTTTTTAGTTTATTTATTTATTTTGAGAGAGAGAGAGAGAGAGAGAAAACACATGAGTCGGGGAGGGGCAGAGAGGGAGGGAGAAAGAATCCTAAGCAGGTTCTGCACTGTGATCCTGAAGCCCAACTCGGGGCTGGATCCCACAAACTGTGAGGTGATGACCTGAGCTGAAACCAAGAGCCGGACACTTAAGTGACTGAGTCACCCAAGTCACCCAGGTGCCCCAGGTTTCAGATCTTTGTTACAGGGAAGGAAAGAGACTTGGCCCAGGTCACACACACATGAACCAGCGGAGAGTCATGGCCAAAACTCAAGCCTCCCCATTGTCTGCACTGCTTAGACTGCTCAGACTGGCCCTTTGGAAAGTTAATTGAAAAGAGAAAGGCCAGTTTTCAGGAGTCCTGTGGCTTGGCTGGGAATGCAAATAGCTTCAGAGAGGAAATGAAGACTAGTCTATGTTTGAGACACAAGTCCCAAAGGGAAGTTCAAGTCCCGAAGCTGGAGTTTCTTAAGATCTTCAAATTCACAGAGAAGGCCCAGTCATGTGGTGTCTATGACCTTGGGGTAACAATTCATAAATGTGAACTTGACCAAGGCACTTTATGCCATCTGCCTCTAGGGAGCCCAGCACACAAGGGAAAGCTCCAAGTGAAGCCACTGGGCCTTCTGGGCCCCGTCCCCGCACCTTGAAATCTTTGTGTGTGGGACCTCAGATGCCAAAGTAGAGAGGGATAAGGGCCTTTGGTCCTGAGAGCTGGTGCTCGTGACGCATTCCCGCGACACATGGTCCGTGACTAATTTGGCAACGCACATGAAAGGGGCTAATTTTGCAACATTTGATTTCTTGTGTGCCTAGTGTCTTCTGAATGGTCAGCCATTTCACTTCATGTGACCGTGTTGCATAAGGAACATCTGGCTGGGCACATACACTCACTTTTCCACACGGAGACCAGGAGGCCCCGCATCCTGCTGTGGCGCCTGTCCTGCCACGCGCTGAGGGGTTGCTTGGGCACACAGTGAATGTGTCAGGAACAAGACATTCCCCTCTCTGGCAAGGATGGGGAAAGTACCTGTGTTGTGAACTTGGAGGACTGTAAACAAAAATTTATTTATTCATCTAAAAACATGTGTACCCTGCTTCACGCAGAGTGAGGGACGAGGCACGCGTGCGCCCTGCCTTCTTGGCACTTGTAACTTTGCAGGGAGGCTAGGAAAAGCTTGATTCTGGCCTTGTATTCTGAGCATTTGCAAAACCAGCTGGCCGGTCAGAACTATCTGTCCTCAAAGTCACTGGCCCTTTAGCCTCTTGTGCTCTCAGACCTTGAAGTCTTGATTTTTCCGCATGACTACCGTACTCAGAATTCTCTTGAGCTTCTCCACATTGCACTGGTACTTCCTTGCTAGAAAAGTTACCTCCTTTGAAAATCAAAGGTAACAGCCTACCTGCTTTTTTTTTTTTTAAGTAAATTTTACGGAGGTATAACAAAGTGAACAAATCATAAATGTACAATCCGAGGGGGTTTTGCATGTAAAAACACCCATGAAACTGACCCCAAACTAAGACACTGACTATTTCCAGAACCCCTGGAGCCCCTCAGTCTCCTTCCCTGATGCAAACATGCTCCCCACCAGGGAGGGTACTGTTTTTTCAAGTCCCTTGTATGCCAGGACACATGGGGATGTCTCTAAAGTGACTTTGACACTTTTAATCTCCCTTCAGCAGAGAGAACAGACTTCGGCTCAGGCTGTCAGCAAGTTCAGCTACGGTTAAGTAACTTGCTCCCTCCATCCTTCCTTCCTTCCTTCCTCCCTTCCTTCCTTCCTTCCTTCCTTCCTTCCTTCCTTTTTCTCTCCCCGCCCCCCTTCCTTCTTTTCATGTTGCTAATGGCAGTAATGAAATATAATTTTCATACCATAAAATCTACCTTTTTAAAGTGTGCAAGTCCATGTCTTTTCAGTGTGGTAAAGCTGTAGACCTTTTTTAGGATACTCACAGAGTTCTGCGACCATCCACTATCTTTTTTTTTTTAATGTGTTATTATTTATTTTTAAAAGTGTGAGAGACAGAGCACACATGGGGAAGGGGCAGAGAGAGAGGGAGATATAGAATCCAAAGCAGGCTCCTGGCTCTGAGCTGTCAGCACAGAGCCCGATGTGGGGCTCAAACTCACTACCCATGAGATCATGAGCTGAGCCCAAGTCGGATTAACCGACTTAGCCACCCAAGCACCCCGACCATTCACTATATTATTCTAGAACACTTTTATCATCCCCCAAAGAAAGCCAGTACTCATCAGCAGTCACTTCATATCCCCACCTTCCTCATTCATGGGCAACCACTAATCTACTTTCTGTGTTTATGAATTTGCATATTCTGGACATTTCACATAAATGGAATCATACATGTGGCTTTTATAGTAGGCTCCTTTCACTTGACATAGTGCTTCAAAGTTCATCCGTGTGACAATATGTATAGGTGCTTCATTTCTTTTTATGACCGAATAATATCCCATTGTTATGGATATGCAATATTTTGTTTATCAATTTGTCGGTTGATGGACATTTGGATTGTTTCCGGATTTTGGATATTCTGCATAATGCTGGTATAAACACTCATGGGCAGGTTTTTGTGTGGACATGTGTTTTTAACTCTCTGGGGCATTAATAGATCATATCATAACATTTTGCAGAACTGCCAGTTTTTTAAAAGGGGCTGCATCATTTCACAATCAAACTGGCAATGTAGAAGAGTTCCAGTATTTCCACATCTTCACCAATGTTTGTTATTATTCGTCTTTTTTATTTTATAGTAGGCATGAGGTGGTAACTCATTGTGTCTTGCATTTCTTTAAGGACTAACGATTATAAATGTCTTTTCAGGTGCTAATTAGCCACTTATACTTTATTGGTTGATTTATTTATTTAATGTTTCTTTATTTTTGAGACAGAGAGAGAGAGAGCGTGAGCAGGGGAGAGGCAGAGAGAGAGGGAGACACCGAATCCGAAGCAGGCTCCAGGCTCTGAGCCATCAGCACAGAGCCCAATGCGGGGCTCGAACCCACAGACCACGAGATCATAAACTGAGCCAAAGTCTCAGCGGTGCCCCTGACACTTATACTTTAGATGATGGGTACAGAAGTGTCTATTTAAGTTGTTTAGCTGTTTTTTAATGGGTTATTCTCTTTTTCTTTTTGAACTGTAAAAGCTTTTTATATATTTTGGATTGTAGACCCATAAGAGATATATGATTTGCAATTATTTTCTCCCAACCTTTAGATTGCTTTTCCTTTTTTACGTTGGGTCTTTTGAAGCACAAATGTTTTTAATTTTTTTTTTTTTATTAAAAAAAATTTTTTTTTAACGTTTATTTATTTTTGAGACAGAGAGAGACAGAGCATGAGCAAGGGAGGGGCAGAGAGAGAGGGAGACACAGAATCTGAAACAGGCTCCAGGCTCTGAGCTGTCAGCACAGAGCCCGACACGGGGCTCGAACCCATGGACCGTGAGATCATGACCTGAGCCGAAGTCGGACGCCCAACCGACCGAGCCACCCAGGCGCCCCCAAATGTTTTTAATTTTGATAAAATTCAATTTATTTTTTCTTTTGTTGCTTGTGCTTTTGGTGTCATATCTAAGAAACATTACCTAATCAAAAAACACTGAAATTGATTCCTATGTTTCCTTCTATGAGTTTTTATATTTTAACTCTTAAATTTAGGTCTGTGATGCATTTTGAGTTAATTTTTGTGTATGGTGTAAAGTGGGAGTCCAACTTCATTACGTTGCATGTAGAGATCCATTTGTCCCAGCACCATTTGTCATAAAGACTGTTCTTTTCCCAGTGAATCGTATTGGCACTATTCTCAAAAATCAATTGACTGTAAATGCAAGAATATATTTTTTGACTCTCAATTCTATTTCTTTGATCTATATGTCCATTCTGTAAGTCTATGTACATGTCTATCCAATATGACAAGTCTTGGATTACTGGTGCTTTGGAGTGAGTTTTGAAATCAAGAGTGTGATTCCTCTTTGTTCTTTTTTTTTTCTTTAAGATTATCTTGGCTATTCTAGGTACTTTGCATTTTCACATAAATTTTAGGATTAGTTTGTCAATTTCTGCCAAAAACAAAAAAAGCAACTGGTATTTTGATAGAGATTGTGTTAAATTTGTAGCTCATTTGGGGCCCTTGGGTGGCTCAGTCAGTTAAGCATCCAACTTCAGCTCAGGTCATGATCTTGCAGTTCATGAATTCAAACCCCGCCTTGGGCTCTGGGCTGACAGCTCGAGGCCTGGAGCCTGCTTTGGATTCTGTGTCTCCCTCTCTTCTGACCCTCCCCCAGTTGCATTCTGTCTCTCTCTCTCTCTCAAAAATTAACATTAGGAGCACCTTGGTGGCTCAGTGGGTTGAGCGTCCGACTTCGGCTCAGGTCATGATCTCATGGTTCGTGAGTTCAAGCCCCACATCAGGCTCTGTGCTGACAGCTCAGAGCCTGGAGCCTGCTTCGGATTCTGTGTCTTCCTCTCTCTCTCCCTCTCCCCTGCTCTCACTTTGTCTCTCTCTCTGTCTCTCTCTCTCTTGAAAATGAATAAACATTTAAAAAAATTTTTTTAAATAAACATTAAAAAATATTAAAAAAAGATTTGTAGCTCACTTTGTTGACCACTGCTATCTTACCAATATGAGTAGTTCCAATCCATGAACATGGGATGTTGTTCCACTTATTTAGGTCTTTAATTTCTTTCAGCGCTGCTTTGTACTTTTTGGTGTATAAATCTTGTACTTCCTTTGTTATACTTATTCTGAACTGTTTTAGCCTGTCTTCTTGAGTACCTTCCTCAGGTTCTTAGCTTTTCCTTCAGTGTCTAGTGCAAGAAGTGAAAGCCAGGCACTATTTTCCGTGCTACCAGTCTTTGTGGCTTCAAATGTTTAGTGCCCTCTCCTAAATTTAAACAGGGCATCCTTAGCAGTCCACAATTCTGTTCCATAGTCAATCTAGGTAAACAAGCAACTGCCACTGTGACAGGTAACTGACATGTCAAAGCTAGACTTTGGCCTGTCATTTTAGAAGACTGGCAGCTTAACTTAGTGGACAAGAGGGAAAGCTGTAAACATGGTTATGAAGCTCAGGCCCTACTTTGCTATGGCCTTGTTGGTTAACATATTTGTTCATATGATAATCCATTTGCCAAAAGTGTAAGTGTCCGCATGAAGGTTATTACTAATGCACCAAATTCAGCATGTCGAAATGCATGAAGTGAATGTCGGAGAATCGCATCAAAATACAGTATCTGAGAGTTCATCTTGTGGAATTTAAAAATTATCCTAGCTGTGTGAATACGTGCATTCTCTTCATTACTTTATGTACTGCTAGTTCATTCGATGTTTTTTTTTAGATTTTTTTTTACATTTATTTATCATTGAGAGACAGAGAGACACAGAGCACGAACAGGGGAGGGGCCGAGAGATGGAGGGACACAGAATCCGAAGCAGGCTCCGCTGAGTTGTCAGCACAGAGCCCGACACGGGGCTCGAACTCACAAACCGCGAGATCATGACCTGAGCCAAAGTTGGATGCTCAACCGACTGAGCCACCCAGGTGCCCCTCACTCGATGTTTTTAATGAGCACCTCTTATGTACTAATCCTCTGTGCTAGGTACCGAGGGCACAAAGATGAAGAAGACAGTATTTGCCTTCGAGAGGTGTAAAATATAATAATTAAAAAAAGACATCTACACAAAATTGTGATATGAGATATAAAACAATAGATAAAAGGTAACCTGAAGGCAGAAGGCTGAGAGACTTATTTATATTAATGTGGCCAAAAAAGTCGTCCTGGTTGTGGGGGCATTTGAATTGCATCTCAAAGAATGAGATGAATTTAGCCAACCGACCTGAGGTTAGGAGCGGAGAAGGCATCACCAACAGAAGAAGTGGATGAAGGAAGGAAGAGGCACAAGACCACAGTGTGTATTGCAAAGACATCAGAGTGACCCAGTGTGTGGCTGGAGCATAGGGTGAGGGATGGGACAGAAAGCAACTGGCCGCTCTCCAGAAAACATGCTGCACAGTAAGTTCACCCCAAAATGCACACCGATCCCAGGACTTCTGTGTGGCCAGGAATGTCTCCATTAAATAAATTTGTAGTTAAAAGGCTGAGTCTCAGTAATCAGACATCTACCTAAAATCCTACCATATAATCTCACCGGTGGATGGGGGATTTTTCTGTCCAAGATATTAAATTATAATGTTTACTGCTAAAATTATGCATTTCCCAGCCTCCCTCATGGCTAGATGCAGCCCCGTAACCAAGATTTGGATGATGATATGTAGGAGGAGGTATTGTGCGGGACTTCCAGAAAATCTTTTCAAAAGGAGGTGTTCGCTTTTTTTTTTTTTTTTTTTCCCCTGTTTCTTCCATTGCACAGCCTGGAATATGGATATTACAGCTGGAGCTCTTGCAGCCATCTTATGCCCTTAAGATGAAGGTCAGGCACTAGAGAGTGTGATGCAGAGGTTAGTAAGGGACCCGGGTGGTAAATAACTGTGGAGTCCTGAAATACCTTCCTTTCGGGTTTCTCTCTGAAAGAAAAATAAACTCCTTTCGTGTTTATGCCTTTAAAGCTTTTAAAGCTTTTCTATTATGGGTAGCTGAACTTGATCCTACTTGATAAGCGTGATGTAAGCAAGATTTAAGCCAGGTATTTCGATGTCAGAGTTCTCGAGTCCACCCACCACTCTGAGGAATTTTAACACGTATGTGCATAACATTTTCTGTGTGTAAACTGTGTTTTAATAATTCACTGGATATGTAAGAAACCGACTCCTCTAAAGTTGGATAAAATATAGTGCTTTTAAAAAATCACAATCATAACCTTTTGAGGAAGTACTTATGTCTCTGGGTAAGAGGGTATATATGAGTATGTTTGGCTGAATATCTCTTGTAAAAACAGGATAAAATGTAAGATGATACTTTCATGCAATCACATTAAAAAAATACTGTCTAGGCAGTTAAATTCTAACTGCTGAGCCCAGTGGACTCACAATAAAGTTTATTTAACATGCACTATATTTTCTGTCTATAACAAAATCAAACATAAGGCATAAATCACACTAATGTCAAAATTATTAAAGAGCTTAGATCTTTTTCTGAAGGTTGTTGACCTGGAGGAGTTTGGGTATAATCAGATAACCAGGTTGCCAACTTGAAAGTCATTTAATATTATGCCATGGCTTTGAGACCCATGTCACCGACACCAAAGACAGACAGACTTGAGCTCTGTTGGTCATTTGCTAGTTGGATGACTATAATGAATTAATAACAACAATGACATGGCTCCAAGATCACATCTCACTCCACTTCCCCCCCCCCAATGTTTTTGTCCTCAAACTATAAAAGCAATAAATGAACTTTGTACAACTTTGTTAAAAAAAAAAAAAGCAAACATTAGCCATTGATACAGGGCTACTATTGAAGTGGATATTGAGCCTGATCCGACAAAGTAGAAATTCTCTTAGGTACTTTTACTGAGAAGGGGGCGTGCCTATTTCATGATGTTTCAAAGGAAGGCCCTATGCTGTGTAGTTTGGGGTTGGGGTGAAGTCACTTCAAGTGACCATTGTATGCTAATGGCACATGAAGTGTACTAATTGTGGTAGAATGACTATTAGGCCAAGAGAATGGACACAGAACTCTGTTAAAAAGTTACAAAGCTACTAGGAATTTCTCCAAAGGATACAAAACTGCCATTTCGAAGGGGCACATGCACCTCAATGTTTATAGCAACACTATCAACAATAGCCAAATTATGGAAAGAGCCCAAATGTCCATCAATTGATGAATGGCTAAAGAAGATGTGATATATATATATATATATATATATATATATACACAATGGAATACTACTTGGTGATGAAAAAGAATGAAATCTTGCCATTTGCCACAACACGAGTGGAACCACAGGGTATTAATGCCAAGTGAAATAAGTTAGTCAGAGAAAGACAGACATCATATGATTTCACTCATATGTAGAATTTGAGAAACTCAACAGATGAACATAGAGGAAGGGAAGGAAAAATAAGATAAACACAGAGAGGGAGGCAAACCACAAGGGACTCTTAAATACAGAGAATAAACTGAGGGTTGCTGGAGGGAGTGGGTTGAAATGGGCGATGGGCACGAAAGAGGGCACTTTTTGGGATGAGCACTGGGTGTCATATGTGAGTCACTGGGTTCTACTCCGGAAGCCAAGACTACACTGTATGTTAACTAACTTGAAAATACATTTTTTTTTTTTTAAAGTTTCAAAGCTGCGGCCGCACGCAGGTGTTCCCGTAACCAGCAATCAAAGGACCACCATTCCCATTCATTTATACATTTGCTTTATTCTATTTGTTTGCGCTTAGGTGGAAACACAGTGGTAAACAAGACACAGAGACAATTGGAGGGAAATCATTCCTGTTGTGAAAATTCTTTACCAAGCATTTAGTTCCTCAAGATTGTGTTTTTTGCGAGTTCATACCTGACCACTGGCTTGCTATGGTTAATAGTAGGGATCCTAGAGCAGGAAGCAGATACCTTAGCATTTTGTATGGAGAAACAATGAATTGCTGAGATACAGACCTATAAGAAAAAGTCCTCTGGACCTGGGAGAAAAGCTGGGTAAGAAAGTATTCTCTTGGCAGTGATTGATAAGGGTCATCAACAGTCTCTTAATGACAGGGATACAGAGCTGAATATGTGACCTCACTGTGTTGCCTTTATATTCGCTGTATGTAAGCAGATATAGAAACGGTATATATTTCTCCTTGTGGAAGATGGGTAAAGCCAGTTTCAACAAATTCTTGCCTTGTGTTCAGGCAGTCCTCAGTCATAACTATGTAAAGCTCACAAATGTTAACTCATTTAATCCCTGTAGCAGCCCTGTGAGGGCAGGTACTGTTGTTACCCTTATCTTGATTTTTTTTTTTTTTTTTTTTTTTTTTTTTTTTTTTTTACAGCTAATGAGACTGAGGGCTAGAGAGGAGCAGAGGTTAGTAAAGAGGGTCAGGGCTTGGGCCCAGACTCAGAGTCCATGAGCTAAACGCTGCATGCTATATTCTTAGCCTCCTCAGATTGTACTACTTTGAACCAAATTGGGTAAATCCTATCAACCCTTCAGAGCAAGATCCTGTAGAATAGAGAAAAAAACCCAGGGACCTATGATCCTTTAGAGAATGTGGACCCTGTGGCTCATTTTTGTCTGAGAATGTTACAGGTAACAAGGGTATTGACTCACCTGGTGTGACCAACTCTGCCTGTTATCTATCGCTCTTTCATAATTTAATTTGAAATACGGTATTTAAAGACAGCCAAACAATACACAGAGCTGGAATGGAGATTTTCCACAATGAGGGCTAAAAACAGAAAGTTGCATACAGGCACCGCCGTGTTTCTAAAGACCTGTCTTATTCTTAGCCTCACAGAAGTATTTAGATGAAAATGGCAGGGGGAGGAATGAAATGTGCATTTTGGAGGTTTAGACACAAAGGAAACTCCCAGGAAGATATACTGAGGACTCTGGTAAGTTCCATTGTTGTCCTCCCTGGCAACCGGGAGCTTTGGACTCTCCCATCATGAGCGAGTGTGAAAGGACGCTTCCCCACCCGTGAAAGGGGGTGTCCCTAAGACTGGCTGCTGAGGGGCTGCCCAGCACACCCTCGGCATTGACCGTACTGGACCTTACCACACTCTCTAGGGCATGGAACCTCACGCCCAGGCCAGAGAGCTTTCAAACACATGCTAGTGTTTATGGTAAGGCCAAATCATGAAAATCCACGTTAATGAATTTGTTCACAGAAATATCAAATCCTCCCCGTCCTCGCCCCAGTTAAGTGGTCTCTTCTTCATAAACCCAGGTTCCTTGCAAGGGTCACCATCTCTCGGGCAGTCTCGACAGCAAGAACTTAACAGAAAGGGGTCCTCCTGTCCAGAGCTACACCTACAATGGAGAATCAGGGTGGGGATGTTTGATTCCCAGCCCGAAGGGACACAATTTTATCATTTCAAAGCTACAAAGATGATCAACTACACAACTTTTGTTAGACCATGAAAAATATTGAAAATCAGGTGAACGTTCAATGGAGTGGATTGCAACACCCAGTTCGACAGAGTTTGGGCAAACAATAGAGCCATTGATTCATTGTCCAGAGATGTTGCTGAATTCTCGTCTCATCTTGGCCACCTCCTACCCACATACACACACTCATGCAACACCCGCACGTAGGCACACGCACATGCACACACACGTGCACATTTGCACACGCGTGCGCACGTGAGGTCGACTGCCTCTTATGCCTCCGTGCTCAGTACAGGTGGATGTGCTAAAATGCACTGAACAATCACTATGTGCCTGAGCCTTGGCTGCACATGTCGTATTCATGATGCCACTCAGTCCTCGTGACCACGCTTTGATCTGGTAGTATCATCCACTGCACTCTCACTGGACCCCCAAGACAGGGATTTTTGCAAAGCTCAGTTTATGCTCCAACCCGGGTCCGCTCTCGACCATCTCCAAAGGCCTCAACCACTTTCCTTGCCTCCTGCTTGGAGCGGGAGGAGCAAGTGGCCCCAGTAATGGTTTACCCCCTCCTGTGGTCATGACACCCAGCCACTGTTGCCACTTCCGGCACTGACAGAAGACTCTAGTGTCCTCAGAGACTTCACTGTCAGGTGCATCTGTAGAGGCTCTGGCCTGGAAATACAGCAAAATGCCGATTCTTCCCAGGACAGTTTTATCAGTGGGTTTCGATAACAGCCATTAAAGTCTTTCAAAGCAAATGGTCTCCTTTTCCTTTTTTTCTTTTTGGAGTCCAGGTTTTAGGGGCCCTACGGGTGGCCTTCCCTGACTAGACCCACCAGCACCTGTAAGGGAGGCACCTCGGTGAGTGCCAGCATCCTCAGAACCCTGCTAACCCCTGAGACCCGTGACACAATCCTCCCTTACCCTCTACCTTCTCCCCTCTTTGGCTCTTGGGAATGACAGGAAGAGCCTTCTCTCTCCAGCCGCCAGGCCTGTCTGCACTCACAATCTGTTATTAGCTGTACATCTGTATACCGTGCTTACCGGCAGAAAGCCCCGATCTACGACTTCCATAACCCCTCCTGCCCCTTGCAGTCATGTTGGGGAAGAGGAGTTCGGAGTAAATACACAGGTGGGCCGCATCCCAGCCAACACTCGGCCGGCTGCTGTTTCAGCCAAGTCACAACCCGCCACGGGGAGAGCAAGAAGTCAGAGCGTGCGGGCGGCCCGGTTGGATGTCAGAGCTCCCCGTCTCCCAAAGTCAGACATCTGAGCCGCCAGACCCTCCTACTGCCTTTGATGCCCAGCCTGCTGGGTCATCCCCTCCGGCCTATCAAGCAGCTCTGGTAACTATTGACCCCTCTGATCATGTCTTTTTTTCTTCCCCATTAAAGTTGCTCCTTTAAGGAGGATGGGATAGTGGTCATTTTCACATTGGTGTGAAATCGGCAGCGAGGTGTTTTCACTCCTATGACATCCGTGTGTTAGGCAAGTCTTGGAAAAAAGAACCGTCCCCATTCAATACAATTTTAGATAATAAAGTGCACTTAGCGCGCGTTAGTTCCTGTTGTGCTTCACACACACACACACACACGCACACACACACACATAAACGTAGGCTAATGAGAAAAGGAAACCATAGCCAAGACCAGAAGAGAAACCTAATGGCCAAAGGCAAAATCTTAAAAGCTTACTGAGATAAAAGGGGACTTTCAAAGGAACAGCAGAAGCACTGAGGATTGAACTTCTCCAAAAGCCGGAAGAGAAAATGTTAAGAGAGAAAAGCAAACAGCTCAAGTAAATATGCTACCACTCAAGAGTGAAAAAGAAAATTGTCATTTTGCAGAAGAAATCACTTAGGCAACCTGCCCTTTGAAGGTCAAGAGCAGCCATCTTTTTGTATGTAAATCATGCAGCAATGTGACCTGGCATTGAAACCAAAGGTTATTTTGTACACAGGAAGTATGAAATAGAGAAGTATACGTTACTAGTGTCTGTCCAGTGGGAAATGAGTGCTTGCCAATGAACAAAAGATAATTTAAACGGTAACAAAGAATTCTGTCTTGGTGAACTGGGAAAGAATTTCTTCTTTCCTAGAGTTATATTTCAGAGAAACCAGTTATCTCTGACCTAAGAGAGGAACATGGAGGGCATTCAGGAGACATCACAACTGCATTCAAAGGGCCAAAAGGGGGACATCGGTGCAAATGGCTGAATTTCCAATGAGCCAGTGATTTGGTTAATATATTGTGCCAATGCTAAGCTCTGTTCTTCATAGTTCTCCCATGGTTAGCTAAGATCTGAACATCATCGAAAGGGAGTGAGGAGTTTGGTGGGTTTTTTTTTTTAATGTTTATTTATTTATTTTTGAGAGAGAGGGAGAGGGAGAGCATGCACACAGGAGGAGCAGAGAGGGAGGGAGAGAGAATCCCAAGCAGGCTCCTCGCTGACGGTGCAGAGCCAGACATGGGGCTCGAACTCACAAACCAGGAGATCATGACCTGAACTGAAATCAAGAGTCTGATGTTTAACTGACTGAGCCACCCAGGCGCCCCAGAGAGTGAGGAGTTATAAACACACCCTTTGACCTATATTTGCCCTTCTTCTGTCCATCTGAAATGAGCCCATAACAAGGTTCTGTGGTTTGGGGTTTTTTAGAGGTACATCTAAGGATGGCCGTCCCCTGCTCATATGACATCCTTCTTAATGTCCCCAGCATTTGTACCGTCTCAAGCAACAACCAGACACGCTCGCTTTAACAAAACAAAAACATCACACACAGAACAACACAGCAGAAACAGAAACACAGTGCACAAGGTCCAGGAGTGATGCTGGGCCCATGCTCACAGCCAGTCCTCCATACCCAGGCAGTTCCCCAGGCTGCAGGCCTCTAGGGGTGGGAAGCAGGCAAACGCATTTGTGCCCTCTCTGCTGGGGACCCGCAAGACTCCTCAAAGGGCTCCTGGCCTCCCCACGCTCCTGTCCTGCCACGGAGGGGCTTTAAGCCAGAGCCACCTTCCTCTTTCCTGTCTCCCTTACTGGTAGCTGGCAGGGGACAGCCAGGTGCTCTCCCTCCTGCCTCTCTTTGCCCACGGAGGCACCCACAAGCAGCAGTGCCTGCGTGCGTCTCAAAACTGCCTCCGCAGTTCTGTCTTCTTGGCAAAGGCGGTCCTTATATGAAAATCAAATGGTCAATTTCAGGACCAACCCATCTGCTCCTTTGGCGGTGGGTCATGCGACCTGCGTATGTTCTATTGGGTGGTTTGGGCAGGGACGTGACCCTTAAGGAAGAGGAAGGGCAGAGGTTGCAAGTTGCAACATCTGTCGCAAAAGAAGTGAATTATCCTCAGGAATCCCACACGTCGGGGTCTCCATCTTCTCTGGCACAGACATCAATGATCCAGGCCACTGTCAGAGTTTTAGGCTTAGCCCCCAGTGTGTCCACCATTCCTGAGTTATAAAGTGAAGGCACTATTGAAAACTCCGTGTCCAAGTCTGCTCATCTAGTTCTCAGCCGGCCTCCCACACCTCCTTCCAACGTGGCACACCATGCAATGGAGTTGTGCACATCAACCAACCTTGAGGCTTATTCTGGGAACGTGGTTTCCCCTCCTTCCCCACTGACAGCTCCCCGCAACGTGATACCCCGTGTTAGGGAGAGAAGATAACAGCAGATCCATGGCAACTACTCTCAGATTCTTCTGGTCTGTGTAAAATGAGGCTATACCTCCTCCCCTCTGCATGCCCAGTGCTCACTCTTGCATCAAGGAATTGGTTACCACTAGAGCTCTGTGGTAGGGCTCAGGTGGCCAGACAAGGCTGCGGGTAGGGGCAGTCAGAGAAAGCTGAATTCCCACATGTCTAGATTTGGGGAGAAGATGCCCTCAAAGACAGAACCTTAGGATGTGCCCTCCACAGGGTAGAAAAGGTCAAATTTCTGGTTTCGCTGACATCAAACGTGTGGATATGAGTTCTGGAGATTTGGGAAGAATATCTTGAGGCCCTACACAGTGATGAAAACAAACAAACAAATCTGATATTTTGGTGAATCCGAGAATGAGACCAGAGGGTCAGAGCTTTCTGGAGTCTAGAGAATCTCTCTTCCTCTTTTTCACGGTGCGTGTGCCATTTCTCTGAAATACCGGGGTGAATGGGAGGGAGGGAGTGGGCTCCGAGCTAAGAGTTACAATGTAATTTGGTTGAATGAATGACAAGAAGCAGTTATAAGATTGAACATACATCTTCTGCCCCCTCCTACCCATTTCTCTTTTCTGCCGAACCACACTGCCCTCAGTGGCAATGATTACTAGGTTGATATAACTTGTAGACCTGACTAGCTGCAGAGTGAGAGTTCTTTTTGTTTCTTTTTAAGAAACAGCCCTGCTCTATATAGGAAAATATCTAGTTCCTCTCTGGCGCTTCCTGAGTTCCATTTCTCATCTCTTTAAAAAAGGAATTTGACTAAGAGGGCTCTTTTCAGGCCTCTTCCAGTTCAAATATTCAGGTGTTAAGGCTGTCGTTTCCTGGTGTAGTCGAGCATCACCTAGCTTATGAAAATAAATCTTCGGTACTAGAGTTCTGTCCTAGAAAGGACACGGCTCTTGGAATTCAAGACACTTGATTTTTGGTTCCAGCACGACTGCCTCCTCATTCAGTGGCCACCGAGCAACTCACTGAAGGAAAATAACGCCAACTTCCCAGCGTCGCAGTGAGAGTTAAGTTGGACACAGCACGTGAGCGTTCCTTGCACAGAGCCTGGAACATTCACAGTGCTAACCCAGGCGCCCCCTGCCCTGGCCCATTTCCTACACAGTGGGGGCCATTCTTTGTAGTTGGTATTTACAGAAGCAGAAGAACGTGTAGTACAGCTAAGTGGATGATGAAGAAGAAAAACAACTTAAAAGATCACAAGTTTGTTTAATAATGCCCACAAAGGGATGTGTGGAAAATACAAGTTTAAACGAGTAAGGACGTTGGCTTTTTTTGTATCACTATGATGATTGCTATTTTTTGCTAATTTTTTATAAGATTCTTTTCCTATGAGATTTTGCTCTGGTGCTAGCCAATGGGATCAAAATACCGTTGCCCATCAATCCTAGATGCAGCATCTAGACAATTTCTGCGTAATTAAAAGAGTGCTGGGCAATACGGGGGTTCACTAGTCCTCATTCTCCTTTCTTCTCTATGCCTACAGGAGACCACACTTCACCGCTTCCTTGCAGTTAGATGGAGGCACACGCCTAGATCTGGACAATGAAATGGAAGCATAGGAGGCTTGCGTCACTTCTGAGCTGAGGCAGAGAGCGAGGCAGCCCCAGCAGGAGCCTGCAGTCTCTTCCTCCCTCTCCTTGAATCGGAGATATCCCAGATGACAGAGCCTCTGCCAGCCTTGATCCCTGCGTGCCCCTGTGGATGGAACACCCCCTGCACCCGGTTGGACATGAGCTAGAAATTGCATGTGACATCACTGCAATTTCATGGTTCGTTGGTTATTGCAGTCTAACCTAGCCTGCCCTGAAGAGTACAAAACAACTAATGAAAAGCAACCGATTAAAAAAAAGGAAGAAAGGTCATCACCAAATCACTTTGTAGCAGTTGTGGCCACCGCTTCCTGCTAATCAGCAAAGAAAGAATCAGAAAGTAGTGAGAAGGCTAACACACCATAAAACAACTTACCAACAATGATCGCTTCTCCAAAATCCTTCTCACTTAAAGGTTTCCACGGTTGCCTGGTGCTGGCTTATCCAACTTGTCGAAACGAAAACAACTATAGGTTATTTATTCCTTCAGCAAATGTTTGTGCACCAGATTTACCACGATGTGATAGGAAACAGGCAACCGATAGGACAAATACACAAAATCTATTCTATGAAAGGTGGTGATAATGGCTATGCTAAAAAGGAAAGTATGAGGGAAGAGGGTAGTGTTGGGTGGGGATGCCGTTTTAAATAGGGTTGCAGAGAATATCTCACTTAAAAAGTGAGACAGTGAGATGTGCCGATAGCTGAAGGGAAAGTGATCCAAGCAGAAGGGACAGGGAGTGCAAATGGCCTGAGGTAGACGTCTGGCGTGTTTGAGGAAGAGCAAGGAGGCCCGAGTGGCCGAAAGGAGCAGGTGAGAGGAGGGGGGAGTGGGAGATGAAGACAGTCATCTTTAGATGAGGGATGGAACAAATTATGTGGGGCTCTGCGGGTACCGTAGGTAAGACTGATTTTACTGAGTGCGCGTGTGGGGAAGCCAGAGGAGGGTTTGAGCAAAAGAGTGCTGTGCTCTAGCCTTGCTGAGAAAAGTCAGAAGGAGCAAGGCAAGGGCAGAAGAATGGAAACCAATTAGGAAACCATTGCAACAGCCCAGGAGAAGAAAGACAGTCTTCGACCAGGGTGGGGTAGGGGTGAAGGTGAAGTGCGAGAACATAGGTAGAACTGTGGAAATCGTAAGGTGTGAGAGTCAAGAGTGCGCTAAGGGTATGGGCCTGAGGGACCACATATTGAGCACCTCCCCTGGAATCGTCACATCCACATATCAGTAGAGGCACCACTGAAAAGGTACGTGGAGAAATGCAAACCAGAGAGGCGGAATCTCCAAGATCACCAATATGGTGGTCCAAGATGAGAACACCCACCCGTCTGATCCCCACACCCATGCTCCCAGTCATTCCTCATGGCCCAGCTCCTCGTGGAGAGCATTAGAAACAGAATGGAGGGGTGCCCGGATGGCTCAGGCGGCTAAGTGCCTGACTCGTGAATTTGGCTAAGACCTCATGATCTCACAGTCTGTGAGATTGAGCCCCGTGTCAGTCTCCGTGTGAGGACAGCAAGGAGGCTTCTGGGGATTCTCTCTCTCCTTCTCTTTCTGACCCTCCACCACTCATGCTGCACCCTCTCTCTCTCTCTCTCTCAAAAATAAACAAATAAACTTAAAAAAAGAAAGAAACAGAATGGAATAGAAAGCGAGAAATTTAGACAGAATGTAGTAACCAAGAGAAATCCGTGTCAGAGGTCTCCCCTCGCCCTTTCTTTTATAATTGTTTTTAACGTTTATTTATTTTTGAGACAGAGAGAGACAGAGCATGAACGGGGGAGGGGCAGAGAGAGAAGGAGACACAGAATCGGAAGCAGGCTCCAGGCTCTGAGCCATCAGCCCAGAGCCCGACGCGGGGCTCGAACTCACGGACCGCGAGATCGTGACCTGAGCTGAAGTCAGACGCTCAACCAACTGAGCCCCCCAGGCGCCCCAACCCCTTGCCCTTTCTTAAAGCACACGTGCCACCCAAGTGGTTTCTGAATCTAAAAGGATCTAAAAGGAGTGTTTCCTTTTGTCACTTGCCAAAGAAAAAGGGGTCACTTCCAAAGGTTTTCTCGGTATATCCTCTTACCATCCACCACTGCTTTGTGTTTTAGCGTGAGGCCCAACGTATCGGAGGCCCTTCTGGGAGCTGCTCTCAGGAAGAATGTTCGCTGTGTAACCATGGACATCCGTTACTGCAGTGAGTTCTTGACAAACGTCGGCGTGTTTCCTGACCACCCTGAAAGGAGAGGGCAGCAGCTGAACTTGGCCTACGTACCTTATTTCAGCTCTGAGACACATGCAGTGGCTACACGGGGCTCTGGGAGGGGTCGGCACACAGGAGAGAACCATTTTGCTCTTTGACGTTTTGTTAAAATACCTACCTAATCCTTCCTTGCATCCTTTATGATATTTTCTTGGGTAAAAAGGCACCATTTTCCTTCATGCAGGAGAGAAAAGTTTTTCCCAAAGTTTGAGCTTGGCAAGCATGAGCCTCAAAATGAACGAAGATTCTGGAACCCCACCCCAGTTACACTAAAGAAATATTTGCAGTGAAGCCTGAAACACCTGTTTTGAATAACAGTGTTTTGAATAAACTCTCCAGATTGTTTTGATGCACTCTAACTCTGCGCTAACTATGAGCTAGATTAAGAACCAACAAAACTGAAATTCTGGCCTTGAGAGAGACTCACTATTTGCTATGTGACCTTGGGCATGCCACTTTTGTCCCCTTGAGCCCTTGTTTCCTCTGCAAGAAAATGAGGAAAATGAGTACGGTGCTCCCTGAATCTCCTTCTAGCTCTAATATTTTATGAATATTCACATCCTTCCTGGAACGCCGACCGGCTCTTTTACGTCACACGTTTGTTATTCCTCTGAAGGAAGGATGCAGCCACTTCATCGACCCAACATCATTTCTCAGACAGCAGACCCTCCAGAAGTCAACCTGTCCCAACTTCTCCACTTCCAGGGTCTGCCCTTCCCAGCTTCGGGGCCCGGCTGCCCTACAGGCTTCTCATAAATGTTCTGTCACAGCCTGGCTGCAAGTGTCTGGGCTCAGAAGTCGGCCCGGGCTTCCCCAGCCAGGGTACGAAGCAGTGATGGATGGCCCCGCGGGGACAGGCAGTGATTCTCTGTCCTGACTCAGCTCCCCTTCTCAGGCTAACTGAGGCCTTTCTCAGGGCTGCAGCGAGCCCAGAGCAGAGGACAGTTGTCACATCAACTGACTCAGAAGGACTTGGCTTCCAAGTGAACACAAGGCACTCTTCTGACCAAGGGTTAAGGGCATGGGACTGAACTTTGAAGAAGAGCGCTCACCTTTCCCTTCGTCTAAACACATGCTTTAATCTTCTCCCCTCCAGCCTAGGGCCCGGACCCCTTTCTTGATCCCATCAGTTCATACTGCTCTCTCTTTCTCAGGGCACTCACCATTGCCATCGGCCCCGTCTTCTTATCCTGGCTTGCCTTTTTCACAGCTGGTTTCTGCGGGTCGATGTGGTGCCGTGGACATGCTGCAGACCTGGGGCCCACAGGTGGGGTGTGAGTTCCAGCTGTGCGGGGAAGTGTCTACCTCTGAGACTCAGGTCTCATCTGCTCCATGGCGACGAGCCCACATGGTGTAATACAAGGAGACAATGAGATAACAGATAGAAACTCCTGGCACCTGATGAGAATCGTCTCTGTCTTGCAAAATCTTCATGAGCTTAGGCTCTACGTAGATACAACCCTTCTTTTCCACTTCTAGAAGGTTTGACAGTGGCTGACGTTTCCTGAGTGCTTGCTACCTGCCAGGCACTGTGCTAAATTCGTCCATGCGTGAATCATTCAAACATCACAGCCACTCTGTCGGGTAGGTCCTATCATCCCCATTTTAAAGACAGCTATACACAGTGGGGTCAGGGACCAAACCCAGATCTATCTGGTTCCAAAGCCCACCAGCCACTAGTCTCCAACCACGACTCGGTTGACATGTATGGTGTGACCCTAGGTTTCTGGATGTGTTTATGTCCCTGTATACTCTAGCAAAGCAACCAACTTCTTACTGTTTTACTGTACTCGTTCCTTCATTTAAAAAAAATCTTAACATCTATTAATTTTTGAGAGACAAAGTGTGAGTGGGGGAGGGGCAGGGGGAGAGGGACGCACAGAATCCGAAGCAGGCTCCAGGCTCTGAGCTGTCACCACAGAGCCCAATGCGGGGCTCAAACTCGTGGACCGTGAGGTCATGACCTGAGCCAAAGTTGGACGCTTAAGCGACTGAGCCACCCAGGCGCCCCCTCTCCTTCATCTTTTTAATCCCACAACTACCCTAGAAATTCCCACCATTCACCTCTGAACCTAAATTATTTTCCTTCTAAAGTAATAATAACAATAGTGCCGATGCTAATAACGAATGGCTTTGAGTGTATTTTTTCTTTACTTTTGTTTCATTTTAGCAAATAAATGTGAGAGCGAAGGAATAGCTGACGAAGCCGGGAGCAACCCCACAGCATGCCGTCTGTCGGTGATGTCTGTCCTGCCAACCGTCGGGAGCACTGTGGTTCCGGAAGGACCGAAGTTTTGGATCCACTCCTCAGGTAGGGGAGAGGAAAAGATTCCAATCATGGCAACCAAGCTGAAGCCTCGGGTATGTCATTATTGGCTTTGTGACTGAAACATTCATAAGCTCTTCTACTTTTCAACACAGGCTAACACCACCTGCCTCGTAGGGTTCTTGGAAAATAAAAGGAAACAGTGCCCGAACCCAAGCTTGCTCACAAGCAAGAAGTGTTAGTAGGTAGTTCTGAATTGAAGAGGTGCTTAATCAGTGTTCACCCTTTGGGTTTAATTTGAAGTAACTTTTTAATCTTAGGCTACTGACTTTTACACACTTTCAGAAGGCAATCCCTTAATTCGTAGCATTTCATGCTCATGTGGACAAAGTAAGAAAGGCAATCGGCAACGAGACGTAGTGGTCACTGCAGAAGACAAATATGGACACAACCACACTCATCTCAGACTCTAAGGCAGCAATATTTTCCAGCGGTCTTCCCACAACCGGTTCGTACAAACTTCACATTCGGTTAGCACGGCATTCCTTGGGTGAGGACACGGAGGAGAATCGATCCATCTCATATAAGCTCGAATGGTATTTGTCCCACCCAAAACGGGAGAGCGTTAACATCTGTACCTGCTATGTTCCAGAAGCTCATTTCGTTCCCATCTCTTCCATCTCCAGGAACTGTGTAGCAACACCTTGCTATTCATTCTGCTCTTTTCTTGGATGGGTAAGTGTGATAACATAATTGCTAACTCTGTTAACCAGTAATTGTGAAGACAAGAGAAGGAATTGTGTTACTAGCTGTAAATTTGTAAGAGCAAAGCATTGGAAATTGATTTGCACTGTATCCAAAACTATGCCCTTTAAAACACTTATCTTAACTTTTTGGTAATTGTGTTAAGGATTTTTACAATCAGGGTATAAAAATTGATCTCTTTTATAGACTAAAAATCGCTGTATTGTTTAGTTGCATTCTGTGTCTTAGCCTAACGCAAATGCACAGAATTTACATTTACTTGGATTTGACTTTTGAACCTATTTTAAAATATCAGTGCTAACTGCAAATTGGTGCCACTCTGGAAAACAATATGGAGGTTCCTGAAAAAATTAAAAATAGAACTAGCTTACGACTCAGCAATTGTACTACGGGTATTTATCTAAAGGATACAAAAATGGTGATTCAGAGGGACAAATGCACCCCAATGTTTAGAGCAGCACTGTCAACAATAGCCAAATTATGGAAAGAGCCCAAATGCCCATTGACTGATCAATGGATAAAGAAGATGTAGAATATATATATATATATATATATATATATATATATATTATATGTAATGTGTGTGTGTGTGTGTGTGTGTGTGTGTATAATGGAACACTACTCAGCGATGAAAAAGAATGGAATCTTGCCATTTGCAAGAACATGGATGGAAATAGAGTGTATTATGCTAAGCAAAATAAGTCCATCAGAGAAAGACAAATATTTAATTTCATTCATATGTGGAACTTGAGAAGCACAACAGAGGAACATAGGGGAAAGGAAGGAAAAATAAGACAAAAACAGAGAGGGAGGCAAACCATAAAAGGCTCTTGAATACAGAGAACAAAGAGAGTTGCTGAGGGAGAAGTGGGTGCGGGAGTGGGCTAAATGGGTGATGGGCATTAAAGAGGGTACTTGTTAGGATGGGCACTGGATGTCATATGTAAGAGATGAATCACTGGGTTCTACTCCTGAAACCAAGACTACACTGCATGTTAACTAACTTGAATTTAAATAAATACATTTAAAAAATATATTGGTGGTGACATAACCCTTAGCAGATAGTATGGTGTGTTTCAACACAAATTCAGTTATGAACGAGTGGACTATCTAAATTCTCTCCTGTAAGCTTTTACATATTTTTTTTTAATTTTTTTTTTTTTAGCGTTTATTTTTATTTATTTTTGAGACAGAGACAGACAGAGCATGAACAGGGGAGGGGCAGAGAGAGAGGGAGACACAGAATCCGAAGCAGGCTCCAGGCTCTGAGCTGTCAGCAGCGGGGCTTGAACTCACGGACCATGAGATCATGACCTGAGCCGAAGTCAGACGCTTAACCGACCAAGCCACCGAGGCGCCCCAGCTTTTACATATTTTACTGTTGCAATAAATGCAAAAGAGAGAAAACAGTAAAATATTGTAAATCTATAAATTATGCTAAATAAACAAAAATTTCAAAAATCAAAGAAAATTAAAACATTTTAATGAATTTTGTCAATAAAATAAAAGTGTATATTAATGGTGTATATTTAACATTATGAAAATGTTATGCAAAATATGTATAATACTGAGCAGTGTTAAAATAAGATAAATAATATGATTAACGTTCATCCTGGCTCATATATCTTGGTAAGTGTGTGACTGTAGCATGCATTTCCCAATGAGGGTAGCATTAATGTCTTGGATTTAACTTGCAAGGAAAACTCTATTATTTTAAACAAGTTAAAAATTAGTATAATACTGCATCTATTGATAATTCTTAAAGTGTTTTCCTTCAATGATTATGCAGTTATTGTTTTGTGGACCACAAATGGGTTAGTAATTTTCAGATTTCTAAAACAGCAGCCTTCTGGTGAAATAGTCGTTGAAAAACTACTTTGAAGCATTCAGGAAAAAAAATTCCCATGCTGCATTTTTATTCAAGCCCAATGAGATTGGCAATTTGAAAAATGAGGGAGGGAGACACTTCATAGTTAACCTTTAACGCACATTTCAAAAACATTTAAACCTTCTAAATATGTCAATTTTATTACAAAAATGGAAGACATGTCAGTGCGTTTGAAGACTTAGCTCATTTATAAGTAAAATATACATCCATGAAAGCTTTGGGATTCATTCTTCTAAGAATACTTAACCGAACTTTTATTTTTAAAAGAATTCTTGATGTGATTGAACAATCTCTTGAACTTCTGCTTTCCGAGTAAGCCACCCTTATTAGACATTAAATAACAAATGCTTTCTCGTCCTCTTTATTCAAAGAGAAGTGTTATATATGTGATGTCATGCATTGCCCTTAGTAAAATATACAGTTTGCACAGATTATGCAAGAATTTCAATTAAGCATGAAAGTGCTTGCAGGGGATGAGGGGCACAGAAAAATGTTGGTAATGGCAAAGCTAATGTGCACACATCGGTTCACTTTTGTCGGTTTCTGTAATTTTCTTTCTTTTTTTTAACTTTTTAAAAATTTTTTTAATTTTTGAGACAGAGCATGAACGGGGGAGGGTCAGAGAGAGGGAGACACAGAATCTGAAACAGGCTCCAGGCTCTGAGCTGTCAGCACAGAGCCCGACGCAGGGCTCGAACTCACGGACCGCGAAATCATAACCTGAGCCAAAGTCGGATGCTTAACCGACTGAGCCACCCAGGCGCCCCTGTAATTTTATTTCTTATGTGAGGTTATCTACCAATCACATGTACTGGCCCACTTTAAGACAGTCCAATACATTTTCTAAGGCAGAGATGTTTGCAACAGCCATACACAATTATGTAAATATTTCAGAAGAGATATTTGAGAAGTGATTCAAAAGCCTCAGTTAATCCCCCACTTTTATATGATAATTATCAACAAGGCAGTGCGAGAATTTAAAGATTATATTTAAGATCCCAGGGAACGTATCATCTAAAAGATAAGCCATTTTTATGTTACAGTATTTTTTTAATGTTTATTTATTTTGAGGAGAGAGAGCACACGCAGAGGAGGGGCAGAGAGAGGAAGAGAGAGGATTCCGGAATCCCGAGAGAATTCCACTCCCAGCACAGATCCTGACAGGGGGCTTGAACTCATGAACCATGAGATCATGACCTGAGCCCAAATCAAGAGTCGGACGCTTAACCGACTGAGCCACCCAGATGCCCCTATATTGCAGTATTTTTGAATTGATGGAGAATAGCGGTGAAGAGCAGCAAGGAGCTTGGTTTTGAATTCTGGTAGATAAGCTTCTGTCTCCTGTAAAGAGGGGGTAATAACGTACCTAGTTCATGAAGATGGTGAGAGGATCACACGACACAATGTGTGTAAAGTGCTTGTCATAGTTCGCGTGTAATAAACGGTCGCTGTTTTTAGTTTATGATTGTCTTAGTTTTCTAGAGCTGCCGTAACAAAGTTCCGCAGACTGTATGGCTTGAACAACAGAAATTAATTTCCTCACATTTCTGGAGGCTGGAAGTCCAAGGTCAAGGCATCAGGAAGGTTGGTTTCTTCTCTCTCCTTGGCTTTTGGATGACCACCTCCTCCCTGTGTCTTCGCATGGTCTTCCCTCTGTGTGTGTGTCTGTTCTTCATCGTTCCTTGTAAGGACACCTGTCATATAGGACTAGGGGCCATTCATAGGGCTTCATTATACCTCAATTACCTCTTTGAAGACTCTATTTCCAAATGTAGTCACATTCTGAGGTAGTGGGGGTTGCCAGGACTTCAACATATGAATTCAGTGGGGGTAGGGGGTGGGGGGACAAAATTTGGCCCTTAACAATGGTCAACAATCAAGTTTGGTAGACTGCTGTGATTCAGCCATAGGTAATTATTGATCTAATTCAACACCCCATTCTATACAGGATCTAGCTGAGAACTAAGAAGTCAAGTGTTTAGCCTAACTATTTATGTGTGTCTGAACTAAGAATTTAAGCCTTAAAAATCTGGTCTTCTTTCAGAAACATTTAAAGCATCATCTAATTAGTAGTCACCTTACTTGACTCTTTTGTATTGTATTTTTCTGAAAATCTATTGAAAACATTTATTATTTTTCAACTTTAAAAGTCCTTTGATTACTTTTCTAGTAAAAGGAAAGGCTAATTCGATGAAAATCTTTGCTTACTTAATTTCGCTTAATTTTTATGTCCTAATGACCTATGAACTTGTGAATCATCTAGGTCCTGATGGTGTTTGCACGTTCTCTGATGCAGTATAATGTCACATAGTACAGTTAAGTACAGTGTTGGCCCAATAAAACTTGTAGGCTCCGTAGCAGACTAGCTGTGTGCTTTGGGCAAGTACCTTCAGCTTTGTGGACCTCAGTCTATTCATCTATAAAATGGGAGAGTAAAGTTCTACAATGTTATGAAAAGCTATTACATTTAAATGATCACCTGAATCAATTTGTGCTTTGACATAAGGACCACACCCCCAACCCTGTTTCAGCATACAGTCATCACTTCTATTTTCTATCCAGTGGCTTGGAGCTCTAAGTATTGTTCCCATTGCTTTTATCTGGAAAGCCAGGCCACGCTCAGGCTGTTAAAATTCTTTCTCCATGACCACAGACAATGCTGGAGTTCAGGTTTTCTGGCTTTAATCAGCATTAGCTTTATTCATTTTGGTTTAACCTATTTTCAATTTTTTCCATGGATTTTTAGTGTGTATTAGGAATGGGGATGAACTTATTATATTCACTTAAAAAAACCCCAGTCTTTTAGCTGGAAGCAAGGTTTTGTCAGCCACATTCACAATCTTCTGAGAAATGAACTACTGAAAATCATATAATCTTAAAGAGACAATGACCATCAAAAGTATTTTAACATTTAGTGAAGAAAAATGGCACATTAAGCTGCAATATATGCCTAAAGGGTAAAACCAGCTGCTGTACAAGGGGGGGCAGACATAAGGAATAAATAACAATTAAAACCCTAAGTCACTTTTAAAGAGCTTGTCTTTCATGGCAGAAGATTAATTGAGAACATTCGGGAGTCTATTTATCCATGTTGACTGTTCTCTTGGTTATTCCATGTTTATCTCTAAGGTGGTAATAAGACAGTGACCTCATTGACTCCTACAACTTCCTAGCAAATTACTCATAAAAGCATACAATGAAAGGCAAAACCCTAACCATGCTGCAAATTGGGGCTATCTGTAAATATTAGAGGATTTGACCTATCACGTTGGCAGGATGTCTGGGTACATTTCTTCTCAATCAAGACGGGGAGAAAGAAGGTCAATGAGATGCGTGAAGCTGGTGACAGTCAAGAGTGAAGGAAGGGCATTTCAGGGCAAATATTTTGCTATGAAAAATACTAGGAAGTTTTAGAAAATACTTGACGTGTTCTCAGTAAATCTCAACAAAAGGTGAACTTCATGAACAAAGAGATAAAGGCTGAAACCCAAGATGAGATGAAAAGCACACTGGCAGCAGTAACTAAATAGATGGGGGGAAAACTTTAGAAAACTCACAAGGGGCTCAGGTTTAAGGTGAAGCCTGGGCGTATATGTACCTCTCCGTCCAGCTCAAATTCTATGGCAACAAAGTGAGACTTTTTCAGAAGAGAACAAATCCATAGTAGAAACGCAAAACAAGAGTGATGCTAGTAGATTTTCTTGACGATGATGTCTCAAGGCAGGAGAGGTGGAATTGGTGGAGAAACCAATCTCTGCCTTGGCCTCAGCCTTCTAACCTCAGAGAAAGCGGGGACCACCAGCAAGAGAACTCTGATGTTTCCAACTAAGAGAAGGATGCTGAGGGTCTGTCTCCAGGGGAGGGACCACGGCTGGGGAAAGACTCTTAATTAATCATTGATACCGATATGGCAAGTCTTAGTGTTAGAGAAAGACCCAAAGGACTTCCTATACTACCTTCTGGTTGCCATAGCAGAGACTTCAGGGAATAGAATGACCACTGTCATGGCTCCTAACGACGTCAGAAACAAAACCATGCAGGCAACTCTGCACAGCAGTGAAGCCACGGAACCCCTCCCACTAGATTCTCCTGGGTTGCCCACCTCTTGCCCCCACTGCAAGCCCCTAGAGACCAAACTAAGCAGCCTGGCTGCTCTCAGGCTCAAGCCTGGGTTCCGGGTGAGGAGAATGGACACATTCCCTGCTGACATAAAATTTTAGGGGAACATCAATAATCAAGATAGTTCATATTCTAATGCTTATTTTGAAAAGTCAAAAAATTAATGCAAAAAATGCCATGATGGATAGAATATCAAAAATTTTTTTAGATGTTTATTTATTTTGGGGGGGAGGCATACAGAGAGAGGGAGGCAGAAAATCCCAAGCAGCCTCTGCCGATCAGCACAGAGCCTCGATCTCATGAACCGCAAGGTCATGACCTGAGCTGAAACCAAGAGTCAGAGGCTCAACCAACTGAGCTACCTAGGAGCCCCTAGAATACCAAAATTTTAAATAAAGATGGGATCTGTTTGTCAGGTCCAGAGAGCCCCTACTTGGGCTCTTAGAAAGACCCTACAGCACGTTCTTTGGGGGATCTGGGACCCTGTGGGACTTAAGAACGAGCAGTTCAGAAGTAGGAGCCACATGATGTTGTGAGCGTTGACTATTTGGATAGAGAGCCCGAACAGAAGGGAATGGGACCATTATATGTGTGTATCCACAATAAAGCAAAATGACTTCAAGTGAAACCTGAAGAAATCAAGGAGACATTCACTGGGGACGCCACACACACACACAGTGGTCGTCTTGACAGGTACAAGGGCCCATGTCCTGACCTTGAGGGGTTTCCGGCTGGAAGAGACAAACCACCCCAGCAAGGAGAGTCTGGGGATCTGTGACAGCAGCAGGTGTGGGGCTCACAGGTGGGGGTGCAGAGACAGATGCCGTGTGTCCTGCCAGGGGTGACGATTTGAAAAAGCTCTGTAGACCACGGAGGACTGGTAAACACATTTAAACTCAGTCCTCCTCATCAGCTGAGACTTCTAGCAAGCTGTCTGCATTGCTTAGTCTTACTACATACGAGAAATAGGCATGGACACTTTCATCCCGTTACTCCCAGGTCTGTCCTCTTGCCTCTATGGCCACGCCCCCCAGAAGCCTCCCATTCTTCTGTGTCCCCGGGCTTCCAGAAATCAAACCTCAGGTTCCAGAGAGAAGAATACTCACCTTACCACAGGCTGAGTCGGGAGCTGGTTGAGCCCATGGGTACTCCGGGAGGCCCACACCCAGAAGCCAGTCTGGATATTTTAGCATAGGTTTGCGGGGATCGGAAGTGCCTGTCACAGATTTCGAGCAAGGATTTGGCTAATCGATGCATGAACAGCGCAGTCCATTCCGCGTATACTATTTCTGCTACTCAGAAGGGTCGGTGCGAGGACAGCGAAAACAAATAAGGGAAAACAGAAATAGTTGTAGTTGAGGCGGTGAGACAGAGGGTCTCCTCGCCTCCGCTCTCGCCTGTGACCTTCCTGGCGCTTGCGCCGATTATGTGGCGGATCCATGCGCCCGTCCAGCGTCCCGGGGCTGGCTGCAGCAAGGCCACGGGTGGCCCCTTTCTGTGCCTCGGTCTCTCACCCCGGAAAGAGGAATGAATGATTCTGCCAAGCGACCTTCCCACTGCATTATGCGCCTTGGGCGTGGAGCCTGTGTGTGCTTCGTCCTCCAGCACAGGCCCAGTACTTAACAGAGAGCCTCAGCGGAAAGTGTGCGTGAAATACTCGTTAAAAGCCTGGGTCTCCGTTTCAAAAAACAGTGTCTTTCATCGTACGTGTTTGGCAGCAAAAATGTGAAAGCCGTCATTTGTACGTTTCCTCGTTAGGACCCCCTCTCTTTTTGTACTTGTTCCCCAGTTATGCTCACAGAGCCATGGAGAGGGACCCAGGAGTCTCCATGCGCCTTTAACTTTGCAGAGTTTATAGACTTTTTTCCAATGTTTATTTATTTATTTTTGAGAGCGAGCGAGCATATGCATGTGCAAGTGGGGGATGGGTAGAGAGGGAGGGAAACAGAGAATCCGAAGCAGGCTCCAGGCTCGAGCTGTCAGCACAGATCCCGACGTGGGGCTCAAACTCACGACTTGTGAGATCGTGACCTAAGCCCAAATCAGACGTGTAACACTGAGCCACCCAGGCTCCCCTAAGTTTGCGGAGTTTACATGTATTGCTCAATCACAAAAGAAAGAGCAGTCTCCTCCCTGTACTATTCGCTTCTCGGTTGCTTTTTCACTAGGCAGACTCTTCACGGATATTCCACGGATTCACCTCACAGAAAAGACAGCAGGCATAACGTCACCCCTATCTGAACACAGTTCTTCAAAAGAGTTTTTGTTTCTGGCCTTATCTCTGGCACAGATTGGTCTTTCCGGTTTTTTCTCTTCCCTTGGCATCTGCTCTGGAGTTCAGTCTCCTTATCTGAGAAAGGAAAGTGTTCAGCCGGCTTCTTGAGGCTGGGCAGGGCGGAGGGCAGTGAGGAAGGGCAGGGGAGAAGGAGGCAGCAACCAAAAGAATCCTACCGTCGCACCCAGGCAAAGCTGCTCCCCGCCCCTGCTGTCCATGTTGAACTTGCGCCCCGGGAGGAAAGGTGATTCTGCTAAAATTTTTTGAAAATCACTTCACTGAATAACTGTCAAAGTCTTTTTATTTGCTTATGCACGTATGTATGTATGTATGTATTTATTTGGCTTGTATGTACTTTGACTCAACCCACTTCTATTTTGGAAGCTTCTATGTGTTTTCTTAATGACTTCAAAAGTATGATCAGAAGGACAGGATGTCAAGATGCAGATAAATAGGAGTCATGAAGGAATGAAACTTATATCACATTTCAGTATGATTACTTAAGCGTCTGTGTCCTCTTTTAAATTGTGAGTTCCTCTGGGGCCGTGACCATGTCTTCTTAATAACTTTTTCTTCGCAGTGAGTGGCCACCAGATATTTAGCAAGTGCTCCATACATGTCTGATGAATACCGAGCGAATACATGGGGTAACGTGTATTAATTATAGCTCTTAAGGTAGCCGTGTAATGTCTGTTTTGGTAGTCTCATCCTAGGAGAAGAAAACTTTGATGAGGATAGCTTCATGGGATATGTTTATTGAACACAGTGGTGCAGGGATTAGAAGACACCTGATCAGGGAGATAAACCTCATTAGTGATTCTGGGCACAGCTTGGAGAGCAGTGTGGAAGGAAGCTCAAAACACCCACCTTCTTCTCAGTGTCCCAGGGAAGGAACCAGAAACCGAATATAAGAATTACCACGAGGCGGGTGAGAAGTTTAGCCAGGGAAAGGAAATGTTTAAACACATTGTACTAGCTATTTTCAGATGTTCGGATGGAAACCATGTAAGCAGTAGGGTAGATTTGTTCTAAATTTCTCCGTCTGGCAGAGCAAAGACCAGTAGATTTAGGTATAATGTGAGGAAGAACTTTTAAAAACTCTTTTGTCTTACAGTAAAGCAGCTTGCCTCTAAAGCACACTGTTCTGCCCATGACCGGGACGGTCCTTGCCTGTGGCAGAGGGCCATCCGTGGCGGTGGGGAGGGCGGGGCGGGGGGGGGGGGGGATGGAGCTGATACCCCCCCCTATACAGCTAGTTAGACCAGACACGCTTTCACTCCTTCTAGTGTTCAGGATTTCTGTCCCGACCATTTGGGAGAAGACAAATACTGAGCAAAGAT
This sequence comes from Panthera tigris, assembly GCF_018350195.1. Classification (NCBI taxonomy): domain Eukaryota; kingdom Metazoa; phylum Chordata; class Mammalia; order Carnivora; family Felidae; genus Panthera; species Panthera tigris. Next base: position 34,225,913 of record NC_056671.1, on the reverse strand, counting down.
AACCCACATAAGAAGATACCTTTGGGATTTTTGTTACCTACAAATGATATTAAATCTCCCATCCTCTAATGCTAAACTTTGCTTTGTTGCTGAAGACAGAAACAATCTATGAATAAGACTTTGTCATAAAAGGAACTTTCTACTTCCTAAGCTTATTTGAGCCCTGACCCTCACTCCATGGGATGCCTTGTCATTGTATCTCTTTTTATTGCCATCTGGAGGAGTCAGAATTAATAATGGGGGAGTATCCCTTTCTGGCCCATTTTCAATTATCAGAAGATTTAGCAGGCTTTTGGGGGGACCCTGCTCATCTCTGCTGCCCTGCGACCTCCTGAGTTAGCCCCTTTTATCTCTTTCGGGTTGTGGGACATCCCAGCATGCCACACCGCCCTGGCTAAATAAACCCGTAAATCTAGCTTTTGTGTCCCACTAATCCTTTTATTTCCTAAATCTCAGTTAATCCAAAAGGCTTACTTTCATCTCTTTCACTGTCCACGGGGTCACCCTCGCCTCCTACCAGCAGTCCTTGCAAGCCCCGATAGAGTTGAAAGGCTTCCCAGAGTCTCCCCGATTCTCATTAGATCCCCGGCAGATCGGGCAACACCTGCCAAGTGGCATATTGGAGAAAGGCCCCAGTGGGCAGTGCCTGAGTGCTGGGTGACAGCCCGGTGCGACCCTGCCCGGAGGAAGCCAGCCGCTCCCCTCTGAGTCACTCCCGGCCACTGCAGCCCACACTCTGACCTCAGAAACGGGCCACCACAGGCCAGTGACAAAACCAAATTGGGCTCAAGGAAACCCAGGGGGGCCGATGTATGCTAAATAAATTTTATTCTTGTCTAATTTAAATGAGATGAGTTTGGGTTTCAGGAAAAGGAACAGTAATTCAGACATTACTGGTTGAAGGAAGCCAACAGGCCGCTCCATACTCCATCCAAAACCAACATTTCCATGTCAGTTCCTTCTGGATGCTCATTTGGATCATTAAAATGCCAGCAGCCGCATTTATAATTTTTCTCATCGAAGTGTCTTTGCTGACCTTTGGTTTATGGTTTTACCCTCCTGCTCATGTCCCCAACCTTCCCGGTGCGGATCTCCCGCGCTGTTCGACATTGGCACTCACTGGCCTCTTCGTGTGCTGTCTGGATTTATTAATTCTGTTCTCATGAAGTAGTTGGAAATCCCTGAACTCAGGGTGAGGAGTGTTGGGAGTTTTACCTAACTTTAATTTAGGCTCTTACCACCGGCTACCCTGGGGTAATTTCCAGCACTCCCGTTTTCTCAAAGGCAAACCAGCAAAATTCTATTGACATGACAGAATTGGGCGAGGGTCAGAGGAAAAACGCAAAGCAATCGAAGAGAGTGACACATAGTAGGTTAAAAACAGTTGTTAGTTTCCACTGTCTACAAAGAATTTTGAGAATTCATGAGATAAGGCGTGTGCAGGAGATCCATACTCCGTACAGGCAATAGGAGTCTAAGTGATGTTTCCATTTATGTTTGAATAGCAGCTGGATTCCAGTTTAATTAATCCACAAATGGTCCAATCTAAAGAAAGACTCTCTGAGCACCTGGGTGGCTCTGTCAGTTAAGCCACCGATTCTTGGTTTCTGATCAGGTCATGATCCCACAGTTCATGAAATCAAGACTGGAGTCAGGCTGTGTGCTGACAGCATGGAACCTGCTTGGGATTCTTTCTCTCTCTCTCTCTCTCTCTCTCTCTCTCTCTCTCTTCCCCTAACTCTCTCTGCTCCTCCCCTGCTCATGCTGTGTCTCACTCTCTCTCAAAATAACAAACTTTTTTTTTTTAAAGACTCTCCTATCAGATGAGTCAATGGGGTGGACAAAGTGGGAAAGATGGAGAGCAGGGGGGCGCCAGTGGCCCCGCTCTCCAGCAATGGAAATGCAGCCTCCAGAGGACGAAAGCTCTCTGACGAACAGCAGCAGACTTTCATCCTGTTCCACCGTCAACAGGTTGCAATATGCTTCAGGACGATCTACTCCTTTTTTTAAACCTGGTGTCACCAAGCAACCTTCCTATCACCCATTCTGTCTCCCAGGCGCCTTGGAAGGTGCACCCCGGAAGACAGGCCAATCTGTGGAGAATTCTTCCTCACGGTGGATTAATACTTTGCTGGTCTGGGCCACACAACGGCCTCTCTAGAGGTGGGTCAGTGTGAGTCCACCGTGAAGATTCTGACCTCTTCCCGGGGGTGCTGTCAGCTGCTGTGTGTATGGCTGCCCACCGAGGAGCAGACCCCAGATGGCTGAAGCTCACCACGGTGCCACCACAGAGGCAGTCCTTTGCCAATGCCAGCCCTGGTCTGGGGCGTGCTCCTTTGACTTCAGTCCAAGCACTTAGAGAATCGAGACCTTGTTTAGGTGTCTTCTTATGCAGCCCAGTGCCCTACACACAGTAGGAGCTCAAAAATTCATGACATAGAGGTGGAGGAGAGCTGCTGCTATTTAATGTTTTCAGAGCACCTTCCAGATGGTCGTGCTGTCCTGAAGCCTGGACCTCGGCTGGGTAACTTCTTGAGTAATGAGGCTCCCGGGGTCATGCATTGGCCCATCTGCACTCGGCATGGTGTTGTGGTTGCTGTGTGTGGCACTCACAGGTCCCTCCCAGACATCGTTTCTCATTGTTTATGTTCCTAAAACGTCATGATGTTACCGCTCGTGTAGGACTCATTTTGTACTTTATTTCCTTGTGACCCACTTTTTAAAAATACACTTGTAGGGGTGCCTGGGTGGCTCAGTCGGTTAAGCATCCGACTTCGGCTCAGGTCACGATCTCGCGGTCCATGGGTTTGAGCCCCGTGTTGGGCTCTGTGCTGATGGCCTGGAGCCTGGAGCCCGTTTCGGATTCTGTGTCTCCTTCTCTCTCTGACCCTCCCCCGTTCATGCTCTGTCTCTTTCTGTCTCAAAAATAAATAAACGTTAAAAATTTTTAAAAATAAATAAAAATAAAAAAATAAAAAATAAAAATACACTTGTATTTCCCCTAGGTTATCAACTTCTTGATAAGGCCCGTGTGATATTCCATCTTAGAAATTCTTTGTGCAAAACTGCAGACACACATTGAGAGTTCAAGATGTATTTAAAAAAAAAAAAAGGACGCCCCATCTTGAATGTGGCTCCCTTGGATCTCTGTAGCCTTAGTGTTCTCTTATCGAACATGAAAGCTGGTTCTAATTTGTTTGGTGGGATGTCGACCTAAATCTAAGACGGGGGGTTGGGAAACCATATTTTTAACCTGTAGAATTCCATGAGAAATACGTGAAGTGTACTTGAAGGTAAAAAAATTTCACGAATAGGAGCCAGTACAGAGAGTTCTGTTATTTCCAATTAAAAAATTATGTAGGACTTGGTAGCAGGTTGATAAGGATGATGATAGAGTGATGAGAATGGCAAACTCTGGGGTTTCTTTCACATTTCAGCCTTAGGAAAATATTAAGAATAGGAGGTTTCTCCAGGTATCTGCCTATCTTATGGGAACAGTCCCTTAAACTACTTGTGTGACTGAGCAACTTGTTATTTCTTTTCTTTTCTTCTTTCTGTCTTTTTTTCTTTTTTCTTTCTTTCTTCTTTCTTTCTTTCTTTCTTTCTTTCTTTCTTTCTTTCTTCTTTCTTTCTTTTTCTAGAGAGAATCCCAAGCAGTCTCCATGTTCACACTCAGCACGGAGCCCAACACCAGGCTTGATCTCATGACCTTGAGATCATGACCTGAGCCAAAATCAATAGTCGGATACTTAACTCACTGAGGCTCAAATTGTTATTTCTAAGGAGCTTTTGAATATCCAAATTAAAAAAAAAATGTTTATTTATTCTTGAGAGAGAGAGAGAGAGTGCTCGCATGTGCATGAGCAAAGGAGGGGCAGAGCGAGAGAAGGAGACACAGAATCTGTGTCTGAGGCTCTGAGGTGTCGGCACAGAGCCCTACATAGGACTCGAACTCACAAACTGTGAGACGATGACCTGAGCCGAAGTTGGACCCTTAACTGACTGAGCCACCCAGGAGCCCTGAGTATCCAAATTTTTAAAACTGGAGTTTTTCATGATTTTTTTCCCCTAAGAAATGAGTTGTTTTTGCTTCCTAGTATATCCAGCCAACATTTAACTCTCATGACATGAAGTTTGTTAACAATTAAAAAAAAAAATGAGACCGCTCTTTAAGGAGCTAACTGCCTCAAAAAGAAAAAGAAGGTGTAAATACAAATAAAATGTATGAAAACATAATGACAGTAACCTGCAAGCACATACCCAAATATAATAGCTTAGGAGAGATGGTCACATAAGTGTCAAGAAGTTTTCTCAAGGGTTTTGAATAATTGGAAACTTTTCCCAAATCCCCAGAACACATTCATTTGAGCAAATCAACCCTTCCAGTCTGGCAAAAGGAGAAGCCAGATGTGGTGTGGGAACCAGTTAGAGAGAAGACTCTGTCCTTGAGTGTCCTCTCCCAGGACCTAATAAAAGGTCCCCACTTTGGTCTCTACACCCTGGGTGTTGACTTACGAGCTCTGGGCCCAAGGGACCCACCTGGAGCTGTCTTGTTGGCACGTGCCATACCAATATGCGCGCGCACATGCGCAGGTCACATGCCTGGAGGGCGAGAATGTGGGTGTGCAGAGGGCTCAGAGACTGTGCAAGTCTCCCCAGCCCAAATTCCCAGCGGATAGTCCTTGAGTGGCTTCCAAACACCAAGCAAAAATAGGGCCGAGGCTTTAAGAGCAAAGCATTTCCATCGCCAGTGCTATCCAGGCTTGCTAAAGCCTACTAGCTCGATGCTTAAATGTGAATCATACGTGGACCGTCCTTGGAGGGAAAAAACATTCCTTTGCATCCCCAGAGTTGACTTAAACCTATTTTGTTACAGAGGCGCTTAAATACCTACAAACCCTAAATTACCTATAGAGACCGTCCACTGGTAATCAATGCTCCACTCGGGAGGCGACCAGATTACGGTTTCTAGCATTAGGCAGAATGAGAGCTCAAGATAAAAGATGTGTACAGTTTTAGAGATACCAGGTTGCCTTTCTGCACATGGGTTTACGTGATTCTGAGAAATATATTCAGTATGTTGAATATATATGTGTTCAAAACATATATTCAATATATTCAAATATATACACACCTTTAAAATTTAAAATCATTTCAGGTACCAACCATAGTGGTAGCATTGGTTAGGAAACAAACAGATGGAAATTAAAGCATGGAAATTTGCTTTGATGGAAATGAAAGCATTTTTGTCTGCAGAGAAATTATTGGTGAAAATAAGACATTTCCCTTATACTCTCTGGGTTTCTCAAGCGAGGGAACCGTTCTCAGGCTGAACATTGTTGTTCTGTGAGAAATTTTTACAGGTCTGTTTTCATTTCAGTGTTAATCTAGAAAACTTACTTGTATTAGACTTAAAAAGAATCTGATATCTCCATATAAAAAATGAAGGACAGAGCCTTCTAGGAGTAGGAACGGAGGAGCCACTCCTCCAAACCACCTCAGTGAATCTGGGTTTGAAGAATCTTCAGAGGGAACCACCAGGCTGAATACCATGGCCCTCTGCCTGGCCTGGCTGATGCCCAGTGGGAAGATGTACAGAAACCACCTTCAGGGACCATGGGGCTCTGATGGGGGAGCCTCAGGAAAGGCACAGCTGCCTTGAGGCTCATGAAGCTTCATCCTTCTAGGGTGGGGATTTTGTTTTGTTAATATGCAGACCAATGAAAAAAGCATGAATTTGGAAACAAAGGTTTGTATTTCTTTTTACCATATCTATCACCCCAAAGCCCTGAAGAAGCCCCCTGTTACCATCAAACTAGATGCCCCAACTAAGGACATTCTATCTGTAAGGTACCAGGCGGACTCCATGACACAGAATGGAACAGAATGAAGAATATAGCTTAAAGAATAGATGAACAAAACAATAAACAAACCAACAAATATTTATGTGTGAAGTGTGATAAATGGACAGGGTGCTGTAATGGGAAAGATAAAGATAGTGTCCCTCAAAATAGCCTGTTTAAGGATGTTTTGAGGGCAAAGACTTTTTCTTTTAGGGAACGTATTGGCCTTATATATTTCTTGATTGTGTAATTGTAACCCATAGGATCTGAAGCGTGTCCAAAAGGGTTCCTCTCACTCCAAAATATTTCCTTAATTTCTAGGATCTCCAGATCAGATATTTCAGTTTGGTCCTCCCCACTGGGGTCACAAGGCCAGGAGGGAGCTCCCGGAGACAAGGCCACAATCCACAGAGAGATGGCAGCTGCTTTACCCCCTGCACACAAGCACAGTAGGACCCATGGGCATATGGGGTCAGGTACAGGGTTTAGGGAAAGTAGCAGGTGGAGGTCCCAGTGGTGGGTGGTCAGGTAGTTATCTCACTGAGGCCTGGATTCGGTGAGCAGCAGTGAGGATGTGAAGAAAGGAGCTGATGTGTACTTGGAAAGGTAGAATCCATAAGACTAGTATCTCTTTGACATCCTGCTCCGTGACATTTCTCTGAAGCGTGTAGTCCGTGGAAACTTGTGTCACACCGAAATCGTCGACAGATCAATTATAAGCTCATTTTTCCTAGATCTATTTCCCACCATTTATGTCTGGTCCTAAGCTTGCACTGATAGAGCAGGAAAAAATATCAGAGTTCAAGTCCATTGTTGCTACTATGCCTTTAGGAGATTCCTGCTTCTTTCTCCCACTCAGTCTTTCCTCAGCAGGTGGCTGTTTGACTAATGGTAGCGGCAGCAGGAAATGGGAGGTGATGGAGTGCAGGACTTCTGTACTGATAACATCCTGGGGATGGGCTTCCTTCTGGTTATTCTGGTGTGGTTATTCCGCAGAAAGCAATGTGAAGGGACAGGCTATCACAAACTCTTAGACTGAACTGGGTCCAACTCCTGGCTTCGTTTCGTGGGCAGAATATTAACTCTCTCCTAACTTCAGTATCCACATGTATATAGTGGAGCTCGTAGGACTGATATGAGGCTCCAAGAAAGTGCCTGCATGTTCCCTGGCACGAGGTAGGCTCCCGACAGATGCCATTTTCAACTCCCAGATTAATTTTTTCTGTTTGATGATCAGAAGGGCTTAGGTTCCTGGAAGGATATTGAGGAAGCATAGCCATTCCACACCAGGTCTCCTTGGCCTTGGTCAATGGCATTGTCACATCTCGTGTTCCAGGACTGATGTGAGAAGAGTATTGTTGGGGACCGGACCAGCTGGCGTGCAGGGCCACGCCCCCGAATTAGTTGACACTGGAGACCACGGACACAGCAGGATGGGACCCACAAGCAAAGGCCAGGCATCGAGGAGCAGGACAGAGAGAAGGCACGTGACGAGGAAGAACGAGCGTATGTGCAGATGGCCTGTGTTAGGCGAGGCTTCTGTCATCCCACTTGGATACTGCCATGCTCACGATTTATGGGGCACGTGTGGATTCCCACTGTGACAGTCGATGTCCAAGAAAGCCAAGCGTCCTGGGCACGTATCAGAAGTCAAGCACCTTGTATACATGGTCACTGGGCCTCACGATAGCCCTGAAAGCTTTTCTCAGATGTGGATACTCGAGACTTCAGTGACATGCCAGGGCGGCACAGCCAGGAGGTAGCAGATGGCGGATTTGAGACCAGGGCAGTGACAGCCAAGCTGCTGCTCGCGCCCCGACCGGCCACCGTCTCTTGGCACGACAGACAGTTTCATCTCTCTTCCTTAGTTGAGAAGTTTCTCGTTCCTCATCGTCTTTCTAGCTGCCCTGTCCCTGTCCCTGTCCCTGTCTGCCCAGGAGGCTGTTAGGGAAGAGTTAAGGCGGACACTGAGCAGGGGAGAGGACGTGTCCAAAGTGAGCCCCTTGGGGACTGGTTACTACCGTGGGTGTGCACGCCGGAGGAACCCTTCGCGTCTCAGGATCTGTCATGGCACAGAACTGGCCTGCCTGCCATTGGAGAAGCCTTCACAAAAGGCCTCGCCACAAACTCAATGGATAGATAATGGAAGTGAGGTACAAGGGAAAGGGAGTGAGGGCCTTGCGGGAAAAGAGGATTCTTTTTTTTTCAGTTCGGCAGCCCAGGAGCTGGCTGTTTGCTGCATGACCTGGATCCAAGGCCCTTCCCCTCTCCTCCCTCAGGTGGTGACAGGGGCAGTGCCTCTGGTCACCTGGTACAGAGGACGTGACCCCGTCCGCCCTCGTGAGGAAGCCCAGCCCGGCTCCCAGCCCTCGGATGGGAACAAGGAGGAAGAAATAATAAAGAAAATGCCAAGAAAATCAGCCGTGTCAGCCAGGAAGCCTGGGGCCTTCGCTCAAAGGCCACAACAGAACAGTGCCACGTATTTGGAAAGACCCGGAAGGCCCAGAAAGGCAGGACAGCGAGGGGGCCGTGAAGCTGCTGAGAAATGCCTTCCTCACGTAGGGAGATTTCTCAGCGCCTCCTCCATTGGCATCTTGGGCGTGGAAGGAAAAACACACAGTGACAGCAACATAGCTCAGTGACAAGGTTCCGGAGCAAGGAGCCTGTCACCGGTGAGGACCTCTCTCCCTACTCACCCGGCACCCCCGGGGAACATGTCGGCCCCCAGATAACACACTGACACAGGACAGGGGGCTTCCCACCAGTGAATGGGGGACAATTACAAAGAGGGAATGTGCAGGAGTCACCCGGAACCAGAGGGGCCTGGACCGGGGCTGCAGGGGGTGTCTGGACCTGAGTCCCAGGCACAGAGGAAAACACTTCGTCACCTCCTTGTCTGATCTGTTGTCCTAAATCTTTCCTTTCTCAGCATTTCCAGGACTGCAGCTTGCACCTCCGGAGCTGCCTTTCCCTCTTCCTCCCCTGCACAGGCCTGGCCCATCCCTGCTCCCTTCCGCTGCTCACCGACCCTGGGAACCCAGGGCATCTGCGGTCTCCAGTGTGGCTCCCGTGTAAATCTCTTGGCTTCAGCTGCCATTTGTACGTTTCAAAGTCCTAAACTCCTCACCCCAGCCCAGACCCATCTCTTGAACCAGCTCTCCATTCCCAGCAGCCACAGCTGCACCCTCACGGGGAGCTGCAGGCATCCCGAGGTGCGCGGCCACATAGAACTGGTTGCCTCTCCTCCCAAATGCCTCTTTATCTCCCCTCTCGGCAGATGCCACAATCACACACACCCTCAGTTGTCCCAACAAGTCTGTGGAGTCATGTTGTTTCCTGCCTTTCTTGCACCAACCCCCCCCCCTCCCCATCCACATCCCTGGAGTGAGCAAGCTTCCCTCTCTGTGCCTCCCACAGTTTGTCCCCACCCCCACCCTTGCTCTCACCTTTTCCTGACGAACTATCCCCAGGGCGTGCTTCTGGGGCCTCTGCAGAATACATTCTCTCTTATCTTCAGTCATTGTGGGAGGCCTAACTCCTGACTCCCAACCCGCACCAGCCTCCCGTGCCCCACTCTGGACCAGACGTTGAAAACCGTGGGCTGTAACCGTCTGTTTACATAGCTGCCTCCCCCAGGGGCTGGAAACCCCTCCCGAGCCAGGATCAGGCCCTGCGCAGCCAGCCAGGCAAGTGTAGCTAGCGTTCAATAGGTATTTGTTGGAGAAGAGCAGCCGAATGCGTAAATGGGTGATTTTCTGAGCTGGAGAACACGAGAGCTCTCACACCAAGCTAGTTTTTATAACTAGGAGTCTTACAGTTCCCCGTTCATCCAGGGCCGTTTTGAGTGCTTCAATTCTGCCAGGTGCTTTTCTAGGCACTGCCGCTCCAGCGAGGAGCCAGACAGCAAGAAATCCTAAGCCCTTGGTGGGACTTACGTTTTAGTGGCAAAACTCTGCGGAATAAGGGTGAGGGCTGAGGGGGGCGGGGCGGGGGAGCCCAGAAGACGCAAGGTTGGCAGCAGGGAGGTGGCGAGGGTGAAGGCCCAGCCAGGAGGGAAAGAAGGCAGAGCCCCAGAAGGTCCCCGGGAGGCACCTTCCAGGCAAAGAACGCATGCGTGTGAGATCTTGAGGGCCTGTGGTCTTCCGGGAGCAGCAAGTTCTAGAAGAAGGGCCACTTGTCGTTGACAAGGGGTAAAATGAAGGCAAAAATGAACCCATTCAACCTGGTTCTCGGAAAAAGAAAATGTTTGGGATGGGGGAGGGAACGGTGAGGGAAAGACAGGGAGACAGTAACTCCCGGGAGTGACCTCTGGGGAGCTGCAATTTCCCTGCTCTTACCCTCATTACCGGCTGTGGCGGCATCCCTGGGGTTGGGGCGACCACATCACTGGGGATTTCGCGGGAGCCTGACCTCCTCTTTCCAACCAGGCTGGCCGGCCAGGGCCCAGCGGGCGAGGCGCTGCTCAATCGCTGTCTGTGTGCATCCGCAGGGGCCTGGACAAGGGGGCTTTAGAGAAGGAGTTGGCCACTAGCCCCGCTGTGGCAAAAAGAATTTGAAGAGGGAGGGGGGATCGTTTGCAGGAAGAGAAAGCAGCGGCTGAAATAGTGAGTGCACGGGGGCGGGGAGCCTGGCCTCTGGGAGGTGTCCGATGCAGGGATGAGCCTGGCTCTGGGGCCCTACCTCTGCCCACCGGAGCCCTGGCCTCCGGGGTATGAACAGTGGGCATCGGCTAGTCCCAGTGCTCAGGGAAGCGCAGCCCCGGAGGCAGGTTCTCAGACTTGCTTCACACACGTGGTCAGGAAACAGCTACACCAGTGGACAGAGATGGGGGACCCTGCTGAGCCCCTGGCACCCGAGATCACCACCCCCCACCCCCCACCCCACCCCCGAGCCCCACCAAATCCCATTTAGAGCAAGCCCACCCTTTTGTGTTCGGCTCACTCTCTGCTCTTGGCTGCCCACTCCCGACTCTTTTAAAATGGTAATAACTGCCTAAGACTTGGGAGTAAACTCCCCAAAGTCCATCTGTTCCCCACAGTGTAGCATGAACTCATTTAATCAGATTCTTTCCTCAGGGACCCCCCCTGCCCCGAGGCAGTGGGATGTTTTACAGAGAGGAGGAAAGGGAAATGTTTGAGCTGGGGAGGCTGGGACCTCTGGGACCTTAGCAGGATTCTTGCAGATGGGATGTGTGCTTTCTGAGACCACACATTTTTCTAGACAGGGAACAGCAGTGTGGGCTCTGGGGGCGGGGGGGGGGGGGGTTCTTGGGGGGGCTCTGTCGGGTTGGCAACTCCGCCCCACCCCTGGAGGAATGACAACAGGGCCATCACATGCTAATATTTTATGTTTGAAGACAATGAAAACATGCTGTCATTTAAAACTAATATGGCAAGGTTAAGAGGTTTGCATCCTGAATTCAGGGATGTCAAAGTGTCGGGAGGCAGGGTGTGTTTAAGAGTGAAATCAATACACTGTATCCTTTGTCTGAGTTAAATAGCACCCATGCTACATTTAACAGTAGGGACAGGCACAAAAGTTTTGAAAATGCATAACACACTTAAATGAATGTTTCCTCCATTAAATTTTTCTGTGAATGTGAGGACTTCTCTCTCAAGTTTTATTGACAGCCGTGGGAGTAGCACAATTGCCTGGGAACAGGCAGTTTCTCCCAGGAATAAACAATAGGGGCTCCCGAGGTCCCCTGTGGTGTTTCGTCCTGGGTGAGAGTCCATGTGACTGGAAGGGACAGTGACGATGAGACCTTCAGAGATGAGGCAGGGCTTGGGGCTCCGGAGGCCTCTGGGATCGAGGTGTCCTTAGCTCCTGCTGGTGTAAGCTGAGCGAGGGGGACCCTATTTCCGGACACCAGGCACACGACTGGGTAAACTCAGGCACGATGTGAGTCAGCAACCAGCTGGTGGAAAACCCTGGAATCCTTTGTTTTCTAGATCTTAGTAATTGCAGGAGCACACACACACCACACCAACTCCCACACTCATACATGCACAAAGAGCCACACATACTCACACACACACTTACACACACCCACAAATCATCCACATACACACAACTCGCTTACACACACTCAAGGGCCTGTCTTTACTGTTACCCCAGAACACAATGGTCCATTTGAACAGGAGAAAGGTGTTTTCTGAAGATGGGAAAGTCTCCTAGGAAAGAATCATCTTGAAGCTTCTTTGTTTTCCGTAATTCAAGCAGAACAAATTCTGGGGGGTTTTTTCCTATAAAAAAAGAAAGAAAACGCTGTTGATAGTCTTAAGTTGTTGATGGGTTGCGGAAAGTAGGGGAGCTAGAAAGAATCTTTGGAATTACACACCACTCTCTTACACACATACAACTCACTCACGTATCCGCAATCTGAGAGTGCCTTCAGATTTCTTTCTCTCGATAAAGAAGCAGTTGTTGTTTTCTGGATGCATAAACCTAGAAGCAGGATGGATGTTAGCAAACGATCAATTCCAGTTCAAGATATTTTCCCCGTATCTGTAATGTTACAAGAAAACTCACATTGAAATGGAACCCATATTTTAAGGAATGCCCATGCTCACATTTTTCATGTTAGCAAACAACTTATGTTTACCTGTTTTCTGTGTTTGCACCCGGGGATAAAATATTTCTTTCCAAGACCAAGCTGGAGACAAGTTAAGTCCTTTAGACTGTGCTCCTGGTAAGACCTCATCTGTGTGTAGAAAGGCCCCAGAATGACCCGGGTGAGAGCCAACCTTGTACAGAGGAAGGCCATTCTGGAAAAATAAACCTCAAGGAGAAAGTAAGCCCGGCCTTAGAATAGCCATGCTTAGGAAAAGTGCAACAAAGTAGGTTTGCAGGCTCGTGGTGAGGACACTACGTTCCTATACATGAATGTTATCTGTCCATGTTAATAAAATCTCAGGACCTGGGTCCCCCCCAAATCTTTGGAATTGAGCTTATGGTTGGGCAACGGTGAGGCCCTGGCTGAGGGGCAGGGCAGCCTTTCAGACAATAGTTTCCGGACTATTCTGACCGCAGTTTGGCAATCACCTAGTCAACCTGCAACTTGTCTAGGAAAGGAGGGTGCTATTGGGAATGTGGCTGGCTGGGTCATGTGTCTTTAGGGGGGTAATGGTGTCACCACCGCTTCCATTCTGGGATCAGAACTTCTGGGTACACTTGAAGCATCTCGGGGAGAGAAGATAAATCCCTAGGCATTGCCTCAAGAGCTTTTGCTTCCGTAAGTGTCACAGTTTTAATAAACACCATACATAATTCTGACATAGTTGGTCTAACTTTCCAATTTGAAACCTTTCTTTACACATTAGGAACGCCTCAAGGGAAAAAGAAAAGAAAGTGGAGAGAACCCAGATCAATCAACATTTCGCCTTATTAGCACATCTGGGAAGGCATGTTAATATACATTACTACAGCTTTCAACTTCTAATGATTTTCCTCCCCCATCCACCTCTAGCTGATGCATCTGTATTAAATTCATCCTCTTTCATGTTGTTTACCTATATGGCCCTATTGGGTCTCATTCCAGAAGGAATTTTAAAAGTCCCTTGCAAAATGCATCACATATAAGCTGAGATAAAATTTACGATAAAGGACTGGAAAAATACAGACCAAAAGGCAAAGCTACTAAAGTTGAACACAGAAATGTTCATCATTAAGTAGAAACAATTCAACCTACCTAATATTTCTTTACTTCATAAAAATGGAGATCATAGGTACCCTTCACAATCATTTCATAGCATCGTCAATATGATGTCAATGTTCTAAAAACTTCTAAAATTAACACACACACACCTCACTTTTGATGGAGAACTAACACATTCTCAGTGCACAAAGTTGGAAAATAAAGGTAAGTATAAGTGATTGAAGGTGATCAACTTTATTTAAAAAAAATTTTTTTTTTAACGTTTATTTATTTTTGAGACAGAGAGAGACAGAGCATGAACGGGGGAGGGTCAGAGAGAGGGAGACACAGAATCAGAAACAGGCTCCAGGCTCTGAGCTGTCAGCACAGAGCCCGACGCGGGGCTCGAACTCACGGACCGTGAGATCATGACCTGAGCCGAAGTCGGCCGCTTAACTGACTGAGCCACCCAGGCCCCTGAAGGTGATCAACTTTAATACTTAAGTGTGCTTCCTTCAATTTGGAGAGATATAGGAATATGCATATGCATATCCATCAGGACAGATTAGATATGTCATAATTGAAATGATACTACAATATTTTTTTTTTTCAATTCTGCTTTATATGAAATGTGCAGACAAGGCACATTTATAGAGAGAGAAAGTAGATTAGTGGTTGGGGAGTAGGGAGGTGAGGTGAGAGGGGATGGGAAGTGCCTAATAATAGATAAAAAGTTCCTTGCTAGAATGATAAAGTTGTTTCCAAATTATTGTAGTAATTGAGCAACACTGTAAAATTATTCAAAAGCCATTGAATTGTATACTTTAATTGGGTGAACTTGATAGTGTGTGAATTATATATTAATAAAGCTGTTAAAATATTGCAGTTGGCTCTACACTACATACACCCAGATTTCACAACACAAAATCCATTTGTTTGTTTGCAATTTTCTTCCATCACCTTCTGTTAAAATGAATATCAGTTTTGGGGCACCAGGATGGCTCAGACGGTTAAGTTTCTGACTTTGGCTCGGGTCATGATCTCACAGTTCATGAGTTCGAGCCCTGCATCGGGCCCTGTGCTGACAGCTCAAAGCCTGGAGCCTGCTTCAGATTCTGTGTCTCCCTCTCTCTCTCTGCCCCTCCTCTGCTCACACTCCGTCTCTCTCTGTCTCCCAAAAATAAGTGAATGTTAAAAATTAAAAAAATGAATATCAGTTTGTATTACTTTGTTACATAGATAGTGACTTTGTAAGGGTGATCGTTTCACTCCAGACTGAAAACTTTACAAAGCATTTTAATGAAATGTTAAGTGTCCTTCCAGGAAAAAAAGCAAATTAATATACATAGTATACATAATATATGTATTATGACTCAATATACATAGTAACAATAGATATTGAAACATCTATCCATCCATGCATCCATCCATCTATCCATGCATCCATCTGTCCATCCATGCATCCATCCATGCATCTGTCCGTCCATCTGTCCATCCATCCATCCATGTATCCATCCACCCATGTGTCCATACATCCATGCATCCATCTGTCCATCTATCCATCCATCTATCCATGCATCCGTCTATCCCTGCATCCATCATGCATCCATCCATCCATCTGTCCATCCATCCATCCATCCATCCATGCATCCATCCATGTGTCCATCCATCCATCCATGTGTCCATCCATCCATGTGTCCATCCATCCATCCATCCATCCATCCATTCATCCATCCTTCCATCCATGCATCCTTGCATCCATCCATCCACCCATCCATGCATCCATCCATGCATCCGTCGTCCATCCATCCGTCCATCCATCCATCCATCCATCCATGTATCCATCCACCCATGTGCCCATGCATCCATGCATCCACCCATTCATCCATCCATCCATTCATCCATCCATCCATCCATTCACTCAGTAGCCATTGTGTGCCTGCCATTCACCATCCCATTCAGCCACTGAAAATCCAGTGGTGAACAGAGGAGACTATGGTCCTACTCTCACCACATCATTCTCTCACCCACAATAGCCCACATATCACACATGAGGCACACACGCCTGTTCCTTGAGCTCCTTTTCTTCCACCAACCATTAAAGTAATTTGTTAAATAAAATACAAAAGGCGTGTTTGAAAGGAAATGCCAGAGGCAGGTACAAACTCATAGAATTTCAAAACTTAAAAGGTCCATAGCAATTTTATGGACCTGGGAATTCACCCATGGGAGTTCAATGATTTGATAGAGGGGGTAAGTATGTAGCAAAATGAAAACATCTAAACCCCACAAACTCATGTTGACAGCACAGCAAAAAAAAAAATATATATATATATATGTATATATACATATATATATGTATATATATATTTTTTTTTTCTCTCTTGAGGCACGTTTATAAGGCAGATTTTCTGGGAGAGTCCCAATTATAGGTACTTTTATTCGTTTTGAAAGGCCATTTAAAATGTTTAAGTCTATAGATTTATTTTTATTCCTTTGTTAAGGCTTATAAAAAATAAATTCCTAAGTCAAAAGTGGTGTTTTTTTTTTAAAGCGTGTTTTTGATTCCTTTGTCAGGCCGTATTTTTGGTTTATAAAATACAGTCGCCATAGCCACATTCTTCTCAAAAAGAGTAGTTGGTTGTGGCTTTGGAGTTCCCTGTCCTCTGCCCCTGCCAATATCATTAACTCGCTAAACCTGAATTTCTGCTTGACTCAAGATCTTTAATTACTCCCCGCGTCTCTCAACCCCTTCATTATTACAAGCAATTAAATTGCAGAAGTAACATCATCTTTTTGACATCTGGAAGATATTACCACTCATCTCTTTTCTCTCCAACCAAGTCCCCCTCCAAGGCTGAGCAGGAAACCTCCGCAAATGTCCATGAGGGGACGATGCCCAGGCAGGGGTCAACACAGTGAGCTGGCCAGCCTGGATCCGCCAGGTCACACGACTGAGGATGGCCACCCAGGCTCAGGGCCTCAAGCCCTTACCCGTGAAATGGGAGATGCTGCTGTATCTGTATTTCTGAGTCCCAGAAATTCAACCTTGGAGGCATGTGAAGACACAAAGGAATACGTCGAATATTCTTCCTGGAAAGTCATTATTTGATGGAAACAGAAAAACATTATTATTTCATTAAAGCAGTCAGATTTACAAAAGAACAGAATATCACATTTACAAAAGTATTAAAGCTGACGTATAAGTTCTCAAAAAAAAAAAAAAAGTGTCTTACATTCAGCAGAATCTTCTGGTTAAATGCAGAGCCTCCTGGCACCCAGGGTCCCTGGGTGGATGGCTGGGAGAGCACAGCGATGGCTTGAGTTCTGTTCAGCTCTAAAGCCCGAAGATTCCATAAAGAAAGCATAAGCCTTGTCCAGAGGCGCTAAACAAGGTCTTCATTTCATTACAGAACAACCCACCCCAGAGAGCCTAACACGCATTAGTAGCCCTTTTATTAAAATGAAGGCTGGGTTTCCATCCAAGGGAGAAGCCCCTCCCAGCCAAGGGTGAACACCACCTCCCTGGCCCCAGGCCCCTCTCCTGTCCTGCAACTTTGGGCTCCAGGGTCCTCTGTTCCCAGCTGTGCGTCCTCACAAGCAGAGTCTCCAGGAGGCTGGAGGGCCCTGGAGAGGCCTGGGGGACACCGTGGGCACCCGCGCCTGGGCATTCCCTTGGGCCCGTGGCTCTGGGCTTGAGCTGCACGGTGTGGGCGGTCGGCCAGGGGTTGCTGAAGTGGACACAGGGGGAATTCTATCGGAGGGAAGAGCAGAGCTGCAGCCACAGCGGACCCCGCCAACCTCAAAGCTGACTGTTGTCTGTTGTCGGAGGGAGGGTGATGGAGAAAATCCGGAAAGGTGAGAGAGGACCGGGAGGGAAGTGGGGAATTAGGGAAAAGTGTGGAGAGCAGGCCCCGCCCCCTGGCACCCTAGCCAGTCCATGGGGGGGGGGGGGAGGGGGGAGATGAAGGTGTGACCACATCTGCGAGGATGCCTCCAAGGGGAGGTGTCAAAGCCACCTCTGCCCTGGATCACTGCCTGGTGCCGTAAATCCCGGGAGCGCCTGCGAGGTCCCGCTCCAACCTCTTCCTCTCACATTTGCTTTTATCCTTCAATTTTGCGGTCCAGTGCTGTGTGCGGTTTGTTTGCTTTGAACCTCTGCGGTGAGAATAGTGCAGGTCATTGTTCCCTTTTTCTTCATGAGCCTTTTTGAATATCGATGGCGAATGTCCTGTGAATAGTATTTTCAGTCACCGCATCATGTGCTGTCACGGGTTGGGGAGATTTTTTTTTGAAGATATTCGCAACAATTTCTCTTGGGCTACTTTGCAGTGAGACTTTTTCAACGGGGGGGGGGTGTCTTTTTTTCTTTTTCCCTATTTCCTTTGAATTTGGACTGTCTTGTGAGGTGCCCAGTGAAAAGAATGTGGTGGATGTGATGTTGTAAGTCCCCCGGGGCTGGGCCTCAAGATGCCCTATAATTTCTGTCCACTTCTCCCCCTTGGCAGGTCCTGAGAGGGTGGCATGGGGGAGGTTGAGCCTCCCGAGGGTGACAGCAGAGGTACCCCACCCAGAAGCGAGTCCCGACTGCCAGGCACTTGAGTGGGGTTGCCTTGGACCGTCCAGCTCATCTAACCCTCCAGTTGGATAGATCCCACACCCCACGCAATGGTGAGAGATCCTGAATAGCTGTTGTTTTAAGTTACCAGTTTTGGGGTGCTTTGGAGTGCAGAAAAGACTAATTGAATCTAATGTGGGAATTGTGAATTTGACCAATTTTTACCATTATGTTTTTAATGTTTATTTTATTTTGAGAGAGAGAGAGAGAGGGAAAGTGTGCAAGTGGGACAGGGGCAGAGAGAGGGGCAGGGGACAGAGGATCTGAAGCAAGCTCCGTGCTGATGGCAGAGAACCCGACGCAGGGCTCAAACTCATGAACCGTGAGATCAGGACCTCAGCTGAAAGTGGAGGCTTAACCGACTGAGTCACCCCAAATTCAAGGCACCCCTTGAATTTGACCAACTTCTAATCCCACCCTCCCAAACCCTAGGAAGCATTTGCCTCTAATGTTCAGCTGAGCCCAGGGATTAGTCTGATCATGGCCAGTGGGTGACAGGGCTTAGCAGGGAGAGAAGACTGAGAGATGAGCTCTCATGGTAGAGACAGAACATGATTGCCTCATTGCAAAATGGGGAATCTGACACTTGCACCTGTTAAACGATATAGGTAATGTTCAAGAGCATACGCATTGCCATTAGGCAGACATGACTTTGACTCCTCCCTTGTCACTTATTTAGCTAGCTAGGTGACCTCTTCATCTCTCAATTTGCTTGTGTGTAAGATAGAGACAACGCTATCGAACTCTAGTGTTGTTTTGAGGGTTAAATGCAGGAGTGTGTAGAAAATATCTAGCCTGGTTCCTGGCACATAACAGTCACTCTATAAATGGCAGCTGCCAAGCACCCTGCCAGGTCACGTGGTACAAAGTGGGGAACTGGCATCACCCAGTCTGACTCCGAAGTTCATGCTCTTTCTACCGTATTTCACTTTTTATCCCTGACATTCCTCCCCACAATCCGTGACGAACAGATTTTATTTCAGGTGTCAGCTCATATCCATTGATCTGCCAGATTTTAATTGAGGGCCTACTATGCTCCAGGTATCAAGCTCTGCTCCAGCGTAATGAGACAAGGCAATGTGTCAGAAAGGCTGTTGGGGGAGACAGATGATAACAACATAGATGAATCTGTGACTATAAAGCATGGAAAATGCTGGGAAGGACAAGACTGCATCCCATGAAGGAGAGGAGCAGGGAGCTTTGATCTGGAGTAGGCACAGGGCTGCTCCAGGGAAGGTTCCTGAAGAAGCGACATCTGAGCTGAGATATCAAGAGTCAATGGCAGTTCATGAGGTAAAGAGGGTGTGTTGGGACCAGAAAAGACTGCTCTCATCAGAGGGACAGCAAGTTCGAAGACCCTAAAGCCAAAAGGAAGATAGGACTTTGTGGAGGGTTAGAGAACAGAGGGCAAATGTGAGGCTGGTCCCAGGGGAGGAGTCGAGAGGATTCAGGGGCACGTCACGTAGGGCTGTGGGGGCCACGTTGTAGACTTTGATCTTCAAATAGAGTGAGGAAATCCATGAAGCATTCTAAGTAGGGAAGTGACATAAAAAAAACCGGACAGCATCTGGGATGGCTGCCTACATCTTGGATCTTCAAGAAACATCAGAGTGATCTCTTAGCACTGTGGGCCAAGATCTCGGGAGGCGATGTCATTTGGTTCCACCACATAGTAGGCATGGAGTAAGAACCAGCTGAACAAGTGTGGGGCACCTGGGTGGCTCAGTCAGTTAAGCGTCTCTTGATTTGAGCTCACTTTGTGAGTTCGAGCCCCACGTTGGGCTCTGTGCTGACCTTGCGGAGCCTGCTTGGGATTCTTTCCCTCTCTGCCCCTCCTCCACTTGCTTTCTCTCAAACATAAATAAGCATTAAAAAAAAAAAAAGAACCTGCTGATCAAATGAAGGAACACATGAGTAATTTACAGAAGGCTCGGTGTGTCAGAGGCAGTAAGAGAAACAGGTGTATCTTGTGGCCAGAGTCCCCTAGACGCTACAAAGATGCATGGGAACTCTTCTTTAAAAAAGAAAAAAGAAAAAAATCTCTGCCTTCCTCTAGCCTCCCTATTTTGTAAACTGTATGTTAAGCCTTCCTTGAACATCTGTTTATAAGGTGCTTTGAACATCAGTTTATAAGAGATTCTGTGAGGAAAATCATCTCGGAGACTCCGTAAGCTGTTGCTTCTCCCCTTTGTTTGACGTGCTCTCTTGCATTTTCTGTCCAGCCATTGCCCAATCGTCCCTAGTGGGGATCACTGTCATTTAAAAGAGCCACTTAGTGCTTGAAAAATAGAGTCGCACCATCTTGCATTGGTGCCAGTTCTGCTCAATGGAAGTCACTGCTGGAAATGAAGGAAGAGAAAGTTTGCAAACATCTTTCGCAGGTTCTCCTTCGGGAAGCCCACTCTTCCTCGCTTCCCAGATGTGATCAAGGGTACAAGGAGGGAGACGTGCAGATAGACATTATGGGGAGAAACCCACTAAAAATAAACACAGCCCGGTCTAGTATATATTTTTAAAGATTCATCCATGTAATTCAAGATCAGTCATTTAGAAGCAGCCCCACTCAATGCCACATAGCATTAAAACCCAGCCACTATGAAGTGAGTCATCCTATAAGAGCAGGTTGGACTGAAGGCTGTGTCACAAGACATTTACATTCCTTCTCTGAAATCCATTCTTTTGATAATGAAAGGGGTGAAGAGTTTAAAGTCACCGCTTACGATGTTCTGGAATGTTTTCTTAAAAGAGAAAAGACCCTCCGGAAATACACCCAGGGGTTCAAAGACATAAGTGTGGGTTCAGGAGGACTAAGGAATTGCCTCTTCTAGGATAGCAAGGAGCTGAGCACATTCTCCTTCACTTGGTAACTCAACCTAAAAGGAAAAAAAAAAAGCTTTATTTCAGCGTTAGGCATATGGTTGGCATTCGCCAAGTGTTTATTAATAATAATGACTTAAGGATGCCAAACCCCTTCTAGAGCAAATTGTCCCAGATCCAAATTCCACAACGCGCCAAAGGATTTCAGTGTCCTGGCAGGAGGCTTGAAGGATTGGAACAATTCACACATAGCACAACTCCTGCTCACACCACAATGCATTTTCTCCTGCCCACTTCCTACGTCGACTCCCCCCACATCAGTGGGGTGGCCCATTGGATACCCTCCACCACATGTCTCTAGTTAATCAAGGGTTGTTTCTTTTTCTCACCTATACCAGGCTTTCCACATTTCCTTCACAAGATAAGCAGGTTCAAACTTAGTTCTTCCTCCCGAGAGTGTGAACAAAGACAGCCTTCGTGAAAGGGAAAGACCCAGAAGTGATGGAACCAGTGGCAAGATGGTGGTAGGCATGCTATGCTACTTCTCTGCATCCATTCACCTCTGCAAGGGCACCCAGGATCCCCTCATCAGGTCATTACCCATTGTTCTTCTCTGAAACAAACATGAAATTCACCTGCGTCCAGCCCTGATTATCTTGGTAAGTGTCCAGCACTTTGGGATAACCTAGCCGCCCATTTTTCCAAGTTTGTAGATGAGCAAACCAAGGCCACAGGTTGCTCCGCCTTTCTGTCTCTCAAAGATAAATACAAGATAATGAGCACCTGGCTTGGTAAGGATGAGCCATATTCACCATGGATAGAACTTCGTACTGAGTTTGTTCGAGCTCAAACTCCTCCCCACTCTTCCCCTGAACGGCAAGACTCATCTTCTCGTCCAAAAGGAGCGGAATAAGATTCTTATCGTCACTTGGCTTGCCAGACAATAATGGATTGTGCCAACCTCGGTGCGTTTTCTTCCCCAAACACATCTGCCCTCACGAATACACACAGCTAGCTATTCACACGGTCCTGACTCTAAGCCATTTTAGTTGCCCACAGTTGCCAGAGTGGGAGGGGCCATGACAGTTTTGTTCATAGGTACAATAGAGAGAACGAGTTTGTGTTGTTTTTGAATTTACTTTCACTTATAAGAATTTCATTGCGCTCTGTTGCATATTAACATACATGGGAGAAATATATTAGTAACAGCCAAAGAGAAAGGAATTTCGCTTTTTACAGATACGATTCAACTTCTTTCCAATAAGAGCATGGCTCCATCTCCTTAATATAAGTTACAAAACTTATTTCATACATTATGTCCCTTACTTGGGTCAGGCACTCTGCTGTAACTCTGGAGACACAAAAATGAGCAACAGAGATGTGCCCTGTCCTCACTGAGCTCACCATCAGCTTAATAGCAGAGAGAGACGAGTAAAATATGATTCAAATGTAGCTTCAGTGTTCTGTTTCTTGATCTGGGCGTTGGCGACACAAATGTGTTCAATTAGTGAAAATTCAATGAATTGCACACTTTTCTCTCTCTGTGTGTGCATGTATATGTGTATAAATACATGTACCTTCATCAAAAAGCTAAAAAAAAACCTCTTTAGGAATCTATTGGCTACATCCAACATATGACTGTATACAAGGGAAACAGCAGCTTTTCCATGTTCTGAAAACATTCCCCTAATACAAGCTGCCATCTTGGGTGGGGCCTGCTGAACAAACAGAAAAGAGAAAATGGACAAGATCAGGAGCCTCATGTAGAAAACCATGAAGGCTGAGATTTCCTATGTCATGTTTTCAGGTGCTTCAGAAATTCTAGTCACTTGAATGGCCTTAAAAGAAGTGTGTCTGGACCCCATCCATTCTGGACCATCAGAGTTCTGCCCACCAAGAGAAAAGGTTGGGGGCCTTTTAATCTGGTGCAGAGCTGGCCTGGACCAGGTGAGCCCAAGCAAGGCACCAGGAATCCTGCCACGATTCAGGAAAAGATCAGAGACCCGGGGTTTGGGCAAAGGCCCAAAGTCTGGTGATAAGTTCCCGAGTGGGTCAGGAAATGGGTGCTACAGTGTTGTTGGCAAGAGGGCTTTCTGTTTATGACAGGATCCCGACCAGAGATTTCAGGGTAAGCAGGAATGTCTGGCTGCCCAGGACCAGGGACAGAAAGGGGATACAAAAATCTAAGTCAAGGGGCTGAGGAAGAGAGAGAGGGGGGTGGAGGCAAAGCAAACAGGCAGTTCAGGAATGGTGTTTAACCCAAAAACTCACTCTGGGAAGCTGAGATTTCTACTAGCCAAGATCGGGTAGCAGGGCTGGGATCTATACTCCCACCAAAAAAAAAAAAAAAAAAAAAAGCTAAAACACTGGGCAAAAGATTTGAAATGATGGTTTTCAGACTGAGAAGTGAAAGGTGAAATATACAAATAGACCGTGGCCAGACTACATCTAAAAATAGCGGTCTGACCATAGCCTGTGGCACTCAGCCTGAGAGGGTGACCCACTCTGCAGGAACCAGCCCAGGAGGGTGACCCACACTCTGCAGGAAGTCAGACAATGAGCCCTGTGACAATCAGCCCCCCAATCAGGACTTGATTAACAACTGATAGCTTACCTAATTTTGGCCTCTATCTCCAACTTAGGACCAACTGCAGAAAGGCAAATATGTATCCTTAACCAATCAGACAGAATGCCTGAATTCTAGTTAGCCCACCTACAGCTTTCCACACCCGCAGCCTCCAGGCAGGGGGCATTTGCTTGTCCTCACTTGAGTGGTCTTCATTTGTTTCCACTAAGGGGAACAATGCGGTGAGTTCCACGGCCACTGCCCAGGCCACAGCACAAGGAGGGCACCCGAGTGGAACCAGGAGGTGTCCCAGAGCGGGGCAGACAAAGTGAGAGTCTGGTGGGGGGGCAGGCTGGCTGGAGGTAACGAAGCAGAATCTTGCTGAGCAGAGATGTACGGAGACCAAGCTCGGGTGCAGGATCAGCCAGGGAGCCCTGGGGGCAAGTGGAGCTCAGTCCCCTGGGGATCTTCGGGGGGTGGGAGGTGTAGAGCATACCTCAGAGGTACCCTGGCCAGAAAGGGGAGGAAGCTCAAGAATTTATCCTTCCTCTCCCCCTCCACGAGGCCGGGGGCGGGGGGGGGGGGGGGCAGCTGCAAAGAAGCCAGAGGGAGAGTCACAGTTGAGATGTGTGTGAGGCACTGACAATGACTACATCACCTTTCCATTCCTGGTTCGTTAAGTTACTATTTTTTTTTTTCTCATGAACTGCCAATCAACTTTATAAAATGTGTTTCACACATCTTTCGGTGTGATCACAACTCTCCTCTTTTTTTTTGGATGATGTCGTGAATTACACCGATTTATTTTCAAATGTTGAACAAATGCTGCTTCACCGAATAAGCCCGACCTGTTTCTGATAGAGGATCATTTTTCTATATCGCTGACACTCACTGTAGACTTCAAAGTGTACTATATTCCAGAAAGTATACATGATGTAAAGTGTTCACTACCACCTTATTCAGGGCTTTACATCTCTGCTGATGATGGTGACTGGTCTGGTGTGTTTCTTTCTACTGTCCTTATCAGGTTTTGTGGTTAGTTATTCCGGACCCATAAAATGAGCTAGGCAGTAGCCCCTTCCTTTTTATTTTCTGGAAAAGTTTACGTATGATTGGTAAAAAGAATCTGCCAGCAAATTCTTCTGGGCCTGGAGATTGGGGAATGTGTTTAATTACAAATTTGATTTCTTTACTAAAAATAGTGCTCTGGTTTTCTACTTCTAGACTCTGCTTTTAGCAAGTTGTATTTTTCAAGTAATTTTATCTAAATTGAAAAATATGTGTGGAGTGAAGGCTGGCAGAGTATCAAAGATAACTGAATTTAATCATTACTGCATATGGCCGAGGGAAATGTTGATGGCTGGTGATGTTTGGGAGAGTAAAACAGTAAAGATCCATGTAATTAATAACTTATTATATCTTTATTTGTGAAATTTATTTTCTTCCTTTCAATGGAGCTGCTAGTTGTGCTTTCATAATTCAAATTTTTACAGGATTGATATTCTGTTGTCACTACTGTTGAACGAAGCGAGCTTTCTTGAGTCCTTGTAGTTATTACATTGAATTTAATTCATTTGAATTTGGAGAAACTATTCTGCCAAAGGAATACCAACTGGAATGTCACCAAAACTATTAAAAGAATTCTTGTTTTCAGAGAGAAATTATAAATTTGACACATCATGATGCATATATCATAATGGGTTATTTGTGGTAAACTATTTTCATCACAGAAAATCTTATGAAACATTTTCATTTTATTATATAAACTTAATCCTATATATTTATAATCATAAATTTAAATTTATCGTATCACTGATACTGTGATTTTCACCATCTGTATCCACACAGTATTCCTGTTTTTCTTCTTCCAAATCTGTAAATTTGCGGTTATTATAAAAATAGTGGGAGGTAGCAGTTACATCACGCAATTTATTTAAATCTCTCTCTTTTTGCTTTTGTCTATATATTTTTATCATTTTTTGTTACTTTCTTCTAATATGTTTTTCATTTCTTTTTGTGGAAATCACTTCTGTTTTTTATTATTTTTTATTAATTTTTAAAAATCCCAGTTCGTTAACGTACTGTGTGATATTAGTTATAGGTGTACAACATAGTGATTCAACACTTCTGGATAACACCCGGGGTCCATCATGACACGTGCACTCCTCAATGCCCATCTCCTGTTTCATCCATCCCCCCCCTCCCCTCCCTTCTGGTAACCATCAGTTTGTTCTCTGTAGTTAAGAGACTGTTTCTTGATTTTCCTCTCTCTCCTTGGTTCTTTTGTTTTATTTCTTAAATTCAACCCATGGGTGAAATCATACGGCGTTTGTCCTTTTCTGACTGGCTTATTTTGCTTAGCATTACACCCTCTAGCTCCGTCTCTGTTGTTGTAAATGGCAAGATTTCATTCTTTTTTTTATGGCTGAATAGTATTCCATTGTATATCTATACCACACATTCTTTATCCATTCATCTATCGATGGACACTTGGGCTGCTTCCATTATTTGGCTACTGTAAATAATGCTGCAATAAACATAGGATTGCATGTGTCCCTTTGAATTAATGTTTTTGTATTTCGGGGATAAATACCCAGTAGTGCAATTACTGGACCATAAGGTAGTTTCATTTTTAACTTTTTGAGAAAACTCCGAAAGGCTATACCAGTTTGCTGAGTGGCTGTACCAGTCTGCATTCCCACCAACAGTGCATGAGGGCCCCTATTTCTCCACATCCTCCTCAACACTTGTTTTTTCCTGTGTTTTTTATTTTACCCATTCTGACAGGTGTAAGGTGATACCTCATTATAGATTGGATTTGCATTTCCCTGATGATGTGTGATGTTGGGCATCTTTTCATGTGTCTGTTGGCCATCTGGATGTCTTCTTTTTATTAAGATTATATCGTAGCTGGGTCTTTAATGACCCAAAACTAGTCTCTGCGTAGAAATGAGTTTTGGGATCCTTTATATATGAATCTTTTCCTTTATATATGAATCTGTTCCTCACATGAAAATTTTCATTTAAAAACTCTCTGTTAGTTTATTGGAATGTTACTTGTAAATTTCACATGCAATTTCTTTTTTGTCACCAACATGTTATCACAAATATTTTCAGAGCCAGCAAATTTGAAAGATGTTTCAGTTGTCACCTACATACCCACCACTAATTTCTACCTTTAGCATTTTACTACGGGTGTTTTATCACCTGTCTATCTATTCATTCATCACCTTACACATCCACCACTTCATCTTATTTTGAGATGCCTTATAAAGTAAATTACAGATATTAAAACACTTCTGCTCAACTCTTTGTACCATGAAATGTTCTTTGATTTTAAGAACATATTTTCTCCACAGATTAATAGTTTTAACTTCTTTAAGTTTATTTTTATTTATTTTGAGAGAGAGAGAGAGTGCGTGAGTTGGGGAGGGGCAGAGAGAGGGAGAGAGAGAATTCCAACTAGGCTCTGTGCCATCAGAGCAGAGCCTGACAGAGGGCTCGATCCTGTGAACTGTGAGATCATGACCTGAGGTGAAATCAAAAGTCAGATGCTTCGGGGCGCCTGGGTGGCTCAGTCGGTTAAGGGTCTGACTTCAGTTCAGGTCACGATCTCGCGGTCATGGGTTCGAGCCCCGTGTCGGGCTCTGTGCTGACGGCTCAGAGCCTGGAGCCTGCTTCCGATTCTGTGTCTCCCTCTCTCTCTGCCCCTCCCCCGTTCATGCTCTGTCTCTCTCTGTCTCAAAAATAAAAATAAACGTCAAAAAAAAATTAAAAAAAAAAAAGTCAGATGCTTAACCGGCTGAGCCCCCCGGGCACCCTAGTATTTTGTAAACTAAAAAAGGTTTTAATACTTTTGAAAGCAAAATAACTAAAGTTAAATCTGTTAAGATAATATTACATTAATTGTAAAGCAAAGGTTCGAGCTCACTGTAATTGTGAATAGAACAATTTTAAGTTAAATTTATTTTACTTAAAGGCCACAATAGAGCTTTGTATTTCATGATATTCTATTGTTTTTCTTCATTCTTTTGGTGCATGTTGTATCTTTTCTAAATTAAACTCGATTTTTAAAGCATTTCATTGGCTTTCCCATCATGTATTCAATATGACCATAAGGCCATATTTTCTGTGTTTCATAGAGATGTTCCTTTGGGGCAAATGCAAAGAAGTATCACAAATAATCACTGAGAGGTTCTGAAAAATGTCATCGACACCCACATATCTCTTTGTTAATTAATTCAAGCTAGACATTGTATATCACGCAAGAATACTTTCAGATTTCTAGCCAAAATTCTGGCAGCAACTTTTTCTTTGCTAACCTGTGGCTCTATACATTCACAGCTCCCCTAGAAAGACTTTCGAATCGGTTCTTCATGCTAAAATTTACTTTTGCAGTTCTTGATTTAAGTCACACCTGTGTTCATAACAGGTGCAAGACCAGGAGCTACTCATAAATCCCCGCTTCCTTGTTTTTGTTCTGCTTGTAGTTCAACATATGTAATAAATATTAGTCATTCAACATGACTTTTTTTCCCTGCTATAATCTAGTGAAAATAAATAATACTTACATTTTTAAATGGTATGCATGATTTTTCTTTCCCTTTATCACTCCTTAAACTATGAATCTTATTTTGAGTTCTTCATTCTAGAGATTAGTATTTGGTGTATTTATTTTATCTGGCTTTTGTGCTTACCATTCTAGAATCAAATTATGAAATCATTTCTAGTAAACTTATAAATGCTCCATTAGATTCTTTAAATTAAAAAAAATTTTAATGTTTATTTATTTTTGAAAGAGAGACACAGAGTGTGAGTTGGGGAGGGGCAGATAGGGAGATACACAAAGAATCTGAAGCAGGCTCCAGGTCTGAGCTGTCAGCACAGAGCCCGGCAAGAGGCTCGAACCCACGGACCGGGAGATCATGACCTGAGCCGAAGTTGGATGCTTAACCAAACTGGGCCACCCAGGCACCCTTCCATTATATTCTTTAAATCTTGTGCTGTTGATGCCTTAAAAAGCAATGTTACGCTTAGTGAAATACTGGACACATTACTTCATAAGAATATCACGCTAATGTTTTCTATTAGCATTTACTTGTCACTGTTGAACACCATCTGTTGTTTACTCTTTAATCGGCTTTATTTAAAAATTACACGTACAGCATATGCAACTTCTTGGGTTATACAAATGACATATCATGCTATTTTAATCAAGAAAATAAGTTTTTTCAGTTACAAATGGGATCATTAACCTGAAAACACATTGTAAAACATTTTCACTAGAGTAACAAAATGCTTTCTTTGAACCTAGCATACAAAAGGTTCATTTTTCTCCCTCCATTTAAAAGATTTTAGTATAAAATAAAATCTCAAAATTTCAACTAATGGAAGACTATATTAAATTTTAATGCATTGTGTTTGGCCGGAAACATTCTCACACCATCACATGGATGTGATGGCCACTTCCCGGGGTCATCATTCAATGAACATCACTCAGATTTAATTTTTCCATTGTAACTTGCCAATTTTATCCCCCATGGAGAGGTTAGAGTTGTTATTAGAGTATTCAGGTCGACTTTTTCTGTCATTTTCAAAATCAGTAATTCAATCTTCATTTAGTAAAGATGATGAAATTTTAGGGATTTCTTATGACCTTATCAACTTGTGAATTTGATGAAGATAATTTACTGCTCATATTTTTTCTTCTAATAAAGGATTAAATATTTATAAATAAAGTGTCTAATATTTTGTTTATATTTTGTAAGTCATCTTTAACTAAAATCTGCTTAATTTTTTTTCAGTTTTTAAACATTTAAGACCATATTTTGGAAAATGTTGATTCTTTTTTTTCCAAGGTCTCCTTTTGCATTTTTATTTCATTTTGACCTTTATTTGTATTCCTTTTCTTTTACCTAATATAAAGTGTTAAAATCTAATTATTTTATTTTATTTTTTTATTTTATTTTATTTTTTAATTTTTTTTAATGTTTTTATTTATTTTTGAGACAGAGAGAGACAGAGCACGAGCAGGGAAGGGGCAGAGAGAGAGGGAGACACAGAATCGGAAGCAGGCTCCAGGCTCTGAGCCATCGGCCCAGAGCTCGACATGGGGCTCGAACTCACAGACTGTGAGATCATGACCTGAGCCGAAGTCAGACGCTCAACTGACTGAGCCACCCAGGCGCCCTAAAATCTAATTATTTTAAATATGGGTATATCTTCCTCAATCTACGTGTACCCATAAATTAAGGTAAATGAGAAACAAGACATTTAAGATTATTGCATGTGTTCCAAAAATTATTTTTTTCTAAAGTACTTAAGATTATCCATTAAAATCCAAAAGCAAAGTACAAATTGCAATTAATTATAATTAATAAATATTAACATTCTAAATAAAAATGAATTGTTCTAATTAATTTAAATGGTTTTATAAATCTAGCATTTAACATTATCTGCATGCTAACCTTGTGTTTAGATCAACATATTTATAAGGTTAAGAGTAGTGTCAATAATTTTTGTATTACAAAATGTGCCTTGATTTTTACCAACATATACTCATTTGTGATAACCTCTGGAACTACAAATTAGAAAATCAAGAGCGTCAAACAAAAATAATTGACACTCCACACTGCTGGGTAATGCTATTTCATCATGCGAGTGTCTATTGCCCTCTGCTCTCTGAGAGGAAAGATTTGACAGAACTAATCCTTTTTTGTTTTTTCTTACCTACGTTCTTCCACTGCTGAAATCCTTCCCAGCACTCCAAAGCAATGTCCTTCTCCAAGGTCAGCAGCAACACAACCCACAAGCCTTCAATGACATTTTGAAATAGTTGCCTTTTACATCAAGGGCCTAATGCAAGAGACACGGACAAGTATTCTCCCGAGGCCTGAACAGAGTTAGTCATGAGTGAAGGCTGGGGTTGGTAATGTCACTTTTGTGCGTTTGGGACACACAGGGGCCTCAAATGTTTGGGCTCTAGGATAGAATCCTTTGAAAGGTCTGATGGTTGTACGGGTCAGGAAAATACTACCTAATGGTACAGTTGAAATAGACAGAGTACCAACCAATAGGACCAAAGCAGGAAATACATAGCTCAACTCTTGCAATTGGAGTTGTTGATACACTTCATTTAGATCAAGTAGATCAAGTAGATTAAGTATCATAAAAGATACAGAAAATATGAATAATACAGTTAATAATTTCAACCCAATAGCTATATATCAAACTTGATCCTGACCAATAAAATACACATTTATTTTTGAGCATACATGGAACATCTACCAACATAATTCATAACATAGGCCATAATATGCTACATTATCCAGATTATACTTTCTGAAAATAATGTAATGAAAACAGAAATCAGCAATGACAGGGTGCCTAATATGATCCTGTATAATGACTAAAAAGTAAATTTAAAAAGTTACTAGATAATCCAGGTTAAAAGGGAAACGATAAGAGCTATAAAATAGCCAAAATCTGTGGGATCAGATGAGAAATTAATAGTTGTGAATATGTATGTCTGAAACCAAGAAAAATTCAAAATAAATGAGCTAAGGAGCCAACTCAAGTTACTGTAAGAAAAATAACACAGTAAACCCAAAGAAACCTTAATGGAAGAAATATAGCAGCAGAAATTTATAAAGCCAAGAATAACAACAACAACAACAACAACAACAACAAAAACACAGGGTAAAGTAACAAAATCTGGTTCTTTGAAAAGCTAATAAGTTAGATCTCTGGAAAACAATGATCACAAAGAAAAAGAAAAAAAACACAAATAAGCCAAATTAAAAAGGACCGTGGGGAAATAAGCTTAGATATAACAAATGGTTTTTTAAATTGGGAATGAATATTATAAACAAACATATTCCAATATATCTGAAAACCTAGATAAAACGAATTTCTGGAAAAATGCAAGAAGGGAAATAGAAACCCCAAGTAGGTCAATAACCATTAAATTAATTAAAATGGTAAACAAACATCTGTTTAACCTTATCTAGATAAATAAAATTCAAGAAGTGCCTGATAGTGGCTTTACAAATAAAGTCTATCAAACATTCAAGGAGTTGACGTTCCCCATGCAAACCTAAAAGATGCTGCTCCTGAAGATAGGAAATTAATTTTACAAAGTATGTACCACAATCCAACAAGGACCACAAATAAAAGAAAATTAGAGGCTAACTTTATTTGTGAACCTAGATAAAATAATCACAAGTGAAATGTAATGTGACAGTTCAAATTGCACATAATCCCTGAGCATCAGGCAGATTGAATGAGAAAAGGCATACACGTTGGTATATCATACTCTGAGGAAAAATAGAAAATATGACGACTTTCAGATATAAGGAAAAATTTATGTATAAAGCAAAAAGAATCGGAAGTGCAACAGAGATTTTCTTGTATAGCACCAGAATACTGGAAAATGGTGGAATACTATCTATAGACTAGAAAGAATAAGTATTGCAGCTGAAGAATTCTATATTACAAATATCTCATTCATTTGTCAGGTTGAAAGAAAATATCTGAAAATATTAAAAGATTCAGAGACTGTGCCACCCTTGTATACCGATTAGGAAAATAATTTTTAAAGAGCTCTAAACAAAGAACAAGTGAATCAAAAAGGGAAAGGTGAGAAGGAGAAGAGAAATAACAAGCAATGAAACTTGAAATAAGTGACTAGATAGATATATATAGATAATCTAACAGTTAAAGATAACCTTCCTAAGAATATGCAATATGAATTCAACATAAGAATACTTAAAACATGGGGCACCTGGATGGCTCAGTCAGTTAGGTGTCCAATTTCAGCTCAGGTCATGATCTTGTAGTTCACGAGTTTGAGCCCCACATCGGACTCTGTGCTGACAGCTCAATGCCTGGAGTCTGCTTCAAATTCTGTGTCTCCCTGTCTCTCTGCCCCTCACCCACTGATGCCCTCTCTCTCTCAAAAATAAATAAACATTTAAAAACATTTAAAAAAAAACAGACAACAACTACAAGTGGGTTTTGATAAATTGAGTGCAATATATATCTCAGCAAAACCTAGATGTTGAGGTGGGGGGATAAAGACGAAAGAAAGGAAATGAAAAAAGACATAACATCTTGTCTGGGAATGAGTGAGAAGTTGAGAGAGAATACTGGAGCCCTGAAAGTATCTAAAGCTCATGAACATCAGGGAAGACAAAAAACCTTTAACAGAAGGAAAGGGGACAGTAAATGAAACCTGATCATACAAACAAAAATGAGAAAAAGACAAAGCAGGTAGGAGAAATAATATTCATAAATTAACATATAAGGAATAAAAATTATTACAATAAACATGAAGAAGGCTGTTTTCCTATTGCAAACCAGACCTTTTCAGATTGTACTAAGACAAAAAAGCCCAGCTAAATGCTGAAGGTTAGAAAGTCACTTAAAGTAACAAGACGGATTTAAAATAAAAATATAAGCCAGGAGATAATGTGAATACAAAGAAAATGAGAGCAGTGGTGGCACTATTCCTTGTAGGGTCTTGAACAACTTTATAAGTACTGTTTTAAAGTCCTGTTTGCTAATTTCATGTTAGTTTATCCTGGAGTCTGTATTTATTGATTTTTTTTCTCTTGGCTAGGGTCACTTGTGTTATTTCTTAGTATGTCTAGTAAATTTTTATTGTATCATGAATATTGTGAATGATATGTGTAGAGACTCTGGATTTAGTTATGTTCCTCTGAGAAGTGTCAAGTTCTATTCAGGCAGGTCTCCAAATAGTATCTCCTGTGGTGTTCAGCAGGTGAAATGTCTCAGTTCTTTTAGCTCCCAGCTGCTTTGTTTGCCAGGCCTCTTGAAGTCTCCCAAGTACACCCTTGGTTCAATAGCTAGAAGATTTTATTATTCAGGAAGAATTTATATGCAGAGTTATGGGCTTGTTCTCTCCGTAGTTTCTTTCCTTATGGAATTCTCTTAATCTTCCAGTCATCCTGTCAGACGTGAAGTCTGACTTCTGATTCCTTAAACTTGTATAAGACTGTCGAGGCTTGCAGTGCAAATTGGGGGAGTGCCATCGAGCATTTAAATTTCACTGTGGTAGGTAGAGTTCTGAGGTGGTCCCCAGGATTTCCACCACTAGTGGACATGCCTTGGATAATCTCCTCCCCTAGGTGTGGGGCAGAGTTGTGAATAGGATGGGATTTCACTCATGTGATTAGGTTAACTATGTGGAATTAATTAGACATAATTAAAGTTTCCAATCAGTTGACAGTGAATTAACCAAAGGGAAGATTATCCTAGGTGGGCCTGACCTAGTCATGTGAACCCTTAAAAGAAAGAGAGCCAAGAGCAGCAGATGCTATCCTATTGACCTTAAAGAGGCAACCTCCATATACTGGGGAAGACCATATGGCAGGGCACAGTGAGCAACCTCTAGGACCCGAACACTTCAGTCCCACAGCAGAAAGCAACTGACTTCTTCCAACAATCTGTGAGCTGCAAAAGACTCCACAATTTAGACAAAACTGCAGCCCTGGCTGTCCCCTTGATTGCGGTCCGGTAAGACCCTGACGGAGGATCCCGCTAAAATGTCCCCAGACGTCTCACCTACAGAAACTACGAGAAAATACATGTGTATTGTTTCAAGCCACTAAATTTGCAGTGATTCATCGTTGCGGCAATAGAAAACTCATACATTTTTTCCCAGTTCAGTTTTCATCGTTCAAGGCCAACTTTCCTTCAGTTTCTGCTTGTTTTGGGGAGCTGTCTAGTGCTACTTGTGTGTGTGTGTGTGTGTGTGTGTGTGTGTGTGTGTATTTTGTGCAGACTTTATAAATGCGATCTGGTGGCGCAATTCTGGTGGCCAAACTTCTAGTCATTACTAGAGGACAAAACCCTCTGACTTTCAATGAGTTCATATTTACCTGGTCTCCAGAATGAATTTCTTTTTCAATAGATAAAGAACAGTCCTCACTGAAAATAAAGTAAACTGAAGGGTTTGCTTTTAAACTTATTGACCTTGCCTGTATAAGAGAATTAGGGCTCCAAGTGGCATACCTCAGAAAAGAACAGAGAGACGAGTCCCAGAGAACTTGACCCACATCCCAATTCTTCTGCCTGAAGGCCGACCCCGGAAATTTGATTTTGCCCCAAGATTACAAACAGTTAACTTTGGTGTGAGCTGCAATCCACTCAGCTAAGACTTCCCTCCTTACCATTTTCTCCTGCTTCCCATAAACGCTCCCCTCAGAACCATTTTGCAGGGACGTCCCGCAGAGTGTTCTATGAACCGGCAGCAACTTGGTTACTGAAGCACGGAGGAAATTGGGTTTCCCAACAACCTGTTAGGAATAAACAAGCCCAACGTAATTTTTATTTGTGCTATCCCATTGTTCTGCAGGCAAGAAATCATACTTTGCCCATGTTTTCACTGGTTAAAAGAACACATAAGACTATGGCACACAGATCGGCCCTCAGGGGTTTTCTGGGCACACACAGGCACCATATGGTAAGATACTGGAGCGAATGTGCAGCGGGAGGAGAGTCCATAGGAAGCAGGCGGAAGATTCCCGAAGACTTGTCGGTGTTTGGCTTCGTGTTATGATGTGTGCAGTAGTACTGCTCCCTGGCATCTGCTTCTCCCTCAGTCTCTTCCAATCGTGCAGAATTTAATGAGATTTCAAAGGGAAAATGACTTCCATTTCGGCATGTGGAGCACTTGTTTATAGCTGGGTTTGCAAAAAAGAAATCTGGAATTCTTTATTGGTAATTTGCACGTTACTAAATAACAGATGGTCTGCAAAAGTGGTTGGATTTCAAAATGCCTAATGTGGAAGGAGTCTCATGTTTTATAAAAAGTTCAAGGGACACCAAACGGCCAAGGCTAGCCAAATACCTTGAGGAGCACAAAGAGCTATCTGAAAACCCAAGACCCTCTCTCGGAGACCGGGGGTGCTCCCCTCCTTGTGCATTGCTGCTTGTGGGCCGACCTGTGCCAGCCTCCCAGCTGCCAGGTAAGCCCAGGGCCGCGCTGGCGAGGCCCTCAGGCTGGCACTCATCACTGCGTTCCTGCAAAACACCCGAATAACAATAATCGTAACAGTTACGTTTTAATTCTGCGGATGAGCTGCACCTAACGTCCTAACACACCAGAAGGAGAAGGGACGGTGGGGGAGAGAAAGGGAAGGGGGAAGAAGAGGGAGCGGAAGAGAAGAGAGCAAAACAAAACAGAACGGAACAGGCTGACCCTGTTTTGTTTTCCCTGAATAGCTCCCTAAACTCTCCCGTGGAAGTGTTACTTCCGACAAGGTTTATGTGCAGATGTTGTTTGATGTAGCAG
Organism: Panthera tigris; assembly: GCF_018350195.1. Lineage (NCBI taxonomy): Eukaryota > Metazoa > Chordata > Mammalia > Carnivora > Felidae > Panthera > Panthera tigris. The sequence continues at coordinate 34,190,117 of NC_056671.1, read as the reverse complement.
TGCTCGCTCAGGAAGCCCGGATGTGCTGTAGGGGCATCTGCCTCCTCCCTTAGGAGGAAGCATGAGGGTATGGGGATTCCAGGCCACAGGCCATTTGCACCTGTGCCCCTGGAGCACGGGGCTCTGAGAGGGGGTTACTGAGAAGATTACAGACCAACTGGAGGAGGTGCCTCAACACTAACGGGGTACTCGGGAGATAGAGGAGGGGTGCTGCCTACAGCACCTCCACTGGCCTGAGACGCGGCCAGAGGCCCCTCTCTTTCTCCAACCAGGAGCACGTTCTCTGCCTCAGCAGCTGTGGGGAGTGGGCAGTGCTGTCTGCCTCCTCCTGCCTCCGCCCCTGGCTCTCTCCCACCGACTGAGGCGGAGGAGGGGGCAGATCATCCAGGGGGACTGGGAAAGAGCTGGGCGCGTTTTCTGTCCTCAGAGTGAGGATAACTGAGCAGGGTAGGGTGAGTTGACTTCTTGAACTAGGAACTCTTTAAGGGCTTAGCAATTAACTAGTAGGCTGGATTTTTGGTTCTTTTCAAGGAGAAAGACAGGGGCAATACTGACTTAAGAGCTTAAAACTATTGACAGCTGGCAAGAGGCCCACTGAGGCTCCTTTTTAGGCTAAATCATTTCAGATACCAAAAGGAAAAGAACTTGGGGTGGTTATAAAGGTCCGTCTGGGGCTGTGCAGGGCTTCTACTTTCTAGAGGGAATTTGTATGAAAATTAGGCCCGTTGAGACTACATGGAATTTGAGGCTCAACCTGACCTTTGTACCTCCTGTGCCCCCAGAAGATTTCCACTTGTTTAATAACAACTCACCGACTTACATTGGTAGAGTATTAGTGTGTGAAAGACTTTCCTATCCGCTGTTTCATTGTATTTACATCATTTCATCTTTTAAAATTTTTTCCAGAACACATTTATAAAATTATTACCAAATGGAAAAGAGTTGAAGAGCACCAGAATATCAATAGGGGAATGCTGGAAGTTTCTTCCAGAGTCACTTCCAAAAAAAAAAAACAAAAACAAAACAAAAAAAAAAAAAACAGAGGGAGGGAAGAAGGAAGGAAGGAAAGAAAGGAAGGGACTTCCAAAAAGAGAAGAAAAAAGAAAAGAAAAAAATGGAGGGGGAGGGAAGAAGGAAAGGAAGGGAGGAGAAAGAAAGAGAGAAGGAAAGAAAATCCTTAAGATGTATTCTCAAGAGTTTGTTCATTAAATAGAAAGGACAAGTTGCTCTAGTCCGCATCAGCCGTGTGAGCTGAAGAGAGACGGCTAATTTTATTCCCATTTTACAGACGAAGCCAAAGAAACAGAGCAGAAAACAGTGCCATATCTGAGGTAGCCAAGCTCCTTAGTGACACAGCTGGGCCACAGCCCAGACCCGCAGACCTGGAGCTCTTTTGGAAAGTGCCCCCAGGCGAAATGACCTGAGAAGATCAGAAAAGGCAAGTGAAGTCATCTCACAAGAGGGTTGACCGGGGAAAGGGCATCTTGGGACCGGGGCCCTGAGAGGCTCCATGTCTGGAAACGTGAAGAAAGCCATTCGCTGCTGTGAATGGAATTGGGGCTATGGTTTCAGACTCCGTGAAAATGCAGTGACACGTCCAGTAGACTTTTAGTCGGGGGCTGGCTATGTCATTGCCAATCCTGTGGTCTTAACCTACTTGGTGTCCAAGAGGGGAAGGGCAGGAGAGAGTTCTGCCTCAACACTACGCTGCTCCCGGATCGTTCATGTTCTCAGCTTCTTCCCCCTTCTTTGCTGTCATTCATGCCTTGCTTAGTGGCTCCTGACTGAGTTGGGCTCCACTGGTCGGTGTCATCTCACAAATAGGATAGCTAGAGCACCCCCCCACCCCCCGCCATGAGGCCCCCACTGCCCTGCTGGCTGTGCTCCATACCTGCCCCCCAGCACAGCTGGCTTCGGGCAACTCCGCCTCAGGCTACCCTGTGGCCAGTGCCGCTGCGGGTGGGGACAGGCAGTCCTCTTTCATCGCCCTCCCCCCACCCCAAGGTGGGGCTCAGGCAGATGCGCCCACATTAAGGATTACCTCAGCCCATTCCCTGCTTCCATCCACACGCAGGGGAAGGAGGTTAAAATGAGATTGGTTTATTTTGTCCCTCATTATCAAGTCTGGTAAACAAAGAAAGGCTTGACTTGGCATCGAAGGAATTTAAACTATTAGCTCAAGTGGAGGTTTGGGGATTATCTGTGGATTTTCTTTATTTGTTCTCTTTCCTCTTTTGCCATGGCTAATCCAAATTTGATGGGAAGTGAGGCATAAGCTATTCCAGAAACCTCCCAGAACCCTTTGTGATGTGGGATCCCAGCCTGCTCACAGGTTTATTTTTGTCACTTCTTGCCTTCGCATCTCGAGCCCGGGCCCCCGCGTCCCTGCGTGTCACGCTGTGTAGTGTTTCTTGAAGCCAACAGCCTCGGCCTCAGGGTGTGCCTCCCGGGCCTCCGAGAGCAGGACGTAGGTGCTACCCTGATTCCAGGTGTGTACCCTTTTGTGTTCGGGTGAGCTCCGGGGGTAAAGCCTGTTCGTCTGACAGACCTCTGCTGCTCACCCACTCACGTTTCTGTTGGTCCCCGAGGAAGGAAAAGTAATTCCAGGGTTCACGTCCTCTCGCTGGGATGGAGGCCTGCCATCATGGGGAGTGGGAGATCTTGTCCACCAGCAGTCCTGGGGTGCCCCGTAACGCGCTGCGCCGTGCCCTGCATGAGACAGCCACAAAATCTTTACAAATCCAGTTGAAAGCCACAGCAACCTTAGAAAAATGTTTGCGTGGTAGCAAAAGATAAAGCCCACTTACGTATTTTTCTTAAACTGTTAAAATCCGGAAGGTTGGTCTGACTGTTTTGAGCATGATTCCGACAAGGCTTTGATCAGTAGTGAATATCAAATTATTTGCAGCAAAGACTTTTCCTTTGGAATGGGTCTTAGAGTCCTTTAGGCTCCATGCGGACTGTTACTGTTTATGATATTTGAATTTTTCTTTAAATTAGCAGGGCATCAAAGGCAAGCTTTAATAAAGATATTTTATTAGAAATTAGAAAGTTAGAGCTGTGTCTTTAAGAATAAAACTCTGTGCCTGCACTAATCCCGTGATATATTTGAGGGCTGATTTCACTGAGTTAGCCAAAGAAAGACAGGTGAAAAAGAACGATTCCTGCCCTAATACATGAAAATCAGCTGTGGATAAAATGAGCCTGACAATCAGTTAAAACTCTAGAATTCTCTGGTTCAGGCATGAGGGAGAGAAGGCACTGAGCCCGTGGTGTGTCCCTCCCCAAGCGAAGAAGGATCTAGGCTCCAGGCAACTTAAAAAACTGGGGGCTCTCAAATTCTAAGAACGAAAGTTCAGTTACACGATTGACATTTGAAACTAACTCTTCAGAACTTAAAAAAAAAAGTTTTAAGGAAAGTCGTGAGATTTTTCAATTCTAGTTATGAACTTGTCCTCAAACATTTGTGATTCAAGATCCCATTCATGGATTGGTAACAATTTCAGCCTGTGTGAGTATGCCTGTGATGTATATGAGATACAACGAATACAGGCACGTCAGATCTGTAGTTCACTCTGTTCCCTTCAGAAATAAATACACTTTAAGTGATCTTTCAGTACATAGCGTTTCTTTATTTTTGGAGCAATAAGGAGTAAAGTTATCTGAGAAATAGTTTAGGCAGCCGCAAAGATTCTAGCAGCCAGTGAAGATTTTGCAGTGAAATATCATCATAACATGTTGCTTACTCCAGGTTATGAACTCAGCTCCCCCGTGCTGAAATGGTTCTTAACCTGCTGGCCGTGCATGTTGAGTTCAACACCTTGGCTAATTCCCACTCATTCTGCAGAGACCATTTTAAGCCATTTAAAGAAGGAGCGTGAATAGATTTTAAATCCTGACCGAACAAGGTGCCATCAGCATGACACGTAAACTGACCTTTCGAGGATTTTGTTCATGCGACACTTTGCGCTGATCGCCAATGGTGTTTGGACAGGGGATGCTTTACGTGTCATAGCTAAGTCCCAACTTCTTCATACAAGACCCCAAGGAAGGACCCAACACATTTTCCGTAACTTGTAGAAACAAATGAAATCACCGCTTATTACTTCCTGCCTCCTTTCCCGCAAATGCCAGGACATGGGACCATTTAATTCAGCACTGGGAAAACTATTGCATTGCTTGAGGGGATGGGCACCGGACCACATAGTTAAAGAGGAAATCCAGTTCACTGCCATTCCTCTGCATGGAAAATGAGAACTGGCATCGAGATTTCGGCCAACATTAGCAGTCATTTGGAGCTGAGTCTGGTTCCTAGACCTGATCGATCCTGGTTTCACATATGCTACCCCAGTTTTAACTGCCCTCCAATCTGGCAGAAAGCAAAATAGAAATGCATTCTCAATAATGTTACACTGGGACATAACTTGGCTAGGCAAGGAAGATGGTGATTAGGAATTTGGGGGGACAGAGATATCTAGAACTTTCATCTTAAGTTTCTTTCTTGGCCTTGTGCATCGGCCACCACCCATCGTAGCCTTAGAGAATCTCAGAGCGAACAAGAACACAGAGATAATTTATTCTCAAGTGAAACTAAAGTCACAAAGCTTCAGTTGCCTTCTGGATGGCAAATTCCAACAGACACTTTTTGGTCCTTACTTTTTAACAATCTTCTACGGTATTTGACACTCCTGGGCATCCTTAATTTGACAGTCCGAGTTCCCTGGACGCCCAGGGAACTGCTCTTGCTTGAGTCCTGTTCGTTCCTGCTTGCAGCTCCCCAGCCCCCTTCCTATGTCCACATCATAAATGTTAGAATTCATTATGGCTTCATCTGCCGCCTTATTTTCACACGCCACCCGATCCTCCTAGGTGATTCCGTTCAACTCCATGGCTTCCGCAACCACCTGAAAGCTGGTACTCTGTCTGACATGCATTATCCAGTGTTTACTGGATGCCTGTCCCTGGATGTCTCCAAAGCTCTTCAAACCAACATGTCAAAAATTGAACACACCCTCTTCCTCCACAAATGGCTTCCCATTCATTTTCCCTCCTATGGATACCATCACTGCATTCCCCCATTTACCTAATCTTGACCTGGGAGTTTTCTCTCTCTTTTGCCCTCTTCATCTAACTGATCTGTAAGTGCCATCAACCGGTTTTCCCTAAGTGACCATAAAATCAACTCCCCCTTCTCCAGTTCCACTGTCTTGGTTTAAACAGTCATCTTTCTTCTGCTGGATTATTTAAGTAACTTTCTAACCGGTCTTCCTGACTTGATCATTCCCCTCAAACCATCACTAGTCCACTGCCTGATTAATCTTTCTAAGATGCAAAGAAGTTAACAACCCCAGGCATTAAGCCTACCAACAACCCATCATGACTTTTTTTTTTTTTAAATGTTTGTTTATTTTCTGAGAGAAAGAGAGACAGAGCACAAGCAGGGGAGGGGCAGAGAGGGAGGGAGACACAGAATCCGAAGGAGGCTCCAGGCTCCGAGCTGTCAGCACAGAGCCCGACGTGGGGCTCGAACCCACAAACCGTGAGATCATGACCTGAGCCAAAGTCTGGCGCTTTAACCAACTGAGCCACCCAGGCGCCCCAACCCTTCATGACTTTTAAGATCATTTCTGAGGGTAAGATTTTTCAGTATCTGGTCACATCCCATTTGACCAGTCTTGACACGTTGACCAGCACGTTGAGAAGATTCCATCGGTAATGCTTCTCTTTTGTATGGCTAGCACTGTGCTACAGGTGCTGTGTAGCATGCATAAACATCATAGGTCAATAGTGTGGCTGCCAGAACCTAAAGAGAAACAAAGATCCAATAGGAAAGATAAACATGGGGGTGCCTGGGTGGCTCAATCGGTTACGCGCCTAACCCTTGATCTCGGCTCAGGTCATGATCTCGTGGTTTGCGGGCTCCAGCCCCGCATCGGACCTGGCTGCTGACAGCGCAGAGACTGCTTGGGGTTTCTGGTCTCTCTGCCCTCCCCCACTTGCCCTCTCTCTGTCTCTCTCAAAAATAAATAAGTAAACTTAAAAAAAAGAGAAAAGGTAAACCTGCATGTCGTTATTGCTGTATTGGTTGAGATGAAATCATACCTGTTTTATGATAAGGAAACATTTTTGAAAGACACGGAGCAAACATGCATGATTTCTTGCATCTCATTTGTTGATTGCACATTGTATTTTATTAAATTTTTTTTAACGTTTATTTATTTTTGAGACAGAGAGAGACAAAGCATGAACGGGGGAGGGTCAGAGAGAGAGGGAGACACAGAATCTGAAACAGGCTCCAGGCTCTGAGCCATCAGCACAGAGCCCGACGCGGGGCTCGAACTCACAGACCGTGAGATCATGACCTGAGCCGAAGTCAGACGCTTAACCGACTGAGCCACCCAGGTGCCCTGCAGATTTTAAAATGTCCGTGTATCAGCGTTGAAAGATTTGGATAACAAAATGATTGAGAGCAGCGGTGTGTCTGCAGGGGATGCTGGGACCCAAGCAGGGATGCTGCTGGGCTGGTGGACGTTCCTACCCCGGAACTGGAGGCTTTGTGGGTTCCCAGCCCAGCGGGCTTTGTAACTTTCCTGCGATCAGATGCAGTAAATGCCTCCCTGACTGATGAGTGCTGTTGTAATCTGAGCTACTGACCCTCTGTGGGCAAAATGTAATTTTTGCTTATCTACCGGTGGGCCTTCAGAGTTTTTAAAATGCTCTCACAATAGTGATTACTAATACTCATGCTACGGAGAAGGGGCCCAAGTCTCAGAAATTGAAATGTCTTGTCCAAATTCACAAGGCCAACAAACCGATGCATGGGGAAATGGAGACCAGGGTTTCCAAATCCTACTTTATATAACACGTGCAGGGGTCCACTTTCACTGTGTAACCTGGGAGAGAAGAATCTAGAAAATGAACAATGCTTTATGCCTTGTTCATGGGAAGTCAAGGGCCAAGAGGAGGACAGTCATTGAGTCTACCCGTAGAGGACTGGTGACGCGGGGATGGGCAGGACGGAGTGGCCCAGAGGAGAAGAGCACTCTCTCCAGGTGAAGCACCCTGTGAACAAGCCAGGTGGGAAACACCAGGGCTTTTATTCTGAAGGGAAGGCAGCAGGCATGTCATCCAGAGTCAGGAAGGGCAGCTGGCTAGCCTCATGGGTGAAACTCCGGCGATGGGATGTGCCAGCACATGAAATAACAGCTCTGGACCTGCTTATTTTACATAATCACTGATTGGGAATGACATGAGACCCCACCATGCATCAGAACTTCACAAACCCGGCCCAGAGGCCCACGGAAGGGACAGTCTTCTAACAGCGTTTTCCACTCGTGATTGTAAACAGTCCACGCTGGTCCTTTTAATCTTGTGACTATTTTCCTGTTTGTTGTGGTGGGGGAGCCTAAGGAAGAGTGTGATCCAGAGGGAGCTGGTGGCAGGCAAGGGCTTCACGGGACAGCCAGGGCCAGAGGGGACTCTCTCTTCCCGGGAGAGTGAGGGGCTCAAGTCGGTGGCTAAGGTACTGATTCTGGAGCCAAGCCACATGGTGTTTGAATTTTGGCTCCCCTTATGGAATAAATTAGAACAAGTGGCTTATCCTCTCTGAGCCTCAGTTTCCCCATCTACAATGCAGAGGCAATAATAGTACCATGTACCTATGTTATATGTATATTACCTTTCATCGTGTGCCATTACTTCACTAAAAGTCTGTCTTTAGCACATATTCACATGCCAATGCACATGCACACAGGAATGCACACACATGAACTGCACACTCATGTGCACGAGAACATGCATACACATGCACACGCACACCCCGAGCCAATCTACTTGATCCTAAGACACACTGCAAATAAAGGGTCAGAAGTTTGGCATGCTTGTCTCATATATTCCAAAGTGAGTTGGCCATTTTCCTGATCTCTATCTGTTTTAATATGAAATTTATTGTCACACTGGCTTCCATACAACACCCAGTGCTCATCCCAACAGGTGCCCTCCTCAGTGCCCATCACCCGCTTTTCCCTCCCCCCCACCCCCCATCAACCCTCAGTTTATTCTCAGTTTTTAAGAGTCTCCTACGGTTTGCCTCCTTCCCTCTCTGTAACTTTTTTCCCCCCCTTCCCCTCCCCCATGGTTTTCTGTTAAGTGTCTCAGGATCCACATATGAATGAAAACATATGGCATCTGTCTTTCTCTCCCTGATTTATTTCACTTAGCATCACACTCCCCAGTTCCATCCACATTGCTACAAATGGCCAGATTTCATTCTTTCTCATCGCCAAGTAGTATTCCACTATATGTATAAACCACATCTTCTTTATCCACCCATCCGTTGATGGACATGTAGGCTCTTTCCATAATTTGGCGATTGTTGAAAACGCTGCTATAAACATTGGGGAACAAGTGCCCCTATGCATCAGTACTCCTGTATCCCTTGGGTAAATTCCTAGCAGTGCGATTGCTGGGTCATAGGGTAGGTCTCTTTTTAATTTTTTGAGGAGCCTCCACACTGTTTGATACAGGAGGGCATTAAGTAATGGAGGCCACGCGACCTAAGAAACATCCACATTCCTCCACAAAGACTTTCTGGCTTCCCAACCAGTTGCCGAGTTTTATAGCTTTGCATCTAAACCCTGACATTTCCACCAGGGGTTGGTGAGCTCTGGCCCTATCTGGTGGCTGCCTATTTTTGTATAGCTCGTGAGCTAAGAATGGTTTTTACCATGGCCGAAGAAAAAAAAAAAATCAAAAGAATATCGTTTGTGACGTGGGAAAATTGCATGAGCTTCAGTGTCACGTTCATAACTCCATGTGCGCTGGTGCGCGCTCATTCTTTTGTGGGTCGTCTTCCAGCCGCTTTGACGCTGCGACCGCAGAGCTGAGTTGTGACAGAGGGTACCCTCGGCCCGCAAAATCTGGACTGTTCGCTGCCTGCCGACAGGTTACTTGAACTCTCTACGTCTCAGTCTTCTCACCTGTGGGGTGGGGAAGATGATTCCCAACTCACAGGACCGTGGAAGGATTGGATGCGGTAATGAGTAAGGTGCAGCACAGTCACTGACTCAACGGTAGCCACGAAATGAACCTTGGTCCCTCCTTCCACCCCCTCTAATGAAGACAGGGCATCACAGACCCATATTTGGGGGAGAACGTACCAGTCTTCCCCCACCGTGAAGGGCAGGCTGACTGTGGTGTTATGATCACGTTTACATGTTCTGCTGTCTTCTGGTGGCCCAAACGCGGAGGCAGGCCCATGTGTTTGTAATTGTGAGAGACACAAACTTGGCCTTGGTACTTCTCAGTCTTCTCTATCCTGGGCCCTTTCTTCTCCAGCATATCAGCTATCCATCATCACAACAACACCACACAACAAAAAACCCCAGCATGTGGATGGCACACAACAATATACATTTATTTAGTCTCTGAGCCTAAGGTCTTCAACTGATCTGGGTCGTTCCCTCACACAGGCCCCTTGGGACTTGACTGGCTTTTGGCTGCCCTAGGGTGACCTTGGCTGGTGCCCTGCGGCTTTGATGCCAGTGTCTTTGAACTTCCCCCAGGCTAACTCAGGCAGTTCTCAGGACAACACAAATGTGTAAGAGCAATCAAGCCCAATCACCCAAGCGCCTTCCAAGCCTTTCATCTATCCCATTGGCCAAGACAAGACCTGAGGCCAAGCTCAGAGTCCACTTTTACAAATATACTCTCCCTCGCTATGGGAGAAGCTCCAGAATCACATGGGAAGGAGCCGGCATGTGAAAAAGGCTGTTGCGTGACCATCACCCTTGAGAGCTCCTTAACCAGGGCATTTCTGCTCTCCTCCCTTTCCCCAGTCCGTCCCTGTTTTCAAAACAGGTGCTAAAGCCCATTCAGAAGCAGAAATCAATTTGAAAGGAGTAACAAAAGTTTAAGATCCTGCCTTTGTTGGTAGTATTTATATTTTAACTGGTTGCAAACTGTGAGTTAGGGCATGTCACTAGGCGGAATTTCAGGGAGCAAGAGACAGCGGTTGGTAGGCAAACTGTAGAAGAGAACCTGCTTCCCCATTTCTTTGGGGGGCATGCAACCTAGGTGGTCCCCCACTTGGCCAGCTGGCAGCCAGAGTGGAAATGGGAGCTATTGACTCAGGGAACTCTGACCACACGACTATTAAAATCCCTTGGAAACCCTGACAGCGCTCCGCTCGCTACCATTAAAATGGCTCGGGCTCCCTTGCCAGCTGGTGGGCCGGGGAGTGAACCTCTTTTCCTACCTCTTCCCACTGCAGAATTCTGCCAAAAAATACATTTGTTCTCCAATTGTCATAGACTTCACTGAACTTAGAAGACTCTCCAGACATTCAATTCACCCACTCTTTCAAAACCAATCTCTTTGTGTGGCTGAACCGGCATTCAAGCTAAAACTTGTTTATCCGTAACGTCTTTTTCTCTGTATACGTTCCGCATCCGTTTGGGTAATATTGCCACTTTTTTGCACATTCACGTCCAGTAGAGGGAATGGCAATCGTTGGTTATAGGAACTCTGTGCATATGACCGGGAAATCATGTGCACATTGTTAAATAATTTTTCTTACTCGCGTGGCAGAGAATAGTTCCCCTGGAACTATTCGTGTGTGTTTTCGATCCCACCCTGAGCATTCACTCATTTGCTTTCTTGTTCATTAAAATTAAACACACTTTATTGTGCAACTAGCATGGTTGGCCTGTTCTGCGCTGTTGATCCAGGGGCAGAGCAAGGCACGGATTTGTTTTCTAGAAACATTTAGCCCACTGAGCACAGCCAACAGAAGAGAAGTTTTCAGACCACCTTTTTCCCTATGTGGCCAATAGCTCTCCACCTTTCTGGTGTTGGGAGACGCTTCCTCAAGTGAAACCATAGCCTTGGCTCAGTTAAGACCATAAGGAAACCAACAAGGTTGTCCATTTCTTTTCCTCTCTTCCTGGGGAAAATGGGGGCTTTTGACTGTCACAGACCGCTCCCCCCTCCCCCTCCCCCATAAATCTCTCTCTCCTTGTCCATCTAGTTCTCTTCGCGGCTTCTTTGAGAGCATTAAAAACCACTCCTATGTCCAAACTCAGCCAGAGTGCAGCCTCCATCCAGCAAGTGAATGCTCACTGAACGAGGTGCTGGGTCCAGATGCACAAGACACGGCCTTCATTGTCACAAAGATCAGAATCCATGGGGGAGACCTGGTGTCCTTCAGTAAGTTCAGTGCTACATATGTGCATAAAGTCCCGTGTAAGAACATAGATGTGGCAGGGATCGGCGCAGGTGAATTAAGAACTTTGCAAAGTTCCACAAAGCCTTTGGAGCCAGCTCTGATTGTTTCCTTTAGTGAAATTCCCTCAAACATGCAAGCATTTATATAAACATCAGTGTTTCTCTCTGCGATTCTGTGGGATTTCTGAAATGTGCATCTATTTAGTCTAAGATGAAATGCTCGTTATAAGATGAAAAAATTAAACATGCATTCCTCAGTGCTTGGACCTCAACCGCAAACTGAACTCCCAAAAAGAGTCATTAAATCACAATGTGTGCTTAAAATAACAAATTTGAAAGAAAAATGTTCCAAGACATTAAACTTCAAAATGATCTCTGACTGCAATTCCTTCTGCTTGTGAGTCTGGACATTATTTAGGCCCGCTGAAAACATCAAGGGAGAGATTGGCAGGGGGTCCTGGGAGGGAACACAGGATGGCCGTGCTGAGTGGGAGCATAAGTAGTTGGGTGCCTGGTGTTCCCATGGGACGCAGCATTCCTAACAGTTTGTGAGTGGACATCGGGGTCCGGAATCAGCTTCAAAATCCACAGAAAACTTTTTTTTCCCCTGAAAATTCTGAGAAAGTGGTTCAGTGGATATAAGTGGGTTATATAAGTGGGTCACTCGGCCAGTGAGAAGGATTCCTCCGTGGAACCCCCGAGGGACAAATCAGGTGCCTTTCCTCCAAGGGCAGAATAGTCCTTGGGTCAGGAGTACTCAATGCCGGAAAGGGACATGTGCATATTGAGGTCACCTGGCAGCCTCCTGTGAACGTCTTCTCGCCTCCATATCCCCCCGAAGAAATGGGCTTTCTGGCTTTCCTTCACCTCACGTCACTTCGCCTCAGCCCTAGGCGAGTGCCAGCCGAGCCCATCCACACTACCTTTGCAGGAGAAGGAGAAGCGGTAGCAACTAAATCATGTAGGATTTCAGAACATACATCTCTACCAACTACTGATTGATCAGAGCCAGAAGATCAGATCAGATACATTTCCATAACCTGCTAGTGATAATATTAGGTTCAAAAGCAATTATTTCCTGACTCTAATCAGGGGCTAGGTACTTGCAGCCTAGAAGGAATTCAAGGTGAAGGGGTGCCCTTGTCTCTGGACCGGGCCAACCCCAAGGGCTTCCCCCGGATTGTGCAAGAACTAGGAAGCACGTCTTAGAAAAAAATATGTAAAGAACTAAATGTTTACTGGAGACAAAACACAAAGGGTGGATGGCAGAGCTTCCTTCGAATGTTTGAAGTACTATTGTCTGGAGGAGGAAAAAACTTTGTTTTGGTCGTGGCTCCAGATGATGGAATTGGAACAGATAGGAAGAGGTTATAAGGATCCAGGCTTTGCATCAATGTGAAAAGAGCATTCTAGCAGAATTGTTTACAAAAGCAACGCCCTTCTCTGAGGAGGAAGGGATTCCGTCTTTGAACTTGTTCAGGAAGAGCTAGAGAAGCACCTGTCAAGGATGCCGGAGGAGACCCCTCCGATTTGGGATGGCCAGGGCTCCTGGTAAGAGGCAAATCCAACGTTTCCAAATTTCCCCCACAGAGCCACTTTCCATGCTAATACACAGGGGGAGGGTAAGAGAAGTTCGATTCATCTGTTTGTCTGCAGGGTAAGTCCTTTCTGAGTTGGCAAATGGGGATGCTGTAAACATTTTCCTATTCTGTTCCACGTTTGTACAAACAAATGTGTTTTTACTGAAACTAATGTAAGTATGTGCTTACTAATGAAGGCACTCGCCCCAAGCACTGACTAACCAAACAGACCTCTTTGTTCAACCCAAATATCTAGGCCCAGTTGTTTTAAACATTAACCAATTAAAAAAACAGAGTCCAGATTTGTCTTAATTCTTTAGCTATGGAAATTGTTGTTAACAAATGCAAAGCCATAGAACTTTCCAGGTGAGCCGGAAGGTGGATATCGTCAGAAGAGTAAAGATGTCTCGTGAACATACAATACAAACGAAGCCCAGCTTTAATGGAGGACTCCCACTGGCACAGTCCCACAGCATAAAGTTGGATGGCTCAGCCCTCAAAGAAGCACAGAAATGCTCAAAGGTCTAGGTCATTGTTAATCCTCTAGGTACACCAGTTGCCAGGGAGCCCAAAGTGTCATAAGTGTCATTTTTACCAAATGACACCTCCGTCCCCCAAAGAAAACAGAGACCGTTTACTCAATAGTGTAAACACCAGAAACATCCACACGCTAGAACCATTCTATGAGAGTTAAAAAAATGAACAGCTGTTAAAAATTTGCACTACCATTGGGGCACCTGGGTGGCTCAGTCAGCTGAGAGTTCAGCTTAGGCTCGGGTTATGATCTCACGGTTCATGGGTTCAAGCCCCACATCAGCCTTTGAGCGGACAGCACAGCTTTGGATTCTCTGTCTCCCTCTCTCTCTCTGCCCCTTTCCCATTCGTGCTCGCACGCTCTCTCTCTCTCTGTCTCTCAAAAATAAATATGCATTTATAAAAAAAAGATTTGCACTACCACAGTGATGGTAGTGTGCCAAGGTTTGTGACCCATGGTGATGGCATAATCCATATGTTGCAAATGACTGGTCACTGATGCCTGGCTAAATCTGTGTAAGCACGGTAAGAGAGACCTGGTAAGGTGCCTCACAACGGACCAAAAGTGACCCCATCAAAGACAGCTTCACGTGCTGAGAATTTCATGCACTGCACCCAGCAATGATCATTTCCTACTGAGCAGACAAGACTCTGAATTCATATAGGAAAATAGAAATTTGAAATGGGAAGTTGTAGCAAAGCAAGCAGATGAATCGGCAGGTCTTTTCTAAAAAGAACTTTGACCATTTCCCACAACCATTTTATAACAGCTCCCGCTGTTAAGTGATTTGCCAAATCCTTCCCTGCTCCTCACAAAGATATCCCAGTAAATGATATTTCCATGCCTCTTTTGTTATTGCGTGATGTTTTAGGGCCCCCTTTCAGGAAATAAGCGAGGGTTGCGAATTTTGATTTGCAGCATAGAAAGCCACAAATTAACCTTGTTTGTTGACTTGGCATGAGAGAAAGTGTGGGCGCCAGTCTAGAAAGTACTCTGGACTGGAAGGTCATCAACGTGGGTTCAAGTTTAGGTTCCCCAATGTGGTAGGCGAGGGGAACCTCGTCAAATTCCTCACCTGTAGAGAGGAGAGTAACATCTCACCTGCCTACATCTGCAGAGTTGCATGAAACAGTACTGCGTGTTAACATGAAAGCACACATGAGAAATAGGGAATATGAAATAAAAGTGCTGAGCAAAATGGAATCACAATGACCCAGGCTGGAATCCTGCCGCTCACCACTTACTCACTCCTGGTACCTTTAACGAGCTCTAGGATTGCAGTTTGAAACACGAAGATTATAATCTCTAACTCTTTGGGTGGTTACGAGTGCATTAAATAAGGTAATTTGTAGCTGCTCCCAGCAGGGTGACTCGAAAATGGAGGGTGCGGAACACCAACGGTACGTTAGTTAACATTGATTAAGTGCTTAATATATTCCAAGTACTATGCTAACTGCTTTTCACATTCGGTCATTTAAGCTTCAACCTTGTGAGTAGGTAATATTAGTAACTCCACCTCATATACGAAGACATTGGGTATGAGAATAGCTTTACAGCTCATTAAATGTTATTTCCCTTTTTAAGGAAACACACCGGGAGTTCTCCAGCTGAGGTTAGCTACCTTAGGAGTCGGTGAAGGTATTTTAACAGGTTACCTCTGTTCTTCTTTGGGGAATATCATTAATGCTGGGATATTAACAACACGCCCACAGATCTGTCTTACAACTTTATACTTCTTTCTTTCTTATTTTGTTTTTATTTTTTGCCAAAAAATGTTAGCACTCAGATATTCCCCTTACCTTTATCACCTAGACCCTGCTCAAAATGATGTTATTTTGGGGGCGCCTGGGTGCCTCAGTTGGTTAAGTGTCTGACTCTTGATTTTGGCTCAGGCCATGATCCCAGGGTCATGGAATCGAGCCCCACCACAAGCTCTGTGCTGAGCGTGGAGCCCGCTTGAGATTCTCTCTCTCTCTCTCTCTCTCTCTCTCTCTCTCTCTCTCCCTTTGCCTGTCTCCCTCACTTGTGCACTCTCTCTCTCTCTAAAAAAAAGAAAAAAAAAGATTTGATTTTATACCACAAATCTAGACACCAGTAAGAAAGGTTTGCCATCACTTTAGGTATTCGGCAGAACCTACATCAGGGTCTCAAGATTTCTCGACAAAAGTTTTGAGCAATGGAAACATGACTAGAGTAACGATTAAGGTGATTTTGGTTCCAAAAATCTGATTTATTTTCTTAATATCACACATTAAAATTTTCAGCATTGGGGCCTCCTGTTTTCTCTGCACGATGCTCTCAGCGACTCCTCCTTCCTCTGGGGACTGGGCGTCTTGTCTCCCCTTCCATTGTGGAATGGAAGGAATCATTTCAAACCCTGACGTGAAGCTTTCGACCTGAGCAGGATGGGCGTTCTTGAGTTAACTAGTGCACTTGCCCTAGTCTGGTCCCCTGCTTGGTCACTTTCTCTTAGATTCCTATTGGATGGTGTTCATATTTCCCTTCGGGGTGTCTGTTCACAGCCATCCTAAATTTCAGTATTGCTTCCACGTGCTTATACCCCCTTAGACACTCGCTTATCATTTTATTCACCTATTTCCACTGTCAATCTCTTAGCATTTCAGTTTTGAGTCACACAGGCCACCCCATCATAATTCCAAGGGAGAGCAAATATTTAGCTTCCAGGAAACTCACTCCTGAAGTTAGCTATAACTATCTTCATTTGTCCAGCTGGAGGCTTGAGTCTCAGACAGGTTAAGTGATCACCCCGGGGTCACACAGCTTCCAATTGCAGAATCAGAGTAAACCGCTTCCAAGGCCTGAGGAAGAGCCCTAGAAATTTGGTAGCCATCGTTTTGTATTCTTCTCCGTTCGCAAGTCTCCCAGACTTGGAATGGGGCCTTCAGCAGATGCTCGTCTGTTTTCCTTCATTTCTACCCGGAGCTGAGTACTTCCAGCCGCCCAGGACGTGTGCAAATTCATCACATGCTGCAGAGCTAGGATGCGTCCGTACGCCACGGTTGCACCTCCTCTTTGCACGGGGGTTTTGGTTCGCAAAACTCTTTTGGTAGCATTGCCTCATTTCGTCCTCTCACCAATTCTGCAAAGTAGATGTAACGGGCGTCAGAATCACAGGAGAGTTTTAGGGGGGGACCAAGCGGTTCACTGTTGAAGAGCCAGGCTTGGAATTATTGAGACAACTGTGGGTGCCTCATCTTGCTTGACCTCCCTTCCGTCTCTGAGCCTCACTATTTTTGTGAAGAAAATAGAGATGCCAGAGGCACTGAGTGCAGGGTTTGTGTGGATTCATCGAGATAGCCGCCCAGAGAGGCAGAGAGGCGGAGTCAATTTTGGGGGGCATCCAGCTGATGACTGGCAATTCTTTTTTTTTTTTTCTTAATGTTTATTTATTTTTTGAGAGAGAGAGAGAGAGAGAGAGAGAGAGAGCAAGCAGGGGAGGGGCAGAGAGAGAGAAAAAGAGAGACAGAATCCCAAGCAGGGTCCACGCCGTCAGGGCAGAGCCTGACATGGGGCTCGAACCCATGAACTGTGAGATCATGACCTGAGCCCAAATCAAGAGTTGGACACCTGACCAACTGAGCCACCCGGGCACCCCCGACTGGCAATTCTTTTGGCTAAGAGCTGGTGCCCTGCCACAGCGTCCTGTTCTCTCTTCTGGCATGCCTACTTCTTTTAGGGATGAGGAAGTGAAGGAAGATACAGGCAGAGGAAGTAACTTGCTCAGGTCACAAGCAGGCATGGAGACATATGCCCCGACACCCACACACGAGAGGTGGCATTAAGTGGTGATGTCCTGCACAGCTTCCTCATATGGGTACAATAAAAAGACTCACCCCACAGGATTATTAGGAGCATTAAGTGAGTTATGGCTCATTTAGGACAACTTTGAGAGGACAATTACAACAGTATCTGACATAGAGCACCTGGTCCATGTTAGCTATTAGTGCTGATCACGGTTTCACCTACGCCTGGGGCCACTGTCTACTGGCTCTATGGGATGGCTCTTACTACCCAAGGACCCAAGTTCTGCCCACAAAGAGCTTTTATCTGAATCTGCCTCCATGCCACCCTTTTTTTAAAATTTTTTTTTATTTTTATTTTTATTTTTATTTATTTATTTTTTAACGTTTATTTATTTTTGAGACAGAGCATGAACGGGGGAGGGGCAGAGAGAGAGGGAGACACAGAATCGGAAGCAGGCTCCAGGCTCTGAGCCATCAGCCCAGAGCCCGACGCGGGACTCGAACTCACAGACAGTGAGATCGTGACCTGAGCTGAAGTCGGGTGCTCAACCTACTGAGCCACCCAGGCGCCCCCACCCTTTTTTTTTTTTAATGGCAACCACTTTAGGATCCTCCAGATTCTCGGGGACAGAAAGTCAGGAGACCCAACACCCAGTGTCTTTGGAAGAAAAGACTGATACACAGACCCACCTTCCCTGACTCACCTCTCACGTTCTTGGACACTCTTTCCTAATAACTACATCTTTTTAGATTTGTTCCCCCTTTTCTCTCCAGGGAACCCTCCATCTATAATCATCACTTTCTGAAGTATCCAAATAATTAGCCTCCTCTGCAATTTCTTTGGTCTCTCTCCATTTCATCTGTGTTGTCGGAAGCACAACAATCTGAAACCCATATTGTAATCAGGTCATTCCTAGGAACTTTTCTTCTCCTGAGTTACTCATCAGGGGTCAGGACCCTTGTCCTTTTTAAAACGTTTTCATTTAAATTCTGGTTAGTTAACATACAGCGCAATATTGGTTACAGTAGAATGCAGTAATTCATCACTTACATACAACACCTAGTGCTCATCGTAACAACTGCCCTGCTTAATACCCATCACCCATCTAGCTCATCCCCCACCCACCTCCCTCTATCAGCCCTCAGTTCATTCTCCATTGTTAAGTGTCACTCTCTCTCTTTCTTCTCTCTTCCCATATGTCCATCTGTTTTGTTTCTTAAATTCCATATATGAGTGAAGTCATATGGTTTTGGGTGGCGTCTAGGTGGCCCCGTTGGTTGAGCATCCAACAGTTGATTTTGGCTCAGATCGTGATCTCATGGTTTGTGAGTTTGAGCCCCATCTTGGGCTCTGTGCTGACAGTGCAGAGCCTGCTTAGGATTCTCTCTCTCCCTCTCTCTCTGCCCCTCCACTGCTCTCTCTCTCTCTCTCTCTTTTAAAATAAATAAATAAACTTTAAAAATTATGTGGTATTTGTCTTTCTCTGACTCATTTCACTTAACATAATACACTCCAGCTCCATCCATGTTGTTGCAAATGGCAAAATTTCATTCTTTCTGCTGGCTGAGTAATATTCCATTACACACACACACACACACACACACACACACCACATCTTATCCATTCATTAGTTGATGGACATTTAGGCTCTTTCTATAGTTTGCCTATTGTTGATAATGTTGTTATAAACATAAACATCAGGATGCACGTACCCCTTCAAATCTGTATTTTTTTATCCTTTGGGTAAATACTCAGTAGTACAATTGCTGGATCATAGGGTAGTTCTATTTTTAATTTCTTGAGGAACCTACATACTGTTTTCCACAGTGACTGTACCAGTTTGCCTTCCCATCAGCAGCGCAAGAGCCATCTGACAGGTGTGAGGTGATATCTCATTGTCGTTTTGATCCGTATTTCCCTGATGATGTGATGTTGAGCATCTTTTCAATGTGTCTGTTAGCCATCTGGATGTTTTCTTTGGAAAAGTGTCTATTCATGTCTTCTGTCCATGTCTTCACCGGATTATTTGTTTTTTTGGTGTTGAGTTTGATATGTTCTTTATGGATTTTGGATACTAACCCTTTATCAGATATGTGATTTGCAAATATCTTCTCCCATTCTGTAGGCTGCCTTTTAGTTTTGTTGATTATTTCCTTTGCTGTGCAGAAGCTTTTTATCTTGATGAAGTCCCAATTTTTGCTTTTGTTTCCCTTGCCTCCAGCAACACGTCTAGTAAGAAGTTGCTCAGGCTGAGGTTAAAGAGGTTGCTGCCTATGTTCTCCTTTAGGATTTTGATGGTTTCCTATCTCTTCACCAAACTGTGTTGGGAAAACTGGACAGCTACATGCAGAAGAATGAAACTGGACCACTTTCTTATACCATACACAAAAATAAGTTCAAAATGGATGAAAGACCTAAATGTGAGACAGAACCACTGTCTTTTGTAATGGCATGACTAAAAATTTCCAGCCAGCCGGTTTCAACCAATGAGCTCTTCCAAAGCAAATCATAATTGGCTCATTGCTAAACATTCAAAGTCACACTATAATCCTTAACACCTGAATCATGGCATAAATACCCACCATGTAATATCCAATATCTGTAACTGTGGCTCTCCCCAGGTAATCTCCTATAAGGTGTAGCTGAGGTCCCTTCTGAATCTGAGCCTAATGAGCTTTATACCAGGTGACCAGAGCTGATTGTCAAATGTTAAGAAATTTTGCAAGTTGGTTGTTAATTGTTGGTAGTTTGAAATTGGCTGTGGTGGGAGTATTGATAGCTTGGGAATCAGCAAATGCTATAAAAGTGGGCCTTTTTTCCCTTTGTTTTGCCAGTATAGCACTGAAGTCATCTACTTAATCACTCTTTCTCCTGTGATCCACACTGCTACCTTATCATATAGTCAGTTCCCAGGTATAGAGGGATCTGAGTGCTCTATGCCATTTTATCAGCCTTTTATTTTTTCTTGACCAGAACCACACTGATTTTAGTACTGTGTCTTTGAAGCATATGTTAATAGCTTGTAGAGCAAGATCCCACTTCTGTGCTCCTCTTTTTCAAAGTTGACTTAAGTCTTCATACACCATTAAATATTAGAATATTATGCCACGTATATTTTAGAATAAGTTTACCATATGCCTTAAATATATATATCTGGCATTTGATTGAGGTAGTTTTGATATTACAGAACACTGTTGGGAGAATTAATATCCTCAAAAAATTAGTCATTCCAAGAACATGATTAATTGTCCATATATTCAGATTATATTTCACAAAATGTAATTAAATTGTAACATTTTTCTAAACAGCTTTTTCTCATGATTTGTTATTTTCTAATGCTTTACCGATATTGTTACATGGTTGAATTTCTTTTTTTCTATTATTTTCTAGTTGATTGTCGATCAGCTTGAAAAATGGTATTGATTTTTGAAATGTAACCTTACTGAACTCTCTTATTGTTTTTATTGGGTCCATTGCATTTTTTATGATCATAATGTCTGAAATAATGATAGGTTTATTTCTTCCTTTTCAATTATCATGCTGCTTTTTCCCCTTTCATTTCTTTTTAATTTTTTTTTTTAACATTTATTTATTTTTGAGACAGAGAGAGACAGAGCATGAACAGGGGAGGGGCAGAGAGAGAGGGAGACACAGAATCCGAAACAGGCTCCAGGCTCTGAGCGGTCAGCACAGAGCCTGACGCGGGGCTCGAACTCACGGACCACGAGATTGTGACCTGAGCAGAAGTCGGCCGCTTAACCGACCGAGCCACCCAGGCGCCCCTCCCCTTTCCTTTCTTGATAATGACCAGCACCTACAGTACCAGATTAAGCAGTAGCAAGGATAAGAAGTCAACAGAACTTGACCCAAAAATGACTGAGATATGGGAACTATAGGGAAGATGTTAAATATTTAAATAAATATTTAGGGGCGCCTAGGTGGCTTAGTCAGTTGAGCACCAACTTCAGCTCAGGTCATGATCTCACAGTTTGTGAGTTCAAGTCCCAGAGGGGGTTCTGTGCTGACAGCTCAGAGCCTGGAGCCTGCTTCAGATTCTGAGTCTCCCTCTCTCTCTGTCCTTTCCCCTGCTCGCATTCTGTCTCTCTTGCTCTCTCAAAAATGCATAAACATTAAAAAATTGTAAATAAATAAATATTTAATTAAAAAAATATTTAAATAAAGATTTTAAATATGTTGCTAAATCTAGTACAGTAGGAGAACAACATGCATGAACAGATGGGGATTTGGGCACAGAGATATAAACCAAAAACAGAGTCAGATGGAAATGTTAATAATAAGACACATGATACCAGACATGAAGAAATCCTTCAATGGGCTTATCAGAAAACGGGACATAGCAGGATTAAAAAAAACAAAACTTTGAAAACATATAGGTAAATAGAAATTAAAGCAAACACACACACACACACACACACACAAACAAAAAATAAAAAGAATAAAACATATAAATTGTGTAGGACAATATCAAATACATAGCAGACAGAGAGTGAATGGGCAGAAGAAATATTTGAAGAGACGAAGGCTGAGAACTATTTAAATTAGTAAGTCAGTATATAAAAATCTCAGGACTGAAGCAAGATTTAAAAAAGAAAACAAAAACAGAACAGGAATGCCTGGGTGGCTCAGTCATGAACTTCTGACTCTTGATGTCAGCTCAGATCATGATCTCATAGTTTGTGGGTTGGAGCCCCGCATGGGGCTGTGCACTGACAGCATGGAGACTGCTTGGGATTCTCTCTCCTTCTCTCTCTGCCCCTCCCCTGGTTTTTTTTTAAAAAGACAAAAAAACCTAAGTGCATCACAATCAAACTGTAGAAATACAGATAAAAGAGAAAATCTTGAAGGCAGCCTGAGAATAAAGAAAACTTACACAGTGGGGGGGGGGGGGGATCTAAAAGTTAGAGTCAATTTCTCATCAGAAATTTATCAAGCCTAAAGAAGATTGAGAGACATTTTAAAGTATTGAAAGAAAAATCAATCAACCCAGCATTCTGTGTCCAGAGAAAATATCTTACAGAAATAAGGCAGAACAAAGACTTTTTAGACAAACAAAAGCTGAAATAATTCACTGCCAACCAATACTGAAGAAAGTTTGTCAGGAAGAAAAAGTAGGATAGCAGATGAAAATTTGGATGTACACAAAGAAAAGAAGGGTGATGGATATAATAAAAATGATATTAAATGTAACAGACACATTTCTTTTAATATCTTTAAAAATAACTGAATATCTAATGCAAAAATATTAACAATGTGGGACTTACATGTATAAATAAACTGAATGACAACAATAACATCACACACAGACACGTGCGCGCGCGCACACAGACACACACACACACACACACACATGTTTGCTATAACAGAAGGCTTAAATAAGATCCAGAATCTTATAATACCCAAAATATCCAGGATATAGTTGAAAATCACTCATCATACCATGAACACAGAAAATCTCAATTTGTATAAGAAAAGATAATTAATAGAGGCCAACACTGAGGTGACACAGATGTTGAAATTATTTAAGGATTTTATAGCAGCCATCATAAAAATGCTTCATTGGGCTATTATGAACATATCTGAAACAAATAAAAAACACAGTTTCAGCAAAGAAATAGAAGAAATAGCAAGAAGTAAAAAGGAAACAAATGGAAATTTTAGAACTTCAGTATATAATAACTGAAATTAAAAAGTCTATGGATAGGTTCAGCAGAAGAATAGAGAGGACAAATAAAGCCGTCAATGACCTTAAAGATAGAACAATGCAAATTATCCTATTCTAACAAAAGACAAAAACCTTTTGTTTTGAAAAAACAAAATAAACAGGGCTTCAGGGATTTGTGGTACAGTGACAAAAAACCGAATACTTGTGTCATGAAAGTCTCAGAAGAAGAGAATAAAGAGAGTAGGACTGAAAGGCACTCAAAGAAATAATTGCTAAAATTTTCCAAATTTGGCAAAAGACTTGAACCTAAAGATTCGAGAAGCAGAGTGAACTCCAAACAATAAAAATACAAAGAAATGCATGCAAGACACAATATAATCAAATTTCTAAAACACTAAAAACCAAGAGAATATTTTGAAAGCAGTAAAAGAGAAATAACACCTTAGTTACAAGGAAAACAAATTGAATGACAATGGATTTCTTATCAGAAGCTGTGGAGGCCAGAAGGAAGGGTCACAAGATTTCTGAAGTGCTAAAAGAAAAGATTATCAACCCAGAATCCTGTATTCAGCAAAAATATCCTTTAGGAATGAAGGGGAAACCAACACATTTTCAAATAAAGGAAAACTAAGAGAATTTGTCACCATTAGACCTATCTGAAGTAATGGCTAATGAAAGTTCTTGAAACTGAGAGGAAATGATAAAAAAAAAAGGAATCTGAGGAATATTAGGAAAGATGAAAGATGAAAAGCAAAAAAAATTAGATAATAGAATTTCCTTTTCCTTGAGTTTTCTAAATTATGTTTGATTTTGAAGCAGAAATTGTAACATTTTCTGTCATGGTTCTCAACATATGTAGAAGAAATATTTAAGCCAATTCTATTATAATAGAAGATGGTAAAAGAACTACAAGGGAGTAAGTTTTCTACATGTCACTCAAATTGATAAAATGTCAACATCAATAGACTGCAATAAGTTATACATGTATAATACTTAGAAGAACCACTAAAAATCTATACAAAGAGATACACTTAAAAACATTATAGACAAGTCAAAATGGAATTTTTTAAAAGTTCAAGTAACAAACAGGTAGACAAGAAAAAGAAAAAAGGAAAAAAAACACACAGGAAACAATGAAAAAACAAAATAGAAAATAGCAGACCTAAACCTTAACAAATCAATAATTACACTAAATTTAAATGGTTTAGACATGCCAATTACCATACAGAGATTGGCAAAGTAGATTAAAAAAAAAAAAGAACCATGTCCCAACTATACATACATAAACACATACACACACACACACACACACACACACACACACACACACATTATCTAAAAGAATTCTCTTCAAATTACAGTATAGGTAGGTTAAAAATAAAAGCATGGAACACCTATCTCAACAACTGCT
Organism: Panthera tigris; assembly: GCF_018350195.1. Classification (NCBI taxonomy): domain Eukaryota; kingdom Metazoa; phylum Chordata; class Mammalia; order Carnivora; family Felidae; genus Panthera; species Panthera tigris. The sequence continues at coordinate 34,165,920 of NC_056671.1, read as the reverse complement.
AGAACACCTAGACAGAAAAATCAGAAAAGATATAGAATACTCAGCAATGCCATTAATCAACAGGATATAATCAACATTTATAGAATACTTCACCCAAAGACAGCAGAAGACATATTCTTTTCAAGTGTTCACAAAGCATTTACCAAGACAAATCGTATCCTGGCTTATAAAACAAACCTCAACAAATATTAAAGAACTGAAACCACAGAGAGTGTGTTCTCTGACCACAAAGGGATCAAGGTAGAAACCAATAATAGAAAAACAGGAAAATCTTGAAACACTTGGAAACTAGACCACATACTTCTAAATAACCCATGGGTCAAGAAAGAAGACTCAAGGAAAATACTTTTAAAAATACATTGAGCTGAATAAAAATAAAAATAAAACATACCAAAAGTGTGGGACACAGCTAAAGCAGTGCTGAGAGGGAAACTAACAGCACTAAATGTTTATATCAGAAAATAACAATTAATCAATAAATAGTTCTAGGAAAATCTTCCAAAAATGAGCACATGTTGATATTTCAAGCTTGTGCAATTCTCATTCTTCCAAGCCCCACACATTCAAGATATATTATTGTATCAAATGATCCTGCTCAATAATTTCTTTGTTTAAAGAGTTTTTTCTCTTGGGATTTATCAAAGTTGACCAAGCAATAGGTTGGCCTTACCAGAATGATCTGGATCATAAGCAAACAAAGATAGAATGATTTGCTATGATTTGGTTTCTACTTGATGATTTGTTTAGACATTTAACGACTTATCAGCTCAGAGTATCATCTCCACTATTGCACTGTGCCATTGATAAGAATGTGAAGTGATTAATTCAAGAAGAATTTATCACAGTAACAGGACGAGCATGAACTGAGAGTGAGACATCTTTATCATGGTGTCTCTATTCTCCGAGGGATGACAGTTTTAAGGGCATTTACAGTCTCATAGGCCAGAGATTCTCATTGTGGTCGTATATTTGTTTTTATTTTCCATCTAAACTGAAAAGGAAGAAATGAGAAATCTTACTTGAGATGACACACTCTTAGTCCAGCTGAGAAGGTTGACTCTCAGCCTGAGAATCTCTGACTTTTGCTCTATTTTGCAGTTGTTTCAGAAGCTGGTGTTTACCAAGGTATAGCAGTCTCAGAGCATCTGAGTGTCCAACTTTGGCTCAGGTCATGATCTCACAGTTCGTGGGTTCTAGCCCCTCGTTGGGCTCTGTGCTGACAGCTCAGAGACTGGAGCATGCGCGGGGGAAAGGCAGAGAGAGAAGGAGACATAATGAAGGAGCCTTTCCCCCGCACATGCTCTGTCTCTGTCTCTCAAAAATAAATAAACATTAAAAAAAAATTTTTAGGGGCACCTGGGTGGCTCAGTTGGTTGAGCGTCTGACTCTCAGTTTTAGCTCAGGTCATGATCTTACGTTTTGTGAGTTCAAGCCCCACGTCAGGGCTTTGAGCTGACACCACAGAGTCTGCTTGGATTTCTCTCTCCTTCTCTCTCTGCCCCTCCCCGACTTGGGCTGTCTCTGTCTCTCTCAAAATAAGTAAATAAATTTTTTAAAATTTTGTAAAAATTTTTTAATATAGTAGTCTCTCAATACATAACAGCTATTTTAATAATACTGCTATGATAAATGTTGTTAGCAAAGATGATCGGGATGTGGGAAAAACGTCTGGCCATATAACTGCCAACTGGATGAGGAAAATAAGGGAGGGAGGGAGAAACTTGCCCAGGATCACACATGAGTTGGGGTTTCAAGATGATGGTAAAAATATGCCTAGAATAGTTGCTGCAAGGATGAAATGAAAATATGCATAGGGACGCACTTTAAAAATTTTTTTAAATTCCAGCATAGTTAACGTACCTGTGTTATATTAGTTTCAGTATAGTGACTCAACAATTCTACACATTACTTAGTGATCATCACAAGTGCGTTCTTAATCCCCATAACCTATTTCACCCAACCCCATCCACCTCCCCTCCAGTAGCCATCAGTTTGTTCTCTATAATTAAGAGTCTGTTTTTTTGGTTTGTCTCTTTTTTCCTTTGTTCATTTGGGTTTTTTTTTTCTTCTTAAGTTCCACATATGAGTGAAATCCTATGGTATTTGTCTTTCTCTGACTGACCTATTTCTTTGAACATTATACCCTCTAGATCCATCCATGTTTGTTTGAAATGTCAAGATTTATTCTTGTTTATGGTTGAGTAATATTCCATTATATATTCTTTATCCATTCACTATCTATGGCCCCTTGGGCTGCTTCCATAATTTAGCTATTGTCAATAATGTTGCTATAAACATGGGGGTACATATATCTTTTG